>NC_142707.1:44389530-45014530 GCF_055471065.1 Atractosteus spatula | reverse complement strand
AGAAGGCATTTTTGTAGATTTTGTTTTTTTCTGTTGCTTTGTGAGAAGTTCCGATTTTGTTCTACACAATACACTCAATGTTAGGATGCAGACTTAAAAGTCTTGAACAATAGAACGCCAATGACAGAAAGACTATAAGGTGTATCATGAGTCTGCAACTTGACACTGTCTCTATTTTGTTCATAGAGATGATTTTTGTGGTTTGCATGCATGCAACCTGAGAGGAACGTTGACAAGAAGGCTGAGTTTACATAAATGATCTAGATTGGGATTCAGCTACCTTTCTTCCTTCTGTGGTGTAATTACAGCCCAATCTGGAGACAGCTAGCACAGCAAACAGATTTTGTTACACTATTCCTTCAAACACTTCGAGGGGTTACTTTCTGAGCAACAGAGGACCAGGGCGTCATAGGGATGCATTGTTCCTTAAACGTCTTCCAGTGTTACTACTAACTGAATGATTTAAAACATGAGAAGGAAATAAATCTCCATATTTTAACTTGTGGATGTTTTTTTGCTCCAGTTCTAAACCTGCAATCAGATGGGTGCATTACTTCACCCATCACACTCCTTGGGTGCTTCTTTTTATTTCCTGATTTTTGTAATATAGTTCGACATTATAAATTAGTCTGCAGGTTGTCGAATTCTAATTGCGCACGATGGCCTGTTTATTCTGTACACTAGAGATAGAGGTTTTTGTTATTCCTTGTGGTTTTCCTTCTTTGTTCAGCTTATTATGGAGTGGTAAGCAAATTTTCTGAGGATCAGAAAAAAAAACACTCTAAGCATGTGCGCTTGTCAAGAAATTAATAATCTGACCATTGATTAAAAGTTTTGGGTGGCTATTTTGATCAATTGATCATTCCTGACTGACAGTGACATGCACAAGTTACTTTGTTGCATAAACACTAAATGATCTTGCTAAATACCTGAGTGGCCTTGACCTCACCAAGGCTGGTGGGGAGATCCAACTGTGACGGACTATCCAGGAGTGCCGAGTAATTATTGATGACAACCTGACTGCACGGCTCATTATTGATCAAGTCCTGGGACCTCATCTGCTGCCCTTCCTGCGGGCTCCCCCTGACATGACAGGTTCCAGCAGGACAATGCACGTCCTTGTGCTGTTTACCTTTTCTTGAGAGATGCGAACATGATGCTCATCAGACTTGAGCCATGTGGAACGCCTTCGGGATGATCTGAGACAACAACATGGGCATCTAAGCCTCAGAGACCAGAGCATAGGCACGTACGTGTGAACAAGTAAGGGGTAATTCACCACTGAGAAATAGAAAACAGAAACACAGTGTTTCAGCCTTGTGACACCTGGAGAAAGCTCTACAACACAATGCTGTGTTTCTCCTTTCCATTTTTCAGCCTGGAATTAACCCTTACTTGTTCTGTAAGGAGGCGATATGGAGAAATGCCACAAGCATCTATAAATGTGTCGCAATCTAGATTATATAGTATATTTGTATTAAATGTAATTAATATGCGTTTAATCATTTAGTTGGATGACAAGCATTTGAACATAGAGCTTCATCAGTGTAATTTCCGTCTCCCTGTACCTGGCGTGTTTCATGCCTCATCAGTTGAAGTATCTGGATGCTGCCACCTCTGCTGCCACTGAAACAGACCATTAACTGAGTAATGGTTCTGCTACTCTTAACCCCCATTAAAACGAGTTGCTGCTCTTTTTAAAGTACTTATGTATCTTGCTAGTTACTTGTAAAATTCCAATTCGCCTTGTTTGATTTCCACTAAAAATAAAGTCATATCCAAGGAACTTAGCGTCGTACCCGGAAAAAGTTCTGTTGCTTTTGATCAGATTGTTTATCATTGTAAATCATGGGGTGACACTTTTGTATGCTGATAAAATCTTATTTGCTTTTTTGTTATTTCAAATCCACGGTGTGATGGAAGATTCTCCTGCTAATTCCGTTGCTAATAATTATTTGCTGGCTTTCTAATGAATTGGTACTTTTCTGCTTAGAAATTCTCAAATGTACCTAGCAGAGCTACTGCAGTTGATGCACCTCTGTCTCCTGCTGCATTTTATCTCAATGAGTGCAGAATAAATGGATAGAAATGGCTGTGTGCACTTCACAGGCTTGCCGGTGAAGATCACCTGTGGTGAATCACTTGAAAAAAAGTATTGGCACCCTGTTAGGTTTGCCCCCAGTAGTCAATGGCTAATTGAAGTCAGTCTTATATACTGTTGTGTAGAGAGAGAAAAACATTCAGTAATGCTGAGAAGATCAAAGACAACCACAGAAGCAGAACCAAACGCCTGCTAAACTTCACAGGAGGTTCATAGGTGTTAAAATCCGTTCCACCCATCACAGCAAAATCACCAGGAAATAAGCAGCTACAGATTTTCCAGCCGATTCACTGCTGGATAAAGACATATTTCCCTGGTCCCTCTTTCCATGGTCAGGATGTCTAGTGGGCCGTGCTGATGCCGAAAGGATTGTCACTGACCTGCTTCCTAGAGGGGAGTGTGTAGGTGCAGCCAGGCCATTAATGCTGTGAAATGTGCTGTAATATTAGTGTGTAAATATATTTAGTGTGTAACTATTATTGCTATCAAAGGTGTTGCACAAATCTTCTAAAGCATGTGATATTAAATGCATCTACTGCTTCATATTTATTCCTTCATAGATCCATGTATAATGCCGTTTGAAAATCATTCTGCACGACAACACATCAGAACACATTTTCATCACAGCAAAACAAATTGCTGTGCTAATGCTTCATACCAAGTGACAGCTGACAGTTCTGTATTTCTGTTGTATTAGTGAACCCATTAAATAAACTTGATTTTAGAATATTTCCTGTATTTGATTTCCACAGGATATTTGTGTGTATCTCCTACTACAAATGATTTATTTTGCCTGTATTCCAAATGTTCTCAGTTTAAACTTATATTCTGGCTCTGCTAGCACGAACTGTGACTTCTCTGTCCACCAGATGGAGACATTTGCCTACCACTTTATGTGATATAGTTGCTGCTGACTTCAGTTCTCTGAACCATTTATCTACCCACTGAGATATTTATCAGTTCACATCTGCTCCCGTGCAATCTCAAACACAGAGCTACAAGTGGGTTTCCTCCGGTAAATGCCTCTGTTTAATTTAATTTATCTTTATCCCTTATGAATAGACAAACTTTTATTATTCCTGAAGTCTTAAAAAGGACAAATACAGGATTTATACCATAATGGATCCAACTGTGCTTGCTCTTCAAATTATAACCACTAAGTTTCTCATGAAGGTGCCACTTAAACTTGCATTAGCTTTTTCACAAAATTTTGTGCACTTCAGGGAGCAGTGAGAGGAAACGAAGGTCTAATCATGTTTTGAAACCTCTGTGTTTTTGCTGATGCACCATTTTTCTCCTCTTGGCAAAGAAGGGGGAGCACTATAAAGACAACATAAATGTTAATATGTACAGTGAGAAGTGTAGAATTTAAATCAATGGAAGTTACGATCTATTAGTAAGACCTCATTTAGAATTTTGTATACAGTTGTGGCATCTTTATTTCAAAACATACATTGCCGCCCTTGAATCAGTACAGACAAGAATGACTAATTATACAATATGATTGGACTTAAATATATATATATATTAATTACACTAATTGGCTAAAGGTATTGAATCTTTTTTTTGTCTTGTACAGAGAAGACTACAAGAGGATTCAATTCAATTGCTCAGATTCCTTGAAGGCACTGACAAAGTCAGTCAGTGGATTTCTTCAGGAAACTCTAGGCTGAAGAGGAATGAAGACTGAGAACAGAAGGAATGTCTGCATGCAGAGGGTTGTGGGAGTTTGGTACCTGATACCCAGTATGTCACTGAAGCTGATTTTCCTGGCACCTTTCAGGAAACAGGGGGATAAGATCCTCAGATCAGCTACTAGCAGCTAAGCAAATATCCTAAATGCTCTGAATTGCTGCCTCTCATTTGTAATCTTCCTTGTGTTTTTATGTACTTAGCATTAGGGATCAGATTTCAATATATTATCCTTATGGTCTTCTCAATCCTCCCTGAAGCAGGGCAACCTTCTTACTAGTCACATCACTGCCTTTTGAAAACACGTTCACAAGGAATAACAACTTCCAAAAATCAGATACTATGTACTGTAAGTGTTTTCTGAGTAACAGTTAGTTTTGGCCTAACCTGCTTGGTCATAGGTCAAGGAGGCTGTGACCCTCATGCTATGTAAGGGGGAGCTGCAAAGGTGGAGATGGGGTATAGGAGGGATGCATGAGACAAAGTGCAAAAAGAGGTGTTTGAGTTAGATAGATATACTGTACAGTTAATGTTGGGAATCATTATGGTTTAGAACAGCTGGGTGAGACTGATTTGTTGTCATTATTCCAAACTTTAGCTAAGAACACAAAGGACACTATGTCAACATTAGGATTCTCTACAGAAAACCAATGGGTGAGATTTCTTTCTGGGAAAAGCTTAGCAAATCATACAAAATGTATAAACTGAAGGAAGGCTCTTTATCACATTATGTCCTGTGGCAATTCATTAAAGTCAGGATTCAGTTCAGATTTACACAAATCTATAATAAGCTTGATTGTTCTTCATTTAGGAAGAAAAACACCAATTTATATACTACAAGAAAGTGAAGGCTTCTCACTACCATATAACATAACATATACAAATACATGACCTGAAAGTGTTTCTTACATGACACGTACAGTAGGTATTGACTGACTTGGCTGCGTAGCGCCAGGGAGGACCATTTGTCATAGGATTCCTGCCAATTCCTTAGCCATGGGCGGAGCGGTGGCACTGTGGCTAAGGATCTGTGTCTGTGGCTGGAAGGTTGCAGGTTCAACTCCCACAGGCGGCAGAGGAATCCTGCTCTGTTGGGTCCCTGAGCAAGGCCCTCAACCCCAACTGCTCCAGGGGTGCTGTATAAATGGCTGATCCTGTGCTCTGACCACAAGCTTCCCTCTCCCTGTCTGTGTGTCTCATGGAGAGCAAGTTGGGGTATGCAAAAAGTCAAATTCCTCATGCAAGGAATTATATATGGCCAATAAAGTGATCTTATAATTCAGCGTGCAGCCTGAAACAGACTGACACCTAGCAAAGCAACCCAAGTGGATGCTGTGGATGATGGACTCTGAAAATCCCTTTGAGTATGAGAAACGATTAAACCACTACTGTCTCTCCTTGCTGAGGCCGTTACGAGAAAATGGGATTGAAGAAAAAGGACGTGTTTATCTGCGGTTGAAACCATAGTGTGATTTAGACGTATGATTAAAGGGACAAATGGATGACAGACACTTAGGCATTACTATACTATGATGCTCTCTTGCTTTATTCCTAACGTAGGAATACAAAAATGCAGATGTGTAGTTGTGTGGGAGAGAGGAGTGGGAGAATGGTGAATTAAATAAATTGGGAACATGAAAACAGAAGAGGAAATTCTAACAATGAAGGGACCTACCATGAAGTGCCTTCATGAGCTCATTCCAGTATGTCAATATATTTTTTTAAAGCCCAGCCTTCTCAATACAAATTGCTTTTGTAATATTGACATAATTGTCTGACAGAAATCTACCACTATGGTATTATCTTATTTATATTATATAATACATATGGAAAATAACCCAACCTACAAATCAAACTAATGTGCTTTACCACAATGTTGTGAGCTACTGTATCTAATTCTTTGTGATTGTTTCTTTGATTTTAATGTGCCTGTGTTTTTCTGATCATAGTCTATTACAGTGCATCTATAACTAACTAATTTTCATATCTTTTTAACTTACAATGCTCTTCAAAACTACTTGGACTACTTTAACACTTTGAATTTTAAAATTTGAAGTTATTGTGACCCCAATCTAAAGGTTTATTGAAATCATTGGGATGAATGTGAAGTATGCTTTTGTTCTAATATTACTAAATGTATATATGAAATTATGCAAAAGAAAAATGGATACTATCTTGTACATATTATTCACATTAATATCATTATTAAAAGTACAAATGTATTGACTATAAGACAAAAATAACAGTTTTGCCTTTGCTTCTGCAATACTTTTGGAGGGCACTGCAGCATAGTTGAACAAGACAAACTGAGCTAAAAAAAGACCAAGATAAATGCAGCATATCTCCAAAAATTGGGTCTTGTCTATGACGTGGGATTCATTCTCCACTTCTAGGAACTAGGTTTTCCGGTGTAGAAAAAAAACAACAGAGAAATTGTACAGCAGTCACAAAGTATCTTGCTCTGAAATAAAACAAGCAGTTCCATATTTACTGTATGACTAAGAAATTGTAACACCAGGCCAAAATTCAAATAAGACCACTAATGTTATTCATAACTAATAAGAAAATACATGTTTATGCTACATAATTAATATTGCAAGCATCATTTGATTCATCAGGTTTGAGTTACTGTTCATGATCAAATTCAATTGACTTAGATACCATCACTCTATCCTTCTCTTTGTATGCCAGACTGCCAGAATGTTGAATGGAAGACTATGACAGGCAGAGCAGCTCAAATTACACTGTACTGCGTGGAGGGAGACTGGCCTGCCTGGAATCCCCACTTCGACTTGGTTCCGAAAAGAAAGAAAAATGGCCGGGTCTTGTTTTGTGCACTACAGCCATTATCACCTCTCAGCTGTTAACTCATGTTGATCTGGACACGTTCTGTGGCTAACTCTTTTTATTTAACAAATATGTACACCCACAGGCAATACACTATCGCCAAATCACAGTTTTGCTTTGATATGCATATTTCAGTCAGCTGTGTCTGAAATTCAAATAAGGTTTCTTTTATTTGTGTGTTTGATAAGAAGGATATGGTATACTCAAACATTCAATATACAGGAATAATACAGTATAGGCTGAAGAATCCATTCTGAAGATCTAGGATTTAAATACAGACTAACACTTATAACCTATACTAAGGTATTACCTTAGTGTGTTAGAAGCCTGAAAAGATCTCCTACTGTATTGCATAAACAAACACACACAATCTCAGGTTATGTTATGAAGAGGAACCTACATTGGCACATGGAGTCTAGATTTTCCTTTTCCGCAGCCACAGTGTAGACTAATTACTTTTACTTTTAGTTGTTATTCCATATACAAGTCTCGATGTGCAAGCCATTCTAGTTCTTTAATTTAACTATAGTATTTGAATGATATTTTTTAAACAAGACGACTCAAAAAGAAAGATGTGCGTCGATAAGAAGAAAAATACAAAACCCCAGGGTTTTAAGACGCCCGTAAATGATTAAAGAGTAATTTTCACCTTGACAAGAGAGGTAAGACATTTCCCGCTAAATCAGTTCCGTGTCAAGAAAGGCAGAACACCTGTTGTGAAAAAGTCGGTCCAAATAGTTGAAATACACATCTTATCTTTCCAAACGCGTAAGCACTGTCAAAATGACAGGGATTTCCCCCAAGTGATGTCTTCCTCTCTGCAAACACAGCTGAACGCACGCTGCATGATGCTCAGACATGAAGTGATGGCAAATATCAATTTTTGAGTCAGATTATCTCATAAATGAAAACAACTTCTGCATCAACTATTCAGAGAAATGTGAAAAATGCATATTTGGCGTGTCACTATATCGAAACGATATGCAGCAAAACCCAAAAAGAAAAAAAAATGTACATTTTTTACTTAGCATCCTTATTCTTTCCCACACGCAAACGTGACCAGAACTTTGGCTTGCCCACAGTAACCCACAGCTGTGCGGAAATGACACAGCAGGCGAGTGCCGTCACGTCACTCGAGAGGGCACAGACAAGAAAAACACGGCGGACAGTAACACGGACGACACTCAGGCGTGTAAAAAATATACCGTGATGCGAGGAATCGGACATGCTCGCCGAATTTATTAGTTTGCAGGCTACGCCAGTGTTCGAAGGTGAGTTTGGAACTACTCAATGCTTTAGCGCTGTGCAATAAATCAAAGAGGGGAAAAAACTCGCCCGTAGATCTTTTTCCTGCCGCGTCACGCAAAGAGAATTCCATTATTAAAACAGAACCCAACAACAAAAAAAGACCAAGTGGGCGTGGGGTGGGCTTCTGCACTGTCGTTTTGGGTACGGATCGTGCTCTGGAACATCTGTATCCCAAGTTTTATGTCGTAGAAAATATGAAAAAGTGCGATGAGAGGATATCCCTCTCGGGTTGTTGCGGTTCGTGGGTTGCTAGTGGAAGAATGAGGAAGTGGAGTGGTCTGGAGTCTGGCGAGTTTCATCTGTGTGCGTGTGAGTGGAGTCACAGCGCCTCCACGGCTCTGCTGAGGAGATCCGCTTACTGCAGCGCCAGTACAGAATAGAACGTACTGGTACTGCAAATGGTCATGTTTCAGTTAGGGAGCCCTTCATAACATTTAAATAAGCGTAACTAGAGGAAAAAAGTCAAATTTATGACCGATTTCTGGGTTTAGGGGATCTGTGCATAATATATCGCAAATCTTAATTTGAAGAACATTTTATATCCTTTTTTGCGTCGAACACAGAGGTTCGTGTTTAAGGAGTCGACATCATGTTTTGATATGCTTAAAATGTCAAAAAATATTTTAAATTCAAAACAGAAGCAGAAGCACACGACTTAAGCTTACAGTTACCAAACTGTATAATGAACATTAGCAAAAAGCTCGTTAAACACTCCTGTACTAAAAACATACTTTGCAATTAACTATTTGTTAGGTAATAGAATTATAATACCATGCTAACGAGGATAACGGTATTTTTCCTATGTAATAAATTACCTTGTAAAACACGTTCATACAATTAAGTCCAACAATATAATTATCAAATTCTATGCCAGCTGAGTTGTCAAACTTTGAGTTGTGAAAGTAAGCTTAGCAGACAAGTGTGAACCGGTTTATTTCTGTAATCGGCAAGAACTGTTGTATTGTATCATTTTGTTACTATTAACAGGTGTGATATTTTTGCTATGATTCCACAGTCCCCCAAAAAACAGTTGAAAATTTTAATGCTGCATATTTTTGTGTTATTAAAGACAGAGGTCACGTACAAAATAAACCCAAATATTGAAATGCACGATGATGAAGACTTACATTGAGATGCACCATTTTGTGTTGGCAGTTTAGGGGGAGTTAGTCATAATTGAAATAAATTCTCATTCTGGAACATATAAAAATTATGTTTAAGAATGACAGTAGTCCAAAAAATGTTTCTGCTTAGATAACCATGCACACTCATAGTGTAACCGACTTTCTGTATGCAAATCTGCTGTTGACATATTTGTGTTATCTTGGATTATATTGTGCATTACTACAAAATACTTTGAGTTCAGGGAGAGAGAAATCATAAAATGTGTATAAATAAAGAAATCTTTAAAACTAAAACCATGTGATGTGTGTAACCCATGATTGAAGAGAATTGACATAGGGTTACAGAACTACTGTAGTATCTCTTAGGTCTTTGTTGTTACTGTCTTCAAAAATTGAGTCCAGTAAAGATCTGCCACAGGCATTTGTGGGCATAGTCTGAAGGCCTTAACAGAGAAAGTTAAATTTGAAAGCAATTTGAAATTTCTGGCATTTCTACTGCAGAATAAATAAGCACATAACATAATTCAATAAACTGAAGGTTTATTCCATGCTGAAAAGATAAGAGACACAATGTTTCGGCTGTGAACCCTTCTTCAGGTGACACCTGAAGAAGACACAACAATGTTGTGTCTTTTCTTTTCCCTTCAGTATGGAATAAACCTTTACCTGTACCTCACTATTTTTATAGATTCATCTATAAGGCCATGGTATCATAGATATTGTTTTAGATCCTCAAAAGCACTCCAAAATGAAATGCATATGATTAACGCCCCTTGCGCACACACAAAATAGGCTCAGCAAGTTCTCACCATTGAATGTTAATTCTCTGCCTAATTTCATACATAAATACAGCATGAAAGTGGATTACCAGATGTGGAATTTAGCATTGTACCCTGCATAACACCAGTACTGTTATGTCATAAGTGAGAAGTACATGAATGTGGTTTTACAAAAGGCCTGAAACCTTGATCACATTGGTGATGAAGATTAAGATGAAAGGGGCTATAGTACGTAGTTAAATGTCAGTAAAGTCCTGTAGGCGAACTGTGATTCAGTGTTGTGCGTTTGTGGTTGGTGTCATTTTAGGTTATGAACTGTTCTGAGCATGGGGAGACTTCAGATGGTGAGGCATCAGAGACAGGTAAGCATGTACATCATCTGACCCAGTCGCGTGACAAGACTGAAGGCCTGTGTGCTGTAGGTGTTTCAGTGGTGCCAGTAAGAAACAATGCAAATAATCTACAATACAAGGACCGGCTACTGCATAAGGATTCATCATTCAAACCACAGCTTGTGGGGATACACATCCTTGTTTGTCAAGAGATTGTACGAAAAGCATGGGTAGGATTTAAATTAAATCCTTTGGGATAGATCCTCATTGGAATAAAAAAAAACCTTTTGAAATCCGTCCATTATCAGAAGGCCACTCCTTGAAGCCAAGGGTGTGTGCAGGGTAACACCCCGCACAGGATTCCAGTTCATCTTAGGGTACTCGGACTCAGAGAGGCGGATAATACCGGCGTCACACTACATGGCTTTTCCTAGGATTTCCAGTCGTAGCCTTCATTTACAGAATTCTAAGAAAATCACAGCGAGTTTTAGAGTCGCAGCGCGCACCCGTTGTGTCAGTTGTGTAGTGCGACACCCCCAGCGACTCAGTCATAGTGCTCTTAACAGCCCCTATGACTCTCTGCGACTCGCTATGATAAGTTGATGTTACGATGTTACATTTTCAAGATGTTTACATGCTTGTTCTCCGTGTTGTTTGTGCGGTGCTCCTCCTCTTATTCCGGTGTGCTCCACATTGTTTGGCTGCCAAAATGAGGCGACCTCGCGGTAATTTCGTGGCGCAATATGAGATTTGGAACCGTGACAAAAAGTTGCAAGGGAATCGTGTAATTAGTCACCACCCGCGATTCCTAGTCATATAATTTGACTCCCTCTAGGATAGAAAAGGCAGCGAGATTCAGCAACTGCAGTCGTGAAATTTGACATGCTTTCCGACTAGAAGTCGTGTAGAGTCATGTAGTCTGACGCCAGCTTCAGAGACACCAGTTAATCATCCCCCATGTCTGGCCAGTGGGAGGAAACTGGCACTCAATCGAACCCAGGACCCTAGAGCTGTGAGGCTAACCACCATGCAGCCCCCTGTTTAAATAATTTCAATGAAACTGGGATCTCCTCTGTCCAGGCTCTGACTTGCACCCTCATACTGTACCTTAAAATCTTTAACTGCAGTGCTTTCATAAATTTTAAACTTCATTTAAAACACATATTAAAAGCACTCAAATCTTTGCATAACTGCTGGCAGGAACAGTATTTTAATCTGACATTTTGGATGAATTTGTTCACTTCAACTGTGCCGGTTATTTTGTGGAATTATTTGAATAGTTTGAAAATAATGATGACGTTATGCTTTGAGTGTTGCATGTAACATTACTGTTTGCAAGACTGTTATATTAATATGCCAGACCAATAATTGGTTTTGCACCAAATGGCCTAAGTGTGTTATTGTCTAAACTATTCAATCCTGGGACTGACTAGGTTAATAGACTTGTATTTGACTGTGTTGTATAGTACAGTCATAACAAGAGTGGCCAACTACTGTCCCTGGGAGCTTTGCCTTGTTTTCTGTCCGTTCTCAGCACATTTGTGTTATTTTTCCAGGTTTTGGAAAACAAAAGATACAGAGCACTCTGCTTCTAAGAATTAAGAACTAATATAAGAAGAGGTTGCATACAAAGAAAAGCATTGGGAAAAATCTTTCTCGTACTAACCCTGTTTAAACACTAAAAAACACAAACGGTTTCCTTATAACAATTACTTTGGTGCAGCCTCACTATGAAATATGATCATCAAGAGCAGGGACACCTAATGAGCCAAAAAAAGGGACGAAGCGATTCTTGCAAGCGGCCTGCTCTGAATATACAGCAGAAGGATCATGGCTGTGAAGGACTGTTGTTCCTCCTGCTTTCTAATCACGTTTTTGCTAAACCCGGGGAAAACATATTCCTTGTGATGCATCAAGCACTCGTAGTTTTATCATGTTAAACTTTAAGGTCCAAAACCTATAGCCAATAAAACATGGTTCCTAAAATGAAAGCAGTTCTTTAATGCTGAAATAGCCCCGTGTTCAGGTACTGCCCACTGAGGAAAAGAATGACTGTGTTTGTGTGTTTCTCGTCAGAAAGAAGACCCCTGCGCTGTGTGAAAATGGAGAGAGTCATGGAAGAGGCAGCTATCGAGTGGTCCGCAGGCTGTAATATACCTGAAGGCAGCATGGAAAAGGTGCTGTGCAGCAGTGTGGAGACGACGGGCAAGAGGGCCAACACCCAGATTGTTGCAGACAGCCCGAGCAGTGAGCAAGAACAGCCCACCAGCGTAAAAAGACAGAAAGTTTCAGCAGAGGTAAGCGGGAAAAACACCAGTTCAGTCATTCCACGTCTTCAGCAGTGGTTTCATGCTGCATAGTGTTGCACAAGAACTAAGTGATAGAGAAAGGAAACTGGCTGTGCTGGCAGCCCTTTTCAGAATTGGTCAGGGTTATTTATTTTATGCCGATTCTAGATAAAAGCAGAAGAGTCATGGGAGATTATACAGAAATAATCGGCAGAGATGTGTGTTCATGCTAGATAAGCTTCACATTAAGTTGTCCTTGTAAATGAAATGTTTCATGCCACAACATAATGAATTACACATCTGGAATCACACTCCTTTTAAATGAAAACTCTTGTCTTTTAGAGCGTAAAAATAATTCTGATTGAAGATGATTGGTAATGTACCATAAAGCAACACTTCGACACACACACACACATTAATGATTTCAGCTTGCATCAGAAAGCCAGTTTTTGTCCTAGAGTGTTAATTTGTTTTTAACTTTGAAGGGGAGTAAAAGCACAGACCACCTGCAGGAAGTTCAGACAAGCGCAGACTACACAGGCAAATCGAAGACTTCACTTGTGATGTCACCTGGTGAGAACAAGGACTCTTCTACCGAAAAAACAATAGCATCTTATAGAAAGCCTCTGTACAGCATTTCACACAAAATCACAGAAAAGAAAAACACTTCTGGCCTCGATCAGCATTCACTGCACGAAGCTGGAGACCGAGGGAACTACAGCAGTCTTTTATTTCCCAAAATCACTGGGGAACCGAACAGGAGGGAGCCCACCATAGCCATGGCTGCCACGAGCGAAAGTGAGTCTAACATTTATTCTTTGATAGAAAAAATGTTTTTTATTCTCAACACGCTGAACTCCAGCATGACCCAACTTCATAGCAAGGTAGACTTGCTTTCGCTGGAAGTGACGAGAATTAAGAAGCGGATCAATCCCTCCGAGCTGGTCGCCGAGTTTCAGCCCCCCGCCGAGTACCAGCTGAACACCGAGGAGCTGAAGCAGATCATGGATCAGACCTCGTCGGCAGGGGAGCTGGCCTGCAGGCTGCTTGTGCAGCTTTTCCCTGAGCTTTTCACAGTGGAAGACTACAACAGGAACTGCAACGCCTGTGGGATAGTGAGCAAGAAGAAACTGGATTCGCTTCATTTGCAGCTAATCCGCAACTACGTGGAAGTCTGCTACCCCTTGGTCAAGAACGGCAGCGTCTGGCAGGTGGAGTGCTTGCCTCAAATCAATGATTTTTTCAACCGGTTCTGGGCGCAGAAGGACATGGAGAGTGGACAAGTGTGTAAGAAGGTGACTCCGGGAGCTCATGGTTACGAGCCCGATCAGAGCCAGAGCTGTCACTACATTGATGACGAAGGGCAGGATGAGAGCCTGTCATTGGATTCGAGCAACAACATTGCCGCCTCGGATCTAATGCTGGATGCCCAGGACGTTGTGGAATATCTTGATGAAGTGTCTTCTCCTGGGGATTTTGCAGTTTTCTTAATGCACCGCCTTTTCCCCGAGGTCTTTGAACAAGGAAAAACAATGGAGGGCTACAGTTGTTACAGCGGTATGGGGAAACAAATTCTCGATTCTGATCGGCTCGAAATAATTCGGAAGTACATGGAGGCGTACTTTCCAGATATTCAGGAAGAGAGCTGGCTTCAGCTGTGTGTGCAGAGGATGGAGGAGGAGTTGGAAAATGCACATGGAAATGGGAGCGAGTCTGAAAATGCCAGGGATGAGAGCTACGATTCGTCCAGCTTACCTGATGACGTATCGGTTGTAAAAGTTGGGGACTTCTGTGATTATGAGAAACCAGGTCGAAGATCCAAGAAAATCTGGTTGGTTCCAATCGATTTCGATAAAATCGAAATACCACCTCCGGATTTCGAAGTCCCTCTGCAATACGTGCTTACAAAAGAACAGATTAAGAATAACTATGAATGCAGCCTGTCCATTGGGAACTTTGCCTCCCGCTTGTTAGTTCTGATGTTTCCTGAGCTCTTCACTTACGAAAACCTGAGGAAGCACTACAATTGCAGTGGGTCCCTGGGCAAAAAGCAGCTGGATCCTGTCCGAATAAAACTGATCAGACATTACGTGCAGCTGCTCTACCCTCGAGCGAAGAATGACCGGGTGTGGACATTAGAGTTTGTTGGTAAACTGGATGAAAGGTGCCGTCGAAGAGATACCGAGCAGAGGCGCTCATATCAGCAGCAACGCAAGGTCTACATTCCGGAACCGGAACACCAAGACTTTGTTGGCTGCCAGCTGAACCCAGATCGATTCCGAGAGGAGTTTGAGGTGCCTCCTTTGCCCCCAGAGAGGAGCACGAAAGATTTCTGCAAAATCCCCCTGGAGGAGTTGGCTGTGCCCTCTCCCGATTTCCCCGTGCCTCCCGTTTACCTCCTCTCGGATACAGAGATCAGGGAGATTGTCCAGCAGAGCTTGTCTGTTGGCAACTTTGCAGCTCGTCTTCTAGTGAGACTCTTTCCCGAGCTGTTCACGCAAGAAAACCTCAGACTGCAGTACAACCACTCTGGTGCCTGTAACAAGAAACAGCTGGACCCGGTTCGACTGAGGCTGATCCGCCACTATGTTGAAGCTGTGTACCCTGTGGACAAGATGGAGGAGGTCTGGCATTACGAGTGCATACCTAGTATTGACGAAAGGTGTAGGAGACCTAATAGAAAAAAGTGTGATATACTGAAGAAAGCTAAGAGAGCCAATACTGTTTCATATTTATGAATGTCAACATATTTATATAAAACATATAATTTGCACATGTTCAAAATGCACAAGTACATAAGCTTAAGTGTGAGTTAAATGAAAGTTATAGCACTACAATGGCTAATGCCAGAGTATTATAATTTTCATTTTATCTATAGTAGAAATCTTATGCCAAATTAATAGTTTTAGCAAATTCTAACCTTTTATGTGTCTAGTATTTTATGTGTCCTTGTTACGCTATTGTCAGACTTGAAGCTGGAGTAACTTTTAGTTTTTATGGACATTAATAATGCAACAAGCATTGGGTTATTCTTATACAGGAGAAAAAAAAAACATTATTTTGCCTTAGTGTTGTATGATGTTTCTTCCATATCGTGGATTTGTTAGGATATATGAAGCTGGATTCCAGCTAGGAAATTAATTTAGATAACTGAGTCATTGTCTATCTTATAAGGATCAGCTGCATATAAGCTAACTTCAACAGCAGTGACTCACCCTCCTATATGTATTTATTAACTAGTTTATATTTAGTCAATTTTAATATTAATTACTTAGTATTAGCATAGTCAAAAATGTTAGTTTAATGTATTAAATCCCATGCCTGTACAACTTGTGTGAAATAAAACTTGCCCAAGAACTTTTCTGTCAGCTGTAATACAGAAGTATTAATACATCACATACTTATGATTGTTACAGTATGGCCAGTTGTTTGTTGCTGCCACTGATTATGTTCCTTTAAAAGAGGAATATATATATATTTTTAAAAAGCAGAATCGCCTTTTTTATCACACACCCACACAATTCAGACTCGCCAATTTTTCTTTACGTCTTGGCTCACGCGATGGGCGCTGTACCCACGTGGTGGCGGAGTTGCTTAGTCCCGCCCATCAGACCAATCATCCTTTGCTATGTCACAAGCTCCACGGCGATGTTCAGGAGGCTTAGCTCTGATTGGCTGGGAGACACGTCCCTCTCTGTGTCGGGGGATGCCATTTTGGGAGGAGCCCAAAAGTGTCTTGGCTCACTGATCCTCGCACTGATCTAGGCGATACTGTGCCGCGGACATCTTGTGCTCAGAGTGAGCCTGTTTACTGACAGCAGGCCAAGAGAAGAAACTGTTTTGGAGTGCAGAAATATATGGAATGAATCAATGCAAAATTATCTTCCTAAATATTCCTAAATTTGGTAAATATTCAGTTAGAAAAAAGTATATCTTAACATTTTTACTTTACGTGATGACAGCTTTTAAAGTTTTTGTATTTGTAGAATTTGGGGGGTCCTAAGCCTTAACTGAGCTTTATGAATATTTTCTGATGTGTAGCTAAGATATTGTTAGCTCCTTTCTCGTATTATCAAAACATAATTACAATATTATGGTCTAGGTTAAATTAACAGCAAGAAATTAGTTGTATATTGCAGTTATATTATTCAGACACTGCTATATGGACCGAATTGTCAAGCACATATGCCCTTCACATAAAATCCCCGTATTAACCTTTTTCGACTTAATACTGTAACGCATACGGCCACCATTGCAGGTTGTTCGAGCCGGCTTACCAGAGCGGTGACGTCACCGCCCTTCCCTGTGAATAGCAGGGACCGCAGCCGTCCGTCTGCCGGGAGATTTCCCTTTGGCTCAAGAGGCTGGGTCCCTGTTGAGTGATGCCGGAGGCCCGGGTCTGAATTCCCGACAGTGGGGGGCCGACCTGAGGCGGCAGCGGCGAGGGCGCATACCCACGTGAACCCTGGAGCGTTACAATACTTATGTGGCGCAGTTCTGTCACTCGACTTTATTTACTTGTAAGCTCCCTTGGAAAACCAAGATTAAAATACTTATCATCGTTGATGTTCAAGCTTGAATTTTCTTTCATGACGGCCTTAATATGTTTGTTTATGCTATTGAAGCTGCCTGAAAGCATCTTTGTCAGAAGTTCTGCTGTGACTTGTGGCCTCACCCTTGCTCCTTTCTGTTTTCTGGCCAGCTTTTAATTAGCAAAAGCATTAAAATTGATCTTGCATTGAATTGGATGATAATACAGTATTTTTCAGGAAGACAGTAATTGTAACAAAAATATGTGGGTTTGAAATGGTAAGCTGTTATTAAAAAGTTAGAAGTTAGAATGCTCATTCTGAACCAAGTGGTGGATATGGTCAGTTTTATTGTAGTGCTTTGTGATTAGTTAAGTGATAATCCCATTGACATTTAGGCCTGTGTCTGTTTGGTTTAAAGGCCCTGCTTATTACAGTAAAAACCCTTCCTTGTAGAAACTAAGTGGTTTCATTTGTACGAAGCAAGCAGATAATTTCCTAGATACTTTCTCAAAGTGTTAAGAATAAAACAAACTGTAAAAAAAATCATACTTTGCATTTGTGGTTTACACATTGTGAACTGTTTTTAAAAGACACCTTGGCAAAGATTTTTACTTCCATCACTGGAATTTTATGGGCAGTAATTGCAAAATCTTGAATTTTCTATGCTATGAATCTCCTCTTCCATTTAAAAGGAAAATCAAGCCTTTTAAAACATCTTAAAAAATAGTCTAATCTTGTCAGTATGTCAAAAAATCTTAGGATGTTTTAAGCAGATTTATTGCAGCAAACAACTTAGAACTTTGCACAACAGTTCAGGAAACAACCTGTGGTCAGACTACTGTCTGAAAAGAATCTCAGTCTAACTGCTGTAAAAAGAGTCACATATTAATAAATTTATGTTGCATATGATATATGAGGGGAAAAAAACGACATTGTTGCACACCTTACCTTTAGAATACAAAAACCCTTCCTGGTTTTCATCCCTCTGTGATGTGGTGTAATACCCCTTCATAGAAACACTACAGCTTAGTCATTTTGTTATAAAATGTATTGCAAACCTTTTATTTTTCTAATGCATGCACGAAAAAAAGGTTGGCATAGAGTCTTACACTCCAAACCATTTCTGTCTGAGGATGTCACATACATACAGTATTTGGTGTAATTGTTCCCCCTAGCTAAATTAACTTGTGCTCTCATAAAAACAACAACAATAAAAAAGCCATTAGTGGACACCATGACATGAGACGTACAGTTGTGGCAGATTTACTAATAGCTCTTAAATGTCCAGCAAATCTTTCTGCTTAATTTTGTTTGAAGATCCAGTTAAAAAAAAACACATTGTATTAAAAAATTTAAAAGTAATTAGGCATTTAGTATAAACTGTACCACATGACTACATTAGCTATGACTTTTTTTCCAGGAATATTTTAAATATAACTTGCATCTAGATGAAATCCAGTTGAACATTTCTTGTTTCTGCCTCTTCTTCAGAGTGACCATCTGAAAGTTTATTTTCCAATTGGCACAGTAAGTGATCTTGTACAGAATTAAGCAGCTAATCCTGTCCGCTGAGCAGGGCAACCTGCTCCAGCGTGCAAGTTCCACACAGAAGGCACTCCAGCCCCAAATCAAACCCAGGACTCTGTGAGCCAGCTATGCTAGCCACCCCACCAGCTGTTACATCTGTGCACAATCTTATTATACACATGCAATACAACTCATTCAGTTACAGTATGTGCACCATGACTGGTCTTAATTCCACCTGACTATAATGTGCGCTTCAAACGTATAGTGTCAGTAGAATTTTTTTTCCCCATTAATGAGGTGCAATATCTAGTATTCAAGATGGTATCATACAGTGTGAATAAAAAAGAACATTTAAAGCTAATTTCATGCTTACAGTATAGCTGTTTAAAAACAGCATTAAGAAAATTAAATGAAAACTTTTTGTTTCTTGTTGTCTTTGCTAATGTGTTAAGTACATTTGCTAATATATTTGCTCAATATAAAGTTTTAATTTTTTAATTTCTTGATGAAACTGAAAATATTCAGACATTCTTGCTTAATCTCCACATACGGACCATTAATTATTAATGTCCATATAACAGTGAATACTCAAAGGAATCCGGTTGTGGCCCCTGTGCTGTGTGCAGCTCTTACAGTTATCTAAATAATATTAATAGTAATACAAATTACATTTTAAGTGTAATTAATGCACTAGAGAAGGAACTCAAAGGGCTCCACGAGATTAAACGTCTAATAGAATCAATATCAGGGGGACATCAACAAATGACAAAGAAATGGAGATAAGCTGATCCCAAGTAGTCAAAGGATATACAACTACACAATATAAAAATATGAACATTAAATTGACCAAACAAAGGTGATCCACTGTAGCACCTGGAATGGGACAGCCAGGGCATGGGAACTCAAAAGAGTGGCTCCCAGGATGAGGATCATCGTTGACACTGATTTTGACTGCAATTAATGCCAGTAGAAAGAAAGAAGAAAAGTAGTGGAGACTCTGTTCTCCAGAACACTACTACAGAAATATGCATCAGGGACTGTGAGGCGTGAACAGTAAGCTGCATGCCTGGAGCAGAAGTGTCTAATACCATCGGCTGTTGTTATACAAATAATGTTGATATATACAGCACACTTTCCATCCATAAGACGTTCTAGCACCTTGGCAACTGATGGTTGGTTGAACCTGCAAGACTAAACCAGCACCAGGCATAGTTGAAAAACTTCAAATTATGATCAGTCAACACAACATCCTTATGGATGAGGACCTGGAGTCCAGAGGAAGACTTCAGCTGTCTGTACAGATATGACAGATGACATCTGAATGAAATGGGCACCACTCATCTGGGCACAAGGATATGGAAAGAAACATTTACATTCAAAAGGAAAGGAGGAGAAGACAAAATAAAACAAAGTATTTTAGTGCTTATACCTAAATTCTATAAACTATAAGACTATATGTCTTATAAAGCTGTATGTAAGAAACAAATTACATAAGACACAGGCAATCATATCAGCACACAATGATATAATAGGAATTATAGAATCACAACTATAGAGATGGATGTAAAATGTGTTGATGCAAACCGTCTGGGTCATCCTATAGACAGCCAAATACATATGTTAACTGTAATTCTGTACTGCATTATACAATCACACATTTTGGTAGAAAAGAATCAATAGTATTTATGGGAAACTTCAATTTTCCCCACATAGCCTGAGAAAAACCTAACGGAATGTCAAGACCAGAAATTTAAATGGTAGACTGGGTAATGAATTCTTTGTTACTGAATTTGACAGAACTTTTGCAAGAAGATCTACAAGTATTTTATTTATACAGTAATTGTCTTTTCAAACAATCGAATCAGAATGAAGAAGACAAAACCATTCAGAAACTGATTATACTTTGAAGGATACGTGAAACTGTACAGGTTAAGCCCATGTCTAAAGCTTACAATGACAATTGAGGAAATTCTTTTAAAGGAATTAAAGCACAGTTTATGAGCTAAAATATGTGGTAAGATACAGAATATGTGGAGAGTGGAAGCAAAAGTTTACACAGATTCTCAAAGAAAATCAAAGGGTAAAAAAGTGTCCCAAATGATGCAACAAATAAATTAGAAATATAAGAGGAAAGAATCTGGAAATAACTGAGTGGATAAACTAAGTAAAATAAATTATCATAACCCCCAATGTGTAAGGATTTTGCCAAGACTATACCTGAGCAGTTGGTATTGTTAGAGGCACATGAATTTGTTGTTCTCTGGCACAGCTTTGCTGAAAAAGGCCAATAATTCAGGCACAGTTGATTAAACAAATATTTATTGACAATGACAATGACAATACACACACTACACAAAGTTCTTTAATAACAGAGGAGGCAGCAGTGTTTTGGGTACTAGAAGCAGACAATAAATCTCGGTACCCAATGGTCGTACACAACATTAACGGAGGACGCACACGTTAACCTACAGTATGTACAATACAAGTTTACAAACGAGGTGTCCCAGAGGCTAAATGTCCTAACCACCCAGAAAAATCCCAGACTCTTACCAGGTATTCGACTCTTAAATACATGTAATGCCTACAGAGGCCGAAATAAGACGCAAGCTACCTTCTAAAGTGATTAAATCTCTCTGCAAACCTGGATGCCACAAAATACATGGGAAATGATCTCCATATTCTAAAATGCACTCACTTAGAGGGGCCGTTTTAAGCCCGGGGACTCGAGAAACCCAAGTTTTCTAAAAAAAAACTACAGAATAGCAAGCTCTCTTAGCAAGGTTCAGATAGCTTCAATCGGGTCTTCTCGGACTATCTGGACAAGAACCTCTGGCGTGGCACGCTTTATGTTCTTTTTTCTGTCTCCACTCTCTCGTGTCTTGATCTGATCTTCTATGGTGTCTTTCTAGCCTGTTGATCGACACTTAATAATTTACCCAGAACTTAATTAAGGTAAACCTAGGTACATTTTACAGTCGCTTTGATCACTGAATCTGGACCCAAAACATTTCTACCCAGTTGCTCCAACGTGGTTTTCAACCTTTGCTGTTTAACAAGCTTGTCAGATCACTTGTTAATTACTAATCCTCTTACCAATAATGTCTGAAAACCAACAGCACTCCAAAAAAAAAAAAACTAGAAAAAATCTGCTCTTTATTCATTATTTACATAAATAACCCTGATAAGGTGGATTCTGTGTTGCAAAACACTGCTCTGCACAATATACGTAAACTGTTTGGGAGACTCATGATGAGTTCCAAGAGAATACTAACGGGCTGTAGAGATGGCCAATTAAAATATCCCTTCATCTCCATCTTGCCCCATTTACTTGGCCTTCAGGGAAAGGTAGGTGTCCTCAAGATAACAGAAGACTTAACACATAAATGCAAAAAAATGCATCCATATTTATTTCATGCGTAATGGTAAAAAAAGACATACACCAAGCCACAGAAACTTTGAAACTCACGAGGCACTCTCAACCTTCAGCATACAAATCTTTGCAGTACAGTTATTTTTAATATCTTCTCTTATGTCCACGTTAGAGGACTATATTGGCCAACCATATCACCAATCCATGTTTTTTAACTGTAGACATGCCTGCGAGCAGTAGTAGTCTAGGCTAATCCACAAAGTACAGTGGGTTTAAAATTTCCATGTGAACAACACTTGGTACTGGACTGTAGAATTAAAAAGAGAAGGACAGACTGCACGTATTTTTTAAATTAAGTATGACTTTTCAATGTTTAAATCACAGGCACACTTCTGTATACCTGCAAAAATCTTTAAATGAATAAAAAAAACTCCCAGTATCTTACTGAACTGAAGCTTATTTTTATAGCTTTCCGACCCTGCAGCTGAGCTGGGACTGTTCCAAAGCATATTTTCTGTGCTTTATAAAAGATTTTCAAATTTAATTTCGCTGTATTACTATAAAAGAATGTAGACGGAGAATTTTATTACAAAATCACTTGATGACAGATGTCATGTTTTTTTAACTTTAATCTGATGGACCTCAACTAACATCACTTGAGTCTCCTCCGTGGGGATACACTGCAGTGGCCTAGACTAACTTACTGACTTTAAAAAGCAGCACACCAAATACTCTATCTCAGTTAAACTGCAAACAGGACATACTTTAGGACATACTGTTTATTTGAGATGAATAGTCATCTATTTGTCTCCGTCTTCTATGTATACTCACATCAACCAGAAGGTTGTTAAACCTTCTGTGAACATTCATTCATTATGAGATATAGTATTAATATAAAATCTTATTATTCTAAAATATTTAGACAAAGCTTATGTGATGGTATGCACATTAGTTTCGAACCATCTGTATGAATAGAAAAGCATTTTCAACATTCAGTGGGGAAAAAAAAAAAACATTTAGTGGATAGGGATAACTCATCACCTTAATATTTAAAAAAAATCACCAGTTCAATTCTATTGAAATCTCTGCCCCTTATATAATGTCTGCTAATTTTAAGCACATCTTTGTAAACAAAGGTACTGAAATATCTGCACCTTAGTCTTAGAGATCTTCAACATTCTTGCAAAGCAATACTTGCAAGTATTGCTTTTAACCAATAAGAAACAGTTCTGGAAGAACCTTATTGTTTGTAAGCCTCCTCTTTTGGAAGTTTTAGATTTTTCCAGCGCCTCAAAATAACCTTGTATTTTTCACTGTCTTTGGTTTCTCCCGACACCTTTTTGAAAATCACCCTCATGAGCGTGACGGTGTCAGTATCTTTGTCTTCTTCAACAACAAGGTCCAATATGTCTCCAACCTTCACCTACAAAAGAGATAAAAACAAAAGCTCTGAATTGCAATACTTCAGCTGCAGAACTACTGTAACACAACCATTATTAAGACACTAACTGCCAGATGTACCAAAACAGACCCGTTGCAGCTGAAACGTACCATA
Organism: Atractosteus spatula; assembly: GCF_055471065.1. NCBI lineage: Eukaryota > Metazoa > Chordata > Actinopteri > Semionotiformes > Lepisosteidae > Atractosteus > Atractosteus spatula. The sequence goes on along the minus strand of NC_142707.1, from coordinate 44,991,075 downwards.
CTGTGCATTGCAGCACATTTATAAACACTGGTTGCTATGTCCAAGAAAGTACTGAAGAGCTGCAAAATACTATTTACATTTAAAATATTAAATATCTATTGTGAGATTTTAGCAAGTGATGACAACAGTGTGAGAGACTGTTGGAAACAATATATGAGCGATGTTGTTAACAGGATGTGTATAGCCTGCTACACTGCTCCTGTCTGAAACAATGCCCCAGTCTATCACACCAGGACCACAACCTGAAATGAATGTCAAAAAGGGAGGAATGAAAAGACAACAGTTTTTTCTAACATATCTTAATTTATCTGGCTGACATTTTTATCCAATTTAACTTACTTCCATAAGGCTGGGCGATTTCATTGAAGCAATTCAACTGAAGTACTCTTCTGAAGGGTACAACAGCAGTGCCCTATTGGGCATTTCAAAATGTTCCTCTACAATGCTTCCTTTTCAGAGAAGAAATTGGAAATCCCATAATTCTCTTCCCTCAGAAGGTTAAAAACAAACATCTGTACTTAGGAGTAAACATATCATGGACTAACCCCGAATGCTTGGCTATGATGTTTTTAATTACATGTTTGAATCATGTACCACATGTACATTCACGGAACAGGACTGATTCTTATTTATGTACAGATTCTGAGAAACTGCTTGAGGTTTTAGCTGCATGTGTAGCTTATTACTCCTTTTATAGTGGTGTAATGAGAAATGTATTTTTTTTTCAAGGCTTGTATTGTATTCTCTATGCTTGCATTTAATAAATAAGCATAACTGATAAAACATAAGACAATGCAGACTGGAAGATATCAGCACATGCTGGCATTGGGTTGATAGTATTGATAACGCATTCTGAGTTGGACACTGCACATCACGTGGCTTGCAAGTCTGTGCCCGTTCCTAATTTGGTCTTCACATAATTGGAAGATTGTGGTAAGGATACTGAACACTATTTCATCTGTTGTACTAGGATGCACTAATTGTTACCAAAGTCAATGTCTCCTTCATTTGACAATTAAAGCAGACATAGCCAGGAGATGTTATTATCACAATGACTTTTAAAGGTTTGCTGATCGGATATGCATTTCAAGTTCTTAAATATTTGTCATTTTTAGTGTTGCAATTTAATATATTATATACTCTGTAATTTCTCATTATATGAGCTTAATTCATTCCTAACAAACTACTCACACAGTATAAACTTGTATAAACAAAATTCCCATTACTTCCCACGTTATAATGTGCAATTGGTTACAGAACATTTTCTCTCCAATACCCAGACTTTACCTTAATATAGCACAGAATGGTTGCTAAGTTTGAAAGCAATAACGTTCCTGGTTATCAATTTGAGTAATATGCTTAAAATCATCAGCTGATGCAAAAACAACGGATAGGAAAACAGTAACTCCTGCTCATTACGGTACAGTCCTGTAATTATTACAGTCATTAGTAAATCAGGTGGGTAGCTGCGTCAGCATGCGTAGGCTGCAAAGGAACAAGTAATAGGTTTATTCCATGCTGAAAAAAAGAAGAAGGAAAACACAACGTTTCGGCCATGGAGCCTTCTTCAGGCTTCCCCAGGTTTCGTTCTTCCTCACACCTGAAGAAGGCTCCACGGCCGAAACGTTGTGTTTTCTTTCTTCTTTTTTTCAGCATGGAATAAACCTATTACTTGTTCCTTTGCGTCATTAGTAAATGTTAGGTACTATCCTGTACAGTATGCACTTAACACATACAAGCCCTTATTATAAAAAAAACATTAAAATGTAATAAAAAGTAAATTCCTTATCTGAAAAAAAGAATTTTGGTAATGCTTTACAGGAGCCCGTCTCGTAACAGTAACATGAAATGCTTAATCTATGAAAACACAGGTAAGAATTACTACCATTTGTGTAAATGAAGAGTCATATATCGACAGTTCCTATAGCTGAATCTAATTTTTGAGCAGCCTCATTTGCACAGAGCCCACCCCATGTGGTTACATCTCTTTAGTACACCTGGCTATAAATGCAATAAGCTTTTTACATTTGTGACTTAAATATAAATCAAAGTGCTTTTGTAGTGAAAGCAATATTAAAATAATTACAAATGAGTAGAGGCCTCACTTTTTTTTCAGTAGGTGCAGCTGTGCCATGCAGCTGTTTTTGGAAGAAAGCCCAGAAAATCGGATTCAACAACATGGATGGCTAGCTTGTTCCATACTTCTACAGCCCTTTGTGTAAAGAAGTGATTCCTGTTCTTGGTTTCAAAGGTACTTCCATTCAGTGTTTCTGAGAATTCTGAATACTTGAATCAGGTCTCCTCATAGTTGTCTCTGTTCAGAACTAAAAAGATTAAATTATGTTAGTCTGCTGCTGCAGGATACTTATTGAACCCAGGAGCTTCAATGTCTCTTGTATCTTAGTTGAGAATTAAGCCTAATCATTAAGATCCAGAGCTTAGTTTGGGAGAAAAGGTCATAATTATTGAAACATTTTCTAAGGTTCATGGGGAAAAGATTTTGTATTTCATACACACATTTCATGGGTTCAACAAAATTAGCATTCCGGAATTTAGATTTTACTATAAACATAAACAGAACTAAAGCAAACGTGATTTATGTTCAGTCAATACAGACAGATTCCTTCACACAGAAACACAGACTAAGAAGTGATTTCATTTATCATGATACCATTAAAGGCACAGTAACAACATAATTGTATTTACTCCTTAGAGAAAACTCTTAAGCATACTGTATAATACTGTAAAAAGTCTTAGGAGAAGAAGTAGAGTAGAACTGGCATTGTTCTACTCTTTTCACTTAAACGTTTTTCCTTCTTTACATAGAAATGAATCATTTACACTGAAAATAAAAAAATAGCTATTTAGTTTTAAGTGAGTATTTAATCCTTATAAATCTATAATTGTAATTCTAATATTTTGTGAAACCGAAAGCAGCCTTTCCACTTTCTGGATGTATAGAGAGGAACTAATGATAATTAAAGAGGAGAAACGCTAAACAGATTTTTTTTATAAATGTGATGGAAGATCTACTACAACTCATGTTAGCTGCACATACCGTATTCAGTATACCTTTAAATGACGTAAACAGGTATTTGAAGACAGCAATTAATAGGAATTAAAGACTGCTAAATGACAAGCATGATTTCCTCTTACAGTAAACTATTCTAATAGTCAAAAATATTAAAATTTTTGAAAACATTTGTGGAAGCTTTAAGTAAACTGAAGATGCTCATTACATACAGTGTATTCTAACTCATCATTGTCTAAAACTACAGCAGTATATACAAATGATGACACCACCTTATATGATTATGTAAATCTTTTTTATTTGACATTTTACATTTAATGCATTCAAATGCCAGCTTATAAAAAAGTGACATTTATCAAGAAATCTGGAACTTTAAAACATAAAAACATGCTTCAGTTAAGATGCTCACGGCAAACATGAGATACATTTGTAATCGAATGCCAAATACGTAAAATAACTACTGCTTGATAATAAGAAATAATTACTCACCGTTTTGCTTTTTTTAATAAGTTTTTGTCCATTGAGCCTTAACTTGGTGCTGTAGAATGCATCTTCAACTTTGCTGAAAAAGCAGGGATAGAAGTTATGTTAATAACATCCTAGGTTATACTGACATTAATTTACACAATAACTCAATGTAAAACTAGAATAATAGATAAAGTATTTTCAAGATTGGGATTTCAAGCATATTGCACCTACATACAATTATTTATATACTATATATTAAAGTTGTATGGATATAGAAATAATCATCAATTAAATTAGAAAATTAAAAATAAGACCTTCTGAACCCATGATTTTAAAGATTCCATTTGTCATAAAAGCCATGCAACATGCACAAAATGTTCCCCTGTAAAATTATCTAAATACTTTTAAAAGACGAGTGGATCTACTGGTTTTCCCTGCGGGTAAACTGCTCAATCCACAGAAATTAATAAATAATTAATAATCATATAGTTTCCTCACAGGGGATACTGGGACCTAGATATTTTTCAAACTCATTACCTTTAAGACTCCCGATAAAACCTGAAAAGCACTGACACGCATATAAAGGGCCATTTATTTGGTGCTGTGCATTTTGATTCACGTGCTCCCTAGCTTTCTACTGAGCCCTTGTGATGGGATCACTCACTTGCGAGCCATGTCCAAACCAGCTTTCATGATCAGATCATAACGAAAGGACTGCACCGCTTTCTCTAAATCTCTGTAGTCTCTGGGCAGGCCAGGGTCATCCTGGAGCTCCTCTTCATAGTCACTTTCCTCTGGGTCAGTCTCCTCATCCTCCTCCTCTTCCACCTCCTGGGTCTTCTTTTTACTGCTCTTCTTTGCACTTTTGCTGCCTTTGAACCTCACAGGGAGCACAAACGAGCTTTGATATTGACCTCCAAGTTGGGCTGTACCCTGTATCCCCAAAACTGATGATGGCAAGAAACGTGGGCTCGAAATCCGGCGATCATGTACTGTCCTGTGCAGCTCACCCGTACATCGCACCCTGCTTGTCACATGACAGGAAGTGTTCTTCCACAGCGAAAAAAGTCCATTCAACCTTCTCCATGTGTGAACTTGCAGCCACAACCCCCTCATGATCAAACCTAAGCACGGGAGACACACACAGTTGCAGTGATTTATTCAGTTTTTTGGATCACACATTTAAGGGATTTGTCCAATCAGCCATTTTCTAACCATTTCCTCCAATTCAGAGTCAGAGACAGGGAACCAGAGCCTTGCCCGAGGCACAAGACAGGATGCACCCTGGACAAGACGCCAGTCTTCCCAGAAACTAGTTTTCCCACCACTATGTCTTAAGACTGTGTGAGGAACCCGGAGCCCCCAGAGGAAACCCAAACAAACACAGGGAGAACATATAGCCTCCATGCAGACAGCACCCCAGGTCCAGAACTGAGGCCGCAATGCTAACCACTGCACCACTGTGCCGCTCTCTATGATGTGTGAACGCTGTGAATAAAAGCTGATGATTTGCATTAAACACACATTCAAGGACCTTGCCCAGAAAACTGTTTGATAACAACTAAGAGAAACATCCACAGTCAATAAATTTAGCAAAGAAGTTTAAAATATTATTACATGGATGTTAGCAGCAAAGAAAAAAATGGATAAGAACTGTCTTCAGAAATATGAAAATCACGACCAACAAAAATCTCCACTACGAAATACCATAGCAAAGCAAAAATTGCAGGTAGGTTTCTATACAAATTCATTTTTTTTCCTCCAAAATAAACCTGACAATTACTGCAATAATAGCAGTGAATAATATCACTACACTGATATTGGCTATGCTAAACATGAACGCAATGTGGCTGTGGCCCATGTGTAAAATTAATTGCGGTAAGTGTCAAATCAAGATTTTTGAAGCAAAAGTTGATTTAAAAAATGTGATGGAGAAAATCTGCAATTTCCCTCACGGGATCAATAAAGCATCTATCTTTCCAGTTGTAAAACTGGTCCAATTCAATAACCACAAGAGGGCAGTAAAGAAAGAAGGAAATAGTTGAACAGAAAGACACTAATTGTAAAGATATCTTCACATTGTGATAAAAGAATATAGAAAACATAACCATTACACATTTTTAAATTGCACTTCCCTGTGATTATACAGGTCAAGCATATAGCTAGATGGTTTTCCACAGCAGCAATTAAAAGTACAGTGGTGTGAAAAAGTGTTTGCCCCCTTCCTGATTTCTTATTTTTTTGCATGTTTGTCACACTGAAATGTTTCAGATCATCAAACAAATTGAAATATTAGACAAAGGTAACACAAGTAAACACAAAATGCAGTTTTTTAAATGAAAGTTTTTATTATTAAGGGAAAAATAAAATCCAAACCTACATGGCCCTGTGTGAAAAAGTGATTGCCCCCCCTGTTAAAACATAAATCAACTGTGGTTTATCACATCTTTGGAAAGCTGAGTTCAATTTCTCTAGCCACACCCAGGCCTGATTACTGCCACACCTGTTCTCAATCAAGAAATCACTTAAATAGGACCTGCCTGACAAAGTGAAGTAGACCAAAAGATCCTCAAAAGCTAGACATCATGCTGCGATCCAAACAAATTCAGGAACAAATGAGAAACAGAGTAATTGAGATTTATCAGCCTGGAAAAGGTTATAAAGCCATTTCTAAAGCTTTGGGACTCCAGCGAACCACAGTGAGAGCCATTATCCACAAATGGCGAAAACATGGAACAGTGGTGAACCTTCCCAGGAGTGGCCGGCCGACCAAAATTACCCCAAGAGCGCAGCGACGACTCATCCAAGAGGTCACAAAAAACCCCACAACAACATCCAAAGAACTGCAGGCTTCACTTGCCTCAGTTAAGGTCAGTGTTCATGACTCCACCATAAGAAAGAGACTGGGCAAAAATAGCCTGCATGGCAGAGTTCCAAGACGAAAACCACTGCTGAGCAAAAAGAACATAAAGGCTCGTCTCAGTTTTGCCAGAAAACATCTTGATGATCCCCAAGACTTTTGGGAAAATACTCTGTGGACTGACGAGACAAAAGTTGAACTTTTTGGAAGGTGTGTGTCCCATTACATCTGGCGTAAAAGTAACACAGCATTTCAGAAAAGGAACATCATACCAACAGTAAAATATGGTGGTGGTAGTGTGATGGTCTGGGGCTGTTTTGCTGCTTCAGGACCTGGAAGACTTGCTGTGGTAAATGGAACCATGAATTCTGCTGTCTACCAAAAAATCCTGAAGGAGAATGTCCGGCCATCTGTTCGTGACCTCAAGCTGAAGCACACTTGGGTTCTGCAGCAGGACAATGATCCAAAACACACCAGCAAGTCCACCTCTGAATGGCTTAAGAAAAACAAAATGAAGACTTTGGAGTGGCCTAGTCAAAGTCCTGATCTGAATCCGATTGAGATGTTCTGGCATGACCTTAAAAAAGCGGTTAAGGCTCGAAAACCCTCCAATGTGGCTGAATTACAACAATTCTGCAAAGATGAGTGGGCCAAAATTCCTCCACAGCGCTGTAAAAGACTCATTGCCAGTTATCACAAACGCTTGATTGCAGTTGTTGCTGCTAAGGGTGGCCCAACCAGTTATTAGGTTTAGGGGGCAATCACTTTTTCACACAGGGCCATGTAGGTTTGGATTTTTTTTTTCCCTTAATAATAATAATAACCTTCATTTAAAAAGTGCATTTTGTGTTTACTAGTGTTATCTTTGTCTAATATTTCAATTTGTTTGATGATCTGAAACATTTCAGTGTGACAAACATGCAAAAAAATAAGAAATCAGGAAGGGGGCAAACACTTTTTCACACCACTGTATATCCCATGTCATTATCAATTTCAAAATGGGGTTTTCCTAAAAAGGTTCAGGTTTTGAATATTTGAATTCGACTGTGCATCATAGCACAAACTACGTAAATTAATTAAATTAAAAATATACAATTCTGCAGTAATATAATTGCATATGCTCCTATGTAAAATGATTAAGTTTAATTAGTGGGTTAAACAGATATTCAGATGTTATCACAACAGTTGATACTGAGTCATGCTGATGGAGGAGTGAAAGCTGTGGATATTTGTTAGAACTGGTTAAAACATTTGTGAAAATGAAGAGTTTGATACAGTTGCAGAATGATTCCTGAGAGCTCTAAAGCAAACTGGTTGACAATGTTTGGTCACTAGCAGTCTGAATATTGAGAGTACAAAAGTGCCAATGACCAATGGCAAGTCAGGTGGTCATCTTAGTTTACCCATAACCACCTCTTATACCTACAAAGACTGAGCTCAGCCCACCAGCCTAAAGAAGTGTACACAACAATCTGGTTGGTTCTGATGCCTCCATTTTGTTATGCGAGACCATACTGAAAAACTGAAAATATAATGTGCAAAGGATGAGGTCTGTCAAAAATAGATTTCACCTGCTTAAACCAGTTTGGAGGCAAGGTAGTCTGACATTTGAAAATAAAATAGTGGACATTTTGGTTTATACAGGTTGCCCGTTTTTTTCCAAATTTTATTGTCATAAGAATGACCTACCAAGTGTGAAATCAGCTAGCCAGCCAGCTTTTCAACAGATGTTAGAGGTACTGTTTGCACTCCAACAAGAATTTAAAAACACTTGAGCTTCAAGTCTAAAACAGAACGGGCCATTAATGAAATCTGCCAAGTTTTGATTTTATCAATGCAGTGGCTCCTGACAACCAGATTTCAGCATGTATCAGTTGCCTCCAGCATTATACCACCCATGTCAGGAGCTGATCAGATCCACTGAAATCAGCCAGGACCAATATGCAAAGAAAAAAAGAAGAAAGAACTTACAACTTGAGCCTGTCACTCAAGAAGCTAAATAACGAAGCCCCTATTAAAACAAATCTACTTTACATTAGTGTAAGTGAATGGGTGTGAGGCATATACTGTATAGATGCATACAAATGATTGGATAAGCATGTGGATTTCCCACATTTTTGTTTTAATTTCAGTTCATCTTTGTTACCTTTTAAAGGATTTTCTTAATTATAGGCAGATTAGTTTGAGGAATTAGTCATAATCCCAGAGATGTTCAAAAACATCAATAATTTTGCAACATTTCATTTGCAACCTTCACATTCAACACAATAAAGAAATGCAACGCAAGTACTGGTACCTCGATTCTACAGATGAATAATGTTTTTTAAACTATACTTCACTGACAATGACAGCTCTTTTAAATTTCAGTCTTCCAGTAGTTGTTCTCAGACTATTAACCCTATGTCGTTCTTGTTGCTGTTTTACATCATGGTTACTTACTGATATTTTCTGACGCACCTGAGTACATAACTCGTAACTCGCCAAAAGACGCTTATTGGAAATGTATTTAAAACATTTTTTTATTCTCGTCAGCTGAACCTGAGTTCAGCATGATCCTAAGCACACCTGAATTCTGTTCCCATAAATCCATGCAGTCCCCTACACGCTGCATATATGAATTAAACCCACTTGCGTCACATTTATATAAAAATATCGGTCCACGCAAATAGTTAACGTGTACTTACAGAGCTACGAAAACGGCAGCACTTCAATAACTTCTGGAATTTAAGGCGGCAAGCACACTTTCCCTCCCACCTTTAATATGTTTTTGCCTCTCTCCTTCTCTTCGCTCTTTCACCTTGACCAACCAAAGAGAGCAACAGGACAGCTGTGAAAGAGTTACAGTTGCTGTAATGAAACTGAGCCCGCAGCTACAGCGCCCCCTAGAGTCAGGTGTATGTGCGGCATCTCTGGCACTATTTGAACTTCTTGCCTAGTCCCACAGGATAATAATAATAATAATAGCTTACACTTATATAGCGCTTTTCTAGACACTCCACTCAAAGCGCTTTACAGGTAATGGGGACTCTCCTCCACCACCACCAATGTGCAGCATCCACCTGGATGATGCGACGGCAGCCATAGTGCGCCAGGACACTCACCACACATCAGCTATCAGTGGGGAGGAGAGAAGAGTAATGAGGCCAATTCATATAGGGGGGTTATTAGGAGGCCATGATTGATAAGGGCCAATGGGAAATTTTGGCCAGGACGCCGGGGTTACACCCCTACTCTTTACAAGAAACACCCTGGGATTTTTAACGACCACAGAGAGTCAGGACCTCGGTTTTACGTTTCATCCGAAGGACGGCGCCTGTTTACAGTATAGTGTCCCCGTCACTATACTGGGGCATTAGGACCCACATAGACTGCAGGGTGAGCGCCCCCTGCTGGCCCCACTAACACCTCTTCCAGCAGCAACCTTAGTTTTTCCCAGGAGGTCTCCCATCCAGGTACTGACCAGGCTCCCACCTGCTTAGCTTCAGTGGGCTGCCAGTTGTGAGTTGCAGGGTGACATGGCTCAAAAAGACATATAAAATAACATAAAAAATGTATACAATTACCAGAAAGTAATACGTAAATAGCACATGACATAATGTGAGCTTGCCGACCATTTTTAACAATTTACACACAAAAATAAAGTCTTCGAATAGCGCTTAATACTCAACTACAAAAGGACCCATACAATGCAGTATCCGACACTGTACATTGTACTCTAGGAACATAGTAGATCTGAAAACGACATTATTATATTGCCTGTGATAATTTAAAATGTAACCTAAACTATTTCTGTAATAGCACTAGTAATTTTTTAATACCACTACTGATTAAAAATGAATCTGCTGTACACTATTATTCGACTCAGGGCTAATCATGTATTTAATCTAAAAAATTACAAATTAAAACTTTTATAAACTTTGTGTTTCCCCGTACTAAACACATGAAAAACACATTCAAACGTTCACATTCCACCTATCAGTACTGACTGTAAAGGGCTTTAACATGTTCTTTCTCCTTACGTTTCTGTAAAACTATATTATTTTAAATTCCAGTTATTTAAAGTAAGTGTCGATGCAATATTGATTTGCTTCCTCTAGCAAAGTTTTCATTAAGGCGAGTGAACGTAAGATTACAAAGCGGTTGGATGGAAAGGTTTGAATTACAGGGACATACGCACATAAAAAAGAAAAGCTACGGCTAAGTCTAAAGCTTAGAAAATGCGTTTTGTAAAACGATAGTTCTCATCATCTATTTACCTCGCCTGTTCTTCATCACTAGTAGTACTGTGTTTTAACCACTGGAGGTCGCAACAAGATCGAGAAACACGTTTCTGAAAAATGTACATGTTAAACTTAGATTCATTGTCAAGTGAAACATATAATGTAATATTTTTTAAATATAGATACACAAGTCAGAGGGAGCTCTGCTGTAATCGTCCTTTTCAAAATCGTCTTTAAACGTCTGCTCATGGGGGAATTTTTAGATATCAGTATATTAACTTAACTTGCTAAATAACATTTTTTTGTATAAACAACACATTAGAAGACATTAAACATGGTAAATATGAAGTAACTATTACGCATTTATTGTACTACTGCTAGGAGTAGCTGCCAGGGCATGTCCGTCCAAACCCATGCACATGCATTTCCCATTCACTTGTCCTGGTGCGCTTTGCGGGACACACAAAGTTGATTATATGTGACCTAAATTACAAACAAAACACCTTTGCTTCTGATTTCAAAACCGTAAACACAGACCGCATATGACCTCCCACTTGCCGTTTTCAAAGTCTCAAAGTCTAGGGGCAGCCCCCTTGCCTGCGTGATATGTCAATCACAGATGCTGGTGATATAAAAACCAACAGGTTCTCCATCCTGTATAGAGGTCTGCGGGAGCGTTGATCACTGCGTTGGTGAAGGGGCAACTTTTCAGCCACAAAAGCAACAAAATGACTAAAATAACAGCTGCGTGTTTTGGAGCGGTCGTGCTTGTCGTATGTTTGGTATCAACACAGGTATGATTCCTATTGCTTTTTTAATTAAAGTTTTATATTGCTAAAATGTTAAAAGAAATACCCAAGTAAAGAAGTCAAATTTATGCGGTGAGCTTGTTTGCTGAGTTTTTAGGAGTGATGTTCTTGTCAGACTACAAACATCTGGAAAGTACGACTGTAGGTACTAAATTGCCCTTTTTAAGTATATATTTTTAATGGGAATTAAAATGCAATATAAACACAAAATACAGCTTCATAACTAATTTCAAGTATTCAAAAAATAACAAAGTACTTCTCTACAAATGTATTATTTTTAACTGTTCAGTTTCTTTGAAGTGTATATTGGACTTGCGGTTTTGCGTAAAATGCAATACTCTAAGGTTGTCAATTATTTTTTTTTGCATGCTCGCATCTCCGAATAACCACCAGCAACTGAAGTTTATTATTTGCTGATATTCAGTTATTGTGAATGCAATTAAAAAAAACATATTTTGTAAGATTTAACCCTAAACATATCAATTATATTAGTTTTTAATTTACATTTCCAATACATTGGACAAATAATATACCGCATCTGCCTAGCTAGTTAACACAAATGGTATAGTTACTTTGTAAAATTAGCACAGAGAAACCTGAGTACAGATCCCGCGGTCTATCTTGACCGATATCGTTTGGCTTGAATATCACATTTGTATGGAAGCCCGTTTCCGCCAGGGAGTAAGAAAAAAACGCGCTATGGTATCTCAGAATTGCGACTTTGAAATAGCCCACATTTCATTGTCTGTCCTTTTGTTATTGCAATGGATTCGGGTTCTAGGGCTTGTGCCCTCGCCGCTCCCACCCTAGTTCATGCCTGGGTTCGAGCCAATGCAGTGAGGCGAGGTAGGAGCGGCGTTGACACAAGCCCTAGAACCCGAATCCGTTACAATAACAAAAGGACAGACAGTAAAATATGTCCTTCCATAGTACCTGGATGGAACAGTGGACGGTGGGCTTTTTAAAAAAGTTTTTATTTAAACACCAGAAATACAAAAACGGAGACAGAATATGAAATAAGATACAGAACTAGACACTTCACATCCAGAGGAATTCACAATTATAAAAGCTGAAACTTATACTTCTTACATATTTCCATTGTATGTTCTTTTTTACTTAAGGTCTTCTTTAGCTCAGCTGGCAAGACCTGGGTTCGATCCAACGCAGTGAGGCACAAGCCCTAGAACCCGAATCCGTTACAATAATAAAAGGACAGACAATGAAATGTGGGCTATTTCGAAGTCGCAAATGTGAGATATGAAGTCGGAATTCTGAGATGCTAAGTCGCAATTCTGAGATACCATAGCGCGTTTTGTTTTACTCCCTGGCGAAAACGGGCTTCCATACATTTGCCTGTGTAGTAGATAACCAATTGAAAACTATAATAGCAACGGTATCGACCATTCTTTGGTAACTTTTCGATTGAATTGTCTTCATTTTGATTTGATGTGAATTCTAAAAATAAATCAATCTGATGAACGACAGCAACACACCAAGACAGACATCGGTTTTCATTGGTTTGGTGTGGTGGGATTAAAATTGTTAAAGACGAGGTGCTTGGCAGTGACTACGGATCTTCTGCTATATAGCACAGTACTGTATCCTTGCTATATTATTTTAAATGTTTCCAATGAAAACCTGTTGAAGGATATAATTGTGCAGTTGCTTCTTTGAGTGTGTAGACGCATAGCTACAGAAATTCGTCAATTTCGCCTCGCTGAGTCACCTTTCCAACTCTGGAAAAGACCAGGGAAGGAAAATTTGATGGCGGGTGACGTTGTCAGAATCTCACACAGTACCTTATCTGTGAAGTAGAATATGAAGAGAACAGGAAACCCTAAACTTTATGATGAAAACTTTTTTTCTTAAAAAAGTCATTTTTATTTGAAAATAGACGCTATAATGTTTGAATTAAAGTAAATTATTCTTGTTTTAGGAAGCAAAACATCTACAGTATATATTGTACCCACAGCAAACTGAATTTTTGATGACCTCCTCCCGGCTGAAGGAAAAACTGATGTGAACGTACAGCAACTAGTGCACTGGCAAGGAAAATTAGGCGATCTAGGAAAAGTTGAGGTTTGAGATGTGAGTACAGTATGTGGAATATTTGATGCATTCCTATACTGTATAATGTGTGTAGGGATATGCGAAAGGGCCCGAGGGCAATATTGCCCTCTTTAATTCAATTGTTACATTCCCATTGGTGCATTCTCGGGTGGGTGAATCTAATCATTTACTGTACAGAAGCATTTGAATGCTACATATCCAGCTGAGATGTTCCCTAATCACTATTCTATGTGCCTTGATGTTCAGGAGAGTACAAATTATTTGGGCTAAACATTTCTATTTATTTATCCAGTTAATAGTGTCTGCTGTTGATAATTTGCCTACTTTTCTGCTAGAAATGTTGAGGGTTGCAATTTCTGATTCCAGGATTCAGTAAGGGTCTGGATTTCACTTACTGTGTTGGTTAGTTTCAGTGACAGGTCATTTCAAGAGCTTGACCAGCTATTTCACAGTTGCAGTTAAGCAGAAAGACCTAAATCTTGACTGTATTGTTAGTACGGGGTAGAGCAATCTCCACATTCATGGCAATCTCATAAAGAGCTCTGTGCTCGTGGGCCAGGGGTATGATTTACTGTACGTCTCAAATGCACCTTTTGACTGGAACTCTGGTGAAAAGAGGGTGAGGCTCTTGGGCTCTCTGCTCCTCTGTGACATCATAGCTGTTTGAGCTGTGCTGTCAGTTTTGTTATTTTTGCCAATAATAATAAGCCTACAGTCTTTTTCAAGTGTTCTTTTTGGAGTTTATACCAGGGGAGCAAGGACTCGCAGGACCCAGTTCCATTGGAAAAAAAATAAATTTGTACAGGTGTTGCCCAGAAATGGGTGGGGTGTAATACGTAAAATGAGAAGGAAGTGTCTTGTTGACTAAGAAAAGCTCGATTTCTGGTGATGACTTCTTCTTCTTGCTCGGGGCGGGAGGGGTAAATACTGTTGATTCCTGTCTTTATGGCATTTTTCAAGCATCATGCAAATTACAGGTCTATGGATTTTATTAAAGGGACCCAGAAATAGATTGCCAAAACCTTACTGCAGTATAGCCAGCTTGTGCGTGACTAATTTCTGCAGAGTTAACAATGGAAATATAAAAAGGTGTATTAGAGATATTACTCTAAAGGATTTAAAAATCATGAACCTTACACAGGAAAGGAGTATATTAGACCCATCTAGCCTGTTGATCTACACTACTTATATGTTATGGACACAATGATATTAAAATGAAGGTTTGAAAGATTAGAAGTAAGTTACTGACATATGCCTATTCAATAATAAAGCCATGATTAATGATTATGAATGAGATTTGGACAATTAAAGCTCATATTACTGCTTATCAAGTATTGCTCTTATTGGTTGATACTGAACACACTGTTACGTCTGATAAAGTGTACTTTGAGTCATTAAGAGGCACATAGCTTGGAAGGGCGTTATAAAAGTAATATAATAGTTTAGTTGTATAATAATGATTGAAATGTTATGTTCTGGAGAAACCTTGAGCTTAATCACACTCCAGAAACCTTTAGAGCTGTAATTTAGATTTCTTCTTTCAGTTTTTAAGAGTTAACATTGTGACCCAGTATTGGACAAAGCAGATAGAAACAAATGGAATGGAAAATAAGCAGATTTGATACATTTTGATGTTCACATGCAAAGCCTTTCATTTTCCTTGAAATGTCTCCTTTTCCATAATTGCCAAGCAAACAAGCAGGGGGAAGTAATTTTTAAAATTGCCACGTGTACCGCCCACTTGGATTCTAATGCAGTTTACTTTGCAAATCCCCAAAGAACTGTTCACATGTGTAGAGAAGGCTTTCAGAAGAGATAATCCTAGTGTCCCAAGTTTTAATGTAAATGAAAAGGAAAGCTCAGATTTGCTGATGCATTGTGCCTGTTTATTTAATAATATGTGGGAGTGTTTTTGTCCACACTGGTTTTAAGATGTAATTAGTTGTGGTGCTGGCAGGGTACTTACCAATTACTCAAAGCAAGGCTTTACATGGTAAAGTTTAAGTTATAGTTTGCAAGTGAGGAGTCCTTTTGGCTCATCCAGTTTTCCTAAAGTAACTGCAGCCAATGTCTAAGATGCATTTCTTTCATCCGGTTTCTTGAAAGATGCCAGGGTGTTAGCTTTGATGGCACGGCTGGGTGGGCAGTTCCAGACCCCCACATGCAATTGGCATGTACACTAGAGCTGGCATAAGTTTCACAAGCGTTTCCCAAATCTCATACAGAAATGCACTTTCCCAGTGAAGCATTTGCAAGGGCCATGGCAAACTGGTAATGTGCGTGCACAGCTAGGCAGAAAACTTGCAAAAATGT
The DNA here is from genome assembly GCF_055471065.1 of Atractosteus spatula. Lineage (NCBI taxonomy): Eukaryota > Metazoa > Chordata > Actinopteri > Semionotiformes > Lepisosteidae > Atractosteus > Atractosteus spatula. The sequence continues at coordinate 44,975,304 of NC_142707.1, read as the reverse complement.
TTTTTCTCTGGACTGTTTTCACAAAAGCCCACCAGTACATGTGTATACATACTGTAACTGTCTAGACTGAAAGGCAAAGCTCTAAAGCCGACCTTTCCCACCCTGCCCAACCTCTGCTTACTTCTCTCCTCTCTGGTCGGCAGCTCAGGTCCATCAAGAACTACCAGTTCTGTAACAGCACCTACCCAGAGGCCGTTACTTTTTTTACTGGTTACATGATTTTGTTACTGGAGCGTGTTTGGGATAGTGTGTGAATGTGTTGCATTCTGTTATTCTTTTTGTTGTATACATGCATTCTAGTGTATGTCTTTAACTGTGTGAGGTCACTGAACCAAATTCCATGCAGCTAGTTGTTGTTATGGCAGTAAAAGATTGAAATTGAAGTGCATTGCCAGTACATGCAAGAAAAAGCTAACCCACACATGTCAACTGGCTCTTTCTCTCTTCTGTTTTTGTCTGTTGCAGGCTGACTCTAATACTACTGCTACTACTAATGCCACCACAACAGTCAGCACAGCTACCCAGTTGGCTCAGAATGGAAATTCTACAACGGCCACCACCAGCACTTACATCAGCGCGAGCTCAGGCAACTTCACCACCCCCTTGGGGGCTGGGAACGCTCTGCAGTCAAACACCTTCTCCATTTTCCTCCCTCTCGCTGTCTCTGCCTCCATCTTCCGCCTGCGCTGTTAAAGCCCGCAGTCGCGAGAGACACCCAAAACTCTGACATCCCCCACGGTGAAGATGGAAACAAAATTATCCAAAGAGCAAGTGATATGAACAGGAATTGTAGGAGAAGTCTCTGAATTGGGGGTGGGGGTGGGGCTGTGGTGGTGGGTGGGGGGGTATGGTGAAGGAAGAGCCTGCAAAATCCAGATTACAAAGAGAGCAGGAGGAGTGTCACTTTGAGGAATGAAGTGTCTTAACTCTAAAGGTATCAGGCTGTTCTCTACCCCATCAACAAGGCTTGGTGATCAACAAGGCAGAAAAAGGTACCATCAGACTTCTCAGTTGCTTGACAACGGAAAGTTCAGGACATGGATCAAGGATGTACATACTCTGCTCATTTGACTGTCTCATTTTATGTTTGTTTCCAGCAAAGGACACTTGTCTCTTTTTTTCACCTGTGTACAGCATGTTATTGTCGTCTTATTTAGGCAGCAGATGAACAGCTGATTGTGAATGCCTATGCTTGTTTTAAACTGAAAAGAATCATAAGGATAGTAGCTAATTATTAACTGAATAGAATTCATATTAAATGTAAATATTATGGCCAAATATGAGTGGGATATAAACGTTTACATACAGACCTTGCCTTGCCAAGCCTTGAGTTTCCTTAGTTTTCAATAGTCACTTATATATACATATAAGTATGAATATAATGAATCTGAAAAATGAAGGGCTGGTTTACGAGTTACCATTTATCTACTATATTTAAATAACAAGGAAGTTATGATCATTTTGTTTTTTATGATTTTCTTTTACAAAAATTATGGGAACTCTGTGGCATTCTGCCTTTTCCAAAATCAACTGTACTGTACACAGCTCTAAGAGTGTACTGGATAAGAAACTGCAGATGGTAAAAAAAAAATGTTAAATTGGTGTGATTTAAAATATACCTATATTTTTTGTATAAATAGCATTGTTTATTAATGTTTTTCTGTAATTATGTGTGAATAATGAGATCAGGGAGTAAATGCTCACTTTATTGTAACTGAATAAATTACTGGAAAAACAACTTTCTTCAGCTTATCGGATTTCTCATTCATGCAATTCAGGGTTGGAAAACAAAATTACTGTGCCAAAACTTGTCTTGAACCAAGAAAATTCAGTTCATCCTATGGCATAGGCAACAAATGTGCTGTACATTCAAGCATGCCTGGTAGAGTCAGAAAAAGATCAGGTGTACTCACTTATTCAATATACCATGCCAATATACTTCATTTCACAGCATCCTTGGGTTTTGAAAGGCACTTTAAAATTAAAATTATTAAAGCTATTAATATACTGTACTATTTCCTAGTTCCCTCTGTTTCAAGTATAGCAGGTCCATACAGAAACTGAAAAAACTAAAATTAAATAACTGGATTTTCCTTCAGTGTTGGTATGGTTGGTGTGTTTTAAAGATGCTTTCAAGGCTACTACATTAGTGAAACTAGTTTAATGGTAATTCAGCCTGGCTCTTTACAATGCTACACTGTACATATTCTTAGAAATGTACATTTGCCATTTGTATCAAGAAATATCTTATTTTTTACTGGTCTTCTTTAAAGCTAAAGAATTAAGTTACTGGCTGTCTCAATGAACAGAAATGGCTACAGTGAATCATTTTTCATATTCCATACTTCACACCAGGGTCCTTCTCTTAAGAGAAATTGTATAGAACAACAGGATACATCTTTTGCCCATGTTTGCACATAAGGGTGCTAAAGGTATCACAAATTAATTTTCAGTCTAAAAGAAATTATCACACAAAAATTATCACACCGTAAAGAAAGTAGTAGGTATACATAATACAAAGTACTGTCATCAAAAACATTAAAACTCGATGCACATTATTGAAAATAAAGGTTTCTGAAAAAGAGGCCTTTACATTTCCAAATCAACCTCATAAGGTCCTATGCATTCGAATTACTAACTTGCTGCAGCTACATTATCATACACAAAAGAAAAGCGTAGGTTTTTCTCATATCTGTCTTATTTTCATTAATTTCAATTGGTTTCTGGGGATTTACTCTCTGAGGTATATATCATAGATACTTCGCATCTGACAAGATTCTGATTCATGTTTCTGTATAAGAATTGCAAAAGCAGTTTCATGTTGCAGTCACCTTAAATATTTAAACAACACAGATTCGCTTTCTGACATTTGAAACAAATGCCTTTCTCTGTGTGAGCACCACAACATGGCAGCAGTTTTATTTTTTTATTTCTCAGTTCAAAACTGCTAGGCATGCTTATAAAGAACAATGTATGTTCAACAATGTACAGTGTTCTTTGTTTTGTTTGCCACTAGAAGCTCAGTTTGTAAGTGAGTATGATATGTGATGTGATATGACAGATATGAGATGATGATAGATATGATATTTTGGTGTATGATACAGTATGAGGCTGTAATGTTCTTGTGTGGAATCAGCCAATTCAATGGATATCATAAGATGCACTGAGCTAAAGTAATATTTGGACTGTTGATACCTTTCAAACATTTCTTTGAAATGTTGGTATTCTGAAACACTTTCAGACTTCTGAATGTTTAAAGCAGCTATTGAAAACAACTTTCGTTGGTCACCAAATTGCAGGTTAAGTTTTAGTTTTGCAGGTTTTACTTCATTTTCCCAATTAACTGTAGCTTAACTCCCAATAAGCTGCAGCTTACCCTGCAAAGAGCTATACTGTTTGAAGAAACACTAGAGAGTATGAAACATTCTGGTTTAGTGCTGTGGTTAACAGTTAGGTTGTGGTTTCACTGTTCTCAAGTTCAGTTTACATGTGCAATGACAAGGCACACAGCTGGCCGGTCTATTAAAACTGCCATATTAATACCTACTGTATATTTGCTACAGTAACATTCCCTGATCATCAGGGCTAGGAATATAAACACACACTCAACACCAATGGGTGAAACAGCAACTCTTGCAAGCACATTTACTAAATATTGCAAGCAAACAAATAATTTTTGTATCTGCTGTATGTACTGATACTCTATTGGTGTTCCGGTCCCAACGATTTTGCTCATACAAGTAGTATAATTGCTTATTACATTGATAGCTCAATATTTTCGTAAAATATTAAATATTAGTCTCGTAATATAAACTATTAGTCCATATCAAAATAACATAAATGGGTCTGTATTTTGTGAGGCATATAACATGTTTGAAGGGAAAACACACCAAAAAACATATTACACAGATTTATTTCTGGGTGACATGACAAGAGTATGCAAGGATAAAGGGGCGTATTCATTATTAATGTGTCCAAAAGACTAACAAAATATTACAGCTCAACATCATTTAGAAATTAAAGTTCTGTAGAAATATGGTGTTTCTAAACGCACACACAATTTATGAATTATTTCTTCCTTATTTGGACGTGAAGGTGTTAAGGATTCGGTAAGAGGGACCGAAACCAGTGAGTGAACCCACTTGCAGGAGCGAACAAAGCCAAGCCGTAATCCAAAAGCAATCCGTAATAGAAGGAACGAGCCGAGAGTCCAGGGGAAGCCAGATATCCGAAAGGGAACGAGTACCGAAGCCGAAGCGTGATCTGAAGTCGTAGACGGTAGAGCAATCCAATAATCCAGGGGTAGCCAGTGATCCGAAACAGAGCGTAAGTAACCAAGCCAAGCCGAGATCCGAAAAGCCGAAGTCCAAAGGGAAAAACCGAAAACCGAAAGCCAAGACGAACACAGGGTAGAAGTAGGAGTAGCGCAACCAGGAAGCTCGAAAGGAAAAACCAATACTGAGCAAAGAGGTAGGGAAAGACAGGTGTTTAAGTAGGATGAGACGGGGGTGTGGTGGTGAATAGGAAAACTGATAGGTGAACTGATGGATAGGGGCTACGCCTACTTCTGCCTCCTCTGTTGCCGGGAGGCAGGGATCGTAACATTACCCCCCCCTCTACGGGCGGCTCCTGATGCCCTAGCGGGACGATCCGGGAAGTTAAGGTGGAAGTCTTGGATGAGGTTGGGGTCCAGAATATCCTTCTCCGGAACCCACGAGCGCTCCTCCGGACCGTAGCCTTCCCAATCGACTAGATATTGTAGGGATCCACGAGACCATCGGGAATCCAGGATTTTATTGACCGTTTAAGCAGGGAGTCCATCAATTACTCGAGGCGGTGGGGGTCTTTGTTGCGGTTTAGACAGGGTGGATCTGTGAAAGGGTTTAAGGAGGGAAACATGGAAAGTAGGGTGGATCCGAAGGGTAGGAGGCAAGGCCAGCCGGTAAGTTACTGGGGTAATCTGGGCGAGGACACGAAAAGGGCCAATGTACCTGGGAGCAAGCTTGCCAGAAGGTTGCTTAAGAGGAAGGTTACGGGTAGACAACCAAACAAACTGACCACGTCGAAGTCTGGGTGGGATACGACGGCGCCGATCAGTCACCTTCTTCTGCTGAGCTGAGGTGCGAAGAAGGGTGGCTTTGGCCTTCCTCCAGAAGGTCTGCAGGTTAGTGATGTAGTCCTGAACCGAAGGTACCTCTGTGTTGGGATGGGAGTCAGGGATAAGAGGAGGCTGATAACCTAAGGCACACTTAAAGGGAGACATGCCAGTAGATGTGGTATACAATGAATTGTGTGCATACTCTGCCCATGGGAGCAAGGACACCCAATTATCATGGGTAGAGGAGATATAAGTCCGTAAATAGGTCAGCAGTTCCTGATTCATGCGTTCTGTCTGACCGTTGGCCTGAGGGTGATAAGCTGAGGTAAGTGAGACTGAGGCGCCCAGTGACTTACAGAATTCCCTCCAAAATCAGGAGACAAACTGAGGGCCCCTATCTGAAACAATATCCTTAGGGATGCCATGCAGTCGGAAGATATGCAGTACGAACAATTCTGCTAGTTCTCGAGCTGTAGGTAAAGATGGTAGGGGAATAAAATGAGCAGATTTGGAGAAACGGTCTACCACTACCATAATAGTCGTGTGTCCATGGCTGGGTGGAAGGTCAGTAATAAAATCTACTGAGAGGTGGGTCCAAGGACGGTCTGGGATGGGTAAGGGTTGAAGAAGGCCCGCTGCCCTCATCCGGGAAGACTTCATTTGGGAACAGATAGAGCAGGCCTGGACATACTCCTTGACATCCTTGGCCATAGTTGGCCACCAGAAGTCTCTGGAGATGAAATCCAAGGTACGCTGGAATCCAGAGTGTCCAGCGAAACGGGAGTCATGTCCCCATTGTAAAACTGCCGATCTGACGGGATTAGAGACAAATAACTTGTCCTGAGGGCACTGAGGAGGTACCGTCTGCCCAACCAAGGCTCGTCGGACAATTACCTCAATGTCCCATCTTACAGCTGCCAGGAACTTACCAGACGGGATGATGGGTTCTGGAATCAATTCGGCCTCAGGGGGGTCGTGGATCCGTGAGAGGGCGTCTGCTTTGATGTTCTTAGAACCTGAAGTGTAGGTGATCAAGAAATTAAATCTGGAAAAAAAAAGGGACCACCTAGCCTGGCGAGGACAAAGACGTTTGGCCGACTGCAGATACTCCAGGTTTTTGTGATCAGTATAAATCAAAAAAGGGTGATGAGCACCCTCTAACCAGTGCCTCCATTCCTCCAATGCCAGCTTAATGGCCAAGAGCTCACGGTTACCAACGTCATAGTTCATTTGGGCAGGGGATAACTTCTTAGAGAAGAAGGCACAGGGATGAAGAATCTGTTTTTCTCCATGACGTTGAGAGAGAACAGCACCCACACCATGGCCAGAAGCATCCACTTCGACCACAAAAGGCAAAGTTGGATCAGGGTGTTTTAGGATGGGGGCTGTTGTGAACAGGTGTTTCAGACGCTGAAATGCTTCTTTGGCTTGAGGGGTCCATTTGCCTTGTCTTGGTCCTTTACGGGTCAAAGAGGTTATGGGAGTGACCACCGAGCTGAAGTTTCGAATAAACTTCCTGTAAAAGTTAGCAAAGCCGAGAAATCGTTGTATGTGTTTGAGATTCTTGGGAGTGGGCCAATCAGTAATCGCCGAGACTTTACTCGAATCCATTTCCACCCCCTCTGGAGAGATGACGTACCCTAAAAAATGAATCCTCGAAGCATGGAAGGTACACTTCTCTAGTTTGACATAAAGTTTATTCTTAATGAGCCGGGAGAGTACTTCTCTGACATGGAGAACACGATCCTGGAAGGAATCAGAAAAAATTAGTATGTCATCTAGATAAACCAAGGCAAATCTTTGTAGGAGATCACGAAAGATGTCATTAATAAAAGACTGAAACACTGCTGGAGCATTAACCAAACCAAAGGGCATGACCAAATATTCGTAATGTCCATGGGTTGTCATGAATGCCGTCTTCCACTCATCCCCCTCCCGAATGCGGATTAGGTTATAGGCCCCTCGTAAATCCAGCTTGGTAAAGATCTTGGCTCCATGCACAGACTCAAGTGCTGCTGGAATTAGAGGCAAAGGGTACCGATTCTTGATTGTGATCTCATTGAGGCCACGATAGTCGATGCAGGGACGGAGCCCACCATCCTTCTTTTCCACAAAAAAAAAACTGGCACATGCTGGTGAAGTGGATGGACGTATAAGTCCAGCCTTCAGAGAATCTTGTATATAGACTTTCAGGGCCTCAGACTCAGAATTGGAGAGTGGAAAAATACGACCTTTCGGAGGTATAGTACCTGGCAAAAGGTCAATGGCACAATCGTATGGTCGATGAGGGGGGAGGGCCAAGGCCTCCTGCTCATTAAAGGCTTCCTGTAGATCAGAATATTGAGGGGGTATGGTAGGAACCCCTGAAGGGGACGTCGCCGTGAGTGCAATTTTCACTGGTAGACAACAGCAATTTCTAATACATCTGGGTCCCCAAGCTACAATTTCTTTACGGGACCAAGAAATGTTAGGGTCATGCTGCTGTAGCCAAGGAAAGCCTAGCACCAGAGGATGTGTTGGGGTCTCAAGGAGATAAAACCAGATGTCTTCAACATGGGTGGCGCCAATCTGCAGGCTTATAATTTCAGTTTGCCACCTAATAAGTCCTGGAGATACGGGGGAGCCATCAATAGACTGAACACGAAGAGGGGTAGACACCAGGGTCAAGGGTAATTTCCAAGCTCGAGCGATGGAGGCGTCTATAAAGTTTCCTGCCGCCCCCGAGTCTATAAAAGCAAGAAGAGGTCTCCTTTCATTACCCCAGAATAGTGTAGAACGAATAAAAAATCCTGAGGAAAGCTGAGGGAATTGAGTATTCTCACTCACCTTAGGATTTTGAGAAGGTGGGCGGCGCCTCAAGGATGAGTATGAAGCAGGGCAGGCCGCTTTAAAGTGTCCAAATTTCCCACAGTACATGCAGCGACCCTCTCGTTGGCGCCTCTCTCGTTCTTCAGGGGTTAACCGGGTGCGGGCTATTTCCATAGGTTGTTCCGAGTCGACAGATCTGGAAGGTGATAGCCGAGGAGCCTCTAGTATTGGGGACCGAGATCTCTCAGCACTCCTATGACGAATTCTGAGTTCTAATTCCAATACCTGTGAAATAACTTCCTCCAAGGTATTGCCCAATTGCGGCATATTTACCAGATGGTCCTTTATTTCTTCACTGAGTCCTTGACGGAAAAGAAAAATAAGGACCTCATCGTCCCAGTGAGTCTCTGCTGCTGCTACTCGAAAATCTATAGCATAATCATGTACAGACCGGCGGCCTTGGTGGATGGAGGAGAGGCGGAAGGCAGAGTCTTGGCCAACTACGGGACGACAAAAAAAACCCTTAAATTTTCCTAAAAAAAGATCATAATCCTGAATTTCAGGAGCCCCGCGATCAAGCAGAGCAGTAGCCCATTCCAAAGCGCGGCCAGTTAGCAGTGAAACTATGAAGGCGATCTTGTCCTGAGGAGAAAAAAAAGTTTCCGGATGGAGCCTGAAAACCAGCGCACACTGTGCTAAGAAGCCCCGACATTTCGTAGGGTTGCCGTCAAACCTGTCAGGTGGAGTTAGTGGAAGAGGTCGAGGGGAAGGTGTAGGAGCTGGCGGGGGCGGAGCCGAAGCGGCAGATCCAGCGTTGCTTCCTCGATTGCCGATGGGCGGCATTGCAGACAGGTGCGCAGAGATCTGTTGGACGGAAGCCTGTAGCTGGAGTAAGGCTTGCCCGTGCTGATCCAAAGCCGAGCGAATCTCCTCTTGCTCCGCTGGGTCCATGTTAAGAGGCTCAGTATTCTGTTAAGGATTCGGTAAGAGGGACCGAAACCAGTGAGTGAACCCACTTGCAGGAGTGAACAAAGCCAAGCCGTAATCCAAAAGCAATCCGTAATAGAAGGAACGAGCCGAGAGTCCAGGGGAAGCCAGATATCCGAAAGGGAACGAGTACCGAAGCCGAAGCGTGATCCGAAGTTGTAGACGATAGAGCAATCTGATAATCCAGGGGTAGCCAGTGATCCGAAACAGAGCGTAAGTAACCAAGCCAAGCCGAGATCCGAAAAGCCGAAGTCCAAAGGGAAAAACCGAAAACCGAAAGCCAAGACGAACACAGGGTAGAAGTAGGAGTAGCGCAACCAGGAAGCTCGAAAGGAAAAACCAATACTGAGCAAAGAGGTAGGGAAAGACAGGTGTTTAAGTAGGATGAGACGGGGGTGTGGTGGTGAATAGGAAAACTGATAGGTGAACTGATGGATAGGGGCTACGCCTACTTCTGCCTCCGTTGCCGGGAGGCAGGGATCGTAAACAGAAGGTTTCTGAACTTGTCAGAGCAGAGCTCACTGATGGGACTCAATGATACAACCAGCTTTCACAAAACTTCCTGTGAGCTAAGGAGGTAAATTTGTTTGCAATTACAAACCAGAGGAAATATGTGTTGCCAAAAAACTACATAGGCTGTAAATAAGATACTGGTGCAAATGTTGACATAAAAGACATATACACACTTTTCACCCCTCTGATTTCTTCATCTGTAGAAAACATGGTACAGAATGTGCCACCATATTGGCATTTTGCAGGTAATGTATTTTAGTTGACTAGGCCACTTAGTAATTTTACAGGTGCTAAGATCCTTCTCCCTGCACAGGGTATCAATTCTCTCAGAGCCTCCAGTGCAAAACTATTTTACAGTTTTATTATAAAAATACAGGGTATTTGAAATTCCAATAAGTATCCATGTTTCTCAAATGAAAAGGAGTTGTTAGAACTTAGTTGACCCAGGGATATCATCCAGTTGTTTCTCAAAAGGAACCAGGATATCAGTTTCAACAATATGGCTGGGTTGCTTGTTCCATACATACTACCCTCTGGGTAATGTTGGACAACTTGTTCCAGGTATTGAATGTAGTTGTAGTTTCCACTGGTTTCTGAAGAAATACACTAAGGTGAATTTGTCAATGCCTTTGAGGATTTTGAATTCTTGCGTAAGGTCCGCACGTAGCCTAAAATGGTCAAATGTTTTCAGTCTGTCAGTGAGGCACATTTCGTTCAGCGCTGGAATTTTGGAAGATCTTCTCTGGACAGATTCCAGTGTAGCAATTTCTCTTCTTTATCCAGGGAGCCTTCACGTGTGAGGCAAACACTTTAGCCCCTACACTACTGAAGCAAGGCAGGAAACGACGTTCCGTGCAGACCATAGAGTCCCTCTTCTCTCCCCATTACCTACATGCTGCAATCCCCTAAAACCATCTTCCACAAGCACCACTTTCCCAAGTCAGCCCAGTCTGGCCATCCAGGCTTGCCTCCTCCTCCTGCACCCAAGAAGAAAAGATCTGTGCACGCTACCTTGGCAGTCTCTAACATCCAGGCTTGACTAAACGATTCTGTTTTACCTCCCCAGCACCAGCTGTGTGCAACATACTGTAACAAGGCAGAGGAATAGTGAACACTTGTTCCCCCTGACCTTCCCTGGATGAAGTTCATATATACTCCAGATGCCCATCCGATTCCCTCTTCTGGAACTCCGATGATTTGAATGAGAGGTGGGAATGCCTGGGTGATCAAGGTAAGCAGAAGTAATCAACCGGAAGCTATTTGACTCTATGAAGATTTTCTGTCTGATGTCAAGGCACAGAGCACTTGGGACTCGACCTACAGTATGTCATCTAGACTCCTTATTCTCAGCTGCAGGAAAAACATTTGCTGCTACCAAGGGATACCCTACTCCTCGTGGTGATAATACCTCCAGACAATCCTGATTTAGTATGACAACCCTTTTCCTGAGCAAATTACAGAAGAAACATATAAGAAACTCAATCAAAAAGAGGTGAAGCCGAACATACCTATTCATTAGAAAATGGAGCAGACACAGACAGTAGTTAAGTAAAAGCTTTTCTGAAAAGAAAGGTCTAGATTTAACTGCACACAGGGTGCATGACTTTCAGATATCCTTGAGGATAGAATTCCAGAGCTTTACAGCACAGCAAGAGAAGGCCTTGTAATGGCTTAGAGCATAAATGAGATTGGGAGACAAACAGAAGTCAAAGTCAGTTGAATAAATGTCACAAGTAGACAGATAATACAAAGACAGTAGGTACTAAGTTGACTCAAAACCTGGAAGCCAGTGCAAGGTCTCCAAAACAGGAGTAATTCTGGTTGCTGAGTTCGCAACGTGTTGGAGTTTGCACAGTGTGGATTTAGATTTCCCCGTGAGAAGTGTGTTGTTGTAATCAATACTAGAGAGAAAAATGTGTTGACCAGCCTTTTCTGCTACAGTCAAAGACAATATACTGTGGGACATAGTGTAGCAACATTTCTGAGACAGAAGAATGATGTTTTTACAATATTCTGCACATGAGAGTCAAAAGTCAAGCCAGGATCGAATATCACCCCTAAATTCTTCACTTTGGATTGAAAGTCAAACAGTGCCATCCACAGATACGATTACTGCATTGGATTTATGTAGGTAAGGGGAGGTGCAAAGCAGCATGACCTCAGTCTTGTCACAGTTTAAGTGAAGGAAATTTTGTGTCATCCAGGTTCTTGTATCATCATTATTATATGCAATTAGAGAGTTCATTAACAGCTACTTCGGTGTCAGATTGAGTATGCACATATATCTGAGTATTATTGGCATAGAAATGGTAACTCAGACCATGCGATTTGAAAATCTGACCAAGAGGGAACATGTAAATGCTGAATAGCAGGGGGCCCAGTATTGTGCCTAGGGGAACACCAGACTTAACAAACCCAAATTCAGAACCAAAACTCCCATGAGAAAGAAAGTGTGAGTGATCAGTAAAATAAGAACTGAACCATTTAAGAGTAATGTCAGAAACGCCAAACACATTTATTATGTCTAGAAAAACAGGACAAAGAGGTGGAAAACAGGATATAGAGTAAATAAAATAGAAGGAATGAGATCTAGTAGACAGGTGGTGTACATTCATACGCAGTACCTATTTACTAAAGCAGCACTGTCAAGTGTTTAAGAGCTGACTGCAGATCTATAAATATGCCCCAAACAGGAAGCTGAAATCATTGAGACTGTGATTAAACACCTCAAATGGAGCAAACACCAAAAAACGGCATTCCTCTAGGAAGTCTCACTATCCAAAATTTGAGTTTCCAAATGGCAACAACTGCCATTTAAGAACCACTAACACAAACAATACTGTATGTCAACAGGACTCATTGTCCCAATGAGAAATAAAAATGCACATCACATTTCATCCAGTGCTGATCATAAACAGTGAAAAGCAAGTATTGGATCAGTGATGTGAAAATTCAAATTTTTGCTACATACTAATGAAATTTGTTTATTAGATCAAACTGCGAATATGCGGCAAAAATAGAGAATTTCAGCTGTAGTCTCTGGGTATTATTTTGTTTACATGTTTAGTCATGTCAGAGCCATGTCATTAGTCATCAATGTCTTCAATCTCCCCTCTTCAGGTGAGCATGAGGGGATGTAAACTACAATTTGGCGCCATTATTTCTTATCTGATCACGCAATGGCAATTAATTCATACAACAAATGCAATGCTTGTTCATTGCAGAATCATTAGTTATTTTATATTTTAATGGGTACATTGTTTTTTCCCTACATCTCCTTTCAGCTGTGCAGGCCTATGTACAGTTCCCTGGGGCACAGAATGTCTGGTTCATCCATGACATAAAAATGACGGGATTCTCCTTGCTCTATACTCACCTATTTGATCTTCATATAAACCATTGGAATCAGTGTTATCTTGAATAGGAATCCAGATACACCAGTGTTGCATAGTTTTGAGTAAGTATGCATTAGATTTTCAAGTCTTTGTTTTACTCTCCAGATCCTATTGATTGAACACAGAATGAAGTGGATTCATTCTATGTTACAAATCAAATTTTCATCAGTGGCATACAGTCAGCGCAGTTCTGTCTTTAATGAACATCTCCCTCAACCGGCAGCTGAACTGAAGCATGAGAGCTTGGTAAAAGCTAATTAAAATTAAACTGTAATGCAAGCAATCAAGCACGCTATGTTGTTCTATGCACTCACTGAATGGCGATAATTAGCATCCGTTTCATCATCTGGTGTTTGAAAGTTTTGCACCTTGGTCAACAGCTATCAGTGGAAATCAGGACAGCCCAGAAATAATTGTGTTCAAGTGACATGTAGTCTGCATTTGAAGGATTTTTCTTTTTTGAAATCAAATCTGTTTCTGAGAGTAGGAGTAGATGTGGTCTTGCCTGTACTAGAATACCAAGAGAAGTATTAGAGGGGAAGAAGCTACAGGACAGGTGAAAAATCAAAATCGGGGTGAGAAATTGTTTGTCATCTTGCCCAGCAATTGCCAGTGCATGAGTTATTTATCAAATTCTCAAAGAACATGAAATTGAATTTGTACCGCTTACAATTTTGTGTTGGAGGGACTTTTGTGCATAAGTGGAACAGTTTTCTTATTGATATTGATTCATCTGGGTTACATATCACAGACGAAGCTGAAGAGGTGCCCATTGTAGACACACAGGCTGACGACATTCAAGGAGCTCTAGAAAAAGTGATGAAATGTTTATTGTCTCTAAAAAACGGCTGACTTTTTTTATCACAAAGTGATATCAAACACAATAAAGTTTTATATATCAACATTTGCACAAAAAACAACCTTAAAAACAATCCCTAATCATATTGAGAATGTCCTGGGAAACCTGAAACAGCCAGATTGTATATGTAAAATCTAGAAGTAAATGCAGTTCTTCCTTGAAGGTTTCAATCACTGGAGAAGGAGCTACAGCAACAGAGCCATGAGATGGAGGACCTGGCAAATCCCACATTCATGAAGGGTCACGACCTGTAACTGTCAGATCAACACAGAGAAGCTGACAGAAAGGAACTGATCCCGAGGTGTCAGTTGCAGAGGGATACAGCTGTTGTTACAATGCCATCAACCTTCCCTTTGCCAAAGGTTTGCTCTACTTAAGAAATGATATGGAAATGGCTATTGTTTTAAATTAATATTTCACCATAGCATTTTACAAGGAAGGATATGACAACATTCCTCAGGATAAACAAGGACAATATTCTAAATTAAACATTAGCATACGAGAGGCCGAACTGGCTACTAAAGATCATACCAGCAATATGGGCCAATAGACTTCCTCTCGATTGCATACTTTATCGTCTTAACATACTTCAGCAACGTAAACAGTACTGACATGACATGGATCACAAATCTCTTTTTACTGTACCTACTGAAGTGGAATTATTTGAAATGATTCGTAAAGAGGACAATGAGGTTATCCAGCTGAGAAAATACACCTATATGAAATGTACTCATGAAACCACACCTACAGTACCGTTGAATCCTGGCTGCATATCTCTAGTGAATTTCCCAAACAGGCTAATTTGTGCTCAGTGACTCCTACTTCCATTAGCTGTAACTAACCTTGGTGTGACAGATCCCTTCAGTTGGGAGCATAGCAGGACAGCCTGCACATAAAACTGTCCATTCTTAAAGGTGTTAGATAGTGAATGGACCACCCTGATGTTATGAAACCTTCCCAAAAGAACAGAGAGTAGCAGTGGAAATCTTCACACTCGGGGGAACCCATTTGTCCAGTACGCCAAATACAGTCTTTATTATCTGTGGCTGACATGGCAATGATCTAGGCTGTTATTCAGAATACCTAGAGTTAATTGATTTTAACTAACTTGCCACATTCTTTATTCTTTCCACAGTGTCACAACTGATCTCACCCGGAGATTTCAGGTCTCATTTGTCAAGAAGTCTTCTGAGGGTCTGTAATTTGTAGATATTGGTGGAATTCCTAAATTTCCTCATGAGAATGTCTCAGCAGCACCTTCAGGCGGTACCACCCTCTTTTCACATATGCAATTTGGCTGCCCTGTTACACTTGGTGAATGTCAAAATCATCAAAAACAATCTCCGTTCAACACTGAATGTTAGAAGCAATCTTCTCACGTGCCTAACTTAAATTACTCCTTGCCAAGTTATAAAGCAGTTTTGCAGCTCTGGAATCATTCATGTGTAAAGTGACTAGTTTCATTCCAGTGCACAAACAAATGTATTGCAGGCACCAAGAGCTGAATCATTTTAGTTTTGAACAGAGAAAACTAACAGGGGATGTGATTCATGTGTGAAAAGACCTCAGAGGCAGTGACAAAGCCAAAACAATAGGCTTCTACCAGTTTATAGAGTTTATACCTAAAAGATATGAATGGTAAGTAGGGAAAAACATAGTGAAAACTGAGGTGCTTCTTAATAATAATAATAATCCCAATATAACGCTTTTCTACACACTCCACTCAAAGCGCTTTACAGATAATGGGGACTCTCCTCCACCACCTCCGATGTGCAGCATCCACCTGGATGATGCAACAGCAGCCATAGTGCACCAGTACACTCACCACACACCAGCTATCAGTGGGGAGGAGAAAAGAGTGATGAAGTCAGTTCATAGATGGTGATTATTAGGAGGCCATGATTGGTAAGGGCCAATGGGAAACTTGGTCAGTGAGCCCTACTCATTTTAAGGAACAACCTGGTATTTTTAATGACCCTGGAGAGTCAGGACCCTGGTTGTACATCTCATCCAAAGGACGGTGCCTTTTTACGGTTAAGTGTCCCTGTCACTATACTGGGGCATTAGGACCCACACAGACTTCAGGGTGAGCACCCCCTACTGACTTCACTAACACCTCTTGCAGCAGCAACCTTAGCTTTCCCAGGAGGTCTCCCATCCAGCTACTGACCAGGCTCATACTGCTGAGCTTCAGTGGGTTGCCAGTTGTGAGTTGTTGGCTACTGGCTCTTTTCTCTTCACAGAAAAGGTTGTGGAAGTCTGGAAAAAGCTACTCAGCTCTATTGTCAAAGGTTTCATGAAATAGCTGAATGCAATCCTTGTATCCTTGTATTTATGGTTTCTCACTCTTTAAAACAGAAAGGACATAGTCCAAAGTGAAGGGAAGACAATCCCTGTATTTTAATATGTAGGAAACATAAATGGCTCAATTTTGATGATGACTGGCACAGTTTTACTTTGTGACTTTATGGCAATATAGAGTTTAAGATAATTTAGTATTAATGTGGCTATACATAATTAGCTAAACAGCAATAATCACTTAAAAAACAACAATAACTATATGAAAGCAGGCCACCACCTCTTTTTCAGACCAACCGATGAACTGGAAAGGGAGTTCCCTTTATCTGGGAAAACAACATCTACACACCCCTTGGAGTGCATTATACTCAGATTGTTCCTGCAGGGAACAGATGAACCTCCCACACCAAACTATTTTAAGAAAACACCAATGACATTCCTTTCTAATGAGCCTTAGCCTTTAATTACCTGACAGGAGCTTTGGCTTCTCATAATCTGTTTGCTTTGCTTGTGCAGTTAGTTGTGGTATTATAATAAAGCTTGTGTATCAAAAGACTATGCAGTTTTACACAACTACAGGCTCCATTCTCTTCATTTTCCTTCCACATAACTCTCATCATAGCAGATGCTAAGACAGTAAATGAGGAGTAATAGGCTATAATACCAATATAAGAGTTAAAAATTTTTGGCTTAATTAAATAAAGCTCAAAGAAACACATGAATATGGTTGGAGCATGGTGGTGGGTTAAATGAAAATACTGCGTCTGTGTGCCTTTTGGTTTTGTACCACACCTGCATGAAGCCTCCATTTTATTGTCTCACCGTGTTTTGGATGTCTTTGTAGTAGTTTAGTTTTGGGTATGAGTGTGTCTATTCACCATTTTGTTTTTTCCCAGCAACTAAATCACACCTTTTCTTCAGTTTTTTAACCTTCAACATCAGTGTGGAAAGAGAAAGCATTGTGTTTCACAATAGAATTCTCAAGTTATACTAGTGGCACAACACCCCCAGATTGATTACACAGAACACAAGTTTTTAGAATATTGAACTGTATACAAATACAGCGACTCCCTCAGTACTGGTCAGTTCTATTCACAGTCTGCATTCACATCCTCACTTAACTAAATGTTTCAATTCGAAAGTGCCTGAAGTTAACACAAGATTAAGGTTCAACAAGGACCTTTTTTTTTACATAAAAGATTTTGAACACAGGTTCCGTATCATTCATTATAGACACTAAAGTAACCAGATTTTCCCTTTTCTGGATGGCTGGAATTATGCTTTTCTGTTTAATTTAAATGCTTTTTTATTTAAATAATTTAGATATTATTTCAACATATAATTTACATTCTAAATATTTATTTTGTTTGGTCTTGAGTCTTCGGTGAAAAAACAACAAAATATTCCCGTAATGACTGTAATAATCCTATACTTGATTAAGTATTAAACACAATAAAATGATTGAACTGTGACAGTTATTGCTGTAGTCTGGCACAATAATGCTTCTGAAGTGGTAAACGTTTTGCACAAAAGAAATGGAACATAAATAGTTTCCAATGACGATTATTGCTTTGGTGTAAGGGCTTTGGTGATCCAGTGAAAGGAATCATTTTAGAAACTGTTCCCTAAAGAGTGTGAAATCTGAACCCACTCAAGATTCTGGGAGGCACCTTTGAAGACTAACAGAGCTGTGGCCATGTGTACAAAGAGCTGGGTTTCTCTGGGAAAACGGAATTCAGCCACAGGAGAACAGGTGAACCAGCACTAACTGAAAATATTTAGACTTAATAATTTTAACATATAACTGAACCATTTGGATACATTTAGACATAGTTACACACAATTCTAACATACAGAATTTGACGAGTAAAAATAACCCAGACTACATTGTGAACTAGGCAATTAATGTTTCCAGCGCTGCTATAGCTGATAGCAGACAGCCTTAAGTTTATACAAAAGACACACTGCAAATCTCTTTGGAATCCACAAAATTATTACATTCAAAATAAAATGCTTATAAATATGTCCAGAATAGCTCATATCACACTGCATTGCTACAAAGACCTCACAACCCACAGTAGAGGGATAATAGAGTAAAGAATAGTAAAGCACAATGATTTACTTTGGCAAAATACAAAGTTAATTTAAAAAAGAAGGGCAAATTAAAAAGAACACACACACATACAGCTGAAAACATTTATACTTTTACTACATACAGTAATTACTGAGGTACCAATCAATGGACAATGATCAGAAACAGTTTAAATACCAGGACACACACTGATAACTCCATTATGATCTATTAAACCCTGTTATTACTTCACAATAAAGCCTTCCTAAGGACACATACATTAGAAAAAAGGTGTATATTAACTAGCAATAATTAAAATATATTGTACCATGTGAGAAACAGATTACTGAGCCATGTTTACATGAAACTGGTCACATGGTATTGTTATACATGTAGTTGACTATGGATGTCTCAAAAGAATCTAGAAACAATGATTGATTCTTAGCTAGTGTCAACATTTCCAGCTTCAAAGCAAAGGTGATATCTGCTGAAATGTAGGGGGTCCAGATTTTGTTATCAAAACAATCACGAAGTCTACCTTAGTTAATAAGTCCTGAGGTAAATGATTAAGTGTCAATCAACAGTCCAGAAACACATCATATCAGATCACATCAAGACAGAACAGTGGTGGGAAAAAGGGTGAGAACAGACCACAACTGAGAGAGGAGACTGGAGGTGATGGGACACAAAGCATGTGCCAAGCAAGAGGTCCTGGTTTTTTAATGATCATCAGAAAAGTCATGATTCTGTAGTTTTTACGGAACGTGGATTTCTTGAGTGCAGAATCCCTCAGTTAAAAACGACCTCTCCTGCTTAGTAAGTACATTTGAGAATGGGGAGGTTCCCATGAATTGTGTGGCATCAGGGTTTGCAGAGAGATTTGACAGCAGGTTGTATTTTATTTCGTTTAGAAGGCATCCTATCTGTTATTCTGGCCTTTGTAGGTATTTAGAGTTGAATACTTGGTAAGAGTCTAGGATTTGTCTGGGTGGTTAGGACATTAGGCCACTGGGATGCCTAGTTGTCTGTAAGCTGTGTTGTATATTTGTACTGTGTTTAATGTTAATAAATATTTGTGTCTGAATTTTTTTTTTCACCAAAACAGAAAATGAAGAATTCATGTACCTCTAACTATACCAACCGTTCAGGTATATTCACGGAAGAAATAATTTACAAGTTGATTTTTATGATTATTTATTGAATTATTGATTCATCCAATCAGTCATTTCCTGATTCTCTCCAAATGTCTACTTACTTATGAAGGTTTGTTTTGTGTCAAACTGTAGTGTACTTGAGAGTAGTTCAGGTGGGTAGCTGTGTCAGCATGCACAGGCTGCAAAGGAACAAGTAATAGGTTTATTCCATGCTGAAAAAAAGAAGAAAGAAAACAGTTTCGGCCATGGAGCCTTCTTCAGGTGTGAACACAGTATAAATATACAACACAGCTTACAACTAGGCATCCCAGAGGCCTAATGTCCTAACCACCCAGACAAATCCCAGACTCTTACCAAGTGTACTTGAGAGCGTGTACAGTAATTAAAAATTTAATTGTGGAAAAATGTGGCAAATCAAAATGTGGAAAATCAAAATATTTCTGGATTATAAAACCAGGAGGGAAATGCAAGAATATCTTTAAAAAACAGAGTGAAAGATGTCTATCAAACAGTACAAAAATGGAATAAATGACAGTACATGAGATTCACAGCAAACCTGCTGTTGATGACAAAAGTTAATCAGCATTATGACCTATGACATGTCTGTTCAATTGAAATGTAAATGAGCCTTCAATGAAATTTGTAATTTTGAATTGGTTACAGGTTCTAAGTTTTCATTTGATACTCAATATGTATGCACAAAAAAATTGAATAGCAGTGAAAATTAGTTAGTATTTTCAAATCCCAGTTAGGATGCTGGTGTTTCGCTCTGATTCCTGTAATAAATGTCCTGCTGTATAAATAAACACTCTCCAAAATGTAGTAAAACTAAATCATACAACCAGTCAGAATTCCTTTAAGACCTCCAATCTTCTCTTTAGCTTCAAGCTGCAATGATACTTTTAAGTCTGTTTTTCTGACCTTTCTTTGTCCCCCTACATAGATCACTCCTCTATGCCCTTTATGCAGACATAACACTGAATGCCATAGACTTAATTATTAGTGTTCAGTGAGAGGCCCCTTTGCAAATGGGAGATTTTTTTGGTTATAGATGTTTGCTGTTTGAACTATTTTGGTCTGGTGCATGTGTTGTTTCTTAAAGGCCTTAATTTGCTTATGACTATGTCATCTCTGAGGTTTTTGTTCTTTCTGCAAGCAGATATGATTTTGTGACCCTTAAATGTGTCCGTTTTCTAATGGTGAACACAGATTTTAATTTTTGTTTTGTGGTTATGCTGTTGTGGTATGTTGTGATGAGGTCATATAGATCATAGGTCATATAGTAGTTCCTTTTATTTGCAAATAGTGTTGCTGATTGAACTCAGAACCCTCCCCAACAACAACACTCACTAGTCTGACTCAATGTCTAAGCCCTGAGGGCTGATTCGTCAGAGCTTAAATAGTCTCTGATGTCCACTTAATGAGGTTGATAGGCCCAGCCTGATCTGGTTTGAGATGGTCCTCACGAGTTCCTTCCTCATGTGGAATGCGGAAAGGATTGTGGTGCAGGTGCAGGATGTGGTGCAGGATACTACCAGATTGATGCTGGTTTGACAGGGGTTTCAAGCAGGTTTCGGGTTTTAAGTTCTAGGCCTCAGGTTTCGGTTTTTCAGGTCTTGGAATCTTTCAGGATTTCAGGTTATCGGGCTGACACATCTCTCATCTCAGTGTCGGAGCACCATTCTAGTGGCGTTTCAGGGATTACGTAGGGTAACTGGGATAGTTAATTGGAAGATTGATTAGATGATCGATAAAGTGAGGGGTGAATGAACAAACGGCCTGAGTGTGCTCTGTTGTGGTTGCTCAGGGAAAAGTTATGACTTCCCACGGCAACTTTGGGCTGTTTGTTGCTGTCAGCATGGGTGTGATAATGTATAGTATTCATAGTGGTTTTTGTCTAGTATTTTGCAAGATACTAGGCTTCTGTTTTTCTTGAATGCTGAGATCATCCTGTAGACTTTTAAGGTATCTGTGCCTTGAATTTTATTGTAGTTTCATTTAATGTGTGAGTTTGCCACTGTATTGAAGTGTGAATGGTGGTGATTAGAGGGTTTATTTTTAACTTTTCAATTTTTGTCAAAGGAAGGTCTTCCTACTTTTTCTGGCATGTTCTGGTGTATCCTCCATAGTTTAGTGCTATGAATAAAGTTCTGGTAGCTTCTAGGAAGTCTGATACTTGTTTGTGTATTCTGTGGAACCTACACAATTTTGATTTGATTAGTCCTCTAAACGTGTGCATTGGATGGTAACTCGATTGCGTAATAGTGTGTGGGTGTCTGTATCCTTAAAGGAAACCTTAGTGTCTGGTTGTTGTGAATGTGTAAATGTTGAACCTTTGAATGTTGTAGTGTCCAGGAAATCAATTTGCAGGCTATGTGTAGTCTGTTTGACTGTAATGCCTGATGTGTATTGAGGGATGAGATGAGTTTCTCAAATTCAAGTTATACTGTACATCCATGTACCCTAAATGTTGTGTAATTATCTGAAGTAGTGTGTTTCGTTTAAGTGGGAATTTTAGGAAGATAGTTTCCTCTCATTCCGTCATATATATGTTTGATTATGCTGGGGTGAAATTTTTGTCAATGGCTATACCCTTAATTTATAAGTAGAATTGACTGTTGGATTCATAATCATTTTCTGTGAGGCTAATTTCTAGAAGTTGGAATGTGTTTTTTGGTTTGGTCTGTGTATAGTCTATGTATTATGTACTGTTGTTTATGATTTTATGCTCTTTATGCGTCTTTCATGTTTTGCTTGTGTGTTTTGTACTTTTGTGGAAGTAGCCAAAGACAAATTCCCACACTAGTAGACAATAAAGTATCTATCTATTGATTTCAGATGGAATCTATGTTTTGAGGCTCCCAGGTTTGGGGTAGAAAGTGTTCTTGTTTCCACCCACAGTCCAAAGATATACTGGTGTGTTAGTTGGCCTTGATGTGAGTGTGTGTCTGTGAGTGCCCTGTGATGGACTGGCGTCCTGTCCTCGGTGTATCCTACCTTGCACCCGCTGCTTGCCAGGATGGGCCCTGGTTCCCCCACAACCCTGTATTGGATGAAACACTCTGAAGATGGATGGAGAGATAGTCGTGTGTTTTTCACATCTCTGCTACTGTCCCTGCACCCTCACTACAGGGGAGAAAGAAGACTTCTCTTCCCTTTCCACCAACTATCCACTTGCTGTTGAACACAACACGGGCAACACAGCCCCATACCAGAGGTTCAGTGTGTCCTTCCCCCTACAAGCCTACAAGCACCTGGGATGGGTAAATGATGATGAGAGCCCTGGCCAACTAATCTCACTGCACTGCTGCTTGGGGAATCCTGCTGGTCACAGTCAGCTAGTGACATGATCCTTCTCAAACCTGGGATCATACAGCTCAGCCTGTGCTCAGTCCACCACCTTTTCTTAACTCGGGAGGACCTGTAAGTTACATGTTTCTTTTGATGGTCAGTTAGTATTTATTCTCCTCACAAAAAGTTTTTTTTCTTAAACAGAACGCAGATATGAGGAAGGAAGTGGGGATGGGTTAGTACCTGGGGAGGGTTTTGGGTATATACTGTAGTAACAGAAGGGTACGGTAGAAAATTGGGAGTCCCAAATAAAAGAGATAACAGATTTAAAAGTGGGTCACCTTACCAGCAAAGTGAGAATATACTGCTTTGAAGTGCCTCATCATTTGGCTGGATTCTGCCATCTTGTGAGAAAATTAGAGTAATTTGTGTAATGCTGTATTGTGCACCTATAAGATAAAACAAAAAAAAAATACAAAAAATAGAGGAAGATGAGAAAGGCAATGAAAAGGTTAAGTTTGAGAAGCTTCAATCACATAACACTGTGTGTCTTGTTTGTCCTATTCCAAGTGGAAAATCTAATACCAATCATGATTTCAAGCGCTGATCCATGCTAATCTGTTGGGAAGAAAGAAAGCAGAGGAGCATTTGAGGGTTTCAAATAAAGGCCGAGACTGCTTAGCTGAGCGTTTCACAGGCATGTGTTGATTAGACATGTAAATGTAATTAAGCCTGAATCTAGGAGAGTTCTGTGCCTCTCATTTTAATTCTGATTTGCAAAATTGCTGTGATGTTGTTATCAAAACTATTTGTGTTGTGGCAATACAGGTGCGACCACTCAACTCACCACCCCAACTATTCTTGGATCAGACCGATTAAACTGAATTGTGCAAATAAAAGGTTACAGCCTTACAGTTATTGACCAGGCTCATAAATAATTCATAGCTCATTCCTGTTTGTGTTATAAAGATAAGAAGCTTATGTCATACCCAGGGAAATCAGATGTTGCAACAGGTAAGCAAAATAAATATGTATGAAGTAATCTATTCTTTTTCACTGGGACTTACTTTTAGTTCCCCACAGACTGTCACTGCTGGGGAAAAACAGTTCACGGGTCTTGGTTGTTCCACACACATAACAATGGGGCCATTGTCTCTCTTTCCATCAGCACAAGATGAGTGATCTGTGACTGGGCAGCTCTGCCTGAGGGCTTCTTTAAAAAAATCTGCAGTGTATCTGAAGCATTTCTGTTCAGATGCAAACAATTATTCCAGAAGCTGAAGGGGTAGTTTTCCAAGAAGGGTTAGACAAGTACTTGTCTGAGGGCAGTGTTGCACATCCACATCAAACATCCAGGTGCACTGTGTATACAGTGCATACATACAGCTCTCTGTGAAGGCAGTTAAAAACTCTCCTGAAGAAAGTGGCACTGCTGGCTCTCTTCTCATACAAATTCCAGCATAAAATGCTGTATAAAGGGTATGATAGATGGAAGGGGCACCAACAGACATACCCTGAAAACCACTGTTCACACAAATCTTACCAAAATACACAGCACACATCTTGTACTGTCCGATAACAGTAAATTATTAGCTACAAGCAAAACATAAGGCTGACACAGGTAATTCTTATTCGTAGTAATTCATATTTTTGTATCTCTGGTCAATCCTTTGTGTACAATACAGTGTGAGAGCACAACTTGACATCTGAAGACACAGATATGAGTGCCTTTGTTAAGTCATCATATTGCACCCAGCTGAAATCGTCTTTTGTAGTATGCAATGTAATGACCAAGGACATGTTTGCTCGCAGGAGGACAGAACGCAGTAACTCCTCTTAATTTGAAGTTCTCCCCATTTAATTTTATATGGAAAATCTGAAAGTCAACCTTCAAAGATATTTTGTGTCTGAATAATGCTACCGTCATGACCCAGCCAATCTCTCTTTCTACATCTCTTTGCTGGAAATGCAGAAAATATATCAGAAATCAGTTCAACAGTAAACTGCAGGATTAACTGATCAAAAGATCACAATTGAATGATCTGGTGGTTTTTTGTATTGTATGGTGCAGATGTCACAGAGTTATGCCACACTCTGAAAAAGAAGGTGATATATTGAAATGTAAAACATGCACCCCATCTCAGTCCACACAGACAAAACAAATTACACCTGTTGTTTTCATCACATCCAGTAATTAAAAGAACTGAGCTTGTTGGTACCTGTAAACCTGTAGACAGTCATGGGATTACCCCCCCAAAAAAACAAGGTGCTTTATCTCGGTAATGAAAGCTGCATAAAGGTTACTTTCAACTGCACAATATAATCACAAATGGAGTACTAAAAATGCACTGGGTTTCATTGTTTGTGCTGTTAGTTGGGGGGGCAACTTCATGGAGCTGGACAAGCAAACATGTCCTTATTCATTATATTGCATACTGCAAAAGACCATTTCAACTGGGAGAAATATTATGACCACTTTTTTAGTGGTAAGAATATAATATTCCAATTTTTGGCACACTTCAGCAGTTTTGAAACACTACATTTTTAAAAAATCATATGTGCTCCGAATCTAGTGAAGTAATTTCAGTTTTTGCAATTTACATTCTTTCTTTACACC
This sequence comes from Atractosteus spatula, assembly GCF_055471065.1. Lineage (NCBI taxonomy): Eukaryota > Metazoa > Chordata > Actinopteri > Semionotiformes > Lepisosteidae > Atractosteus > Atractosteus spatula. Next base: position 44,950,213 of record NC_142707.1, on the reverse strand, counting down.
AGCAGAATAAGCCAGAATTTGACCATTTAAGTATGCCCTAATCAATTCTCAAATCACAGACAGCGAATCAGAGCCCTCATTTATAGCCAGGAAAGCCTCAATATTAATGTTCAGAAATGCCACAAACTCTAAGCAGACGACTGCCAAACCACCACCATTTAGTTTGGTGTCAAATATGGTTTTAAAGTGCTAAGGGTACATGGTCGGAGAGTATTCTCTGTAAATAGCTGCCTGAATCAATTAAACATTAGCTTCTTTTATTAATAACAAAATAGTCTATCCTAGACTAAACTTACTTTTATGTGAATAAAGGGAATACTCCTGTTGGAGTGTGTTTAGAGCTCTCCAAATATCTACAAGATTCAAACCCACTATTTCTTGCTGTAATGCATTTGTTGCTTGGGTTACAATTGATTACTTGGAAGAGAACTTGTCAAGAATCAAGAACTAAATTAAAATCTCCATCTATGGTTAGTTCTATTGATAGGGGAAAGTAATTTTAAAAATAAGTCATAAATAAACTGAGGATCATCCATATTAGAACCATAAACATTACCCAAGATAAGTGGTTCTGAGGCTAAATAGCCCTTCAGTATAATACAGTATATCAACTGTTTTTATCTCTATTAATAATTTCTATCTGAAAAGAGACCCTTTTCTAGTCAGTATAGCCGTTCCTCTTGATTGAGTAATTTAAGATATTCTGAGAAAGTTAGATGTGTTTCCTGTGGTACTGTATCTACCTTCTGCTTTTTGAGGAAGAAATGTATCTTTTAATTTATACCAGGTCAAATATGTACAGTATATGTAATGAAACTATTCATACATGTAAGAATAAGGCAGACAAAAAGAAAAACACTTAAAGAATAAGCCTTGAAACATGTAAAAATTATATGTTTTCACACAATATTTTCTGTCTTTGAGAGTAATCTGGTTTAGAAAGATATAACCCGAAGCACAGCTCCCCCCTACCCACCTCAACCACTTCCCCAAAGCAAGTGTCAAAACCCTTGCAATCAAACGTATACTGTGACATGAACAATAAATAACATACAACTTCAAGTTCTAGTATCCAACTTGGGCAAATACGTAGGTAACAAAAGAGTAGAAAAGATTAGAAGGCATAGTTAACAGAGAATGCTAAACAAGTAGTTTCTCGCTGTTTTGCTTTTTCAAACAGCATTAATACTAGCTGTTCTCTTCCTTGAAGTGTCTATTATGAAGCAAGTAAAAAATAGCCCACATATTATGACAAATTTAGCAGATAATGAATATGGAGGGGAAACAAAACAAAAAAAAAGGTTTGGCATTTAAATACGTTGATGATTTAGAATCTTTAAATAGCAATCAAATGTGGATCATGAACATAAAAATTAAGAAACCAGCCAGGCACATTTTTGTGATGTAAATTTAAGCACCACATTCTAATCAAGGTTTAATATTAACCTTGTAAAACTGGATTCAAAAGCAATTAAGCAATTAAGAACTTTACTGAATAACTAAGAGTTAAAAAATCAGTACCACCAGTCAAGTGGACAGAGTTCGTGATTTACCTCTAAATGAAAAACAATCAAACTGATGCTATACTGTTCAGGCAATGTTTCTGCAGATAAGCCTCAGTCGAAGTCTTGGTGCTGAATGACTGGTGTCCATCTGGTAGATCAATCCTAAGAATCTCCGGATAATGCTTACTGTAGGGGATGTTGTTGTCTCTGAGTTGTTTCTTTAGCAGCATAAATACTTGCCTTTTATTATACAGTGTTTTTGTCATATTACAGAAAATCATAATGTGGAGTTGCCATAGGTCAGCTCACCCTTCAGCCATGCAGCCATAAGAATTCTGATGTTGTCCCTGTACTCAAGCAGCTGTATCCCAATGGTTCATGGCTTCTTGTGCTTTTGGGTTGCCACTGCAGTGTTTGGTAGGCACTTTCAATTCAGTAGGGCTGGTCATCTTCAGTACTGCGAATATTGGGCAACAACTCCTGAAGCAATATACAGTAATTTCCCTTTAACACTTTCTGGGAAACTGACCAGGTGTAGATTTTATTGACTGGAACGATTTTCAAGGTTGACAGTCTTCTCTTTCAAGACATCGATTCCTTACTTACATGAGTGATAACTTGGCTTAGGTCTACCACTGGCCTCTTCGTAGTTCGCATGTCTCTTTTCAAATTCAGATCTTCAGACATCGTCTGGTTGTTGGAGCTAAACATTCTTTTTGCACGTCGCCGAAACCACCGTCATGTCATGTTGTTGAATACAGTACATTGACATTCACTGTTGAAAAAGATTCTGTTCTAGGATCCCTTGGGTTGAGGTTTATAAAGTATAATATGTCGTGAACCATAGCTGATATGTGAAACACTCGCGAGAGGACGCAAGTACAGTATAAACTAAGGGGAAGTTCGTTTAAAACTGAGAACGTGAGGTGTTTTTTCCACAAAAGGTACAGTAAGTGTTTAGAAGGGGAATGTAAAAGAAACTACCATTTACAGAGTTGTAATAAAGATTCAAACTACTGAAGAAGAATTTAATATATATATACATTGAAAACTCATTTAAATTCTAAAAAGTTAACTTAATAGATGTGTACTGTGGAAGAGACGTGCCAGCATTGTTCATAAAAAAAAGGATGAAAGAGATTAAATCTGATGTTATTTTTCTATAAAAACATGTATAAAAAGCATGTTCACTTTGCTCCTATTAATTTGTATATACTGTGAGGCCTAGCTTTATGAATTATGCAAATACAGACCAGCATTAGGTCCAATCAAGATTTACAACTGATAAAAGCTAGGGAAAAGGGAAAACAAATCCCTGAATTATCGTTCAAATTACAGTATACATTGTTGGTACATTGTAATGTAATGTTTAAAAACATTAAAATTTGAAATGCATTTTCAGAGAGGAAAAAATGCTCAGCTTTGGAGCACATTTGACCAGCTGAAGACAAATACAGTATTCTAGAATAGCACTTCCTGATGTTTAGTTATCAACTGACTTATATTGGAATATGCCAACCCATTACTCATATTCACAGTTTTCTTTAATCGATTTATACAATTGATCACAATGGAGCACCAATAGGTGCTCACAGCTCCAGGTTTCAAGGTGAGAGTCTGGCCCTAGGCTGCTGTCTGTGTGGGTTTTGCAGGTGCTCTATGTCTTCCTGTGACATTGTGCTGGATTTTACAGTTTCCTCCCAAAGACACATTGAGTAGGTTTGAGTTATTGTTTTAAATTCTCCTGTTTTCCAAGACCTGTGATGGTATGCCAAACAGTGAGAAAGCATCTGTGTGCTCTCAGTCCTCATAGTCGCAGGATTCCAATAGCAGGTTTGTTTCAACCCCTGGTCCCAGGAAAAGTGGTGTTTTTTATAATGGACTGATGAACCTCAAAACAGATTAACACCTTCCATCATTTTTAACGAGCAGCTATATCCTAGATATTGCATCAATTGTGCAGATTAAGAAATGAGATGTCAACAAAATGGATGCATATGTACTGTTAAAAACAAAACTTTCAACAGTTTAAAACTTGAAAATCTCTCCAATTTAATTACACTGGCAAGACTGACAATTATAAACCCCAAGTAACAGCCCTCATGTCTGCATAAACTCACTTATTGTTTCATATTTTACTTTAGAATCTTAAAGCCTTAGATAATATTTATTATTATTCTATTTTCTCCTTGTTCCCAAAAAACTACCCCGTATACTTGGTGAGAGCATCACCAAGAGCAGGTATTTATATCTCCCCTTGCTTGCAGCAGGCCTGTTGCCTAGCACCTGCAGGCAGCCTTGGGTGCTGTAATATTAGAGGTCTAATAAACAGGCTGGACGTGAGGTCACCAGCAGGTGAAATTCATTTCATGCATTGTAGGGAAGAGATCAAAGAAGAGTGGATGCCCTAAACAGGAACAGAAAACAAAAATCTCACACACAGTCAAAGAGCAGAAGAAACTGTGAGAATATTTATTTTAAACCCTTTAGTTTCTTAAAAAAAGAAAATAACTTTTCATTCTGATGGGGATCTCTATCATCAGCCTCTCATTATGATACCATGCTTTGCTTATGTCCCGATTTGAGTGTTCTTCACCATTTTGGTACTGTTTCTTCTCACATATTTGTCTCAAAAGCGTTCTTTCCGGACCCTATGCAGATGACACAATCCAGGGATGAGTGAGGAAAACACGGGGAAAAAAGCATGCAAGAGTCGGGAATGTAAACAGGGGGAATGTCCATAGTGCACTGGTGTTCAGGGGGGAGAGTCTGGGGCAAACAATCCAAAACATTGAGTCCAAAGGGAAATACAAGAGGGAGGCAAAAGGTCCAAAACCGGGCGGTCCATCCGAGACGAGGACAAACAGGATTAAAAACCAGAGCGGGATCCGGTGGAGGGTCGGGGGGAAAAAGGGGGGAACGGGACCAGACGCTCCAGATCCCGGACTCGCTTGGTGCGGGAACAGAGTGGGTGTCTGGCTTTTAAGGTGGGCTGGAAGGAGGCTGGAACAGGGGGCAGGTGCACAAAATCAAGTCCGAAGTGAAAGAGCCGGAGCACCCTTAAGGGGGAGGGACTACAATCGTGACAATATTGTCTCATCCAAATGTTATATTTTGCGTTACACATTGTCTTTAAAAAGTAGACTGAAGGCTGGAAGGGAAAGTCTCCAGGTCCATTCTCAATGACCCAGTCATCCCAGTCACAAACTGTTTTCTCTCCTACCGTCCGGTAAATGGTATCGAAGCACTCGGTCAAAATCCAACAGATTACGGAACAGCTTCTACCTCGAAGCAATAAAACTGCTAAATAGCCAAACTGAAGTTCCTTCAGCAAATCACCTGTAATGGCTACATTAACAGAGTTTTCATTGTATTTGGCATATGGCACTACTTGGACAAAATGTATTGCATACACCCTGGACACGTTGCAGCTCTATTTATATTGAGCTCCGTCTGAGTTTATTTTATTCAATTTCTATTTGCACTATTATGTATCCTTATTTTATAACTTTAATTTTGTGATTTGTACCCCCCCAGTGAGCTCGCAAAAAAGACATTTCATTGCCAGCAACTACTGCTGCACGCTGTATTATTGTGAATTTGATAAATAAACTTTGATTGATTGATTAATTGATTCTTACACAGGCTTCAATATACAAAGCTCCGCACATGGACTCTTCCGAGCACACTGTGTGGCTAGTTTGGTTTGCTACTGCTCTAGAGCTTTATTACTTTCAGAAACCATACTGTATATTTCAGGGAACATGACCAAGGCAATTAACACTCTGAACTGAAAGAATTGTGTTTCATTGGAACTAAATGAAAACACAAAGCAGAGAACAAAAGTGGCAAGTGTACAAATGTGTATTTAAAAACTGAAAAAATTAGGTTCTTCTTTATTCAAAGGATTGTGGGACTGTGGAACACGCTACCTAGCCATGTTATTGAATCCAATACCTTGACGTTCTCCACAAGACAGCTGGATGATTTCCTTGGATCAGTTACTGTAGCTAACTTTGTCAGTCAGTCTCAATGCCCCGAATGGCCCCCTCTTCTTTGTTACTGTTATGTTCCAACTAAGGTTGGTCAAACTAAAAGTTACCATTAAGCTACCATTAAACCATTTTAAAAAGGTACAATAAAAGCAAAAGGCTCACATAGCTCTGTAAGGAAGTGGCTCCCAATTTACATTTTAAATGCTCCTAAATGCATTTTCTACATTTCTGCCCCTGGGTCCTTCTATTGTTGTTAATCTGGAAGATGCCCTCTGGTTTGAGGTGCTCAATACCTTTTGGGATTTTGAGTCCATTAATCAGGCCTCCAAGTAATCATCTTTGTTCCAGGCTAAACAGATTCAGTTACTTACTCTGTCTGATTATAACTTTCTTTTAAGACCACCAGTTCATTTGTTTAGCTGTTCGTACTGCAACAACTCTTGTTTAAATTGATGACTAAATTTTAGGATCATGGCTCACCATGATATTTTAAGTGCAAGTGCATTTTCTGAAAATGGACGCATTATTGCCAAAGTTTAAATTTTTCCCATCCCTGTCCTAGATCACTTATCTAAATTTGGAAATACAGTGATCCTAATACTAATCCACACTAATGATCTCACTCCAGTCTAAGGTAACACAATTCACCTGTAGGCCCAAGTGCTTCACATGCAGTACCTCTGTGCCTCTTACTCCACCTTGAACATGTGGAAGAATCAGATACATGCGAGAACATTCTTTCATGGGCTGCCTATCACACTGAATTAGAAAGTAGTCATCATGCCCATTTCAGCGGTAGTGCTCTCAGTCAAAGCAAAAATATTAACTACGTTCAGTATGATTATTAATTAATCATCATTATTTTAATAGTAATGTTTATGTAGAAAGATCACAATGTGGACTTATCAAACATTTCTATTTAAGATTTAACAAAGCAAAGTATTTTCTTTGTTGTAATAATCTTCAGTTTATTTCACACAAAACTGGTTCCAAAAACTTGTGAGCAATGCTTGAATACAATCATCTAGTGAATAATTTGCATTATTAAGAGGTGTCTTACATTACTAAAGGCATTTATTTATACAAAACATCTGTTGATTTGACAGATTGATTAATTGGTAATTTTTAATCACATCGTTCAGCTGATCCAAACTTCAAATACATCTGTTGGAACTTAGTGGCTTTTAACACTAACAATTTCAGACTCTCTTTGAAATAAAAATAAATCTTCTAATTTGGTCTAAAGAAGATGAAGACATGTTTGGTTTAAGCCATTGTGAACTGCACTCAGAAATGGTGGGGTGGTATTTATGTGCATGGCTAAAAAGGCAACTTCTACGAAAGCAAAGACTTTCCAAGAACAAACTCTCAACCTCACTTCCTTCAAGTACTGTGAGGAGATTGAGGGATTTGTTCCAGTAGGGCTGTCTTTTGAAATTCCGGCTGGGTTGTGATACACAGCTAGATTAGAAAGGAAACTCATGTGCCTTAAAAAAGAATCATTGAACAATGGTGCCTTTTTACCTCCAGCAAGCACTCTTACAGTCTTCACTCTTACAGTGCACGGTCTACATACCTGAGGAAAGCTGAAAGACATTTTCAAAAGTTAATTAGTTTCTGTGCCCAAGGCATTGTAATTTCTTTGGAATTCTAATTTATTGCAAAAATAAATCCAATTTACATGCCACAATTAGTGGAGGAGTCACAATTTCTTTTGGAATTAAAGGATTGCAGGATAAAGACTAACTGCAAATATTTTATTTAACAAATAGAAGGACTGTTCTTTTTACTTTCAAATTTGTGTTTCAATCACTACCAGTCACCTCATGTGTACTGCAGGACAAGTGGTATTTAGAATAGTGGTATTTTTAGGAGCTGTTGCAGGCCTGCCCTACTACTTATTCATCACAGAACTTTGAACAAAATCATTTTTATTTTAAACAGTTTGTTAAGACAGAGATGTCAGCACTGGAGGAAGGAACCGCAGCTTGGCAAAATAGCGGTGTATCTTCCCACCATAGGTGAGAGAAATTGAATCTGAACGTCAGAGAGTTAGTCATAATGACCACTCTGCTTCATGACTGAGTAACCTAAGAGTGGTAGTGAAAAACTGAGAAAGAGTTTGGAAGACCTTGAGTGAGAGAGCACAGAGAGGGAAGCATAAACCTAATGGAGTGAACTGAAATGAAGGCTCTGTGCTTAGACTAAGAGAAAGAGGAAGCAGAAAGAGTAAATTGTAGAGAAAAACACTTCATACTTGAGAGAAGACAAGAGTAAGAGTGAAAGGACAATGTCATAGTTTTGAGAGCAAGAGAAAAAGACTGGGAAAGTTCCAAAGAAAGTAGAGGTCTTCACCAGGAGGAAACTTGTGATCCTGGAGGGTCAGGAGAGTGCCAGACTGTAGTCACAAACTAGTATTAGTCCATTAAAAAACACAAATTAATTTAACTTAGAAAGAGTTTTAACTTAGGGCTTCTGAACTGTTGCCAGTATAGGCAGGGTGTTAGTTTTCAACTCACAGTGGCAACAATATTTGTAATTAAAGTAAGGAACTTGAACTTTTTTATCAATGCAGAGCAGTTTTCAAAGTGTAAGCATAACAAACACAAACAGGGCTCATTGTAAATGAGCTTTCAAGTTACTACTATAGTAGTACTATAATACAGTACCTAAATTAATCATATTTCTCAGTTCCTAGAAAAAGAGCTTTAAATTTAAAGATACATTTTAGGATTTGAGAAATCAGAAGAAACTACTGAAAACAAAACATGGTTTAATCAGATGTTTAACTAGGGGCTAAGTTAGACCTTGTTGCAGTGATGGATGTCTTCAACACTCGAAAAACAATAGTATGAGCAGCATTTCCAAGTTTCATACTGCTATCATACACCATAGAATTAAGTGTTGAATCCATCACAAAACACCATCACACACACAAAGGCGAGCAGGAAGAGTTTAATTGGAATTTCCCTTTCCAGCTGGTCAGCATGTAAATGAGGAAATTACCTCATTTACATGCTGACCAGGAACTGTAATTGGTTACACATTGACTGAAAGAATATTTTCATATACAAGAGAAAAACACAGATACAGGTCATGTGTAAAAAGTACTTGTACCTTTTTTAAATGATCACAACAAGGTGACCACTGGAACTACACAAGTAAATTATTGCCAGTAAATAAGGAATAAGGACCATTTCAAAGTAAACAACTGGCAATGTGTGAGGGTTAGTTCAGTAATTTATTTGTAAAAGCATTAGAGCTCGGTTGACATTGAGAACCTGTTTCTCCTGGTTTTCACTCCAACAGAGCACTTACTGAAATTGAACAAGTAATAGGTTTATTCCATGCTAAAAAAAAGAAAAGAAGAAAGAAAACACAACGTTTCGGCCGTGGAGCCTTCTTCAGGTGTGTTCGACAGTATTTTTAGGTCTTAGTAAGCACAGTTGTAAACACAAACAAAAAATTCATTCTTAGTAATGTACACCTATACACTTTTTAAAAATGTACACTAACGGAAAAGGTGTATTTTTCTTCTTAACTGAAAAAAACATGAAACAAAAGCTCAAGGCAGATCTTATCTTACAGTTTGTCACAGTGTTGTGGCTCCTTGAACTGCTGGTCACCACAGTGGGCTCTTTCTGGCTTGTTCTCTAGTGCATGGAAAAGGTTGTTTAATACTGTTAGTGCAACATTAAGGTTGTAATAATTTCTTTTTACCAAGGACTTTCAAAAAACATCCAGCAATGTATTACAATAGTGCTTATTAAAACAGGTCAAGAGTACAAAGAAATAAAACCTACTCTAGCATTACCTCTTGGTCTCAAATAACACACACTCTGCATTGCTTTGCTTCACCCTTATATACACTGAGCACAGGCCTTCATTCACCACACCTGTGTCCAGTTCGCTCAGGAAATCGTGCAATTAGACCAAACCTTCCTGTGGCCCATTGGGAAATGTAGTTTCAGCCCCTTCTGATGAGGTCTTTGTATTACAAACACAAAATGAGAAAAGGTTCAGGTGGTAAAGACTATGCCATATTCTTGGCTCATCATGGATTATCACATACTGTATTTTGTCACAGTGTGTTAATTGTATATATACCAGTAATAAACAGAAATAGCATTGCACTCACAAAATTTGTTATCAGCACTTTTGACAAAGCAGAAAATACTTGTCAAGAAATATAATCTATCACTCAATCTGGTCAGATCCTATAAATATTATGTACCATTAAATGTATCATTATCTTAAACACAAGACAAGACATTTGTTTTGGCAGACAATTTTACCATTGCATGTCTATGTCTGCTGGGTTCCTCTGTTCTTAAAGGACATTATTTGGGTCAACACTATGTGTGTGACACCAGGATTAAGTTCATATCTGACTGTCTATCAACTAAGCAGACTGCTGAACTGTCTCTGACAGATGGAGCTTCCATTGAGCGTTTTATCGATTATTCTAACATTGGTAATAGGAACACAGATTTGTTTTGGCTGACAGAGTATTGCAATGGCAGAACAATTAATTAATTCAGACTAAGATGGGAATTCCTGCAGCCACATAGGGGGAATAAAATGGCTTATTTATTTATTAAGATTCACTGTCATTGTTTTAATTATGGTTCAACTGTACAGAGAAATTGCATACTTTTTATAAACATCATAATGTAAAAGTGACAGGGTCCTTTGTCTTTTAGGAGTATATTTCATAAAATAGATGCATAAAAAGACCATGACTGGCCTGTTTTGTATAATGTTTAGGCCTCAATTAGTTTAATTGAGTTTAATGTCTTTCCCTCTTTCTCAGGTAATTGAGTTAATTGCATCTTTATTGTCTATAGATAATTGACCCCAGTGAGGTAGAAATGGTGGCAACTCAATCAAGGAAGCAGTTTTGTTGTTTATCAATAAAAGTACTTACGGTGGATTATGAAGAAAACATGCAATGGTTTAAAAGAGACAACAGCTTTCTCAAAGAGAAGAAAAGCAATTATTGATTCGGCACTGATTTAATTGTTTTCTTTTAAATGTAAAATATGTAGCTCAAACGTGGAATGTTCATGGATACATTTTTTTAGAGCATTTTTGTTACAGCTCCAGAATTGTTAGGAAATCCACCTGGAGGCTTATGCTACTGCTCCTTACAATAAAATTAATCTTACTGGAAATGTACTGCAGTTACATCTTGAAAGGATTTATGTGCATAAACATTAATTATCAAGTTTATAAGTATACAAATGTTAATCAATTTGAAAGGCATTTGGAAGATAATGTCACAAATAGTGGTTATTAAAATAAAGAATACCAGCAACAGACTGAGCTGATTAATCAATATTTAAAATAAATACAGTATACTCATGTTTCACACAAAACACTTTATGTAAATTCGTGTATATGCAGTTGGTGCCGAAAAAATAAATGAAAAATCAAATAATGCAGGAAAATGAGCAAATTCAAATCTAGCATGGCACTTTACGTTATGCTTTGCATCTTCTTTGTCCCTTGCATTATATTATGACATTCAATCTATTTTGTATACTGTACAGTACTATATTTGCTGTATTACTGTCTTTATAATACCTTAAACAGCACACACATACAAATACACTTACTGTACAATTGATTTTACTTGTTTAAGGGATGGGAATATGAGGCTCAAAGGCGTGTGTTCTGATGATATGTGATTTGGGGTATACGCACTATGGCAGGAACCTGACTACCACGTAAAACACAAGTTTGCTGTAATCATAAACTCCTAATTGTAAAGATGTTGCCAAGAATATACCTGAGCAGTTGGTATAATTAGAGGCACCTGAGATATTTGTTTTCTGGCACATCTGATGAAAACAGTAAATAATCAGGCACAAATACTTATTAATAATAAGTATTAACTGGATAAAAAATACTTAATTATAACAATAAAATAAAATAATTAATTATAACAACAGAAAACACTAAACAACACACAACATAAGAAAACTGTATAACATACAAGCAACACTATTTAGAAACAAGCTATCTTGAAGGCCTATGTCCTAACTAACCAGAAAAATAAAAACAGTTTGCTACCAAGTTTTTGAATCCTAAAAAATGCCTAACTGGCCCAAAAACAGAGACAGACTGTCTTTTCTCCTCTCTCCTGTCCTTCCCTCTCTCTGCTGCTTCTCTCTTTTTCTCTGCTCTTTCTGTTTCTCTCTGTCCTTCTGTCTTTACCCTTGTCCTCCACTCTCTCTGCTCCTTCTCTCTTCTGTCCTTCTACCTGCCGGTTTTTATCACCTGTTCCTCAACTGTTGATAATTCTTAATGATAAATCAAGAACTTGATTAACCAAGGTAAACCTGACAATTCCTTTGATCAGTCTATCTCAGACCAAAGTAAACACTTCAGTTCCTTTCTTGCTTTGAAACTCTTGAATACTACAAATGTTGACACTAGCTAGATGTTTGACTGTTGTCCCTAGATTCTCGGGACACATCAAACAGCCACTTTCAATAACTGTAACAATATTATTTTGTTCATTGAACAGTAATGTTATAATAATAATAATAATAATAATAATAATAAACTTTATTTTATATAGCGCCTTTAAAGGTGGCTTCTCAAAGCGCTTTACAGGATGACAATAACAATAAATAAGAAGACTACAACAATAAATAAGAAGATTTCACAAGATAGGACACAATTATAATTACAACAATACAACAATAACAATAGAGGAGACCGTGGAAGGTGGTATTAAGAAGAGCAGAGGGGTGAAGAATGGAACCAGTTAAGTAAAGTTTTCTGAAGAAGAAGGTTTTGAGTCTGGATTTGAAGGAGTTTAGAGAAGGTGACTCTCTAATATCCTTGGGCAAAGAGTTCCAGAGCTTGGGGGCATAGCAGGAGAAGGCCCTGTCGCCCATACAATGTAGACGGGCTTGGGGGACAGTAAGGAGGGCAGAATTTGAAGAGCGGAGGTTGCGAGGTGGGGAGTAGGGCGATAAAAGTTCAGACAGGTATTGAGGTGCCAAGCCATGTAAAGCCTTATAGGTGAGCATGAGGATTTTAAAGTCTCCGCGGAATTTGAAGCCAGTGCAAGGACTCCAGGATAGGAGTAATGTGAACACTTGCACTAGACCTGGTCAGGATTCTGGCTGCTGAATTTTGGACATACTGCAGCTTGTTCAGAGTAGATTTAGATACCCCAGGGAGTAGAGCATTGCAGTAGTCAATTCGAGAGAATACAAATATGTTGATCAGCTTTTCAGCCACAGTTAATGATAGCATAGGGCGTAGTCTTGCGATATTTCTAAGGTGAAAAAAAGATGTTTTGACAGTATGCTGTACATGTGGGTCGAATGTTAAGCCAGAATCGAATATAACCCCAAGGTTTTTCAATTTTGATTGAAGCTCAAGTACAGAGCCATCTACAGACAGGGTTACAGGACTGGCTTTATGAAGTTGATGGGGGGTACCAATAAGCATGACTTCAGTCTTGTCACAGTTAAGATGAAGGAAGTTTTGAGTCATCCAAATTTTTATGTCAGAGATGCAATTAGATAGAATAGAGACAGCCACATCAGTGTCGGGTTTGGTATGGATGTATATTTGAGTTTTGTCAGCGTAAAAATGAAAGCTGAGGCCATGTGATCTTAAAAGCTGACCAAGTGGGAACATGTAAATGCTGAAGAGCAAGGGGCCCAGTATTGAGCCCTGGGGGACACCAGACTTGACAAGACCAATTTCAGACCTGTACCCATTGAGAGAGACAAAGTGACAGCGATCAGTGAGGTAAGACTTAAACCATTTGAGGGCAGTGTCAGAGACTCCAAACACAGTCTCGAGACGAGAAAGTAAGATGTTATGGTCAACAGTGTCAAAGGCAGCACTGAGATCAAGAAGGATGAGTATGGAAGGAGAACCAGAATCAGAAGCTATTAGGAGATCGTTGGTGACTTTGACTAGGGCGGTTTCTGTGCTGTGAAGTTGATGGAAGCCAGATTGGAGGGGTTCGAAAAGGTTGTTTGTCATGAGGTGGTTATGTAACTGAAGTGTGACAGCACGTTCTAGAATTTTAGAGAGAAAGGGTAAGTTGGAGATGGGGCGAAAGTTGTTAAGATTGTCGAGAGCCATGTTAGGCTTCTTTGGCATGGGGGTAATAGCAGCAGTTTTGAGGACCGTTGGTATAATGGCGGTGCTCAAGGATTCATGTATTATATTGAGGACAATGGGACAGAGAGAAGAGAAACAGGACTGGAATAAAGTGATGGGAATGGGATCTAAAATAGATGTGGTGGGTTTCATGCGCGTAACTAGTTTGTTTAGGGATGCTGAGTCAAGAAGAGAGAAGCTGGAGAGACGGGAACCAGAGAAGTTGGATGAGGAGGGAGGAGGTATGGAAATTATATCCGTAGTGGAGAGAATGTGATGCCGGATGTTGTCAATCTTAGAACTAAAGAAATCTAAGAATGTGTTGCAAAGTTGTGATGAGGCAGGTAATGTGGTAGGGCAGTTTGGCTTGACAGTCTGTTGATGGTGGAGAAAAGATGTCTGGGATTGTTTTGGTGATTTTCAATGATGTGAGAGAAGTAGGTGGATCTAGCAGACTCTATAAGTAACCTTATAATCAGATAAGTAATCTCTCCAGGCCTGATAATGTACATTTAGGCCGGAAAGACGCCACCTACGCTCAAGTTTGCGAGAGGCAATGTTAATATTGTAACGCTTACGGCCGACAGGTACTGTGTAAGAGCCGGCTTACCAGAGCAGGTGACGTCACCGCCCTTCCCAGTAATAGCAGGACCACAGCCTCTTGGCTGTGGAGAGATCTCTCTTTAGCTCACCGGGCTGGGTCCCTGCTGAGTGACGCGGGAGTCCCGGGTTCGAGCCCCCGACGGTGGGGGGCCGACCTAATGCGGCAAGGGCGCCCGCCTGAGCCCCCGTTGCGTTACAATATTCTTTTGTTAGATCTTTGCATTTGCCCAAGTATTGTAATGCCACACATTTTCTATTGGCTTTATCCAGAATGCTCTAGGAAAGAAAATAAAGAAGACAAACTGTTATTCTCTGTCACAAAGCGTTCTTTCAGGACCCTATGCAGACAGCACAACCTGGGGAGGAGTGAGGAAAACACGGGGAAAAAAGCATGCAAAGGGGCTGGAAGGAAAACAGGGGGCGTGTTCCAGGTGCGCTGGTGTTCAAGGGAGGTGTGTCCGAGGCAAACAGTCCAAGGGAGTCCGAGGCAAATCCATGAATGTTCCAATGTCCAAAACCGGGTAATCCATCCTGACAGACAAACAGAGTTAAGAGCTGGAGCGGGATCCGGTGGAGGGTCAGGGGAATAAAAGGGGGGTCATGGGACCAGACGCTCCCTAATCCCGGACTCAGAAGGTCAGGACGCTGTGATGAAGCCTGTGCCGTCGAGTCGCTCCTGGACTCCCGGATAGGCGGGCTTCCGGGCGTCCATCTTCCAGAGCTGAGCCCAGATTGGCAGGAACGCCTGGCTTTTATAGGACGGGGGGCAGGAACCAGAGGCAGGTGCAGGGGATCAGTAGAAAACTATGAAGGGCTGGAGTGTCCTTAAGAGGAAGGGTTTACGAGCGTGACACATTCCTGAGGGAAAGAAGCAGACAATGGGTAAGAGTAATTTATAACTAAAGTATTTTAGTGACCTATTAGTCATTTAGTGACTAACAGACAGTGTGCTTGATGCTGAGGATTTCATTTCTTTGGAGAATTGCCTATCATTATTCACCCTTATTCCTTTCTTTTTGTGGATTCCTTTTAGAAGAGACTGTTCTATTTTCATTAGGTTGCTTAAATCCCACTCCAAGACTAGTGAATACACAAAACTCAACAGACACCTAACCAGAAGAAAGGAACAAGAATCCAAAAGAATATCCACAAGGGACATTTTAAATGCCTGACTTCATGGTAAACATTACATTCTTTTTGTTTTGATTACTTTGCTTCTTTGATGTCACAGAAACATTTTCAATCCTTATTCAATATTCTTCATTGAGGCTCTTCAGTCCTGGTTCTGATCTGGAGGGTCAGTGTGTCTACAGGTTGTCCGTCCAGCTGCACATTGGCTGAATTGGATTGTTTTAACAGCTTCTCCCATCTCTTCAGGTGTTGCTCTTCAGGAACAGGATTGGGGCCTCCCTTTGTAAAGTTGCCTTCTAGCCATGCCAAAATCATGTCAAGGTACATGTTGCTTTTTACCTGAAGGTACTGTATGATGTTTTGCACCACTGTTCACAATACAGAACAGCTTACCTTGCCTGTACTTAGGTACCTAGATTTATTGTTAACAATATGGACTAATGGATTACTCTGCACTTGGAAAGCATCCACTTTCAATGTTACGGAGGAGGCAACTGTCTAAAGCCTTAATTCTAAATTTGTACAATCCTGTGCTTAATTTTTTATTAATCTCTTCAACTCAAGATAGCACTCTTACTTTAATATACAAATGTGGTATGCACAGAATAACAAATCTAGTTAACCATAAATATAACACATTTTGTTTCATAATTTCAAGATTTTAGAAAATTGTTTAATAGATTGCCGGATCAAAAGTTAACCTTACTGTTTGGTTACTTCAGTAAAGTGAATGATCTTTAGAAAAGGTGATTAGGAGTAATAAAGTGTGTACATTATTAAACTGTGACATCAGGAATCTTTGTGAAATATTGTTTGATGGGCAGTTCCAAAACAGTAAAACAGAGCCACCATAACTAAGTTTCTCATGGCCCTGTTTAAATTGCTGAAGTAAGCTACAACAGGAGGGGCACTGCTAGCTAAGGAATTGTAATCAAATTCAAAACTGGATGGTTGAAAGACTATTCCATAGTAGCCTTATGTCCTCCCTATATTCTACTTCTATACCTATAGGAAGAAAAGATGGGTATTCAAAACATTTTGCATCCCAGGAACTGGAGCCTGTCTTGACAAGCAACAGGTGCAGGTTGGGATACAACCTGGATGGGATGCCAACCACAGGGTAGACACACAGCCTTACACCTGGGCCAATTTTCCCAGAAGCCAGTTGTCCTTCCAGTGTGTCTTTGGACTGTGGGAGGAAACCAGAGCACCTGGAGGAAACCCACATGAGCACAGTGATAACATACAAACTCCACACAGATAGTACCCCAGGAATTGAACTCAGGGCACCAAGCACTGTGAGGCAGCAATGCTTATGCTTACACCAATCCTTGACTTTATTTTTTCGGCAGGCCCACTGTTCTTCATATTTAGCTTGGTCCATAAGCCCTTCACAGAAGAAATTCCCTAGTCACAGAATGCGTTGGATGTCTCCTTTAACAAACACATCAGCAGCATATTTTTAAAAATTATCTGTCTTGCAACTGTGTACCATACGGCACAGCCTTCAGGGGGTGAGACAAACAACAGTCACTCTGAAGCGTAACATGTAGGGTGGAAGACACAAATATTGAAACCCACACTGGCAGATTGTATCCTGTGCCATCCTGGCCTTGGGAATGTGTGAACAAAGCAACAGAACACTTTCCACCATAATCTTGTTAGTTGTGACTGTGGTGTGGAATGTCTTATGTTTTAGTCTCAGAGTGCCAGCAGTGAGCTCATGTCGCCTCACCAGTAGCCAGATGAGACACAGACTCCACTGGATCAGTGCTGATCCATATAGCTTATTTTCCAGCAACTCTTTCTTGGACTCTGCTCTACAGTGGCAATCTTGAAAGCTTAAGCTTTGCTTCACCCATCTGGCAGAAACATCTGACTTTCCAAGGTGTTTATGTATAAAAGTTTCAAAAACTTTGAACAGAAATTCCAAACACTTTAACAAGATACCAAACTTTGATTGAGCTATGAGACATTATAATACCACCCACAGCAGAGACTGTTTATGGACTGAACACACTGGATGTTTTTCCAGGTGACATCCTTGACAGATTCTCTGCCATGGTTACACTCTTCCAATTGCATCACTATGGGATGATGGATCCTACCCTAACATAGTAACAAAAGCAATTCCATGTGTAAACAGGGAACACAGTAACCATACATTCATGAACAGGATTTGCAAAACATCTTTCCGGACCCAAAATGTTGATGACCACATGCTGCGGAAGCTTTGAAAAGACCATCATTCTGTGATTCTGGAAAGAACATAATGGCATTCATCGCCTTCACATAGTGATATGACCACGGAAATAGCCATGGACTATTAGCATGTATAAAGCTTTCAACTGTAAATTCTGTATATTGCAAATGACAGTTACAGTCTACAAATGTAAGATTTAAGAAAAACAAGTATATTGTTTTTGTTGTATGTAGGTGTTATATGAATGAAGAAAGAAATTAAAACAAACTGTAGTTGAAGTGAAAAAAACTTGAACTATAAATAATTTAAGGAACAGACTATTCAAGGGAGGGGGAATAATAAAGAATGTGGGTTATAGCACACAACAGTGTCAGTTTATGATGCTGTGGCACTTATGTTTTGGGGATTCTACGTTATGGCACTTAGGTGCCTTGGCGGGTTTTTGCCATTCGCTGTCAGTTCCAAGACATGCACAATAAAGAGAAGACGTCTGTGAAACCTGTTCGCCTCAGACCCTGGTATTCTGTGGTACAACAGTTAATAATAGTAGAAGCGAGTTCCAGTAAAATAAATCTGTATCACAATATTGATACCACAATATCACAATAACCTGACCAAATGTGCAACCACAGAAAATATCACCAGTAATAATTGCACAAAATAATAATAATGATAATAGCTTACACTTATATAGCACTTTTTCTGGACACTCCACTCAAAGCGCTTTACAGGTAATGGGGACTCTCCTTCACCACCACCAATGTGCAGCATCCACCTGGATGATAAGATGGCAGCCATAGTGCACCAGAACAATCACCACACACCAGCTATCAGTGGGGAGGAGAGCAGAGTAATGAAGCAAATTCATAGATGGGGATTATTAGGAGGCCATGACTGGTAAAGGCCAATGGGAAATTTGGCCAGGATGCCGTGGTAACACCCCTACTCTTTTCCAGAAATGCCCTGGCATTTTTAATGACCACAGAGAGTCAGGACCTCGGTTTTACGTCTCATCTCAAGGACAGTGCCTGTTTACAGTATAGTGTCCCCATCACTGTACTGGGGCATTAGGATCCACATGGACCACAGGGTGAGCGCCCCCTGGTGACCTCACTAACACCTCTTCCAGCAGCAACCTTAGTTTTTCCCAGGAGGTCTCCCATCCAGGTACTGACCAGGCTCACACCTGCTGAGCTTCAGTGGGTTGCCAGTTGTGAGTTGCAGAGTGATATGGCTGCTGGCAAAGAAGCTGGTTTGTTTCCGCCCAGTTTCGAACCAGGGACCTTTCGCGAGGCAAACGTGATAACCACTAGCTGAACATAACATTTAAGGTCTTATCAGCAGAATAAATTTAAAGAGGAACAGTTATAATTTAGTTTTCAGTTTATAATTTCAATATACAGAATATTAAGTTACAGTAAGAATATTTAGTTACAAATGACAGAAAGCTACAAGTCTTTAGTCCCTCTTTCTGCTTTGACTTTTAGTAACTAATTGATCCAAGGGACCTCTCCACCTAATTCCTGAAAGAAAACGAGTATCAGTTTTGAAAAAAATGGCTGGACAGCTGGTTCCACATCCCCACAAACCTGTAAAGAAGTGTTACCATGCTTGAAAATTTTAAATGCACTTATACATCATTTCAACTTCATACTTGTAACTCCTTCTTTACGGAGCTCTGATATCCTCTTTTTTTTGGTCAGGCTGCCATTCCCTTATTACTTTTTTCCTTCTTAACCAAAGTTGTCTAAATGTAGTTTTAAACAAACGTTTTTGGATGAGGACAACCCCAAATTCTGCCCACTTTCCCCCTCCAAATATAAGGTGTCTAAAACACTTGTTTCAGACTCCCGCAGCTGTTTCTATAAAGAATTGCCTCACGTTTTCTGGTTTAAGTGCATTCCTCCTTATTCTGCTTGTGTCCTCTGGTTTTTCACCGTGAAACTGGAATAAATTCATTGGGTTGACGGTCAATGCAGTTGAGGTTTGCGAGCATTTGAATCAGTTCCCCTTTCAATCTTCTCTGTCCAGGCCTAAGAGGTTAAAAATTTAGCCTGTCATAGCACTACATTGCTTTGAGCCCAGGAAAGTGAGGCAAAATGCCACATAGACAGGCACCCTTTGTCACTCTTCAGATACAACACCAGCATCCTTCCAGTCGCACTCCTGCTCTCTTCAAGTGGTCTTCAGCCCTCTTTTCCCCTTCACTGGGGCATGACAACAGGTGAGAAGACCAACTACAATACAACAGACCACTGAGAACCGCACCGCACATTTTCACTGCACCATATACTGGACCCCTCGAACGTGATCCCCTTCTGTGGCCTGCAGCTCGTCCTTGTTCAGAACCCACCTAGCTTTTAACCCTTCTTCCCCTTTCTGGGAAGACTGCAGCCTCCTCAACCTGAGCCCCGTTGGGTGGCTTGGAGATGTGAATTTCTTCTGACCGTATCATTTCTGCTTCGGCCAGCGTCCCAGGTACTGCGCTGCACTCCAGACCTGTTTCTCACATACACCCCTGCACCTCTGTAGTGCTGGAGCCAGCTTCCACTCCAGCTGCACCCCTGCATGTGCCAGGTGAACACACACACCCTCCATACTCGCAGCAAGATGGGAGAGCCCTTCACTGACACGCATCACTCAGGAGCAGTGTTCTTCCTTCTCCTCTTCTCAGTAATCCGCACAAGAGAGACAATCTGTTTACATAGTACTGCCTGCAGCTGTAGCTCATCAAACCACCAACTCCCTACAGCTGTGGGCACACAGGCTGATGGATTGTCACACTTTTATTTTCTTATCACATACTATACATTTTTTCAGGTCACCTATTTTCACCTCAGGTCACCATCTTTTTAATGACCAGGCTGTTGCATTCATTTTTTACACCTCTTCATTATTACAGCTTCACTGTCTGTGCATACTGCCTCAATCTGCTCTGTTGCTCATCAAGAAGTTATCCAGACACTCAAATAATTTATTTGTTTTTGTAGTAGTGATCTGTAAAACCTCTTCTATCTTCGCCATTACAGATGCATCACACATTAAATAGGACCTGTTGTAGGTTTTACTTAACATGCCCAGAAACACACCTTGCTCCTTTCTATTTGTCACACTTGATTAAAATGTGTTGCAACTTGTTTTCCATGGCAGTGGCAACATCTGTACATCAGCTTTTAATTTTATCATTCAATACTGCCATAACTAACTGAGCAGTATTTCACACTACATATTAAATGAAATCGGCATTAGAGCAGTTTCAACCATAGTATACAGCTTCCTGCTTCTAGCAAATCTTAACTACATATTTGTATGCAACTCTGAGAGCAGTGTCTTTCAATATTTTAGTAGAGTAACCTTGCTTTCTTTCAGTGGCTTGTCAATATTTTCTACATGCAAAGTGTCACACAATGGCCTGAGGAAGGCCAAAGTAGGTCTGTTTTATAACGGAATGGCTCCGCCGCAAAAACACTCATGTAAAGTAAGTGCAGTTTATTTACAGTGCTCCCAGTCCCCCACACCAGAATACAAAACCCCAAAAAGAAACAAAACTAATTCTTCAAATGAAGATAAATCCTCCTTATTGCTTTCTCTCTGTTTTCAGTCACACTACCTGACATACCAACCACCAACCAACAACCACCAACCAACAACCAACACCCTCTTAGGCTGAGGAGCCAGCTTAAATAGCTTGAAACCCCCTCCCCCTCTGGAACAAACCATTTCTCCCATACAATGCATGGTTTTTCCCATCTCCTTAAATAAGCCTTGAGAACTGGGGTTAGGTTTGGCCTTCTGAGGCAATCATAAGCTGACCCACCCTGGAAGTACCAACACCAAACAAACGGTGAGTAGCATCCATTGAGAGTGCTCTCCATTCACACCACAGTACTCACTCATACCTGTGTTTAAGTATGTGAATGTATATGAAATTAAGTAATAGCAGTTACTAGTCAAGCCCTGAGTGTGCACCCTCAGGAACTTATCTAGCAACTGCTCAATGGAAGGTGTATGAATATGTATTTCCCGTGCTATCTGTACCTCGTGACAGGCTCCTCTGTCACACAAAGACTTAAATCTCAATTGTCAGCTCACATGCTTCATTAAAATATTACTTCTCCATAAAAATCTCAATTTTATTTTTTTTGAATGTGTTCAATATGCTTCTGATTTTCTTTTCTGTTAAGAGTTTTTATGCTTCTTGATCTACAAAAGCAGACAATCTCATCTTACATATGACAGATTTAGAACTTATATCAAATAAAATCAAAGTGGCAAAATAAGACTTTTGCAACTTTGAAACATCTAGGCATTAATATTTTGTTTTGACAATGCCTATCTGCCTATCTACATATACATCCACTATATAATTTTGAGCAATTCAAAAGGCTTTTTGTACATGAATATGAATGATTCATACATACTTTATATTGATAGACATAGTGATATGTTACAATCACAAAAGCAGAGAGCTCCTAGACAATTCCTAGGTTAAAAATGGTCTGGTTAGAGGATGCATTTTAGAATAGGGAGATGGGTTTCCCATTCACTTGGTAGCAGCTGTGTCTATGGAGAGGAAGTTTTAAAGGAACTGCAGTCCCAATTTGGCAGATCGGTTATTAAATTTGGTAACAAAAAAAATTAATTGACAGTATTGCAAAAGTTTACAAATTCCAAATAAAGCACAAAATCATTGCTTTTGTGAAAGTACTGTATAGGCGCCATATTGTCGAGAGTTCATGCAAATTGCGACGTGAAGCAGCCTTTCCTATTCACTAGTCACCATATTGATTAATGTAATGTAAGTAGTATTTATTGGCAAAACCATCTCGAAGTCAAGAGCAATATTTCTATTGGATTAAAGGAGGTGTGTTCTCAAGTCTTTGTTTACAATGAAATAGGACTGCTTCATGTTACCGGAAGTTTTGGCACTCTTGAAATATTAAAAAATATTAAAATAGTGTTGCAGTTCCCATGTAACTCAAGATTGTATTTTATTTTCTAAAGAAGACAGGTTTATCTCTATCATTATATTAAAATATAAGATATTATTTTATTTTCATTAAGAGTCAATATTGGATTTCAACACTTGGTATGGTGTTTTTCCGGTCAGGATATAGGTCTTCGAGATGCCTTGTTTGTAAATAGTGTAATGTGTATGTTAATAATAATAATGATGATAATAATAATCCTTACACTTACAGTACAATTACAGTACTTACAATTAGTACAGCACACTCCTTCAGTGGGTTGCCAGTTGTGAGTTGTGGGGTGATATACCTGCTGGTCATATATATTTATAATATATTTGTATATGTATGTGCTGTATACAGTATGTGTATTTGTACATTATGTTAATTGTATATGTTTATACGTGTTTAGAATGTGTGTTATTTAGTATGTGTTGTGTCATTATTTATAAATATTTGTAATGTATAACCCAGTGTGGTAAAATCTTTACAATTTGGGGGTTATGATTATTTAATTTAATTATTAATTAATTAACTCAGCTCATTCCTGGTATTCTGTTTTCATAACCCATGTTTGTAACAGTATTTATACCAAATAAAGATTAATTTTCTACAGTCAAAAGAATGTGAATTTAATAGTGACAGTACGGCAGTGTATTACTTGTTTCCAGCAGAAGGTTATTAAGGACAACAGTCTTTTTTGTTACCAGAACTGCATGCAGACTTGAATGAGCTCTATAGGGGAAAATCAATTACTTTACTAATCAATCATTCACTGGGTTATGTGGAAAGGTTCAAAATATAGGAAACAAACATGGGCACACTGTGTATGATGCAGAGAGCTGTCTGTTTTCTTCAATTCCTTAATTATTTTTGCAGGGCATGAAGCCCTTTAAAAGCCTTGTTCTCACCAGCTACTGTCACCAAGTTACCATAGTTACAAGATGGGGAGAGGATTAAGCAATGTCCCTCAAACTGCACGCCTCAGATTTTATTACCAGCGATAAGCTTCAAATCCAATATGTGCATCCAGAAATGTTGAAAAATAGAGAAGCATAAACCTGAAATCTATGCCCCCACTTAACACATCAAAAGACATTTATGTTCTACCAAAAGTACAGTAGCATTTTATTCCTCACAAAGGCTCAGTGTGTAGATGTGATGATTCTTTCCCTTCTTGTTCTTAAGAAACTTTCCTAAAACTCACGTCTGACTCTGAATTGGCCCAATGTGCCATACTGATTGAATGTTCCTATGAACTACCTGTGAATCCTATGGTTCCAATGATTTGCCAGTCTGTAGAATATGTAAGGTATAGCTAAAAAGGGAATGAGAGCAAAGGATGCAACAAACTGCTGAATGAGGAGGAAAACAAAGACAATTATGCTCCACTGATTTATTAAATGGAAGTACTAAATCAAATTAATTCCCAATGCCGTTTCTTGAAAGCTATCTATCATATGCTAATCCTTCTCTTTTTGTCATTTTATCTCATGGATCTCTCCTCCACCCTATCTCCAACTTTGCTCTTACTCCTTGATTGGTCCTTACTCTGCATGGTGGTCCAAGCTTTCTAGTCCTATGGACGAGAGGGTGGCCATCAGCCCAGAGTGTTAAGATGAATTTCAATACACCTGAATATTCAATGAACATCTTTAAGCACTGATATTGAATGTTGTTATTCCTTATGGAAACAGATTGTTGCACAACAAACCATACTTGAAATCAGAGTAGTAATTTGGAGCTAGACCTGTTGCTGCCTCCTCATTTCATTTACTTTTGTAAATAAATTAAATTAATAAATCATCCTGCCAAACATGCCTGCTCTTTATGTTTAAGAAGGCAAGAAATGGATGTTGCTATAATACAAGAGTTTCATTTGTCTGTACATTTGCTAACAAGTATTGCTACTGTATGCGATAGCCTTTCTCTTCTGAAGAGAACAAGACAGAGGTGTTTTAATTGTGTTAAAAGCATAATTTTTATATTGGGCTTAAGGGTTGAAGATCTAGGGAGGCAGGTATATATGCAAACTAATATTTCAGGTAAAAATGCCCCTGTGCCTTTTGTAAGAGGACCAGAGGAAGGGTCATCCAGGACAGGTATTTTAGGAACGATCTGCTCACTATACTTGACTTAGACCTGACCAAGATGGCCGCTAAGAGAAACCAATTCAATTCCATTCAATTCAAGGTGCTTTATTAGCATGACCGATGGGTACAATCAGTGTTGCCAAAGCAAATGAAAGTAATGATATTTACATGAAACAAAACAAAAATAGAAGTAAAATAAAATCTACAGACATATTACAGACATTTACAACAAAGACATATTATACAATATTGACATATTCTGTAGGCGGCTGGAGCATTATTGGGAGACAGACTCACTGTTCCTCAGGCTGTGACAGGAGATCACATACTGGGCTGCCAGTTCAACTGAGTTCCCTCCTCCCTCTCCCAGTAGGATTGGGACCCGTTGTGATTCTGGCAGGTGTGGGAACTCTGGGATTAGATTTCTGAATTTCGGGAAGAATGTTTCTCTAATCCCAGAGTATCTGTCACAGTGCAGTAGGAAGTGCACCTCTGTCTCTATTTCTCCCCGCTGGCAGTGGGAGCACAGCCTGTCCTCTCTGGACAGCCAGGTCTGCCTGTGTCGCCCAGTTTCTATGGCCAGGTTGTGGTCACTGAGCCTGTACTTCGTCAGGGTCTGTTTCTGTTTGTTATTTTTTATTTTGGTCAAATATTCAGCTAGTGTGTATTGTCTGTTTAAGGTTCTGTAACATTCCAGTTTATGTTGTGTCTGTGTGTGTGTGTCCCAGTGTGTGAGATATTGCTGTTTGATCTGTGCTGTGATGTGGTTGAGTCTGGGTTGTGGTGCTCTAGCAGTGCTGTCCTGCAAACCAGCTGACCCGCAGATGGAAAGGGCTCAGTCTGAAAGACAAGGAGATGCAGGTGGGTCTCATCAGGAAACAAAATATATATGCCCCGGAAACAGTGAACCGGCGCGGAAGCCAGTAGGTGAATGCATTTTGGAGGAGATAGTGGAGTTTGGTTGGAGTGGATAAAGATTTAAGGACAACGGATTTACGGAAAAAATAAAGGATAATGGTATACGGCTTGTGATTTGGACTCGGCGCGGATTTGTGGGATTTTACGGACTTTTGGAACACGGACTGAACAAGGACAGAGAAAACGGATTGTGGACTGGTTTGGAAGACGGGCGAACGAAAGAAAAGGCGGAGACTCCACGAAAATAAAAGAAGAGTGTGTGGTGTGAGTACTTTCGTACTTATTACATTTACCTATTCCCCCCCGGAGACACCACAATTGGTGGAGGATGCGGGCAACCCGCTGATCGGGACTAAGACTTGTGGAAATAAAAAGTAGATTTTTTTTTCTCTTCTCTCATGGTTTGGGTGAAAACTCTCGCTAAGAACAATGGAACAATTGATACAACAATTGTCCCTAGCCACCTTAACC
Organism: Atractosteus spatula; assembly: GCF_055471065.1. Lineage (NCBI taxonomy): Eukaryota > Metazoa > Chordata > Actinopteri > Semionotiformes > Lepisosteidae > Atractosteus > Atractosteus spatula. The sequence goes on along the minus strand of NC_142707.1, from coordinate 44,924,191 downwards.
CAGTTCCAGGCTTTAAAGGGACAACAAGAAGCCATACAGGCACAGCAGGAGGCTAATAAGATTCAAACGGAGACGAATCAACGAATTATAGAAGAACAGAATTTGGTGAGAGAGGAATTGCAAAGATTAGGAGAAGAAATTAGATGGTCCTCAGTAACAGGGAGAGAACCCAGTAAGATGGAAGAAATTGGGCTTCAAAAGATGACAGAGCTAGATGATGTGGAAGCATATTTAACCACCTTTGAGAGAACAGCTGCCAGGAATGCATGGCCCGGAGAGCAATGGGCAGGGAGAGTAGCGCCTTATTTAATTGGGGAAGCCCAGAAGGCTTATTATGATTTAAAAGAAGAGGATGTGGAGAACTATGAAACTCTAAAAAAGGAGATTTTGGCGAGATTAGGGGTAACCACGGCGATACGAGCAGTCCGGTTCCGTAACTGGAAGTATCAAATAGACAAGCCCACTAGATCTCAGATGTTTGACCTGGTACATCTGGCGAAGAAATGGCTTCAGCCAGAAAAACTAAACTCGGGGCAAGTGGTAGAAAGAGTAGTATTGGACCACTTTGTGAGGAGTCTGCCTGTTCACTTGAAAAGAAAAGTGAGATCCCCAGACCTTAGACCAGGCGGTTGATTTAGTGGACTGACAGCATGCCACAGAAGCCTTGATTAAGGAAGAGAGAGGGGGATTTCGAAAAGAGGAGAGGAGGAAACCTGAGAGTTCAGGGAATGGAACGAAGTTTCGGTCACTAAAGTACAGGGACCATCGAGGTCCTCCTCAATTTATAACATCTTTTCAGGAAAGATCGGTTCAAAGGCCCCGACCATGGAAAGAGTCCTGTAGATGTTTTAAGTGCCATGAAGAGGGACATTTGGCCAGTAATTGCCCCAACTGGGGTGAACCTATGCAAGTGGACAGCAGAGAGGAAGTCAAGTGCAACTACCTCATGGCGAGCGTCCCGTCCTGTGAAGCGCCCCACATTGTTAGGGTCAAGATAGGGGAAAAGCCTGTCGAGGCCCTGTTAGACTGTGGAAGTATGGTGACCCTGGTGACCTCTTCAGCCCTACCTGCAGGAACCAAGGTCAGGCAAGCGGTGGGGATACCTATTACGTGCATTCATGGGGAAACTAAGGTGTATCCAACTTTGAAAGTTTCCATTACTACAGAAATGGGAATGTATAGTTTGACTGTAGGGGTGGTTGAACAATTGCCTTACCCTGTGGTGTTGGGACGTGACTGTCCCCACTTTCTTCAAATTTTGAATACTGTCCAGTTGGCTAGGCAAGATCCACTCCCCTGTCCAGGAGATTCGGACGATAGCACAGATTCCCCTGGAGAGGCGGACCAACCAGGAGAAGGCTCGGAACTGGGAGATGAGTTCTTAAATATGGATTTACCGGACTGGGAGCCACCCGAACATCGAGGTAGGTTCGGAATGGCCCAGTTGGAAAATGGGAATTTAAGACATGCATGGGGACATGTGAGAAAAATTGAGGGGGAGTTGTGTAGTAATAATAATAGTCCCCTGAATTACCCTTATTTTATGGTAAAAGACAATCTCCTCTATCAGGTGCAGAAGAGAGGACAAGAAGAAGTGGAGCAACTCCTCAGCTTGGCTCATAGCCACCTCTTGGGAGGACACCTGGGTGTGAAGAAAACGGCTGAAAGACTACTTTCTCGATTTTTCTGGCCCGGAATATACAAGGCCATTGAGAGATATTGTCGGGAATGCCCAGCATGTCAGAAAACTGCCCCACAACCTTATTATAAAAACCCTCTGATTCCCCTCCCAATAATAAATACTCCTTTTGAGCGGATTGGGATGGATTTAGTGGGACCCCTGATTAAAACTACAAAGGGACATCAGTATATACTGGTGATAGTGGACTATGCCACGAGGTACCCCGAAGCCATTCCTCTGAGGGCAGCTACGGCCAAAAACATAGCTAGAGAGCTAGTGCACATTTTCTCTAGAGTGGGACTCCCTAAGGAGATCTTAACCGATCAAGGGACTCCTTTTATGTCAAAGGTCATGCAAGACCTAAGTAAGCTTTTGGGTATTCATCAAATCAGAACCTCAGTTTATCACCCGCAAACAGACGGACTAGTGGAGCGCTTTAATAAAACCCTGAAAAGCATGCTGAGGAAGGCCATGCAAAAGGATGGCAAAAATTGGGATCAATTGCTCCCTTATCTAATGTTTGCTATCTGAGAAGTACCGCAGGCCTCGACTGGGTTCTCTCCTTTTTAGTTATTATACGCTCGGAGACCATGGGGATTATTAGACCTGGTCAAAGAGTCCTGGGAGCACCAACCTTCACTATTAGGTTCTGTAATAACTTCAAAAGATTAAATGAGATCTCGCTGTTTGACGCATACCCTATGCCTCGTATAGATGAGCTAATTGAGCGATTAGGTAACGCCCGATATATCAGTACGTTAGACCTTACGAAGGGATATTGGTAAGTACCCCTAGCCGAAGAAGCTAAAGCCAAAGCCGCGTTTGCCACCCCGGAGGGGCTATACCAGTATCGGGTCCTTCCGTTTGGTTTACACGGCGCTCCTGCTACGTTTCAGCGATTAATGGACCGAATACTCAGACCTCATCGAGATTTTGCGGCTGCCTACCTAGATGACGTCGTAATTCATAGCACGACTTGGGAACAACACCTACTACACTTGGGAGCAGTAACCGGAGCTAATCCAAGCAAATGTTGTCTAGGGACCCAGGAAGCCAATTATCTCGGTTATACGATTGGGAGGGGAATGATCATGCCACAAGAACAGAAGGTGCAGTTAATTAGAAACTGGCCTAAACCTTCTACAAAGAAGCAAATAAGAACGTTTTTGGGATTAGCAAGTTACTATCGTCGGTTCATTTCAGGATTTGCCTCCATTGCCGCCCCATTGCACGACTTAACAAAGACGAGTTGCCCTGAAAAAATAAAATGGACAGAAAGGGAAGAGAGGGCCTTTCAAGAACTAAAAAGGACTTTATCATCTCAACCGGTCTTACAGGTACCTAATTTTAACAAAACATTCATGGTACAAACTGATGCCTCTGACACTGGGATTGGAGCCATACTGTTGCAAGAAATTGAAGGATTGGAGCACCCCATTTTGTATATTAGCCGTAAATTAAGCCCTGCGGAGAAACATTATTCCACAATTGAAAAAGAATGTCTTGCGATAAAATGGGCCCTGGATTATTTAAGATATTATTTATTGGGAAGACGATTTATCTTGTATACTGACCATGCGCCACTAACCTGGTTGTTAAGGAACATGGACAAAAATGATTGGATTACGCGATGGGGCCTTAGTCTCCAGAGGTTTCAGTTCCAAACGGTTTATAGACCGGGAAGAAAACAAGGTAATGTCGTTGCCCTCTCGCGAATGCATTGTTTCTTTTCCAGACAGCCCGAGGACGGGGCTGATCTCAGGGGGAGGGTATGTAAGAGGACCAGAGGAAGGGTCATCCAGGACAGGTATTTTAGGAACGATCTGCTCACTATACTTGACTTAGACCTGACCAAGATGGCCGCTAAGAGAAACCAGCTGACCCGCAGATGGAAAGGGCTCAGTCTGAAAGACAAGGAGATGCAGGTGGGTCTCATCAGGAAACAAAATATATATGCCCCGGAAACAGTGAACCGGCGCGGAAGCCAGTAGGTGAATGCATTTTGGAGGAGATAGTGGAGTTTGGTTGGAGTGGATAAAGATTTAAGGACAACGGATTTACGGAAAAAATAAAGGATAACGGTATACAGCTTGTGATTTGGACTCGGCGCAGATTTGTGGGATTTTACGGACTTTTGGAACAAGGACGGAGAAAACGGATTGCGGACTGGTTTGGAAGACGGGCGAACGAAAGAAAAGGCGGAGACTTTACGAAAATAAAAGAAGAGTGTGTGGTGTGAGTACTTTCGTACTTATTACATTTACCTATTCCCCCCCCCCCCCCCCGGAGACACCACACTTTCAAGACTAACGTTTTCGCTTTTTTCTTGGGCAAATCACTGCTGAAGATCTGAAGCGTCTGGCGTGATACTGTGTGCAGATAGAAATACTGTCATGAAACAATGTTTGATAGATGAATATCAAAGTAGGTAAAAACCTCAGAACTACATGACTCCCATCTTAATAAAGTGTCTTAATTTGAAACCAGACTGTCTTTTCTACAACATGATAAACATCTCATTGTATGCTATTGCATTAGAAATCATTGTAAATCCCATTTGTTGCTTAGACATTGTACAGAAGTTCTTACACATACTGTAGATCTAGGTAGTAGCATTAGTTACAAAATGTTAGTCATCCCAGCTACTTACTGGCTTTGAGGCTCTAAAACTCTGTTGATTTCCCTGCCATGAGATTGGCATAGGGATACTTCTGTCAGATTTAACTCAAGATGATCAGAAAAAGTTAAGTTTTTTAAAATCTCTTGATTTACAGAGACTTCTTTCCCAAATGTACTGTGGTACCTATATCCCTTAGCTAGGAGGTGGTCCAGGATATGACAATGGGGAAATTCTCTGCCATTAATACCCTGATTCATTGCTCTTCCTCCTGAAGTGATATTGAAATGATAAATAGTGCCATTGGTGAAGGGCTCATTTTGGAAGTCTCTAGAGCCCACACTTTCCTGTTCAACATTTATCTGTTATGGTTACAAAAAATAAACTCTAAACTTCCCATCCGCATCATTGCTTATTACTAAGAAGTGAGTTTCCCTCTGATCTGTGAATCAGGCTGAAATACCATTCTTTTTTGTAGAAGAGGGGGAGGTGTATATAGAATAAAACGTGTGAAACTAAGGAAGGAAGGAAAGAAGGAAGGATGAATGATAATGCTAAATCTCAAAAGGATATTTCTTTTCATGTAGAAGTTGTGCAATTTATGACAAGCTATTTTAAATGTTTTGACTTAAATAGAAGATACAGGTCCAGAGGACTGGAAGACGTGGTGTCTGTTGGCAAAGAACCAGAACATCCCCACATGGGAACTGCTATAGGGTCATGTCAGTATCAAAGAATTAAAACTCTATCAATTGTAAAGCTGGGCAGAAGTTAATAGCAATCAATCTATTATCTGAATGAGTAAGTCATAAGTCAGCTGTACAAAGGTTATCTAAAGGTGGGTTCTGCCCAATGAAATAGTGTTTTCTGGCAGTACAGCATGATTTGTCATGCATGCAGGTTGATAGATACAATCCTGTCTATCAAATATGATCGTGTTTCTTTCTTTGTAGTGGCCAGCTTTTTCGCTTCCAGAATGAGAAGCCCTTCTTATATTTGAAAGGGAGTAAATGGGGGACAGTACAATATTACAGATTAGACCAATACCTCATGATGATAGGATTGGTGGGTATTTAGGCACAGCAGACAGTAACAGAAGTTCTAACGATTAAAAGAACTGGCTGCCTGACTCTGACTAATGCCTGACGTTATGAGTGGATGCCCTCAAAGTAGAATGGATTGAAGAAAGATTCCTATCCTTATCATCTTTCAGACATACTGTACAGTAGGTGTTCTTACATATCCAAGTATGAAGTGCAGTTGTATAACAATACTAAATTAAAGTCTAATTTACTTTAGTGATTATTTTTAGATGCATTAATTTACTTTTATATGAAGGGTAAGATATACTGTGGCTTTCATTAGGTTCTATGTATGACTTCTGTATATCTTATGCAGAAAAGTAAATTATTTTCTTTAACTCTATATTATTAAACATTTTCTTGCAAAAGAAGGTGCTCAATTTCAGGTATTTTTTATGCATAGATTTATACTTGTGCAAATCCTATGGGAGTATTGGTAACCAAATCGCCCTCTGACTACTGGTGCTCTGTTAAGCAGAAGGAAACTTAGAGAATCAAAGAATCAGAACTCTAAAAGATTAATGTTCGAGACAGACTTTCATCTCCTGTTTTATAATTGGATTTGCTAGATTTATAATACAACTAAGAAAGCTATACTTGAGCAATGTGTTTGATCCACTTCTTTTCTGTCAAGTCTAGGTCTGGAAGGAGTATAGTTTCCCATTCATATTAATTCCCTGAGGACACTATTCCTTTTCTTGGAGATGAAAAATGAGGTAATTAATCTTTTTAGATTCTGCTTTACAAAGTAATACATTACTCACATCAACATTCACAAAGTGTGCACTAAAACAATGTAGAAACCACTCATAACCTATCCTAAATAGTATTCTCCAGTTTTAACCAATTAACCATTTTGAATTTGACATTGAGAGGTTGTGATAAGCTTGCAAAAAAACATTGACCTCAAATTCCATTTTGAAATGTTCCTTATCTTCTATGTGTGGTACGAAAAGCATATTTGCCAGTTTTTAGGTGCAAAGACGACTTGAAAATGCAAGAAAAGGCCTCCCTGGTGTGCCACTTATGAACACCGTTCAACGAGGCCAGTAAAATGGAGAGAACGAGCTCTGGAAATGTTGGAACATTACATCACTGAGGCAATACATCACTCAGTAAATACAAGCAAGGCTACCAGTGTAGAAAACACACATCTGTCCGTGGTCTAGTCACCCCATAAATTAAACCCAAAACAGGATCATTAGAGTCAAGGGACCTTCTGCAAAATTCCTTACAGAGAAGAACATATTTAAATTCTATTACAATTGGAAGGACCACTATAATCCTAATGGTAAAATTAGAAACTCAATTACACATGGTGGTACAACATGTCTAGGAACTGAAACCAATGAAAGTTCAAATGAATCCTATTAATCTTCAGATAGTTCAATTCTATAACTGATTTCGAAGATGGAGCATGAGTCCACAAGACTAGGGTCCTATTACTTTTGGTGTGTTACCATAAACACCAAAGTATTCTTCAGGGGCATTTTCAAGCTCAGTATTTTCAATTTAACATTTGGGTTATGCCCTCTCAGATTTTACTACAATAATTCACAATGGTATTACATATGGAGTTAAAAAATAGTCTTTCATTTAAAAAAAAGAACACCTGTATTCAAATGTAATTCAGCTTTCACCGCTTCTTTCTTCTGCTAACAGTGACCAGGTCATTTTAGTTATTTTCAAATTCTTTCTGTCTCACTCAGACCACCAGGCCAAGATTTAGAGCCAAGACGATGACTCTCTCACACAGTCAACTCTTATTACCTCACAGTGTGCTAACACTAGTCATTGCTTATACCTGAATGGTTATAAACATATATGTGAAAGGTGTGGAATGTGTTTTCAAAATTACAGGCAGACAAAAAACATTCAAATTTGAGTCTTAACATTTATTGTCACGAGATAATAATAATACTTTTTTATGAGAGAAATTTCAAGAAATGTCAAAGCACTTCAAGGTAGCACAAGCAATAGAATACATAATAGAATCAAAAAGAAAAGAAAGTGATAGCAAGTTGAAAACAAGACTACACTTTAAAAGCTTAACTAAAAAAGATGGGTCTTTAAGTGAAGTTCTGAAAAATTTTACAGTTGCAAAGTCCTTCTTTAAAAGATTTAGTGATAAATACAAAAAAACGTTGTATGGAGTTTTGTCTTTTGAAGAACAAGAAGGCCAAGACCAGCAGTTCTACTGTAAAGAGCTGGACTGTACTCATACAGTATAATAAGTATGTTACGACCCCAAGTGTCTAGGGGTAAAGGGGTGTAACATTTAGGATAATTCTTTTGGAAGCAGGTGGGTTTTGGTGAGGAACTAGGAAGCGTGATAACAAGGGTAAGGAACTAGAGTGGTGCCAAAGAAAAGAAAATAACAAGCAAAATGGATCTGGCTAGGAAAGTGAGGGAAAGCTAACCTGACGACAAAAGAAAACCTGAAACACACGGTCTTCAGCGATGATTGACAGGATCAAAGTCTGCAGAGCTTTAACAAAGTAAGCAAGATCAAGTTTTTCTAAATTCATGTTCACTGATCCCTTGACTCTTGGTGCATTACAGATGCTTCTCTGTTTTGGTTTTATTTGTTTCCGAAATCTTGCAATAAAAGAATTTCTAATATTACTTTGTCAATATCAGTCCTTTTACAGATGGGTGCTATAGTTTTCCAGTCAATGGCTGTTGGAAACCAGTGTTGACTGATGGACGAGTTTTGTTACAAATCCATAACATTTTATACACTTTGTACAGTACCATTGGCCCCACAGATTTACATATCTGAAGAGTTAACAGTTTAAAGGGTAACACTTCTCTTTTTTCTATGCTGCTAAATATTAACTAGTACTGTTGAATACTGTTGAATATCAAACTTTCCTCAGCCTGTTTCTTCTTTGGCAAACACTTGAGAGATTTCATAAATCTAAATTAATTTTTCTGACACTACATCCTTTAGTGTTTTGTTGTAATATTAAAAATATTATTTTAGCCTGAATTGCAAATTCATTTATTTCTATCTCTTTCTTAGCCTTTCTAATAATCATTTGTACCGGTGCTTAAAATTTATTGTGCAGTACTCAGTTTCTTTATCCTTATCTTTTTCTTTATGCTGTTTCTAAAGTGATTTTGCTTCTTGTGTTTTTAATTGCTTTATTAAACCATTTGGGCACTCCTTTTTTGACTTTGACAGAATGTGACAGTATGGCAAGTTCAGACAAAATGACAGCCCATACCTGACATACATACAATCCCCAGAAAGCTGTGGGAGTTGACCTGCCCTCTTGGTCTCCTGACCAATTCATCAAAGTCAACCAGTGAAGTGGTATTTTAAAAGCGAGCTGCTTCCAGCCCGGGTGTGAAAGCTCTGGAATTTGATTACCACCCACATATTCCTGTTTTTCTCCACTTATCAGGTCACCCAAAGCTGAACATTCACCCCTGGCCCACACCTTTTTCTTTTCCATTCATCAGCTCTCAAACCAAAAACACATTACCTTGCCTACCACCAGCAGATTGAGAATTCTTAAATGATGAACTTCATCAAAATCCAAGTGTATATAGTATATTCTCTGTATAGTACAGATGCAGCCATCCAAAGTTAGCGGTACAAACCCGTACAGCACGCAACTACGCACGAGCCATCGCGCTGTACCGCGGTACGTGATTAGCTGGCCAAAATGACCGACAGGGGCACTCATGGTGCATTGGTCAGTAGTGAAAAGATTTAATCATTTAATCTTTTTACTGTGCACATTTTATTCCGTTTAGTATTGAATATTTATATGGAATTTTACAACTAAAGGGAAATTTTAGTAGCTGAGCATAAAAAGAATAGGAGCATAACGCATCTGAAGGTCAAAAACGATATTGATTTAGGAACATAAAAATATTATGTAAACTGTATATTGCTGGTATTGGTAGTTTAAAGAAAAAATACACACCAGTATTCCAATTCTCCCTAAACATTTTAAGCATCAAAGTCTTAAATGTGGTTATTTCGGAAACATTTTTATGTGCTCCTTCTGACCATATTACTGTACATTTATATACTTTGTGAAAATTGATCATTTTAACCTTTAATGCGAATACGCTTGTTATCGGAGTAAGCAAAAGCATACTTTTAGAATTTGATTAATAGGGAATATAATATGGAATTGCGTTATCTAAAGAGCATGTGTAGCGGAGCTAGTTCGGATACGGTGATGTCAGCGCCCTCACTGCACGTAGCGGGGACCTCAGCTGCCTGGGCTGAGGGAGGTCTCCTTTAGCTCACGCGGCTGGTTCACTGTTGCGTTACGCCTGAGACCTGGGTTCGCGCCCCAGTTGCTGAGGGATGGAATGGGTGGCAGAGGGCACGAGCCCGTGTGAAACTGCGACAATCATACATGCTTGTCAGCACGGCGACATCACCACCTTTCCCTCTGAATATCTACTAAATAGGCAGAGAAAACATTTGTCTGTCTGTCCGTGGGGGGAAGGTACGCCTATTCTACTCTGAGAATGTAATGGGGAGGAAATGTGCCCGTGGTCTTTTCACTGAAACTTGTGTTAACAGAAACTACTGTATGCTCAATAGTTGTTAAACCATTTTTTATTTATTTAGAGCTAGAGCACCACAATTCACACTCAACCACATCACAGATCACAGATCAGTCCCAGTGTGTGAGATATTGCTGTTTGATCTGTGCTTGATCTTTGATCTGAGCTTTAATAGAGAGCTAATCTGTATTAATATAACTATCGAGTGGTATTAAATGCAACTTTTTTGTATAGATGACACTTTTCTAAAATTTATTTAAAAATAAAAACAATTACAATTGGCATGCCTGTAGCTTTTTCACGAAACCTCCTAGAGTTACGAAAACACTTGCTATGTGTACAAAGTACATTGTGACTGTTTTCACAGCCTTCACTATGTTGTTTTTAAGCCATTTTTTTTTACCACACTCTAATATTCTTCTGTCCATATCTTTGGAAGGGGAACGCATAGTACAGAATCTTATCTTTCTAGTTCAGAGGTTTGCGTGCATAATTTAATTTTGAAAGCCACTGAGACATCTGGTACTACTGTTGTATTTATGAAAAAAACACAAAAAGCATACTAACAAATGTGCCATCCTATTCCTTAGTTAATACATTTTATTTTTTATAAATAGTTAACATTGTTAGCAAAATATTTTGAATGATATTGTAACGCCCTCGCCTGGTGGTGAGAAAGAAGCGCCCCTAGGCGCTCGTAGTACCGCTGGGCATGCTGGGAGTGGTAGCCGGGGAGAGTCTGAGGGTCAGCACGATGACCAGCGGCTGACCCTACCTGCGTAAATAATGTCCTAGTAATTCTAGTGCCCTGTGTAGTCCTGTAAAAGTGTAGTGTGTTGTTAGGTAATTACCACCCTAAATAAGTGTACGTGTTCCGTCAGTCTCCTCATGTGTGTGTAGATCGTGTGGTTAAAAACGAATAAAGCTAATGCTTGTTTGTTAATTGCGTCTCCACTCGTCCTTGTTCTGGAAAGAACCTGCAAACGCTACATTGGTGTCAGAAGCGGGCAGAATGGACAACTCGTGGCAGACAGTACCCGATTCTATTAAGCGCCGGCTGACGCTGGAAGAAACAGAACCCATCGGCAGCGCACATAGGGAGCCTGAGCAACTCCTGGGTGCGATAGGTGGCCACAGCCCTTACCAGGGCTATTCAATAGTGGTCCCGCCGGTAGAATTGGGGCGACCGGCCGCTACTCCTGGTCAGCGAGCACCCCAGCTAGAGGATACTCTCCCTGCCGGAGCCGATCAGCGATTCCCACACCCATCGGCGCGGGTGAGACCAGGTCGCTACAATGGGGAAGCGCCGTGGGAAATCTACGAGGCCGAGGATACCCAACTTTCCCCCGGGAGGCGCAGCAGGAGATGGCTCTCCAGGCTTTTCTCAAGGCCCTCTCACCCGAGGAGCTGCGGCGCCACGTGCAGCTGGCCGCGCCAACATCGCTGGAGCAGGCCTTGGCCCTTGCTACACGGGCTGAGGCCGTGTTCGGGGTGGCTGGAAGCGCCAGCAGACGCAGTGCGCCCTGCCGGCTGACTGAGACGGCGACGGAGGGATCCAGCGAGGGGGAAGAGGAGCCAGCCCGGGCAGCGACCCCCGCGGAACAGCCCCGCACGCTGATTTGCAACCGCTGCGGGAAGAGGGGACACCGAGCCCGGTTCTGCCGGGCGCCCGAACCTCGCCATTCTCGATCGGCGTCGGGAAACAGGAACGGGGCGGCTCAGCGTGGGGAAGGCCGCCCCTCGAACACCTCAACCCCCGCTCCGGAGAGTGCTGTTAAGACCGGCGCCCCTCACGTCACCGTGGGGCGAGTCGGCTGTAGCCGGGGCCTGTACCTCCACTGCAAAATCGAGGACCAACCCTGCCTGGCCCTACTCGACACCGGTTCATCGGTAACCCTACTCCAGCCGGGCGTCCTCCCCGACACCGAGGGCACCAACCCCCCAGGATGGGAGGCCTCCAGCCTGCGGCTAAGGACCGTGACGGGACAGCTCGCTGCAGTCCGGGGGAAACAGGTGCTTGCCTTCCGTCTAGGTGCAGCGACGGTGCGCCACCCCTGCTACCTCGCACCCATCCAGGAGGACTGCATTCTGGGGCTGGACGTACTGCAGTGAGTGGGGGCCAGTTTGGACTTGAGCCGGCAGGAGTTGGTGTGGCAGGGGGAGCGACTTCACCTGGTGGAGGGCAGGCCCGGCGAAGGCCGAGGGACGTGGGCTTGCTGGAGCCGGGAGAAAAAGAGGCAGTGGCGGCGGGGGCGGCGGCGGCAGTCGCCGGGGCAGACCAGGCCTGTGAGCCGGGGAGCGAGTGTGCCAGATCCTGCTCCCGAGTCAGCCGGGGGGCCAGATAAGGCGGCGGCGGCAGGGGCCGAGCATTGCGTGGAAGCGAGGCGCGCCGTTGAGGATCTCTACCAGCGGAGCTGCGAGGGCCTCGATCAGGACCAGCGGCAGCGGCTCCAGGAGCTACTCGCCCAGAACGAGGATCTCTTTGCGGCGAGAGATGAGGACTGCACCCGCACTGCCCTGGTCCAACACGAGATCAACACCGGCGACGCTCGGCCCATCCGCATCCCACCGGGACGCATGATTCACGCCAAGCGGACCGCCGCCGAGGAAAAGATCCGGGAGATGGCCGCAGCGGGGGTGATTGAGCCCTCCGCGAGCCCGTGGTCGGCGCCAGCTGTACTGGTCAAAAAAAAAGACGGCTCGTGGAGGTTCTGCGTCGACTACCGCAAGCTGAACGAGGTCACCCGGAAAGATTCCTACCCCCTGCCGAGGATAGATGACGCCCTAGACTACATCACCGGGTCGACCTGGTTCAGCTCCCTGGACCTCCGCTGCGGCTACTGGCAGGTACCGCTTGCTCCCGATGCTCGCCCAAAGACGGCCTTTTCTATCGGCCAGGGCCTCTGGCAGTTTACTGTCATGCCTTTTGGCCTGTGCAATGCCCCGGCGACGTTCGAGAGGCTGATGGAGAGGGTGCTGGCATCTGTCCCGCGGAACCAGTGTGTGCTGTACCTGGACGATCTGCTGGTTCATGCCCGGGGCTTCGACCAGGCCTTGACAAACCTCCAGGCGGTGCTGGCCTGCATCCGCCGTGCTGGCCTGAGGCTCAACCCCCACAAGTGCGAGCTCCTGCGGCGGGAGGTGACCTTCCTGGGACATGTTGTTGGACCGCGAGGGGTGGCTACGGACCCAGGTAAGGTCGCCGCAGTGAGGGGCTGGCCGACTCCACGCACCGTCGCGGAGCTGCGCAGCTTTCTGGGGTTGGCCTCGTACTACCGGAGGTTCGTCCGGGACTTTGCCAGCATCGCTGCCCCGCTGCACCGCCTCACCGACAAGGGCCGCCGTTTTGACTGGGACTCGGGCTGTGAGACTGCCTTCGGCCGGTTGCGTGAAGCTCTGGTGGGGGCCCCCGTGCTGGCCTACCCCGACCCGCGGTTGCCGTATGTTCTCGATACCGACGCGAGTGACTCGGGGGTGGGCGCGGTGTTGGCACAGGAGGGGCCGGATGGGGAGCGCGTAGTGGCATACTATAGTCGGGCTTTGACTAGGCCTGAGCGGAACTACTGCGTGACCCGTCGCGAGCTGCTGGCGGTGATGGCGGCGGTCCACCACTTCAGGCCGTACCTGTTCGGGACCCGGTTCCGGCTGAGGACCGACCATGCGTCCCTCACCTGGCTGCTCCACTTTAAGGAGCCGGAGGGGCAGATGGCGCGATGGATAGAGATTCTGCAGGAGTACGACTTCACTGTCGTGCACCGTGCGGGGTCTCGCCATCTCAATGCTGATGCTCTCTTGCGGCGCCCCTGCGAGGCCGCGGACTGCCACCACTGCGCCCGGCGGGAGCAGCGTGAGGAGGCTGTCCGCCCCGTGGCGGGGGTGAGCACCGCGGCCACGGCCCGGGAGGGGCCGCTGGGGGTGAGCCTGCCAGACCTGGCGCAGCGTCAGGCAGCTGATCCTGATGTGGGGCCGGTGCTCCGCTGGAGGGCAGCAGGAGTGTGGCCTACGCGAGAGGAGCTCGCCCCGCACCCAAAGTCTGTCAAGGCCCTCTGCGCCCTGTGGGAGGCCTTGGAGGTAAAGGACGGGGTGCTGCGCCGGGGGTGGCGGGTACCCTCCAGTGGCGAGGTACGGTGGCAGCTGGTGGTGCCTCGGTTGCTCCGCAGGGCGGTGCTCCGAGCGGTGCACGGCCAGCCGGGCGTGGGGCACTTCGGCGGTAAAAAAACCCTGCAGCGTCTCCGAGGCCATTTTTATTGGGGTCTTTGCCACCGGGACGTGGAGCGGTACTGCCGAACGTGTGCGGTGTGCGTGGCGCAGAAGGGTCCCCCCGAGCGCTCCCGGGCCCCCCTCCAACAACACCAGGTGGGGGCTCCTATGGAGCGGGTGGGGGTGGACGTTTTGGGCCCGTTTCCGCGCACCGAGGCCGGGAACCGCTACGTCTTGGTGGCCATGGATTATTTTACGAAGTGGCCGGAGGCCTACGTCCTCCCGGACCAGAGTGCCCCCACGGTGGCCGATGCACTGCTGGAGGGGATGTTTGCCAGGCTGGGGGTGCCGGAGGAGTTACACAGTGACCAGGGGCGTAACTTCGAGTCCCAGGTCTTCGCCAGAGTGTGCCAGCGCCTGGGGATCACTAAGACGCGGACCACACCACTGCATCCCCAGAGCGACAGGTTGGTGGAGCGGTTTAATCGGACGCTCGCCACCCAGCTGGCCACCCTGGTGTCCCGGCACCAACGGGACTGGGACCGCCACCTCCCCCTTGCGCTCTGGGCGTACAGGACCGCGGTCCAGGAATCCACCGGGTGCACCCCGGCCTCGCTCATGCTGGGCCGGGAAATGCGAACACCGGTGGACCTGGTCTTCGGCCCGCCGCCCGGAGACGGGTCGGCACCGCCGGCTGGACCGGACTACGAGTGGGACCTGCGGCAGCGGATGCAGCGGGTGCACAGCTTTGCACGGACCCACCTGACACAGGCGGGGGTCCGGCAGAAGCGGTACTACAACCTGCGCTGCAGGGGGCCTGCCTTCCAGCCCGGGGACTCGGTTTGGGTGTACAACCCGCGCCGCCGCAAAGGCCTCAGCCCTAAGCTGGCGCCGTCGTGGGAGGGGCCCGCTGAGGTACTCGGGGTGGTGGGCGAGGTCTGCTACCGTGTCCGGTTGCGAACACTGGGGAGAGTGGTGGTCCTGCACCGAGACCGCCTGGCCCCCTACCGGGCCCGGGAGGAGGAGCCGTGTGGGGAGGCTCTAGAGGAGCAGCCGGGGCTGGAGCCGGCCGATAGTGGGGCGTCCGTGGGTCGCCAGCCGTCACCGCGGCGCAGCGGCCGCTCACGCAGGGTTCCGCAGCAGTTGGCCGAATACGAGTACAGCCTGAGGGGGGTGTTCGACGTCGGCGAGACGCCAGACGCTTCAGGTGGGGGCAGTGTAACGCCCTCGCCTGGTGGTGAGGAGGAAGCGCCCCTAGGCGCTCGTAGTACCGCTGGGCATGCTGGGAGTGGTAGCCGGGGAGAGTCTGAGGGTCAGCACGATGACCAGCGGCTGACCCTACCTGTGTAAATAATGTCCTAGTAATTCTAGTGCCCTGTGTAGTCCTGTAAAAGTGTAGTGTGTTGTTAGGTAATTACCACCCTAAATAAGTGTACGTGTTCCGTCAGTCTCCTCATGTGTGTGTAGATCCTGTGTTTGGTTTTGTGTGGTTGAAAACGAATAAAGCTAATGCTTGTTTGTTAATTGTGTCTCCACTCGTCCTTGTTCTGGAAAGAACCTGCAAACGCTACAATATTTTTCCCTATTTTTTCTTTAGTTGTGTATTTAACTTAGTTTCTGATAGTCAGATTTAATGTATATTTGAACAATGAAAATATATTTTTACAAGATGTGGGGAAAAGTGTGACAATTTAATATAATTGATTACTAATAGTTTATGCTAACACTTAACTTTCTTAATTAGATGTATTTAAAACAATGAACTAAGTGTAACATAGCATTCAGAAAGACAATCGAGAATAGTTTTGAGGTGTATGTATAGATGAAACTTTTCTAAAATCTATAACAAAATTAAAGACGATTAAAATCTGTAATTTTTCCACCTGTAATGTAATTAGAAAGTACAATAAGTTCCTGCTTTGTCTAACTATGGTATCAAAAAGTAGTCTAAGTGGTGAGAAACCTGTGCTTAATGATAATCAAGGGACTTAGAAGTCAAAGAAAATGATTTACGTTATTTAATTTTAAACAGTTATGAATGCAGACGCAATTGGTGCTTTACGGCCATTGTGCAATACTGAGCTCCGCGCTTCCTCCCTCTCTCGGTGCTGCCTCCCCCTCTGACGCACGCAGTGGGCAGCATGCTGTTATCAGAGCTGTTTTTCTGATTGAGGAAAAAAGACCTGCTGATCTGTTCTACATACCAGGAAGACAACAAAAGATGATTTTTTTCTATCCGAAACGTGTGTTGTTTTTATGAAATTCGTGTATTTTAAACGTTTAATTAAGAAGTGAAAACTTTACAGCGTACACAGATTCCAAGCTGATCACGAGGAAGAAAAATCACCCGTTTGTCCTGCATAAAAAGTGGTTATTAACTATCGAAACCTGTTTTTATAGCTTTTAAAGTCGTGCAATGTCTAAGCAGGAACACATCATTATATCTCGTTTTTGATTTATTTTTTAAGAATTAAAAAAATCGTTTGCCCAGCCTAATTTTAAAGACCTCTACTTTTTACTTTGCTGAAAGCAAGAAAATTCCTATTCTTTACTCAGCAGCTTATTAAAAACAGCACCTATGGTGTTCAAACCAGTTTTTATTTACAAAGAAGAATGACACACCTTCGAATCGTTGTTCACGTTGTGAATCTGTTTTTCTAAGAAAATATTTGTCAATCTGTCTCTGAGGGGAAGGTGGACTGTCTTTCATTGTCTTTCCCTCACACCTGAAGAAGGCTCCACGGCCGAAACGTTGTGTTCTCTTTCTTCTTTTTTTCAGCATGGAATAAACCTATTACTTGTGTCTTTCATTGGAAGACTTGCCCTGTTCTACTTTGAAAATTAAAAAGCTGAGAAAATACCTGTGAAACTGGTTTGTTTACAAAGTAGACACAGAGTGAGAGAGGGACCGCTGTGTACATACAGTACGAACATGCTGTGATATTTTAGAAATCTAAAAAATGTCAATATAATGCCAATAATAGTTGCTATTTTAGTTTTTTAAAGAAATGTTTATTTGTTAAAAGAACACTGATGGTAACAGCTGGATTTGAACACCTGCCCTCAGCTTTATAAGTCAGTCACTTGAGCCATCACACCACAGAAACAGTCACATATCAAGCACTGAAACAGCAATACACATATCAGTGAAAAGTCTTATACTACTGTTTGTGCAATAGTACATGAATATAATTACATCATTATTAATTTATTTAGATACGCGATTCCATATTATAATCCCTATTAATCAAATTCTAAAAGTATGCTTTTGTTTACTCCAATAACGAGTGTATTCGCAGAAAAGGTTAAAACGATCAATTTTCACAAAGTATATAAACGTACAGTAATATGGTCAGAAGGAGCACATAAAAACATTTCCGAAATAACCACATGTAAGACTTTGATGCTTAAAATGTTTAGGGAGAAATGGAATACTGGTGTGTAGTTTTTCTTTAAACTACCAAGACCAGCCATATACAGTACAGTTTACATAATATGTTTATGTTCCTAAATTAATATAGTTTATGAGCATGTGAAAGGCATGGTGAATAGGAGATTCTCAAGACTTACTTTGTATGATTGGAAACGAATATGTGATCGGATCAACGAAATGCTGTGGTGTTACTTTTTGTCAATGAAAAAATAAAGTATTTTTGTCACGATCGTAAACCCCTCCTCTTAAGGAGACTCCAGCCCTTCCTTGTCTGTTCTAAACCTGCACCTGCCTCCGGTTCCTGCCCCCGTCCTATAAAAGCCAGACGTTCCTGCCTATCGGGGCTCAGCTTTGGAACATGGACGCCGGAAGCCCGCCTACCCGTGGGTCCAGGAGCGGCTAAACGGCATAGGCTTCACTACGGTGTCCTGACCATCTGGGTCCGGGATCAGGGAGCGTCTGGTCCCGTTACCCCCTTTAATTCCCCCGACCCTCCGCCGGATTCTGCTCCTGTTTTTAATTCTTCTGTGTCTGTCAGGATGGATTACCCGGCTTTGGACTTTCACTTCATTCTTGGATTTGCTTCGGACTCCCTCGGACTGTTCGCCTCAGCCACACCTCCCCTGAACACTAGCGCACCATGGACACGCCCCCCCCCATTTTCCTTCCAGCCCCTAGCATGCCTCTCTCCTCGTGTATTCCTCACTTCCCTTCGGATCGTGTTGTCTGCATAGGGCCCTGAAAGAACTGTTCGTGACACTTTTCGTTTACAAAGACGATTACAAAGAATGTGGACCAGGGTAATACTTTGAGTTTACAGCTTGTCCAAGGTCATTCACTATTAATACTATTAGTAATATCTTCGGTAAAGACTTTGATGCATAAAATATTTCTGCATAATTAAAATATTTATGATAAAGGTGATAGGTTGTGTACTTTTGTCCAACTGAGCAATCTTGCTTTCATAAAATATACCAACTTATAATGAATAATGATTAACATGCTCTAATTCACAGTTTAAATTTAAAAGTCTAAAGAGTATACAACTTAAATTCTTAATTGAATAAAGACTGTACCTCAGCATGATCGGGATTCGAAACCAGGTGTTTTCTGGTGACAGCTCAAATGCTATACATGAGATGGTAAGCTGTATTAGCTCCACCTGGCGGCTTTACAAGGTGATTCCGGATACTATTAGCATAATCTAATTTGCATACGGTAAAGCGTGGTATGACGCGAAATGACGTGTATGATGCGATGACCACCGCGTTGTACCGCAGCGTACCCCGCTTGTTTTGAATGGCTGCATCTGTATATAGTATCTCTTAGTATAGTATATGTATATAGTTTCTCTTCTTATTTGTTCTAGAATTCTAGACAGTAAGCAAAGATTTACATTTTCTAAAGCCATATTGATTATCCCCTAGAACCCTCTGGTCTACAAGGCCTCCTCTAGTGTGTGGACTTTCTTATATTCTAGATGATCCTCTTGTCTAGATCTGATTCTTTTCTGTTGTCTTACATGTAACAGAACTATGACTTACTGCTGTACAATAACATGGTTCATTTTTGTCAAGCTTTTTTTGTACGGGGGCCGTCCATTAGTAATTTTCAACAGACATTACCCCTGTCTTAAAAAAACACTGGAAAGTTTTATTTAAGGTTTATAATAAGTAATAATCTGATATGATTAATATATAATGACTCAGGCAATGCGGAACACTGCTGGCTGCTAGCTCCTTGGTCCTGGGGTTCAATTATGAACTGGAGTGTCTTCTATGTGAGTCTGCACATTCTCACCATACCATTTTTACCAAGTGCCGAAGTTTCCTCCCACTATCCTTAGGCGAGTTGGCTAGGTCTCTAAGTAGTCAATATGTTTGTGCCTTGCTATGGATTGCCGGACAAGGTATATCGACCTAATCTCGACCTGCAGTTCTAGGATAGAAGGTGGGTTGTAATGACCCAAGTCATGAATAAACATGTTTCTGATAATGGCTGGAATCCGATCATCTCTTTGTGCCTGTACAATTGTTACTATAGTCAACAGTATGAAGAGACAGGATGTCTGAGTTAATTCAAATTAGAATCACTTCCGTTTCCTTGTCTTGGCAGCACAAAGATGGATAATCGTTTTAACCTACTTCTTGAGTGAAATGTAATGTACAAAGCCAGGATTAGGAGAATGGTTTTCAATATGAAGCAGACTAAAGATTATGCATCAACACAATGTTTCCTCATCCACAGAGATGAGGAAGGAGGACATATTCAAATTAACTCTAATTCTCAGAATCACGCTCTGTCTGGATAAGCTTTCCTACTGGGAAGCTAACACTTTCTTCTCTGTACTGTTTTATATTGGCTTTACCAAAGGGTCAATAGGTTCCTTCCTCCTCATGCCATGATTTTACTGAGCTGGCATCTCCCCATTTTCTAACTGCTTCTTCCAATTTAGGGTTGGGATGCAGCCTATCTCAACAAGCAACAAGCACAAGGCAGAGTACACCCTGGACTGGAAGCAAAAAACACATTTTGTGGGTCATTCTTTTGTCTGTGTGCCTCTTTCAATCATCAGTGTAGTATGCTACTGAAAGAAACAAAAAACATCTCAACCACCAAGAACAAGTCCCTCCTTGTATTTGAATATTCATGTTCAACTCTGTAATCTTTCTTACTTTAACAGAAACTCAGATAATTAAAAATCGTTGAATGTAGAAGAACCCAATTCTTACTGAATACACTCCAAGGAAACTACAATTCTCTTCACGAATGCTAGAAGGATCTGCACGTTTGTAGCGCACAAAGAAATATTCAAGCATATTGTGTTGAATAATCTACTTTTATTCTTGCACTGCATGTAAAACTAGGTAAAGAACATTTTCGTGGTAGAATAAGGATGCTGGATAGCTGAATATCTCTTTTCTGTAATATATAGTTCTTAATGTTCACGCAAACAAGTTTAAAAAAAAACTTCAACAACTACTGTTTAAACACTCGTACTTTATGGCAAAGGAATGTCGCAGGATGTGGGCCATTGAGGCAGTAGCAGGCTGTGATTGATTAGGTTATGTTGATTTCCAGGATGTTTTTAATGTTGCCTCTCACTCAAGGGTGGCGACTGCAGTTGTTCTAATGAATACAGTTTAGCAGGAACAGTCAGTAACAACGGTCACACCCAAGTCATTCAGGAAGCAATTAGGTATCGATACTTGGAGCTGTGAGGAGTCGCTGAGCCAGTTTTAGCCAGACCAAGGGAGGAAGAGGGAGAGCTGGAAAGTGAACAAAGAAGTGATAAGGGCCCATAACACCTAGCTCGGCACTCCCACACCCCTCAAACAACACAAGCATCCTCCTGGAAAAATAGCAAACCCGATTCTGACAGGAACAGTGGAAACCCCCCTGAGAGGGACTGGCTATGGAGAGGGATAAAAACACCTGAGACAGAACAGAGGGAGCTCCCAATTTCCCACTGGACCCTGGAGACGACACAGGCAGCAGAGTGCTAGGCTACGGAGGTGCTGTGCAGAGACTTCTAATACCTGGAGGCAAGGAACTACTGGTTCAATAACTGACGACCACGGGATTGGAATAGGAATAGGAACAGAGGTACTATACAAAGACTTTTAACACCTGAAGGCAAGGAACAAAGAAACTGGCCCAGCTAGCCAATTCAAACTGAGGGGAATGTAATACAGCCCGCAGAGGATTTCTATTGTTACCTGAACAGAGACTGGGGAAATAGGACTGGGTAGTACCCCTCTCCTTCAAGTGGGCCATCAGAGACTACAGGTACTAAGAAGAAACGTTCGAGTGGCCTCTCTTCAGTACTTTACAGGAAAGACTGATGTCCTTCTGGATTCATTATGTCCCTGGGAAGGACCCTTTGTTGTTGCAAATGTTGTTTTTGTTGCATCTTTGGGTGATAGTGAATGTAGTTAGAAAATAAAAGGGCACTTATACAATACAAATGCTTGTCACTGGTCTGTGTGTGCATTGGTGATTCTGGGAAACAGAACCTGTGGCAATGTAGAGGGGCCCTAGCACCCTGTTTGTATTGCTAGGTGGCTTAGTCATACACGAGGCAGGAATATTCCTCGCCCAAAGGGTTGACCTTACTGTGACATGAAGATGTCACAAATATCTCATAAATGGGGTAAATGGGTTTTACCTGTATTCAGATGTGTGGTAGGAGGATGAAATAGTGTTTGTGTGCTGAGGAGTAGATAAATGTGGTGCTGAATATATTCCAGGCACAGTACCTTAAGATTTAGAGGTGCATGGGATTCTAAGTTGGTAGAAAGTCTTCTGCAGTGTTTATTTAATGCAGACTAAAAATCATTATAGAGAGGTGTAGATTTAATTTTTGCCATGATTCTGGTGATGGGTGCCTAATGAAGATAAACTGCATCCAACTGAAGAGGAGTTTCCAAACGTGGTCCTGTGGACCTACTGTACTCACCTGCTGATTCTCTTCTTAGCTGAGCTCCTCCTGCCATAATTATATCCTTAATTGACAAAATAAAAGGACTGATTAATTAAAATGATCAATTAATTGCTTTTAGTTCCTAAACATCTTGGCAGTTTGCCTTTTTATAATTGCTTTTTCAGAAATAATGCAAAACCTCCAAGTTTTGAGTTAAAGGATAACTTCCAAAAGCTCCAGGCAAGAAAAATATTAGGTCAGGTAATGATTCAATTTAGTAAAGCGCTCGGTGGAATGAAGACCAGCAGGTGTGTTGACCCCCCAGGAGCATCAATGGGAACATACTGTAACTGAAATTGGATAAGGTGTGATCTGTAAAAGCAGAATTGACTCGGGTTTTATAGTAATAACAGAGTAATGCCATCTTCCATAACAGAGGGATGGGCTCACTTTTATAAAACCATCAAAGAGGATTTGAGGAGTACTAGGAGTTTGCACAATCCTGTGGGACTGTTATGTCAACAGGAAGGTCACCTTCTATTTTTGCTTACTAGGTATCTTTGATCTCAATTTCATTTGCTGTGGAGCTCATTGTCAGATAAGTTCTTTATCCCCATTTACATGTGATATTTTACAGCCTGGTGCAGATAAAACACACTTTCCTCTCTGCCTGGTTCACTGGAGGACATTAGGTCCTTTTTCCTTAATAGAACAGTCTTAGAGGTGTATTATTATGCAAAGTATTCTGTCTCCAAAAGCATTAATTGATGTATATTTAGTTGTGTGGTTAACACCTAGATGCCACAGTATATTTCCTGAGTGATTATATCCAAAAGGCCACAGAAATACTGCCAAGCTAGTGTAAGATCCTTTTTACAAGCAAAATGGGAGTTCTCCCTTTTAGAAAATTACAACCCTGTATTCCAACAGCTTGATTTTTGTTTACAAGAAAGTCTGCAAATGAGTTAAGGCTATCTGGCCAATCTATTCTATTTGGTAGTAAGCTCATCAATCCAAAGATCACATTGTTTTTTACCCTTTAGGGTACTGGCAGAGCTCTGATTGAGCAATATTGCTGAAGGTGTTTTGTATCATGGTATTGTTGTATTTTATTATGGTCATAAGTGTTATATGTTTAAGAG
The DNA here is from genome assembly GCF_055471065.1 of Atractosteus spatula. NCBI lineage: Eukaryota > Metazoa > Chordata > Actinopteri > Semionotiformes > Lepisosteidae > Atractosteus > Atractosteus spatula. The sequence continues at coordinate 44,901,077 of NC_142707.1, read as the reverse complement.
ATTTTTGATGTGCAGGGCAAATCCCCTTAGGGACAACAAAGGTTAATTCCATTCAATTAATTCAATAGCTGTTTCTTGAAAGAAGTCAACGTAATGGCTACAACATTGTAGGCCTACAGTTCTTTTAAAAGCTATTCTATGTAGTTTCCATGTGTCCCCCTGGTTCATGCTTCACTGTTTATTCAAATGAAATCTGCTGGACTGACATTGATAAATGCCCTGGAGCATCTTGAATACTTGAATCAAGTCCCCTCCTAGTCTGCTGTTTTAACTGGTTCAGTTCTTTTGCCCTGTCAGTGCAGTGCTGGTAGCTCTTTTCTGGACTGAGAAAATATTTTTCGTAAGGTGGAGACCAAAACTGTACAGGGTATTCGAAATGAGGCCTTACCAGTGCATTATACAATTTTAACAAAACATCCCTCTATTTAAATTCTACATTCCTAACTTTATATCGTATCATTTATTTCCTTTTTTAATTGCTTTCCTACATTCTAGAAAGTAAAAATAGTGTCATTCTAAACATTGTTTGGCCTTGTAGAATTGTAGAACTACATTATCTATTCTAGAAGTTGAAAATAATAAGCCGATATAAAAGTATTTCTCATAGAGTCTTAAAGTTCTCTGCGCTTTGATTTATTGAATTGTCTTCCAGATTCAGCATCTACGGTGTCTGCTACAAGAGTTTTTGTTTTCTATCATCCATTATGAATAGCAGGTGAAAACCTGTGACCATATGACCACTAAGCATGCAAGGAAAACAAGAACCATAAATATAGAGTAAATGGTTATCAAATATTATGATGACAAGCAGGGCCAGTGCTAGGATTTGTTGATTTTGGGTGATCAGCTGTCACAGCACCTGAACCACCAATACACACAGTATATAAGGAGTTGCGAATATTAGTGATACTATCCACATGGCCTTCTTTATTATCTTAAAAATATCTTTTGTTTTGTGATATAAATCCTGTATCATGTCAAATGAAAGGAATGGAGGAAGTATACCAAACTGTGATGCTTTTTAAAGTAAACTGATGCCAAACGGCTTAGAAGCCTGCAAGTCAAACTGGCACATGCATATCCAAAGTGAAAGCCTGAGAGCCCGGTTCAGCCCAGCTACAGCCATGTCTCGCGGCAACCCGACGATGTGCGCCTTGTCCTGACCGGCTCCAGGTGCGGACCGACCAGCCCTGCCTTGTCTCTGATACTCCTCTCCAAAGGGGCTGACTATCATGGAGGCATTCTTTCCGGACCCTATGCAGACGACACAATCTGGGGTAGAGTGAGGAAAACACGGGGAAAAAAGCATGCAGGGGTCAGGACTGAAGACAGGGGGCTTGTCCATGGTGCGCTGGTGTTCGGGAGAGGTGTGGCCGAGGCAAACTGTCCAAAACTGAGTCCAATGGGGAATCTGAGAGGAGGCAAAAGTCCAGAGCCAGGCGGTCCATCCAAGACAAACAGAATTAAAACTAGAACCGGGTCAGAACCAGCAGGAACAGGAACTTAAAACGTTGACGGGACCAGGCGCTCCAGGTCCTGGACTCGCCTGGTACAGGAACCAAAGCAGAGCCCGGAACAGAGTGAGCGCCTGGCTTTTATAGGACGGGGGCAGGAACCGGAGGCAGGTGCAGGGAATGAGTACTGAACTAGGAAGGGCTGGAGAGTCCTTAAGAAGAGGGGTTTACGATCGTGACACTGATTCCATCCTGGAGCTCACCAGCCACTACCCCTGGGCTGAGACGCCCTTGCTCTTGGGTCCGTATCTCTTCCTGGCCCGCCCTGGCTATCTTGCTGTGTGGCGCAGACCCTGTATTTTGGAGAATATGAGGGTTTCCCATTATTAGCTGTCATTTTTTAAAGTTGTCTCCAGCTGCTTACCATACTTTGTGCTGTTCTGCATCAAATCTAGATTCAGGACACTGTCCTATAGTCTGGTGATGATAGAAAAAAAACTTTTCTTTGAAAGTTAACTAAATATTCTCATGAATGAACTGGAGCTTTTACATATGCAAGGATGATGAGTTGATTGATGACTGAGGATGCTGCCTCGGGCACAGTGAGCTTCTATTTTGCAGTTGGCTAATTTACTTCCATTATTTACAGAACAAATTTTAAGTACAGAGCAGTGTCACACAGGGACAAATCAAATGAACTGATTGCTATAAATATCACTATTTCTCTTTGCTCTATTTAAAATACAAATTGATAAAGTTACAGTTACACACAGGTGTTTTTTTCTAAGAATTTTTTATACAGAGCTGAAATATGTACTGAGGAGTCTGCAGTTGCCTGTTATTTCATTAACACATTTTCTTCCCTGTCACTCGACAGAATAGAGATGTGACATTTCTATAATGAATTTGCTTTTTAAGAGTTCTGGGTCACAGCTTAATGAAGAGCCTAGGCTCCAAACGTAAGCTTACAGAGGAACAGAATTTCACACATCCACCTTAGAAAATGCCAAAGACTGCTGTAGCTGAGCAAGGCATTATAAAACTCCTCAGCTTGGAATAAGCAGCACTGCAGTAGGATTCAGTCATGGATGTGAAGCAGTATGTCCAGCATATACTTCTAACAGCAGACATAGAAGGCAATTTAATGGATTGAGAGTCTAACAAACAGCTTAAAAGACTATTTGTTGAAACCCTTGGAAAAGAGGAAGATATAGGAATGTTTGTGTATTTTCTGATCTTTATTCTATTGGCACTGGATAACTGTAATAGACCTTTAAGTGTTTTACAGGTTCCTTAAACTGAGAACTTTTCTCAGTTTAACTCATAAGGCACAATTTAAACATTCAATAGAATATTGAGACATTGCATTGCATTGCAATCTCAAGATTTTCCCCATTCCTGTGCACAACAAAATGCACAGATGAATAGTTGAGTGAAGAGTTAATTTAGGAAAGATTTTGAAATCTCGTGTCTCCAACTCAAAGTACAGTATGGCCACTCTGTGAAAGAGAGGGGTAGAAGTAAAAGTATTGGAATAAAAATAAACTCTGGTACACCAGGTTTGATGCTTTGAGGTAAGTATTAAGCTGTTTTTGGAAAAGAACAAGTTGAGATGAGGGTTGAAAATGTAACTTTTTTTCTTAACTGCTCTGTCTTGTTTTATCCCAAGTGTTTCCTTTCTTCATGTTGGCTACTTATGTGTAAATGTATGTGTATTTATGTTACATTTGAAAAGCAGCAGCTTTGTACAAAATAGTATTGTTTTAACTGAAAGATTACAAGATTTTACTTGTTTATAAATGTTTTTGTCAGACATTTTAATATTCGTTGTTTTTCAGTTACTGTACATACTGTATGCATACATGATTAGTTTCAGTGATTGTATTGATATTTTAATTGCTGTTGATGTAGTTGACTTTGCAATCAATACCTCCCCAACGGCAGATCCTTTTAGCTTTTTCCAGAGTAGAGCTGCTTGCCATGTCCAGGGTTATTCTGGGTCCTACTGTAATTGTTTAAACACATAAAAATAATAGGTTTACATAAGCTCTAGAAATGTATGGCCACAGTAAACCTCTTTGCAGAAGAGGAAAGAGCTACTCAGTAGGCTAGTGCTTTTACCCAGTACCTGCCTCGGTCAGCCAATCATTTCTGTATGACTAAACAAAGCCTTTGCGAGAGACATGACCAAGCACAGTCATCTTTCACTAAGAGAGGAAAGAAATGGCTGTTTCCTAGCAACCTTTTTAAGTTCCCTGAACTGTATGAAGATGTGAAATATGGTGACATATGAGTGTAATGGAGAAGTGAGCATTCTCTCAATTAATATCGGTTAACATTGGTTAACACTTAACTTCTTAACTTTGCCCGTCATCTCGGGAAATATCCTTGGTAAATGGTAACAACCTCTTCACTGTCATTATGTTCCAAAATGGTTTTTAAAAATTTAAATTTTCATTCTCACTTCTTCAGAAATCTTTCTATATTCACCTGCCAACAATACAGAAGTGAGGGGCGGGGGAAGAACTGAAAGCTAGGAAATGCACAGCGACATTAGTGCTGAAATCCTCAATCTCTCGACCCTTCTTTCACCCTTCAACAGTCTTGCCTCGTATAAGATATGGTCTCAATTGACATGACTTTAAAAGGCATGGATAACTTTCAATCCAAAATGATCAATATCTAAAAACAGAATGTTGCAGTCAGAAGCCTGAAGGACATATTACATATAGAGGACCTGAAGAATTAAAGGTCAGTATTATTCTGGAAGCTAACTGTAGTTGTTCTTACTTTTTGCTGAATTCACAAGGCAGCCTGAGGTCTTGATTCAACCATCAAAAATGACAAAATGAATAATCAGTCCAGTAAAGGCACTGTGGTTGCCGACGTTGTTATTCACGTTCACAAAGTTTCCAGTTGAGTCGTCCTGACCCAGTGCGAAGAGCTCCTGGTGGGTGTCCTCAGAGCTCCACCTGCAGGAGGAGGGCTGGGGGCTGCCATGGTACAGGCAGACTTTCCTCAGGGTCCCACACACGCTGTGTGAGTAATGTTGTGAAGATAAAAGTTCTTAAAAAGACCCTGAAATAAAGTTTCCATTTCAATCATTTAAATAAAGATGTAAAAATCTGTGAAAGTCAAAGCTACTTTGACCTGACGTGTAGTTTGCTGCCTCCACTATGATTCCATGAAAATATAAAAAAGTGCTTTGTTAACTTAAATGTTAAATACTATTAAAATACATCAGCACTGGATGTATTTTTCAGACTCACACACCAGGCATGGGTACAATACAGGTTATCGCTGAAGGCATCAAGATAGTATGACCTGCCCTTTGGGAAAAGGACAAAACAACTCCAATTTTTTTAAAGTGAAATATTTGAAAAGAAATATTATACTTCCAATAAATATTTGAAAATAAGCAGTCTTTAAAAGAAAATCATAAAAAGAACATGCATAAGAATACAAGAACAAGAGTACAAACCATTCAGTCCATCTTGCTTGTTTCATTGCCTGTAGCTTACTGACCCATTGTCTTCTATTATTGCTGAGGATTCCCAGGAATGCAGGAATTCAGGTATGGATGCTCATCCTTTTAAATTAACAAAAAGGTCCTATTTTGTCAAAATATTTAGGAATGTTGAAAATTCATTTTGGTGATCCATGATGTTTCCTTTGATCAAGACGAGTGTGTAGTACTTTTGTTTTGTTATTTTTTAAATTATAAAAAATGAATGAAGGCCAGGAATTAGTCAAGTTTCTGTTCTTGAATTGGTATCTGGACCAGCAATGTACTTTTTAACCATGGCAAGCAGAAATGAAGACAATATTCCAAATTTGGTATTTCTAATCTTAAAATGCCTTGTTTTAAATTGAGTTTTTAATGAAAGTTTGGGAGGAATGAAAGCAGCCAAGCTCATTCGATACAGCTGCTGCAATTCTCACTAATCCTGACGTAAGCAACCGGTCTCCATATATATCAAACGTCACCCTCTCCTCTTCCTCGTTCATTTTCTGCATCCCTCCTCCACCCCCTCTCCACCTTTGCAGCTACCCAATTGGTTGCATGGGGGTCCTCTCCTCCCCGTCCAACGACCGGGAGGTTGGCCCTCAGCCAAGCGGGTTACGCCAAATCTCCAAATCTCAATAAACGATTCTAATTTCTCCCAAGCTTTCGGCTGCCGTCATTCCTCGTGAAATTCTATAGTTGTCACCACATATTCTACCTTTTTATTTTTATTTTTTGTAATTGTGTACTTTGTGTGTAATTTCTTTTTTTTGTAATTGTCTTTTTTTATAAATTGTCAGGTGGTTTTTCAAGTATCTCCCCTTATTGTGTTTAAATATGCTTTTTTGGATTACTTTGTGTCTCTGCATCATCTCAGTTGGCGGTCCAGAATCTGTCCACTCTTCCGCACTCTTTTGGGGTTTAAAAATTTGGTCCTTTGGTATTGCAACCAAAAAATGTTCCATATGCAACATCAATTGGACTGGGAGACCTCTCTCCCTGCCCTCCACTAATGGCATCCTGCCGTTCAGGTCGGAGCTGTACAGATCCATATGTTTTCTAGCATTTTTAAAAGCAGCAACACCAGAAGAGCTGGTAGAAGTAGTTAAATTGGTCAGTTAACCCAATAATGAGCTGAGGCAGGTAATGAAGAACAGAGTAGGAATGAAACCTGCAGGCACAGCAGCCCTCCACAATTAGCTGTGTTCTAGGTCACATTTTTTAAAATTGTTTGCATTCCTTTATTACTGTGAAATAAATAGTAATATTACTTTATTACTGTGATGCATTGCCTTCCCTGTATTTTCTCAAGATACCATGTAGCTTGTGGGGTCCCATAGCCCCATTAGCAACCCCAATCCAGCTCTGGGAAGGACCCCTGTTACAGCAGCCATCAATTTGTGTCTTCCTGATTCAAGTTGCAGACTGATTCTCTTTTCTCAAGCTGCTCTTATAAATTCCTTCATTTCTTCATTCAAGACAATTGAAGCTTATCCCAATATCCTACGTGCCATAAATATAGAGCCATTGTCTTCCAGTGGATGTTCACATATTCGGGGCACAGCTATGTTCTGGCATCAGCCTGACATCTTGTCCTTTTTCATTGTAAGGAGAGTGGCACTCCTTCTTGTACAGTGCATAAGAAATAGAAATAGTGCAATTCCTTAATTTAGAAAAAAAAGTAAAAACTATGAGGCTTTACAAATCAATTTAATAGGACATGGACTTTGTTTAATACTTTGCCCAGTTGGAGCTGTCCTGTTAGGTGTCCAATGCTCACACTTCACCCTCATTGAAGAATTCGTTTCAATTCAAAATACCATGGGTGGGGGGCAATTTAAGGGACAGGAAGAGCAAGGGGCCAATGGGTTAATTGTCATAGCCCTAGTGTTGCAACAATAAAAACACTATTTGAAATGCAGATCTAATCTTGTGCCAGAGCTAAAATGCTGTCGTTAATAGGTGGGAAAAGGTGTCTGGCAAAACTGTGATAAGATCCTGAGGATTTGTCTGACAAAAAGCTTCTGTACTAAACCTTGTGGTGGATAACAGGAGGGAGTAGGATCAAAGAGCCAGAAGAGAGGAAGGTGGACAAGCTACTGCGACTCTTGTGGGTCTAGTGAGACTTCAACCTGTGCATGATATTGCTATTTTTCCAGATCTGTGGATGCACATTGTTACAAATAAAGAAAGTCATTTGACATGCATGCTTTCATTAAACACAATACATATGCACTTGTGCATTTTCAAAATACAATAAAAATGCACTTAATCTGATCCAGAAATACAAACTGACTTGGTACCGGCGGCTCGCAATGTAACCTAAAACTTTGTGCCACTAACAAACTGCAGATATCTTTAAACAAAAATAGAATACCTCCACAACAAAAAGATGAACAGAGAGCCAACTTTTATTCTTACTTCATAAGGAACTTTTAATTGTTCACATTTCATAAAAATATATATATATACATATTTAGGAATCTGACAAAGTCAGATACATCACTTTTTTCTTTGTCACATGGTTTAGCTGTGTTCAGCAGCAGCCCTTTGATTTCCAGTGAGAACTAAGGGCTTCAAACAACCAGGGAGGATGAGCTCTTTTCAGTGTTTTCATGCATGTCTGGCAATTCGATCAGCGGAAATTTCACTTGCTGCTCTAACCAGTTGGCAACAGTGAGAAGCTTCTGCTCTTGAAATGCCTGTCCAATGAGCTGGAGGCTGATGGGTAGCCTTGTGCTTGCCAGTGCAACAGGGACAGTCACAGCTGGAAGACCTGAAAGAACAGAAATCAGTGATGAACATGGGGCCTTTAAATGAAGAATATTTCATTCTTAAAACATTATAAAATACCAGCAAATAAGAGTTTCACCAATGCAAATCTAGTGTAGATTTCATCCTCTGTATGTTTCTACTGTCTTGGGTCTTTTTTACTACACCTGTTATAGGTGTTCAGATGTTATTTCTTTAATATTTTGTATTGGACATGTTAATTAAGCAAAATAAATGAGACACAGAAGTTTTCAGTTTATTATATATTATTTTACTGCTTCATCTTCATATAATAATCATGTAAAAATGCATTTTAGACACAAATAATTAGTGTTGTTTGAAACCTTTTGCTTATAAAGAACTATATGAAAATAGCAAACTCCTTAAAAATCCTATTCTTTTGTCATTTAAGATAAATGATTATTTACAGTAGCAGTAGAGATCAGGGAATTGACTAGTGACTTGACTTAAACTTGAACTACAGCCATATGGTTCATACAGCTTTTGTTTCACTCCATGAGATCACATCTACTATTTGAGCCACTTAGGAGCTCCCGAAGTAACTTAATAAACCATTTACAATCTGTGCTTGTGGCACAGCATTTAATCATAAAACACACCAAGTGGTGTGGACAGACCCAGGCATGGGTCTGTTAAAGTATGTGGATCCACATCTTCAAAAATTGTATTCAGATGTATTACACACCATTTTTGTAAACACTTACTGTATCCTGTGTTAACATTTCTATTACTTTAAAATTAAAAAGGTTGTGCATTGTAATCCACAGATTACAGTACTACCCATTTAACAAATGAGTCCACTGAAACAGCAAGTGTAGGATTTTAAAATTATGAATAATTCCCCACACTCCTTTCTGCTGCACTGAATAATGTATTTAAATCTGTACCATAAAAACAGCCATTATCATCTGTAATACTTCTGAGTTGAATGTAAAGATGGAAACACCTAGCACTGGAGTGCAGCAGGAGGGTGTGTCTTTGGGCTTTCCCTGTGCATCAGCAGAGTCAAGCACTGTACAGTACACGCAGACTGTTCGTATCGTATCCCATGCTGCACGCTTTGAGAAAGGCTCCGGTACCCACCTGCCATGTTAACAGGCTGAGTGAAGATGTCCTCCTGTGCACTGCGGGTCCTGTTGTCTTCTTTGGTAAAATCAGTGTAGCGTATAGCTTCTGTCAGAGTAGTGGGGGTCAGCAGCAGGTCCACCCCTGAGGAGAAGACCTTGGCAAAGTCATTTGCTATGAGGCGTCTCACCTTCTGTGCTTTCACAAAGTAGCGATCGAAGTTCCTGCAGAAAGATCATGCAAGACACCATGGGAGCAAGGAATAACACTAAACGAACTGAGAAATCATCTAGCAGATTGGATGAGACTAAACATCCTGAAACAGAAAAGCAACAAACATCTGCTTCTTATTTTCATCATCAGCAATCCCACCTGTGCATAAAGGAAGAGCACATCGGCATTTGGTAACATTAATGTTTTGTATATTGTTTAGAAAATATTTGTGATTGAATCATTGTCTTCATGGATAATATAGACAATGTTTAAGTTAGCAATATTTAATAATAAAGGGGCACTGCAAAACATGAAATACCTAAAGCAAACACAACAAACATAAACATTAAGACAAAATCTTATTCAAGGTGCCCGATTCTGAATTTTATTTAGAATTTATACTAAACAGAATTTTAAATTCCTGATTTGTTTTACTACAAAAAGTTTACAATGAGTACAAAAATGGAATGTACAGAACAAGACTTGCAGGTACTGTATAAGTTCTCTTAAATGGCAAAAACAGCTTCTCAAAAATCACCCGCTGGTTTGAAAGTTTAAGAGTGTATGCATCAAGGTTAACATGTCTGAGTTTATTTTGTGACTTGTCATTTTCCACAGTGACCACACAAAAAATCAACTCCCTTACTGCTTTAAAAGAAAGTAGTTTCCCGAGAGAACTCTTCTTCTCACAACATCATTGAAACCTTCATGTCTGGTTGCTGCGTACATGGCCTCTGTTGAGCTGTCAACGGCACTGCGGTAACCTGGACAACGTTAATACAATCTTGGTGAAGTGAAAGGATAATGGCACATTAAAGCTGACATTTATATTACATTTGTATATCAGAAGGTCGTTCTTTTACCTGCCTAATGGTAAAACAGTACTACTAGAAAAGCACAGTCATCTTACAAGTCTAACAATTTGTCTTATTGGAGATATTCTGTAAGAAAAGAGTAATTGTTTTTCTTAAGTATATTACGTACACACTTCAAACGCCACAACACTAGATTGGCCCTGAGCATCACTGAAAAGGAAAATGGCAAATTTTACATTAATTTGCCTCTAAAATTGAACATACCATTCTTACTGAAAAAACAAGTATTTGTATAAGAATATCATCTCAGCCAAGTGCCAAACAGTCAACAACACAGTACGCCTTGTGCTGCTGGCAACGTCATGACCTCGATCCATACCAGAACTCGAATGAACCGTATAAAGGACATGCCTAATGGGAAAAAAACAAGCCAACACTCTTGCAGAGCACAATAAGTGCTGCAAGTTGTTGCACTTTCTATCTGTTCTTGTTAGGAGTGTGTATTAAAGATGATAAAGTTCAGAATCACATCCTGAAGGTAGTTAATGAGGGTGTAACTGTGAACATGCAGTAGTATGATACCCGTGAGAGTGCTGAGCCTGGATATGAGAGTTAAATGAAGGAATCAGATACCGTACTCCAGTCCATCAAACCGGGCCATGTTGGATGCAACTTCCGCCATGCAAAGCACATGGTAGCACACAATGGAGTGCTGAGTGTGAGGGAGGGACACCTCAACTACTCGAGCACCCGCCTTCTCAAACAGCTCTGCCGTTCTGCTCCAGTGGGACAGCGTCTCACTGGACAAGCCAGGAGCATGGTATTCCTGAGGAAAACAACGCAGCACATTGCTATTCAATCTCAGCCTACAAAATCCAAGCAAGGCCCAGTCTCTAATTTAAATGTCTTTTTACACCAGGAGAAAAAATCACTTTGGGCCAAAGAAACATTTTTGATGTTTTCTGAATCCTTTTTCTGAATCCTTTTTTTTAATGAATTCTGAATCCTTTGTTTTCTCATGACGTGAGAGTAAAACAAATGAAATCTACATTATATTGATGCCATTCTACACAACCTCTTCTCTTTGAAAGCTTGTGTAGCAGAATGACATTTTTGAATGCTGCTCAAGGACAACAAAGGAAAAGAGGATATGGAACATAAAAAGGTACAAAAAGAAAACAAAAACAAAACCCCTCTAATTAAATACTGTTCGACAGTAGGTTTTTGCTTTGTACACAGCTTTACTAATATGCCTACTGCCAATTTATTTAATTACCCTTTATTCTAGACGCACTTATGAGACAGAGCAGCCATGAGAATACAGTTAATTAACCTAAAAGCTCTAAAACCATCCGGAAACAAGTGAAATGCAGCCATTGGGTCACTTGCATCATTACATCAGTTTGTATAAAATTCACTGTTTGTGATTTGAATTAACTAAATGTTTTTCCCTTTTGTACTTCATTCAACTCTCTGCTCATATGGATAGAGTCACACCAGGGTACAAGACAGAAACATTTCTAATAATAATGGGCAGTCTAGAGGAAACTGACCAGCAAAAGTTGCTTCGGGTGGACAATGATCTCCTGACTAGCTCCACCCAGCTCTTCTGGTATTTAAGTCAACCATGTGCCATGTCCTGGGATGTCCCAGTCATAGTGGGCTAGATCTGACAACCCCAATACAGAGAACATCCCACCCTCTAAGCAGAGACTTCTACTGAATGATCCTCTCCATAGGCCTGTTTCCTTTTCAATTCATTTTATATGATAACATGATTTCAGGAAATCTCTTCAAATCATTTATTCTAGGAAACATGCCATATTGTGGTTCTTTCAATGTGTTTTAGAGACCAGCCACTGTGACTTGAACAAGGTACAGTAGTTTTTTGTCCATTTTCTATTGCAATATTACAAAATAAAGTATAATACAAAGATACACTACATAGAATAAGAAAATGCACTATAATCAGTGCTCTTTTAAATAGAAACAAGTAAACACTGTATAGAGAAAGAACAACAGGAGAACGTCTTACCCTTGGAATACCAATACAGATACTGCTGACATCTATGTCATCAGGCAGGTTGATTGGTGTGACTGGGTAGTCTACTGTTGTGGAGTCTTTTGGATCATGACCTTGGAGAACACCTGCTAACACAAAGCACTATCAGCATAAGCTGAACCATGGAAAACCATACAAATCATGCCAAAATCTCTCTCTTATTTACATTAGTGATCATTCAACACGCACTAAAGCACTAAAGATTTAGGATCAGGTAGAAGTTTGAAATATCCTACAACACATTTGAAGCATTTAGCCAGGAATCAAGATTTCCCAATACAACAGTCATAATTGGAGCCTGAAGTTTTTCTTTCCCAATTTTAAAATCTGTTTTTTAGTTCTCCCTCAAGAAACGGTTGATATAGTCACTTCTAAAATCATGAAATAATCATCCCCTTGTGATACCTTAACCATCACAATTAGTCATTTAATTATCACAATTGATACGCATAAATTACATAAGCATGTAGATTAACAGTAATGCATACTTCTTCCTTAGTCATAAGGAACCAGGCACAGGGATGCCTGGAATATAATGACTGAACTATAGGTTAGCATCCCTGAAGATCACATGATCAAGGAAAACTCAAAGCCCTAGTCACAGTATAGAAAAATATATACATTTTTGCATTTTTATGCAGTTATGCATTTTTAGGATGGTATTTGTTCCTGGTTGTCAAATTATGTAAATGTGTATCTCATACCTAGAACAGTGGCAGCATCATGAACACTCCTAGTCATTATGCCTGGTACATCCAAGGAGTTCACCAGTGGGATCAGTCCATGGCGTGAAAGTAGACCATATGTAGGTTTCAAGCCAACTATCCCACAGTTTGCTGCAGGATTCCTTGTAGATCCTCCCGTATCTGAGCCTAGGGACCTGCAAATCCACTGGAGTTTTGTAGCAATTGTTCAGGCCTAAAACAGTACGTTCTTTTGATCACACTGTGAGGGCTAAACTGTATAAAATACGTCGAGCTGAAAACAATGGTCTTTAGTGGCCTTTAGTATAGGACAGAAATCTAGTTCAAAATACAGAAAGGCAGGGAATCTGTGATGCACAACTACTTGAGGAGCAAAGTGGTGAAGATTCAGAAGGTTAAGAATCCTACAACATACTAGTCTGAATATCTGCAGCTCATGAGGCAGAACAATGGCAAGTACTTACGCAAAGCATGTTAAAGAGGCCACAGCAGCCGCACTCCCCCCCGAGCTACCTCCGGTCACAGCCCAGTCAGAGTCTGAGGTCCCACCTCCTGGGGTCTGCCCACTCCTGTCTCTGCAATGTGTGGAGTAACTCCAGGGGTTCCTCACGGGCCCAAATACACTGTCTGTGCTCCCAGACCTGCAGAAACAAGCAAGCAATGACACCAGCAATGCTACCATGTCTTTACAACCATTTCTTCTCAGAATGTGAACAAAGAAGACTTAAGCTTTTTGAGACATCACTCACAGAGCATCTTTTTTTGGCTCTATTCTTCGAAAGGTTCCCTTAATATCATGGTAAAGAAAAAGGCTTTGTCAAAGTACATAAAAAATAAACCTAGAAAAGCTTATTAGAAGACCTAAATGTCTCCTTGTGAGAGTCACATAAAAAAGGTGTAAATATTTTTTTTCAACAATTACTCATCTCCTAAACTGTCATACAGTGATTGGAATGCAAATGAATACAGTATGTACGGTGAAACAGGATCCAAGTTCTTACCCCATTGCAAATTCATCTAAATTTGTTTTACCCATGAGAACAGCACCTTGGTCCAACAGCTTCTGAACTACTGTTGCATTAAAAGGAGGAATGTAACCTAAACAAAAGAAGGAGGTGATATAAAGATTACGCTTGTTTCTTAATAATGTGCATACTAAATGTTATTAAAGAGGCACTGAGAAGCATGTTTCTAAAGTATTTTCTTATTAATTTCCCAATAAAATAGTGTTGTAAAAAAAATTACTACTTTGTCTCAGTTCTAAAAACACATTACCCCTGGAAACTATTAATGGATCTTCAACACAGATAAAACAGAGGGACACACATATTACACTGTACTATGAGAAGACAGTAGGTTCAAGCAAAATGTCAGCTTTTCCCTAAATTGAGGGCAAAGTTCTGCGGCCCTTGGTCACCTGACCAGTGGAGAGCAACAAATTTGATTAGGTTACAATCTAAAAACCTGGATGCAAAGACATCGAAGTGTTAATCATTATCTGCTGTCTGGTGAAGGAGGGCAGAAAGTCTGCTATGTGCTGCACCAAGGAAGGAGACTACAATGGAACGATGCAACACACAGAGCCTTGGGAATGCAACCGTGGGGGACGAGACTTGGAACTGTGTGAACTTTTAACTGTGTAGTTTTGGAAGAGTTTGTTTTATGGAAAACTTTGTTGCTATGAGGGAAGAAGGAAAACATTCAATTCAAAGAAGAACTTAGACTTGATAGGTAAGAACAGTGAATTTGTGAATCCACCAAACACACTTCAAAGATGTGGAAGGCCTTCAATACAGTCCACTCCACAAGGTCATGCCTGCCTTCTTATTAAATTGATCTTGATTGGTGGCTGAACCATTCCTCCACTGCTGCTTGTTATCTGCACTTGGGATCTAAATTCAGAGAGCTTCCTTCATCAGCCCACAGAACTGAAAAAAACTGTTCACCCTCACTGAAAAATCCAACTGTCCTGAAAGACAACATTCTTAGGCCAGAAGTGTGTTCATGGTACCCATTTCAATGTAGATCCTAAAAAGTTAGATGTGTGACAGACTCTGCACTGGCACGAATAAATCTGGAGCCAGCAATACATAGTGTTGTAGGGCTTTCACCTCAAGCGTGATTCTGTAATCGGACAATACAGGCCCACAACACAGAGGATTTTGAAATCACTTTATACCACCTGTCGGGCCTGATGGGGGAATAGAAAAGGGAGGGGAAAACATCAAGACAAAATAAACGCCGAATTGTAAACAAGGTAAACAGTGTATTCTTTTGGCAGGTCAAATTATTTTATGTAAGAAATATAGCATACTTTAATCATCAAGTAATACAATACAATCCTTAAAGTACTGTACAGTATGTGCAAATCCAAAAGCTACAGGAATACAAACCATTTGGTGGTGTTACAGAAAAACTTTAAATTATCTGAATGCAATTTACAATATTTGCATCATAATGTCTTACCTTTTAACATCAAAGATGCACAAGTGGTTTCGATATTAGCAGTAGAGAAGTTGTCTTTCACTGCTATTGGAATCCCATCCAGAGGACCCAAGGGTTTACCTGCAGGAGAGATACGCAGCTTTAATAAACAGGGAGCTTATTCGCACCATTCAAATCCAGCAGGGAAGAAAGGAGATAATTTACGTAAACTAATAATACAAATTTTCAACATCGTTTTTAACATAGCAATTTCAGAATACACACACATCAGTTAAGAACAAGGATCTATTATATGATAAAGGTATACGGAAATATAAGAGATTAGGTCTGTTGGCAGGAGATCTGACTCTGTAGGCAAATGCCAGATAAAAAGATGACTGTCATGATTTTGGTGATAATTAAATGTTTCGACTTAAAGCCACTCAAGAACATGGTGTGAAGACCTAAAGCCTTTTTCAAAGGAAAGAGCAACAGACTTTCAATTATACTTTAGGGAGTTAGTGTCTTGTTCTTTTTAGAACACATCAAGAGCACTTTTTTTCACATTTCAGATATGAGAGTCTTTTGACAGTAGTGCTGTTACCTGGTGCGAACACTCAGAGAAGGGTGTAAATGTATCTTTTTTTTTATAATACTATATACAATACTATGTTGTACAGTACTGTATGTGTGGCTTATGCAGCAAAAGAAAAGCTCCCAACTGTACAGTACCTCTCTGAAATCTTATCTCTGCTTCCTCAGCTTGTTTCAGGGCCAGATCTTCAGTTACAGTGATGTAGCTGTTCAAGAACTTTGTTTTCTTTATATGCTTCAGGCATTTTTGGCAGAGCTCTTTGGGAGATATTCTACCTTCACGGAGAGCCAAGGACACCTGGAAAATACATATTAATTATGTTAAATTTTACTAGGCACTTATATAAAAATGTTAAGGCAGCTTGGAGGTTCAGTGGTTAGCATTGCTGCCTCACAGCGCTGGGGCCCTGGGTTCAATTTCTGGGGTGTTTTCTGTGTGGAGTTTGCATTTTCTCCCCAGGTTTGTGTCAGTTTCCTCTAAGTGCTCCTGTTTTCTCTCACAGTCCTAAGATATACTGGTAGGTTAACTGACTTCTGGGAACATTTGTGTATTCTTATTCAGAATGTGCAGCCTTTCTGTGTTTCTTTGTCAATTCAATTTACACTTAAGCACTGTTATAAAAAAGCACTATTTTTGACATAAATAAATATAATTAAATTGAAAATACATCACAGTATTGTAAACACAAAATCAATTATTAAGCCAATGTTATTTTATTAATTTAAAATATTAAATGTAGGAAAATAAAGACATGTAGGTCTACATTCAGTTACTCCCTACCTGGTCTTGCACAAACTATGGCTCTGCATTCTCTAATCAGCAGTACCAAATGGAGATATAATTAGAATAGAAGGTACAATTCCAGATATCAAAGATCCCACAGAAATTGGTTACTGTAATGGTTCTGACAGTAGTTAGTTAAAGACTAGACATAACATGCAGTTGGTCTATAATATTCATATAAAACATTTTATTTATAATAACAACATTGTTTAAAATTTGTCCGTTGATTCTTATGCACATTATTATTGACAGTGTATATCGACGGGAAGACTGCGTGACAGAAAACTATGCTGTTCTCGGTTTAAACGTTTGTGACTGTTGAATTCAAAGGTATTTAACTCCCAAAGTTAACGTTTACGTTAAACGTCAGAAACTTCCATAATATTTTAAAGAACATATAGTTTCAATTCTGCAGGAATGACATCTCAAACTACCACATTATTATCAGGTTTTCAGCTCACAGATTGTAAGATACATGTAGACACACAGAATATACATTAAGCTCAGTTGGTTGCCACTTACTTCTCTTATCGTTAAGCCCAACATGTTTTAAAGATCTCCTTTTATTATGCTTCTTATTAAATGCAGATAAAACTTTCTGCTTTAAATGGCAGCGTGAAGCAAGCGACGCTAACGTGGGTGTACCTTTCAAAATAAAAGTCCACTAAAGCCTGCCTCAAGAAAAAAAACCTGGACAAGGTAAAGTCACATTTATAGCACAACAACAATTTGTACATCCTCAAAACTGGGTGGGATGTGATAAAGAGACGCACAGCTAATAGGACATTGTCGTTCTTCATTTATTTTTTGCTTTCTTGTAATCTTTTTAGTGTTTTTATATCACTTCCTCTTTGCAAATTGACACAGTGCTGTGCACTTTTTTGGAAAAAAGTATCATTCCTGACCAAACAAAAATTTGTGCCTCTCCAAAAGTACCTCAAATCTATTCTACAGACCCTCAGCTAATAGAAAATCACCATAGTTTTGCCAGATAAGCATCTTTGCCAATGTTGCTGGGGTTTATAGACCACTTCCTTTTCCCAGCCTGGGACCGTGCAGTGATGGACAGGGAAAAGTGAAAACAACAACCGTGATCCCAACCAAACTAATGCTGACACTGAAGATCATAATATTGCAACCAAAACCATAGCTGTGACACGGAGTAACCGTACAATAAAAAAAGGTTCTTAGGCACATAGTGGATGACTGGCAATGTTCCGAAAAAGGAAGAAACTGTACTGGATCCGTAAAATCAATGGTTTTACTTTGGTTGTGTAGGTATTACACAGAGTGACATAAATATTGAATCCATAGGGTTTCTGTGTTGCTTAGAATAATGTGATGTTAAAGTACAGCATTAAAAACTGGGTTTCCGTTTCATGAACAAATGTGAGGCAATTAGCAGTGTAATACATAATAGGTTCAGTGGCTCCAGGTTTTCTTGTGTTTCATGAGTATTGGCATTTTCAACTGTGAGTACATGGTTTGAATAATATAAAAACACAACATTAGCTGCTTTAATTCTACATTTCTGTCTAACGTATGAAAGTATCTCCCAATAATGTCCACCTTTGCTTACAGACTTTCCTTCATGGCATCTAGTTGATTTGATGGTATATTGCACTTTACCAACACCTTCCAATTCCAATTGCATTTCACTGCTGGTGGAAATCGAGTGCGCATCATACCTGAGGAACCTGCTCTGGGAATATGAATCACAATATTTTCTGGACAAGAGCTAAATCATTGCTTCTGGACCACTTGTGTATGAGGGTCGATAAACTCATCGGAAAATCTCCTATTTTACTTGACTGCAAACAAGCCAGGACATAAGGGGAATTATTCAATCAGATGGGGTCATTCTCTTTCTTGAAATCAAATAAAGGTATCGCTTTGCATATCTCATCTAACACTGGCTCTACCTGGGACATTGAAAAGTAGCTGCCAGGATTATTTATGGCAGTTTTGACAAAATTTAGTAAACAGCCAGGCATAATCTTAAAACCTTCAGAATAGAATCCCAGATTAATTTTGGTCTGTATTGCATTCATATTAATAACACACTACATGAAAGAATTGAACCAGCACTTGTTGAGGGTGTTCTCAAATCTGCATGTTTTATTGGGCCAATCAAGATTGCCAGTTTGACATGTTTTTGATAATTTAATGATAAGTGGCTTATTATGATCATTTGGATAACCAGCAATTTTGCATTTATCATTTAAACTAAACATTTTTGATTGTCCTGATAAGGGTTTTTTGGAATGAATGCCTGAGCTGTTATGGAATTTTCTTTTTTTGTTCCATTCCTTCTCTTCCACGAGGGCAGGAGATTTACTTATTCTAGACAAATTCAGTCTTATTTCCAAAGTTCCCTTTCATGTGCTTTGTAAAGTTCCTAACCTTTCCACACATTCATCGATTCTGATTTTTTTCATTATTAAGAAAGGGTTTTTAGTATTTTTTAAATTTACCTCGGGAATTGATGTAGTCCTGTCAATATATTTATTGTCCGTTTTTTGGTTTTGCTGTAATCTGCCGATTAGTATGTCCAATCATATTGGGATTGACAACAAGAAATTAAAAAAAAAATCCAACAGATTTGAAATGAAATAGGCATTGGGTCCTTTGTTCTCCTGTCTGTTTATATCTGACATTGCCTTAATGTGTTTTTTTTTAAATAATCAAGAAAGGCGATTTCACATCCTCTGTGCTTTCAAAATCAACATCTAAGTCCTCAGGACCTGTAACAGTGGGGACACCACTAGTGTTCAGTTGTGACACTCGACTTTTGAGATTGGAAATAGACTGTGTGACAAGTGTGTTACTGTATCTACTACCCAAGATAATGGAAGTGTCATAAATATGAGCAGACATGCCTTCTAATCCTGTGGAATTAACTATGACACTGAAGATAATTTACTGATGGACAAAAAAAAAACACAGCACTCGGTGTTGGACTGAAATTTTAACCTTTATTGCTGAAATAACAATAAACAAATGAGAATAACAGGAAAACAAAACACTACAACAACAAAAACAACAAGAAAACAATAACAACTGTGAACTTTGAGGGCCTCTGACAGGTCACCTTGCTCTAAGGCCAGCAGCATGGAGCCTCACTGTCCTGTCACTGATGGGCATAGTGTCTGCTGGCAGTTTCAGCAGCAGTACGGAAGGCAGATCTGAAACGATCTCTCAGATGGACCAGTCTGATGTGTCGGTCCTGCTCTGGTGTGGTCACTCGAGGGCACCCAGATCTTGGACGGTCATCTGTCCTGCCGGTCTGCTGAAACCTTCTTTGCAGTCGGGACGCAGTGAAGCGGCACATGACATGCCTGCCTGCAGCATGCCAATGGCCCTCTCCCTTGCTTCTGGTGACATTCGAGGCATTATGGAACGCACAGAAAACTAACTAAGTGTGGCCTTTTTCTTGCAGTGACCTAAGCTTTGAATTAAGGCCTTTTTAAAGGTGACCTGATCAGGCATTGTTCCACCTAGACCTTGTTGGGTCAAAGTGCACCTAACAAGCTTTCGTGCGATTGGCAAGTTGCAGTGCCTCACTGAGCAAACTGTATTGCTGGTCAGAGGGCTTAAAACAAATTGACAACTTTTTGTGAAAGTACATAAGCTACAACTATAGTATTCTCGTTCCAGAAAATGTTGCGTTTCTTTTTTCCATCAGTATACATGCCGACATTGTATCTTTGACACTTTCCATTATACTGCTTTTTACAGAGTTTACTAGCTTGTCTTATAACATGGCTTTTACAGGCCCTAATTAAAGTTAACCTTAATTCATGGTCCTGTGCAATGCCACTGACAATTTTCCAACACCTTTTGAGCTTTCCATAGTGTCCCTGTTGTAAATAGTTAGTGAGCCTCTGAGCAACACTATGGAGCGATCACTATTTATTTGAGAAGGTAGTATGTTATGCCTGAAAATTCTCTTTTTTTGGTCTCTAATGGCTGCTAAAAGTTGCTCGACGGCACTTTGAGTGTGTTCCTCACTAATCATAAAAGCTATGGGCACAGCCGTATATGATGGGACAGGACTGCATACAATCACCTCTTAATACATTTAATCCAATTTAACAATTCCCTGTGTTGCATCCAAAAAACCTGGGCTGCTGTGCGTCAAGTCATGCCACAATCAGTGAAACATACCACCTTTAATGGTGCAGCTGGTATAATTTGAATTAATCCTTTCACATATTTGGTAGTTTTATCTTCACTTTCAAGTGTCTGTTTCAAAATTCGAAGTGCAGCTAGTTCATCACTATCAAGTAGCTTACTGGCTTGATGTTCAGATTTTATTTTTCTCAGAGTGGATGAGCTGTACCCAACCCCAGTTCGATTGAAAGCAGCTAAAGACGTTATTTCTGCCTTTCCTAACAGCTCATTATATAATTTATATGCCCTGACATTTGTCATTTCCTTTCCTAATTTCTGTCTTTGGGATTTTCTA
Source organism: Atractosteus spatula (assembly GCF_055471065.1). Taxonomy (NCBI): domain Eukaryota; kingdom Metazoa; phylum Chordata; class Actinopteri; order Semionotiformes; family Lepisosteidae; genus Atractosteus; species Atractosteus spatula. Next base: position 44,880,196 of record NC_142707.1, on the reverse strand, counting down.
AATGGTCTTGCTTTTAAAGTCTCACAAGGATGCTCTATCAGCCCTCTGTAAACTACAGTACCTAAAACATTAGAGTTTGCAGGGTTTCAGGGGTAATTACAAAATTCATCTTACAGGACTTATGACCACAGTACACATGTATTTTCAGATGGGGGTTCCTAGAACATCTTCTAGTTCAGTTGTTAAAACCATGGGACTTGAACAGTACGACACAATATGGGTTAATCTCATTGATTTCTTGCTGCAAACACATGTTCCCATGTACAGTATACTTCCTGAAGTACCTTCTCTTGCAATGCTGCAAGGCCAGCCACTGTTCCTGAGAAGGCAAAAAGTGTGATTTTGTTTGTATTGTACTTCCGAAAAACATCACTTTGGCTGTTTCTGATAAAATACTCTGCAAAGTTTGCTGGGTTATTATAGCTGGTTTTGGAAAATTACAACTGTGCTTGCAATCTAGCGTCAAGTCCTCAGTGCTATCTGGGTGCCTTATCTTTTGTGTTTTATTATATACATTATTATTTGATATTTGATACAAATATCAGATACAGATACTTTAAAAGCCTGCATCTCAAAACCTTTTTTCATTGAATAGAAAAAAAAAATTCTAAGAAAAAAATACAGGAATGACAATTTTTATAGGAGTATAAATGGAAGAAACATGCTGCAAAAATCTTCTAATAATCTTAGATTTGTCAAACTTGGGGAACAGTGGAGGCGGTTTAAATTTTAAAAAGTACAGTAATTAAATTACAAGTAACCACGAAGAAATAACAAAGCAGGTGTTTTAGCTGCTTGTCACTTCGCTTCATGTTGCTATACCGCTCATACGCTATTGTGGTAGCTGAAAGACTTTTATTTTGATTGAAATTCGATTATTTACATACACTTCCGGATCATTCGCGTCGCTGAATATCGATAGCTTCACGCTACTCAACCTTTAGGGCAAACTTCTCCAGGAGGCTGACATCTTGCTTTTCTTTTGCACCTCAAAACACCGCACAACCTGATTGGAGGTTTATGAGGCCTTTTACTTTGGTGAGATGTCTATTGGGCCGAGGAAGTTAGCAGGTTGTAGTGAGGTTGTTTCAGCACCGGGGTTCTTGAGTACCGGAGCAGTTACGGGTGGTATTTCGGACACGTTTGCAGATTTGTCACATAAATCAGATCTAGCTTTTGATTAGATAGATCTTGATTTAATGGTAAATTGACATACAAGTGAATACTTTTGCAACGTGAAATTCTGCACCTTGTTTACTATTGATTTTGTCCCGTGAGTTCCATCAAAACTCTGTACGTCTTTGCAGTGATAATACACAACATAAGATTTATTTTCGGCGCATTTAGCAAATCTGTAGAATATGTTGGTTCCAAAGTGTTTTTTCATTTAGTGTTGTGTTACAACAATTGGATATTAATTAACAAGTAAAACTGAGAAAAGGCAAAACGTTATTCATGAGTGTGCAACTACTTTTTTTTAGGCTCATATACTTGGAGCAGACTTGCATTTAAATAGCTTAATACTGAAATCCTTTACTTCTTCAGTGCTACTGTCGAATAAAGATGTTTTGCTCATTTAAAAAAGTGGCTCATGCGAGATGGGTTGCTCTTTATCGTCACGTCGAAACTGCTAGCCTTTGTAGGGAAGGCTGTGGAAATACGGGGCCAGGTAGCTCGTTCAGAAAGTTCAGTACCTCTGGCAAGCGGAGGAATGTTGCCATGTCTGCGTGGGTCATCGATACGTATGGCAAGAACGACATTCTGCGGTTCACCAAAGATGCCATGTTTCCTATGATCAACTATCCGAATGAAGTCATCGTTAAAGTTCACGCCGCAAGCTTGAACCCCATTGACATTAACATGAGATGTAAGTTAACTGTTATTAATGAAAAAAGTTAATATACAAGACCGAATTATACATTGTTTTTTTTCCCCCTCGCATGCTGTCTCCAGAGATAGATTCTTACAAAGGTCCTGACTCTGTAACGTAGCTTTTATTGGAAACTGCCAGTAAGATGAATTTATGTGGAGCACTAACTAACAATGTGAATAACTAATAATTTAGTCAACTTTCTATTTGTTAAATACATTTTCGTGTTTAAAAAAAGGTGAAATTGCCAAAACAAGTAGGTTTTGAGACAAGTAGAAAGTAGTGAAACTTCTGAAAATGGACTGTAAGTTAAGAGCAATGGTGTTCTTGCGAGCTGTGGTTTTGGAAGGACATCGAGATCATAAAGACCTGTTGATGTGTTCTGTTCCTGCTGTGCTGCTAAGCTTAAGTTCCCCTTGTTCTTGTCAAGAGATTCTTGTCAGTCTGTCACAATACAATGCAAATGTTAAACAGGTGAACATCTTTGAGATCTTTAAAGATGTGATTGGAAGTCAAGTGTTCTTTTGATGAGTTCATGTGCGAAAATCCTTAATGTTTATATGTGCTGTTACGATAGGGAAAAGGGTAGGTATGTTGAAATGCTGCTTCTATGTATTTGATAAACTTAAAATTATCAGGGACAGGGGCACTCGCATACTGCATTTCTTAGGTTTTTGTACTCGCATGCCAGATCTTTTTTTGCACGAAGTGATCAAGAATGTGGGTGCGGGTTTTCTTGTAATGGTGTTCTTCTCTGTCTTCCTCCAGTCAGCGATGAGATCTGATGTTTAATCTTTCAGGGGGCTATGGCTCAACTACGTTGAATGTGAAACGAGATCCGCTGAGGATCAAGGAAACGGACAGCGAATTCCCATTAATTTTAGGGCGAGATGTCTCTGGTGTCATCATGGAATGTGGATTAAACGTGTCATATTTCAAACCGGGAGATGAGGTAATGTGACATTGAGGCAAAAGACCCTAAGAGAAAGTGAATAAAATTATGCCACGCTCACCTTGAAGTTTCTTTCAGGTTTCCATTAATAACAACAGCATAAAAAGAATGAAATGTGGCTCATTCTTTTTTGTATTGTTTTTTAAATGTATATGTTACTTGCAAACTATAAAAACCAGGCAGTGAATAAATTTTTGGCAAAGATTGAAAGAAATGTATTTTCATATTATGTTCAGTATTTTACTAGGCATTAGATGATTAGATTCTGTTTGTTTGTCAACATACTAATGAACTAATATTTTAATCAAGTGTTAAATCAACTGTTTAAAAGAATTAAAACAATTACAAAAGGATTAAGAATTAGGATGATTACAAAATTAACAACTCGCAAGACGTTTACTTAATGCAACAAGCAGAACTAGGATGGCATTTGGAACATTTCATGGATTGGCACTTCCTCTTGCACAGTCACTGAAGATAGCTGAGTAGATGGGAATCTGAGAGAGATTTCTTTGTCCACTGGTACTTCTACTAATCCTACAAATCCTTTCTGACATTCTTGCGTACAGTTGTTTTAAAATTCCTCATCTTGTTCCCAGCTGAATCCATCACTTCTCTTCTGTCTTCTGTCACTTCTGTCAACGACTAAAATATTGCCATCATCTCCTCAGACTCGATCAACCTCATGAATTTGGGAATTTGTCAGATTGTCGTTTAACTTTTTTTGCTCGCTGCTGCAGATTAACCTTGGTACAGTATCTTAAGTTGACCACTAAAATTGTTTCGCTTATTAACACACAGTGGACACAAAACATGCGAGTCGGACCCATTCCTCTTAATCCTTGATGAAATTATAGCAATAGATAACATGAGTATGATGCCCACAGTCTTGACACTGTTAACCTTCTCTAGTGGGTTTGGAGCACACCTAGCATATGAAATCACATGAACTTCCCTCAGTTGATGTACACTGTTCTGAGGATGTGTTTCTGGTTGTTGTGCTGGGCTCAGAGTTTGATGTTGGGGAGCAGTTTCATCCACTCTCATCAATAATATTCTTCTCAATTTAGTCAACAACTCTTCTTTCTTCTCAGAATTAAAAAAAAAAATTATTGTGGGAGAGTCAATGTGTTTAAACAGACTTTCATTTTGCAGCCAAAAAGAGCTTCATAAGCTGTCCTCATCATGCAAATATATTAGGCACTATTTTTCATTAACTGGACCAATCCAATGTCCATTTGACATCCTGTGTCCATCTCGTGATCATATTTTCCATATCTTGATTCACCCTTACAGTGCTCTCCTGTCATGACTGTGATGAAGCTTCCTGTGCACCATTTTCAGTTCAGGCCAGTAATTTCTGAGGCTTGTAACAATGTTATCAACAAACTATCTTCCATTGTCAGACTGCAAGACAGGGGGAACCTCTATGAGAGTGAATATATACATCACATTGTAAGGTGCCTTCTCGGCTCTTTCAGTCTTAAGAACAACAATTTTTGTTAAGTGATCCTGATCAACTAGAATGAACTTGAATTCATCATGTGGATGACTTTGAAAATCAATTAGATCAACTTGACAATGAGAATTAAATTCAGAACAAATGACCAGTAGTGTTGAGGTTCCTTCTTCGATCCTTCTTTTATTTTTTGGCACTTCAGGAACTAATTGCTGCTAACGTTCATCCATAAGGCAAGCACTGTTCTTTGAGGCAACAATACATTTTTGCGATAATTCAGTATAAAACCGTTCATTCATTGCGACGATGCAATCACTTTTTCTTCTGTCATTCTATCTCCATTTTGAACGTCACTGACTGAAGGGTACTAAAAACTTTATCACTGCGCATTTGTTGGTAAGCGTCATATGCTCCTCGTTTTCTAGAAATAGGACAAGCTAGAGAATGGGGATGAAAAAACATTTCATAAACAGCCAAAAAAATCTTTGGCATTATATGAAATGTCTAGGCAATATGTGGAAGAAACTTTTTTTGATACTTTGTCTAGGATTTTTAGAAATTGTATAGAAACCTTGGAATTGTACACAATACATAATTTCATACTTTGCTGGTGACATATACATTGAATGCAGGTGTCTTGTGGCTCAGAGTGTAGTACAACCTGCACAAGATTAAACATAATCTTTGCCTCTGATTGTCTTGTGTTCACATATTCTAGCAATATCCATGTAGATTGCTATTGTATAGTGACACAAGGACGTTACATTTTTAAAGATATCTTAGTGCCACATGGAGAATCAAACTCAGATTTGATTCTCACCTTTGAAATTCACCTTTGAAACAGTTTCCATATGTGGTCATGGAAATATCAGAAAAATTAGTCGGCAGTTCTCATAGCCAAACAAATAAATGTGTCTTATCTTTTGGTTAGATAGGTCCTGATTTAATGGTAAATAGACATACAAGTACTGGAATTACTTTTGTAATGCAAAGCCTTTTTGACTGTTTTTTTTGTCTTATGTGTCCAATAACCCAAATGTGATCTTGACATTTAAACATGAAATTACATTCTTTGACATGGAAGTATTTTTTATGTTCTCACACAAAATTGACGCTTTCAAAGATGATGTTTCCTTCCTTCCTTATGGCAATATTTACTTGGAAAGAGGGGACAGGATATGTTTCTCTTCCTCTGCTTTTCCTCTGATTTCACAGTGTTTGTGGTGTCTGTTGACCAACCTCTCCAAAGGTGACCTTGAACCTCAGTTATATGCCTGTTGTTTTCCCATGTCAATGAAATTTGATTAAACTTGTTTGTCAGTTAATGGTATGTGATTGATTTACAGGTATGGGCAGCCATTCCACCCTGGAAACAAGGCAGTTTAGCAGAATTCGTACTACTGAGTGGCAATGAGGTATTGTCATAACAGACTCTTTGTTCTGCTTGCATATAAATGATGGGTATCAGTAAACGTTGTACTTCAAGCAATAATTATTCCTTACACACACATTATAGTTTATAGAGTGGGATTGTGTAATCCATTCATTCTAAAGAGGCTGAAGAGTTATCACTTCAGAGCTAAAAAGGGATTGTTTCTGGATTTGCAGTCCTCATAGTTATTTGTTTTGTTAGACATTTGAGTAAATCCACACAAATCCTGCACTGTTTGCATGTGAAAAATATGCCTCAGTGTAATGAAAAATCAAATGAAGTCATTATATACTGTAGGCATGGCACCTTTCCAGATGTGTGACTTACTGACGACTGAGCTTTTCTAGGAGAAAATTACAAACGGCAATCTAAAGCTTATTGTATTTGTACAAACAAACAAGAATTGTTCTGTTTTATCGATTTATCATTTACATTCTACTTGGACTGTAAAAATGCGTAATTGTTTTTCACTTAATGGGAGCTGGCTACGGAGGCGTGGTGCACAGTGCTTAGCATTGCTGGCTCACAGCACTGAGGCCCTGGCCTCAACTCCTGGGGTGCTGTCTGCACGCGGTTTTTGTGTTCTCCCTGTGTTTCTATGGGTTTCCTCCAGGTGCTTGTGTTTCCTTCCACTGTACAAAGACATACAGTACTGGTAGGTTAACTGGCCTCTTGGAAATCTGTCCCTGGTCTGAGTGTGTGTTATTGTCTGTCTCTGCCCTGCGATGGACTGGAGTTGTCCTGTCCAGGGCGTATCCCCTCCTGCCTGTTGCTTGGCTCTGGCTCCCCCGCGTCCCTATATGGGTTTAAGCAGTTAGAAAAATGGATGGAAGGATAGGAGCCTGTCATGAGTCAGGCGAGCTTGGAAAAAAACCAACAGGGGCGCTTCATTTGGAAATCTCATTGTTGGCAATGGTCCTTTGTGTTCCAGGTTTCACAAAAGCCTAAAACCCTCAGCCACACCCAGGCAGCAGCCATTCCCTATGTGGCAGCAACCACGTGGTCGGCCTTGGTGAACTCAGGGGGGCTGAACAAGGATAACTGCACTGGAAAGCGGCAAGTTGTGTGGAATCTATGGCTTTAATACTTGTGAATGGGATTTTTTATAGTCAAAATAAAACCTTTTTCATACTAGAGAACTTAATGGTCAGTAGTGTCAAGTTGTGCCAAAGGTGCTGCAGTTATTTCATTGCCGTTTTGACATTATCCACCAGCTATATAATGTGGACTTTTCATTCATAAAGGAGCTGAACTAGTTCAAAGTCAGTATTAATCATGCTCTAGGAAAGAAGGTGATTGCTTACCTGTTAATGTTATGAAATAGACATCTTGGTCTGATATCTTATAATGGTAAGTTAGTAATTCCCTGGATGTAACAGAACTTCTATTACCCCAGGTAATAGAATGGGTAATAAGGTGTCAGCAGAACAATAGCATCTATTATTTTTTTTAACATTTTTTTTTACATCAAACAGTTTTGTCTGTGAAACCATCTTTCTTCATGGGCGTCTTCAACACCCATGAAGAAAGCTTCACAGCTGGAACATCAAGCTGCTCTATAATTCACACAGATCCCCACTCTCACCAGAACACAGTTTTATTTTAAAATGGAAATCCACATCTGTTGGTTTCTAACCTCTTGACATTTCTTCTGCTGCCCTTTACTTTTGGGGGAAAAAAAATTCCAGAATAACCAGTTTTGGTTTTTGCAAGGATTAATTTCACTTTCTTCTCTTCAATAGTGTTTTAATAATAGGTGCTTCAGGGGGAGTCGGAACATTTGCAATTCAGGTAAAGGGCTAAGTTTTTATTAATTGATGGATCGGTCGTATTGGATTCTGGCAAGACATCTGACATTTTTATTGGCTTTAAACAGACAATGTGCATTTGGTTTCCTTTGTACTTTTATCTACAGTTTGTATAGCGCATAAGAATGGCTTATGTAATTTGTAGAAAATTAATTGGTTTCTTCCTGTATGGTTCACTCACCACATTTTTTTATTTTCAGATAAAATCTGAAAACAAAATATTAAATCTAGACATCTACTGTGTCTGTATCTGTTTGTAAAGTAATTTATTTCCTGTTTTAAATGCTTGATAATGTCACAAAGTGAACCATTCTGTTACTGTAAGCTGCTATCCACTACATCTAAGAAAAAGGCAAATTGTTTCACCCTAAGATCAATTGCAATTGATGTACTGGTTACCACTGTCAGCTTATCTTTGTCTGAGAGATGTTTTTCATTATACAGTATATTCTGTTTTGTCCCCACAGTTTTCTAGCAAAACACTAAGTAACCTTGTGGCAACATTAGGGATCTTTAGCTTTATCTGTTTTACAGTGTCAGTGTTCTCAGAAGAATACCTTAATTACAGCTCCTGAAAGCTTGGGGGGCCCATGTAACAGGAACATGTTCCCAGAATGCCGAGACGCTGGTACGAGATTTGGGAGCAGACCATGTGGTGGACTATACAGCAGGACCCGTAGACTCGCAGTTGAGAGCTCTTGAGCGGTAAGTGACCTTAAACATGCAGGCCTTCGGCTCATACTACCTTTGAATGTTCTTTTCTTGACAGCCTCCACCAGGGCCCCAGTTGAATTGTGAAACACATCACAAAGCACCTGTATAGTGTAGCGCAACACATAGCAATACGTCATGTGACCAGGAAGGAGGTAGTGAAAGGCATAGAAACTGAACTAATCCATCAGCGTTACATCGGTCATCCCTTCACAAATCTGACTGAAACAAGGAGATGGTCATGTTTGTAACGACTGAGATAGAGCTTAAGAGAGGTAGGATGAAACAGGATAGATATGGAATCAGTGGTTTTCATAAACATTTTAACTGCTTAAAGCACAAAACACTTTATACTAAGAGGGAGTAAATAGGAAGCTAAAAAGCTGTATCTCAAATGGTTCAACAAATTAACTCGAAAGTGCTTTCTAACACGATGAGAAAAAAAACAACTGGATCTGGTTAAAGAAAAGGAGTACAATGGGTTAGAAACATGGGTGAGACAGGATGTTAGAAAGGTCAAGAGAGAGATGGAAAGAAACATTGTAATGGAGGCTAAATGCATGAGAACTATTTCTTTCATTGCTAAAACAGCAAAGTCAAAAGTATCCAGGAATAACAGGAAGCTTCTAGATGATGAAAAGGAAACGGATGATGTCCTAAATGAGTATTTCACTCAGGTGTTCACAAAGGATGAAACCAGCAAGCAGCCTCGGGCAGCGGAAGGACAAAGTTCTCTATTAAATAGCATCAGTATAGAACAGGCAGTGTTTTGGATAGTAGAAGCACTCAAGATGAAGAAATCCCCTGGGACCATAAGGATATTATCAGTTGAACTGATGGAAACAAAGGTTGTTATTCAGAAGCCACTGGTGCAGTGACTCATATTGTGCTCATATACAAGAAGGGTGACAAAATTGAACCAAGTAATTCTAGACCAATGTAATTTTATGGAAACATACTAAGTTACTAAATTAGAGAATTACCTGCATGGACATAAAATCTAGGCAACATGGGCTCAGAAAAGGTACTTTAGGTCTAACCTAAGCAACTTGCTAAAGTTCTTTGAACAAGCAACAAGCAACGGGCAGTAGGGCAGAAACATTGCTTGCATGTGATGTGTGTATTTAGAATTTCAAAAGGCTTTTGATAACTTTTTTCATAAAATAATAATTCTTAGGTTACAAGAGGTAGATATTCAGGGAGATGTTTGGATTCAAAATGGGCTTATAGAAAAGTTTGGATAAGGGGTGAATGCTCAGCAAAGACTTCTACAGACACTGATAAACCTGCTCCTAGTCATGCTACTTTACTCCTTACTTCTGTTGTCTGCTGAGCCCCAACCCTACATAGCCTTATATATATATAGGTTTTAAAGATGAAATACCAATCATAAGTTTATTAGCAATATTAAGAAAATGAAAAAATTAAAGTGGTTTTCTTTTTTGCTTGGTTATGCATACTTTCACCAATTATTGCAAATCTAGGTTTGCCATATGTTCCTGAAGTTAAATTGGAATTTCCTTATTTTAAAAACCCTTAATCAGGATTTCTTTTTTTTTAATTGGCAATTTTTCTTTCTGCCCGATGTCAGCTGAGAAAACGTTCTGGGCTGCAACAAATATGTTCTGTCCCTACACTATTTACCCAGTGGTTTATAGACTCTCACCTCTCTGCTAGCTCAGTCGCTGGGTTCATGGTCTCTGGGGAGAATCACTTCAGAGAGCCCGTCACAGTCAGATTCGAGTCAGGCTTAGGACATTGGGGCTTCCCGGTTTGTTAAATAACACAAACGGAGAACAAATACACACTATATAGGTTTATTCCATGCTGAAGAAGAAGGCTCCATGGCCGAAATGTGTTTTCTTTCTTCTCTTATAAGCATGGAATAAACCTATTACTTGGTCCTTTGCAGCCTACACGTGCTGACGCAGCTACCAACCTAAATATACACTATGACTTGCCAAAAACAAAGATTTAATGACATCTCCTTTACTTACAGTGTGTCATGGGTTAAAATGTTTATTTCAAAGTGCTTTCATTTTATAAAGTATAAAAATTAATATGCCATAGAGCTAGATTTTTAAGGTGTCAAGATTAATGTTAGAGTTAATGACCATGATAACAGTTTAAAATGGAAGATTCCTAAATTCTATTCAAAATGTTGTTTTGTGCAGAGATTATTTTTCTTTTGGCATGTTACACGAGACACAGACTTGATTCATTCCGGCGATTTTTTTGTCAACTGGTGCTTAGGTTTGATGTGATTCTCGACAACGTGGGAGGAGACACGGAAAAGTGGGCCTTGTCTTTACTGAAGCCTTGGTCTGGAGCCAAATACGTCACATTGGTGACGCCCTTTCTGCTCAACACAGACAGGCTAGGGGTGCCTAATGGAATGCTGCAGAATGGGATCACCATTGGCAGGAAGGCGTTGAAGGTGCAGTATCTTGAAGTCTGATAAAAGGTATCTTGTACATTCATAAAGAGATGAGCATTTTTCTTCTTGCCAGCCTGAATGTCATCTGGAACATTCTGTTGATCGTAATTAGTGTTACAGTTCTTTTAGTTTTACAGAAACTTTCTCACCTGTTGATTTCTTTGTCATCCCTTTTAAAAAAGTCGGTTATTCTACTTATTATGCCTGTACCTTGATTTCAGTCTGCCCCAAATGCAAGCAACGCATTGGCATATTCAAAAATAAAAACCACCTGAACACAGAAGGGGAATACCTCTTTATTCTTGCCTTTATCCAAATGTGGCCACAGTTGCAGAATCTGCTGCTGAGAGATTTGGTAGCTCAGGCTGAGGTGTGGAATGTCTCTGAGGATAGGATTTCTTTGTTACTTCTGTGCATTGAATCAGTCTTGATCTCCGTGTCCCTGCAGTGAGCCAGTGTCTCATCAGTAACCAAACGAGCTGAGATTTTAGGTGACCTTTCTGTCTGAGTCTTCTGATATGCCAAGACCTCAAAGTCTTGAGGGTTCATTTTCATTGATCCTCTGCCATGTTTAAACTATTTTTGACACTGTGGGATAATAAGTTGCAGCCTTTCCCAGTTGAGCATCGGTATGTCCAATGATTTTCTTTAATTAGTTTTCTAACGTTTTATGACTACGCAATGTTCAAACTTTGAAAACTCCCATAATTAGAATTCGTCATTATGTATTATAAGTATGTGCAGCTTTAAGTAATGCAGATGAACCCCACAATAGTATTAATATTAATTATGATAATAGGTATATAGTCTAATTACTTGAGTTATGAAACTTTGAACATCCCCCTTGTGTAAAGGCATGAATTAATATATCTTGCGTAGCATATAATTAGAAACAGCATGGCAGAAAAATGTGATGTGTGTAAATTTGTAGTGTTGTCAGCATGAAAGCAATGCTCTGAAACAAAGAAAGTCTAAGTAGGTTGTGTGGATACATCGTAACGAGGTCTGATGCATCTTACATGCATATATACAAAATACATAGAAGGCTTAGGAGAAAATAGACAAGAAAAACAATACAAAACAGGACTCCTTACTGGGTTTAAATGTGTTGACTGAAAGGATTTAATCTTTTTGGTCTCAATAAAAGACTAGATAGGAGGGTTCATTAAGCGATTAAATATTTGTAAGTATTACTGTAAATAACAGGATTGTAAACTTAGTAAAGTTAAATTTGTACTACTACCGGAAAAACCAGAGACTAGAGAAAAAAAAAAGGTTTAGAATTATCAGTGCATAAAAACTAGGCAGTTTCTGGAGGTGGAGATTCTGAGGCTTATGAGGTACAGTGTACATAAGTACTCTTGCTCTTCCAGTGATGCCCCATAAGGTTGAATTACAAATTATGTAAACGCATTATTTAAAGTTAATAGTGAATCGAGACTTGAATGATCAAACTGATCATTTTTATGGGTGAAAGATAGGCAACTAAAATATATTAATTGCTTTAAATCAAACCTCAATTAGTTCAGGTGTATAACATTGACAAGTCACACACATACTTTAAAGGCCTGTGTGTGAAATAATAATGTTTCACGTGATAGTGGCTCATATTACTGACGTGTACCTTTGCCTCAAGCAAAGATTCAAATATGAAGACCATGGGGCTTTCAAAGAAACTCAGAGATGAGGTTGTAGAAAGACATAGATAAGAAATCAATTAAAAAAATAGATTTGAAACTGGTGAGGGATACCACTGTGAACCTACCGTTGACTTTACAAGAGCTACAGAGTTCAGTGTCGGAGATGGGAGAAATACAGAGCTGCGTGACACCTTCATGTTTCACATGTCTGAGACAAATTATCTAAAAAAATCTCTTATCTGAGCATCAATATTTAATGAAGATAACCTAAATAATGGACACGTACATACATATATATTGTTTCATTATTTATCAAATAAATTGCATTTATTTAACAGAAACGCAATTATCCCTGTGTGCAAAAGTGAGTGAATGTAAAAAAAGTTGTGGCACATCCTTTAGCCGCTACGACAGCAAACAAACATTTCCTATAGTTACTAATCAGTCTTTCACATTTGCTTTGGGGTATGTTTGTCCATTCTACCTTTTAAAACTGGTTCAACTGGTCCAGATTTTTTGACTGTTATAGAAAGCCTCCCAAAGTTTGTCCTGGGGATTGGCACTGTAATTGGTTTGCTTAGTGCCCAATTATTTTGGCACCTGGTTATACAGTACTTGAGTCATTGACTGAGCTAATGAATATTGTGGTTCACTTTTGAATGTACACTAATTCTTATTTATCTATTTCTTTTCCTGTTACTGTACATGCAGTACATCAGTTCCTCAAAGCATCCCTTAGAATTTGTGGATATCAACCCTTCCTTTTAGAAAAGTAAGGACCGGTTTTGGTTAAACAAAGGTTTCATCATAAAAATGTAACTATTAAAGAACTAGAGTAAGAATTCACAGACTTTTAAGCAGCACTGTATGGCAGAGTGGCAAACCCATCTGAAATCACTACGGGGGTTTGCAAAAAAGCATTAAAGTGATACTGCAAATATGCTGTAAAAGGTTTTGTGGTCAGAAAGACAAAATTTGAACTTTTTGATCTTGTAAAGCGTTACATCTGACTCAAACCCTACATGGAGTATCACTCAATCAACACCAACCCTACTGTCATGTATGGTGGCATCATGTAGTTCTGCGTCCCATCAGCAGGCAGTGGGAAGCTTGTCAAGGCTGAGCTAAAAAGGGATGGAGCAAAGCACACGTAAACCGTAAGAGAAAAACCTTCACTCTGCTGAAGACTGAAAATTGGGATGACCTTTGAGTAAGACCATGTGAATCTGTGGCAAGACTTGAAAATTGCTTTCCATCAAGCATCCCCCCCCAACTTGACAGCTTGAGCAGGTTTGAGAGGAAGACTGGACAGAAAATATCTTGTCCTAGTGTGCAAAGTTGTTAGAGACAGCCAAAGGTACTACCGAGCAGACTCCGAGGGGTGAATACTGCAATGTATTTGCTTTACTGTTTTTGCTGACATTGAACAAATTTTAACATTTGCAGTTGAACATTTAAATTGTGATGAAACAATATTCACTTTAAATGTATTAGCCATCAGAATGGGGTGAATATTTTTGAAAGGCAAAGTAAAATCGAAGTTCCAATTATTTTGGTGCCTTGTTTTGTGAATTTGTTCATTGTAAATAATACTTTTAATAATATGGCTGCGATACCTATCAGGCATGAAGGGAAGAGATACAGTAAGTGCTGATTTGCACTGTGAGGAAGGAAACCAGGAGAATAAGACCAATAAAACCGGTATAGGTGTATCTGAATGTATGTTAATTTGAGCTGAGAGGTGTTATCACTTCTGTCTAATCTTCTAATTTCATCATTAGCTATGAAGCACTGCTGCCCCCTAATGAATGAATCCATAGCCAGTCCATAAATCTGTGATTAAAAACAAGTGTCCTATGTAGAGTAAGTACTTTATAGCACATTTGAAGATTGAACATAGGAAAATAAAATTTAAATTAAAACGTGTGTGCAAATTAGTTATTTTAATATGATCAGTACATGATGAAGAACTTTTAAACTTTTTTAACTTTAGTCTATAAGGCACTTATAGGACACAAACATCTAGGGGGTTTATTTAAAAGATGTGTTCTGTGGTAGATGTGATTAAAACTAGTTTGCACTTGTAATTTCAGTTCTATTTGTATCTTACTTTAATCTATTGATTTACATAGCTACATATGAACATGCCTATCTTTTTATGACATTTCCTATAATATATCTGTCTTATTCATTTTATTAAAGACAATTAAAATTCTGTTTTGTATTCCCAGGAGTAATAATACGCGATCCTAGTTCAATTGATGCCATACACCAAGAAATAATGTGTTCAACCCTGAACACAATGGCTTTATTTTTTCAGGCTACTGTAGAGTCTGACACAGTCCAAAAAAGGTAACGGGAAAAGTATATTTTTCCTGTATTTTCAGCTGAATAGTAATTCTAACTGGCTTCTTCTTTAACCCTAGATGTGTTTTGTGAATAAATTATAGCAATAAAAGGTTTATGAAGTTACTAAAGATTGGCTGTGGTAGTACAGCATAACAGCTGGTAGCTAAAACGTAGCTCGAAACATACACAATGAATGTGACTGGATTGCCTAGGCGGCAGGATTTCTGCCTGATTAAGAGTCACATTGTCAATGTGACTGTGGATTTCCCTCCAACTAGACTGAGCCTTTGTTCCAAATCCAGGGAGGATAAGCCTGAATGTTTGTCCAATGAGACACTCACTGGGTTCACCTGCAGTCTCTGTCAGAGAGGGCCCACAGAGAAACCTTGTGGTAGCATGAATTTTTACACTTCTAGCTGCAGTCTTTTGTGAAACTGTAAATATCCAGCACAAGCTTATATCTTTCTTTCTGTTATAGCATCTTCTTAAGAAGTGCTATAAGACTTCTTCTTTGTTGCGCCTTAAGATGCTCTGTGTTATGCTTATTTTTTGTATTGTTTTTTGCCATCATTAACTCCGTTTATCCCCTAAAAAAGTAGGCACCCTTTGTTGCCATCCCCAGTTATTTGACTAATTTAAAATGTGTCCTGATATTTAGACTTATGTACAAATTCCTGTTGCGCTTGGTTGCATACTCGGTAACTGCCAAGGGTGTCCCTGTAGTCTCCTTTTCTTTTTACAAATTCTTCTGGTCTTGAGACCCACTTAAAATGCATAAACCTGTCGATGTTTAGCTAAACATAATTTTGCATGATTTAAACAATATTGATAGTTTGAAGCTAGCTCTTTTTATCTTTACATTGGTAAGGGATTTATTTCAGTAGTCTGTGAAACTGTCCTGGAATCTCACTTGAGAACCTGAACTAAGGAGTTTGTCTGAAAATTCACTTTACATTAAAAGGCGAGTCTTGGAGTGTCTGATGGAGTGTTCAAATGTACCTTTTGTAATGCAACACACTTAAAATGACCAAGAGAGCTTTGAGCTCTCATGACAATACTGCCTCCTTTGTTCTCAAGAACTGTGCACACTCAGCTAAACAGCCCCTTCTTGTTCATAGTCCTTTTTGTTTCCCGCAGCAGAGTTGGGGAATAAAGAGCTGTCTCCCCAGAGAGCAGGTAGATTACAGCATATACATTTCCAGCCTATGCATTATCCCTCAACTAGATTTCCTCTGTAAAACTCTCAGGTGAAGGGGTTACGCTAGGTCAGACCTAGATGTGTGTAGGTATTCACAGTAACACAGTAAGTTTTTTTGGCTAAAACAATCAGGATGTGAAATCCATTATGCCATAACCAGCCCCTAGTTGTCCTTTCCTCAAATTCTGAATTGAATGAAAAAGGGAGCATTGATTCTTTCTCGGAGATATCTGTGGCTGCTGATGGTTAACACTCAGAGTGCTTCTGAAAAATATACAATATTCATGCAGTGCTCTCTCATGAATGTCACACCCAATTGCCCATTGTACGCCCATTACTCAACACTGACCACTTCTATGGCTTTCTTGCTGGCAACTCCCAAATCCTGTGGGAGAACTCAGCAGTTTCTTCAGTGATGTCAAGGTTTTGGCTACAACAGCTTTACCTTCTACTGTATGTTTTCCTTATTGTTTTTGACAGAAAAGAAAAAAAGCCTTTCCCATCCCACCTTTTAAAACATGCATATGAATTATCTACCCTCAGTTTCAAGTCCGAACCAGATCTGAGTGGATAATTCTGGAATGTTATTTGTGCCATTTGCCAATTAAGCCGGGATCCTTTGATTCTGTTGTTTTGCGCTCTTGCAAACCTGAATGCGTTTTTGTCGTGCTCATCGGCTGACCTCATCATAATCAAACCACATCAAAGCACAGATGAAATAATGAAGTGACACTTCAGTTCATTCAGGAGAGGAATTCTGTTGCCATGGAAGTAATGTCACAAGGAAAAGGATTAGAACCAGTTATTAAATTCACAAAGATCTGACGCTTTGAATGGCGTGCCCCTGTGTTTTGAAGTAGGACCGGGAGACTTTCTGCATGAGGAGGGTTGCTTACACACGGGGTCTCCGTTTCTGTTTCGCAGAATCTGTGCAAAGGAGTGCACTACCGCTGGGGGTTCTTCGCTCCAAGCGGCCCCGTGCTTGACGAAGTCAGCGAGCTCGTCGATGCTGGAAAGGTATGTTGGTTATCTGGGCTCAGACCCACTGGGGTTATACAACTCCATAGCGCTCTGTTACAGTCTTTCAGCATGGCACACCCCTCTTCCCTGAGACAGGCCACTGGAATGTGAGGAGAGGAGAATGAACAGACACCACTCCTTTGAAGCACCTGTGACAGAGCACTCTTTCCGCCATTGCGTTGTCCTTTTTCTCTATGCGTATACGCCCTGACACGTACTAGCGCAGAATTTGTCCCATTGGTTACTTGATAAAAACATGCAGCTAATGTTCTGAAACTCATCTTGTAAAGTTAAACAGAATTTTAGGCTGCATTGAGCAGATAGGATGAAACATAAACAAGCATAATATGATGTAAGTCAGAGGTATATAGAACTAAACATTTTTCTAAATGAAACAGAAAAATCGTGCATGCTGAAAATGGACAGCAACAGCAACAGATGTCCTCTTAGGTTACAACTTTTAGGCCTCAGCTAGACATACGCTTCCAGATTTCCATTAGTTGAAGACTGGAGATAAAATTGGATGTTGATTCTCCTTAACAGTGTTTTAGAAAAATAGAAATTGCCTCTTAAGGTAACAAAAACAGTAAATGATTTTTCATTTTAATAACATTATTCTGAAAATCTACAGAATATATGTACAGTAAATACATAAAAGTGTTTATGATAAAGAATATGTAATGTCATTTAATGAGCCTGTGATGGTTATGACATACATAATTATAAAATGTAATGTTCACTACTAAATTACTCAGAAAAAGTTTTCAAACTGAGTTTTCTGGTGCATATGGATATGAAGAATGTTAGAAGTGATTTAGAGAGAGCCCACTGGCCTGCGACCCCTGTTCTGTCTGTAATACTGGTTTTCCAGTAACAAAGCTGTGGTTCTACAGGACTGCCTATACTACTACTGTATGCCTTATCATATTCTACACTCAGTGTTTCCACTGCAGCTCACTATGCCTTTACTTATAGGTAAATGCTGAATAACTATTTAAGTTAGGGTGAAACATTTACAGTATATACTCTTATTTTATTTTTTCAATTAAAAAAAGTGACAAACATTCACATTAAAGTCACTGAAACATTTAACAACAGTAAATGTTGACAACTCCAGTGAATGGAGAAATAACTTTATCCTACAGTATTTTATGTAAAGGAGACGAAAAGGCAGTAAGAAAGAAAATTCAGAAAATGTGAACATCGCAGTTGTGTATCTTGTTTCACAATAGGGAAATCTGATCTGCATCACAACCAATATATTGATTAACCTCAAGAAAACAGAACAATGCTAAAGCAGTGTTTTAAAGAAAAAAGATATAAAATTGATCAATATTAATCTCATAATCTAATCTCAATGTTAATCATGGCATAACACTATTAGTTCAAATATTTCGTTGCCCTTTTGGATTATCTTTCAGTGGTTCCTTACTTTGTTTGAAAATAGTTTGAAAAGGTGATTAAAATGATCACTGTTGCAGTGAGAGTTGAACAGGATGCCAACAGTGAGTGGTTAGTAGCCCTTCTCCATCTGAAAGCTCCACATATCGTGTTGGTTATATATGTAGTATTCTCTTACAGGCAGGCTGGGCAGCGCAGCTTCGGGCGGTGATGACTAATTTCAGACAGATTTAAACGGTGTTCCCATAATCCATTATCAGTGTTTTTATTTTCAGACTAATCTCCAGCCATTATCACCCTCTCGATTGAAAAGGCAGGTTATTCACGCTCGCGTGTCTGTGAACAGGAAGAATTTCTGTCCCTGTCAGTTGATTACAGGGAAAGTTCAATGGCTTTCTCTGCAATGACGAGATCAGCCCATTCATTGCTAATTAAACAACTTGTTGATCGGTGGCCGAGATAATAGCTCCGACTGAGAGAATTGTTCAGCCTCATCATTTTTATTTTTTCTTTTGTTGACGGCAGTGCATATTTGGAGACGAGCTGGCATTGGTGTGGTAGTGTGATGGAGCTGCACATTTGGAAAGCAGGACAATGCATCACTCCTGTTTGCTCCCTTATTCAAAGAAAGCCATAGGGGAACAGATTTAGTCTTTTTCTTCTTGTTTCAATTTTAATGTTTTTTGTTATTAGTTGTTAGTTCAAAGTGTTAAAAAATCTGTCAGTGAATGACAAAAAAACAGGCATTCTTATGATGGGATTTATATCTTTCATAGCTTTCATTTCATTTGAGGTTCTACATCATTCAGACGATCACGTCAATGACAGTGTGTGTTTGGTGCTCTTCTGGTGATTCCCAAAAAGGGTTTCTGTGAGACTACAGTAACTTGTTCAGTGAAAGCACTTTTCCCATGGTTCCCTCCTGTCCAGCTCCGAGAGTATTTAGACATTCCTCTTTGGTGTGACCTGGAATACGAGAATCCAAGAAGAAAAGACAGCCGGGATAAGCAGAACTTCAGGGATAGGAAAATGTAGCAGGTACTGACACGGACACCGGCCTCTCTTTGTAACTCCTGCATGATGTCTTGCAGATCCGCCCGGTCATTGAGCAGCAGTTCACCTTCTCGCAGGTCCCGGACGCCTTGGAGAAAGTGGAGTGGGGCCACGCGAGAGGGAAGACCGTGGTCAACATCGCTGGGGTCCACCAGTAACCCCACGGCTCCGAACAAATCGGAGTCAATGCCACACCAAGCTGCTGGCCTACATGCTCGTCTTTCCAGCTTGCATCGACCACGAAAGTTTAGGTTCATACAAACATGTTGTTTATTTTCTTTGTATTGTTAACGATTACTGTAAAATGGTCTTTATGCAGAGGTGTATCACAGTTTCCTTAATTAAAACCACAAAGGAGTGCTGTA
Organism: Atractosteus spatula; assembly: GCF_055471065.1. Classification (NCBI taxonomy): domain Eukaryota; kingdom Metazoa; phylum Chordata; class Actinopteri; order Semionotiformes; family Lepisosteidae; genus Atractosteus; species Atractosteus spatula. The sequence continues at coordinate 44,860,501 of NC_142707.1, read as the reverse complement.
GTTTGTGCTCCATTTTTTATTAGTGTTACCTTCAGTAGAACAAAAGGCCTCTACAAGATCATTACAAGATGTCTTGGAACAGTAGATTGCACTCCTGCTGCTTCCCTACATTGCCTTGATGAGGAATAGAAGAATCTGCATACATACCTTCCCTTTCATATGCAACTCTCTACAGCTCTGAAGCACCCCTGCAGTATATACAGTAAAATATGTTGCTTTCTCCTACTACCAGTGTGGATCACTTTGCACTCTTTAATGGCGATTTTCATGTGTCATATGTCAGTCCAATCCATGATTTTTTCTTTCTGTAATTCCCTTGCTGCGGTTTCTGTGTTTGCCACTTCCCTTATGCAAGTATCACCAGTACATTTGACTCATCTAGCAGTACCAGATATATAGCAACAGGCCTAAACAGATCCCTGAGGCACACAGAACAGGAATGCCGTTAACTACAGTAAATCTGTCTATGTACATACAGTATATGTTACCTTGGATTGCTATGGATTTTGAGAATCCTTATATGATGGACCTTATTAAATGCTTTCTGGAAATCTACATTTATGATGTCATGAGATTTAATGTTATCGAATGTTTGCGTTGCTTGTTTGAAGAACTCTTATTAGACGAGACCTTCCCTTTCTAAACTCATATTGGCTCTTTAAATATCCATGTTTTCTAAGACTTCTTCTAGTTCAGCTCTAAATATAATTTCTATACCTTTACCAGTAAGAGAAGTAAGACTGGTGGGTAGTTTTGTGGTTCAGCTGTGGCCCTGATTTTGTGGACTGATGTTACATTTGTGATTTGCTAAGCTTTAGTTACTGCACCCATTCTAAGTGAGAGAGAGAACTAGAAATATTTCAGCTAGGGGTGTATAATTAAGATCCCTCTTTTCCTTAAATATAATTGGGAAAATGCAATGAGGCTCTGGAGATTTTTTTAAGTGCCTTAGATCTCCTTTATCAGCATTCTATTCTTTAACTGAAATACCCTTAGCCACCGAAAGGGAGAAACAAGAAAAAGGTGTGTAATTTCACCTGACAATGAGCTAGACCACAGTACCAATTTGTACTGTGCATTTACTAGAGGTTTAACAAAGTCTTGTTTTTTACTATTTGTGCAGACTTTCACTTACATGCTTTAGCTTAAAAAAACATTTATTAGATAAATGCAATGGTTTTACATTAACGTCCTTAAAACATCTAAAAGTTCTAGAACCCTTTTCAGTAAACAAGAACTTAAAAAAATGAAAGCAGAAACACACTTTTTACACTTGCATGTCAACAACGTACATTAGAATACAACAAACTCAATATTACACCTTGCAATATCAGTAGTGCGGTTCCAATAAAAAAGCAAAACAAATGTGTAACAAAAGATGAGATTAACTGAAGGTAGAATATTACCTGTACTAAATGCTGGGAAATGCCAGTTTACAAAATGTACACCCTGTGTTAAGAGTTTTATTAGACAACTTATTGAGATGGTTCTAAATTTTTCTGTCCGCCTAAATTGTCTTCCGAAGTTAAGCAATCTGAATGACAACACTATTCATCTTTTTAATGAAAACCTGAAGACCTTATCAAGTCATGAACTGAAAGCAGTGCTAAGACTTTGTGACATTCTTTCCTTTACACCAAAACAATAGATAAGGTTTTGTTTTGAACCATACGTTGCTTCACAACAGCATCTGTGGCACTTCCCAATGGCAATTATTTAATCTAGCCATCTAAAGCATTTTAACAATGTTCCAAAATTAACATGAGAAACCTTCCAATCCCATATATATGTTTTTGATGAACAAAGAGTAAAATAGATTTTCCAGTTCAAGTCCTTATGCTTATAGAACTTAGTATGCGCCAAATAAGGATTAATCAAATAAATAATATTTCTAAAAAGGTTCATGCACACACCTCTAAACTTACAGGTTTTTTCTTAGATATGGTAAAGTCTGGTCTGTTGTTCCATTTATATTGAACTCATAACCCTGAGAATTTCTAAATGCTTTAGAATACGGACATCTGTTTTTTTCCTTTTGTCTTTTAGATATTACATATGAAGGTTCTAATTACAAACATTTGCATCCTACACTGTTATTTACCTAACATGGGTAATTGTGTCATAAAAAAATATTTCAGACCGTTTAGCTAAGGAGCAGTTCTTCATAATTGAACATTTACAGCTAAGAACACACTCCATTAGGAGACTCAAAAATTAATGTCTGCTGGTTGGAGACACTTCTCTTTTATAAGCTCCTGTAGGAAGGCATGGCAGAGCTCCTCTGTGACAGTCACTGCTTCACAGGATCTCCACAGACCACTTTTGACTCAGCTTCTTTTCATCAATAGTATTGATGATCACTTGGTTTTTGTCAAACTGTTGACCTCCTGTGAAAGAAGAAGAAGGATCCACAGCTGTTGAAGGTACTATATCGACCGATATTAATTACAATCAAAACTTGTTCAAAGACATTAAGAATTACTTTAGAATATATAAAATAAAAAGACGGATATTCTTGTTTGTTCAGGTTTTAATGTAAAACCCAAATCGTTAGTTACTCCTTGCTTGTAACCACAAGGTGGCGCTGTCTACTAAGGCCCTACATTGGAATCATTCAGTAAAAATTCATTTTAAGAGCAGTTAATAAAGATATCTCTGTGCATTATGTTTAGAACATACCTGTACAAATATATGGATTTTATAGAGTCACCCCATTAAAAATTAACTTGAATTTACAATAAACTGCAAGATGTGCTGAATCGTTCTATTTTTGTATCTTTGATGACTGAATATTTTCCTTTCTTCAGTTTTAACTGAAGTAAAACCTTTCTGCTAAGCATTGGCCACCTTCAGCCTAAAAACTACTCAATTATTCTGTAACACCTAAAAAGGATCCACATGCAAACACCTTAAGATATGTTTATCTAGAAGGGTATTATGTTCTTTGTCACAGCTCTGAGCCTTGTCTGATTAAATTAATCACATAGATTTACCTCTGTTAGCTCTGGTAAATAGTAATGGAGGTGGCTCTTCTTTATTCATCACCAAAATACCTGTTAGTTTTGGCAAGTCCTAACTCTAAACATGCATTCTGGAACATAAATATTAAAAATACATGTACATGCAAAATATTTTTTTTTTTTATCAGTATCTGGTGCAAATGCAGGACAGGTGTCTTCCTCAGGGACAGATCTGATCCACAAAAACCTTAACAGAGAAGGCTATCTAACGTATTGTTCTCAACAATGAATGCACTGTGTTTCAGTGTCAGCTCTATGTAACTCCACATTCCCAATCGCAACAGGAGTGGTTTAGGTTTCATGTTACAGGAAACAAAACAGCACATTTTACTGTGCGTGTTTTAAAACCGACCTGAACTCACATGTGACTTTTGGGCCTGGATTCAACTACTAGATAGGTCTGATTTTTGTTGGCACATAAATAAGAACACACAGCAGAGGTTTAGCTGCCCACACAAATATCCCTTAGAAACAGCTGTGAATTATTTACAGTGGAACAAATAATAGGTTTATTCCATGCTGAAAAAAAAGGAGAAAGAAAACACGTTTCAGCCGTGAAGCCTTTCAGGTACTCTTTTTCAGAAAACGTTCTCCTTTTTTTCAGCATGGAATAAACCTATTACTTGTTCCTTTGCAGCCTACACATGCTGACGCAGCTACCCACCTGAATTATTTACAGTGGTTTGCCTTGTCACTCTCTTGTCAGGGATGGGCACTTACAGTATGCGCAGTCTGTACTCAAGTGATCAGACAGAGTGGGTGTGGTGCTCTTTTCACTCAGCACATAATCGCTCATATACCTTTTTAATGTAATTTAACCCTTTAAAGATCATGCTCGTGAATAGATAGTAATACTGAAAATCCTTAATATTATGTGTTTAGATAAGCACCATGAACAACTTACTTCACTTTACTATACTACTAATACTTATTTTATTTTTAAATAGGAAGGTGTAATAAAATGAACCTGATTTTGAGAGAGTTCCCCACTAGAAATCTTCCACAAAGCATTAGGCTCACAACTGATGTCAATTGTCTCTAAAAGGTTCTACGTTTTTTGCAGTTCTGTGCCATTGCTTTCAGAGAGCGTATCGGTTTGCTGCTCTCATACTGTATATTTTCAAGATCACTAGAAAAAACATATAAATTAAATATATACAGATAGTGCTTACAAACCTCTGGTTATATACTGACAATATAGATTATTTTGTTCATGTAAACAATCTTAAACTTTTATCCTTATATCCACGCACAGCAACAACTTAATTAGGAGAATTTAGGACTGCATTTAAGCACTGTTGTTATGATACTCTTTTGTCAGTACATTAATAGATAAATCAACTCAATTCTCTAATGAATGAATGAATGGCCTGGTTAATCATTCACTGATTGTGTGTACTGACTGATGGAGTCAGTCATTACACATGAAATGAACCTCACACAGAAATGTTTCAAGGTGCTAAATAAAAACAGTTTGTTATCTGGTTGTAAGAAACAGCAGTTTCAGCATTTTAGTTAAATGTTCTGAGTCACTGGGCTTCCAGCACTGCTGTACACATTGGAATATTACTAAGGCAGTTTAGTGACATAAGGTATAAATGTATTAAAATGCTTTAATAATAATAATTGCTTACACTTATATAGCGCTTTTCTGGACACTCCACTCAAAGCGCTTTACAGGTAATGGGGACTCCCCTCCACCACCACCAATGTGCAGCATCCACCTGGATGATGCGACGGCAGCCATAGTGCACCAGAACACTCACAACACATCAGCTATCAGTGGGGAGGAGAGCAGAATTATGTAGCCAATTCATAGAGGGGGATTATTAGGAGGCCATGATTGGTAAAGGCCAATGGGAAATTTGGCCAGGACGTCGGGGTTACAACTTCTTTTCGAGAAACGCCCTGGGATTTTTAATGACCACAGAGAGTCAAGACCTCGGTTTTACGTCTCATCCGAAGGATGGCGCCTGTTTACAGTATAGTGTCCCCGTCACTATACTGGGGCATTAGGACCCACATGGACCGCAGGGTGAGCGCCCCCTGCTGGCCCCACTAACACCTCTTCCAGCAGCAACCTTAGTTTTTCCCTGGAGGTCTCCCATCCAGGTACTGACCAGGCTCACACCTGCTTAGCTTCAGTGGGTTGCCAGTTGTGAGTTGCAGGGTGATATGGCTGCTGGCCAAGTAATGTTTAGTAATGTTATATACTGTACAGTAACTTTATATAAAGTTTTAGTTTTTATAAGTTCATGTGTGGCTATCTGTGGCTATTTCCTATCTAAAACAAAGCAAAAGAAAACCATTTATTTAGGCATAAGTGTGGTAACAACAGACTGAATACAAAAGCAATCCCACTGTGAGTTACTTTATGTAGATCCACAGCACCACACAAAGCACTAGAAGAGTATTAGTATATTTGAAGATTATAGCTACAGAACAATGACAGCAAACTTACCTTTTACTTCTAAAACAAGTTCTGGTTTCGCGTTACATCTGATGAGGCCATCAGGAGTGATACTCCAGAAATGGGTCTCTTTCCCTGGCTCGGGTGAAAGGGTTAGCCTGCAACCAGCCATAATAATACTGCCTACAGTTTCCAAGCAGCAGTCTTCCAACATCTACAAAAGAGAAGAGGCTGGCATAAGCAATAACCCCACCTGTCATAAAAACAAGAATCTGAAATCTGTACAGTAAGCATGTGTTTTGAAACAAGGTTTACAAAGACATACTAACTATTTTAATTTCTTTATACTTTGTAGTTCTTTATTTCAAAGGGTATATTCCTAGAGAGACAGATGTGATGCAGGTTTTGGGTTTATATACTGTCTTTTTATTACTTGTGTTGGCTGATGCTTTTATCCAAAGTGACTTACATCTGATATCTGTGCCCATTAATACCGCAGGCAGTTTTATTAGGGAATCTAATTGCTCCAGAGCAATAGCAGTGCACAATAGAATTTACTGGTACTGCACAGAAAAAATCAAAGTGCCGGAATAAATTAGGGACACCACGCAAATTGAAAGGAAGGGCTTCCGTGTTGGTTTGTCTCCTGTGTTAATTAAGCAGATAGCATTCCAGCTTGCTTAGGGTCATGTACTGTGTAAAAAAGCTGAACGGCCCTGGATTTCAATAACTGTGGTTAGCATGACTGCAAGATGAAACCTCTGTGACTCTGACAGGGGAACAAGTAAAAGTGTATTCCATGCTGAAAAGAGAAGAAAAGGAACACAACATTTCGGCTGACCCCACAGTTTGTTTTCTTCTCTTTTCAGCATGGAATACACCTTTACTTGTTTCTTTGCAGCCTACGCATACTAATACAGCTACCTTCTTGAACAACTCTGAAAGAGGGGTGACTCCTGGGGTACAATTGGCATGAGATTCAGTAACCAAGATAGCTCAACTTAAATATAGTTAGGGAGCAGTGCTATCTAAGGCGATCTCAGCGTGGAGATCTCAGAGAAAGACATCATCAGCAAAGAGCAACAGTGGGTGAGTTGCAGAGCACAAACCACTCGTCCCACCTGGCAATGGACATTTGTGAGTCCAGTGTGTTACAGAGAACCCAGGCAATAGACTATAGAGTGCTGAAGAAATGTGATTTGGTCAGATGAATCACCCTCCACCATGTTCTCGAAGAATGGACATGAGAACTCTATGTTCCAATAGTGAAGGGCCTGGTAGCTCTGTAATATTGTGGGGTGCAATTTCCTGGCTTGGTTTGGGTGCTCTTAATTCCCTTAGAAAGCAAGGTCTATGATCATTTTTAATTAATGGCACTGAGTGATCATCTTCAGTGTTTCATTCCTGCTGGGAGGGGTGTGCCAATCTCCAAACTGATCAGTCATCAATCAAACCAGGAACATTATGAGCTAGGAAAAATAAATAGAAACGGGAATCTCATGCACTAAGTAGAACGCCTTTATGTAGCCTGGTCTGTTTCTGACCCTAAAATATCAATCTGTATCCCAAAATCTAGATATTCTTCTCAAGGTCTTTGAAAAGCAACTGCAAGCTGAGTTCTGTGGAAGTACAATATGCAAATGTTCAAATCCAATGACGTCTGCTTCAAGATGGGACTTGTTAATGAAGGAATATGTTATTGCATATAGTTTAACAGCAAAGACAAGTAAACAATTGGTTCATGCACTGCTTAGACAATACACATTATTATTACCTTGCATCTTAAGAGACCATCTTGATAAAACCAGATCTGTTCAAAAGCTCCAGTATCCTCCAGAGCCTGAATTCTCATCAGTTTTATGTCGTCAAGAGTGCCAGTGATTGACATCAGTGTCCCAGTTTCCTTGTTCCGAATTCTAAAGAAAACTTGTTTCTGTGGAAATAATATTTAATCACATGGTCTCTTCTTCAGGTGTTATTCCTGCTCTATAATCTGTATGCATTTTTCACTAAAGCACTATCAAGTGACCAAAAACAATGTCACTGAATTAACTATATTGATTAACTATATTGTCATATGATTTAATCCACATTAAATGTCATATCAGAATTTCCTTAATAGTATCAGTACACAATATTACAGATATGTTTTTGTGCTGGAAAAAAGCCACTGGAAAACAGAAAGCTGCGATCAAGAGATTTCCTCAGAGGATGGGTCACTAAAATTAAACATGAATTGAAAGACTACATTTAAAAAAAAATGTAAACAGAGTTTAGATCAGCTGGCACACATTTCATTCCAGATAATCTCGAGCAAAACCTAAACATTAACAACCAGTATTCTTGGCCCAAGGTCCTCCGTATGTTTTTCCTTTAATGTGTGTCATGTGTCGAGGTGACTGGAAATATCGTCTGAGGAATGCTGCACCCCCAAGAGTGAAAAATGAAAATGTCTTATTATGCTAAACACCCCCGGTGAAATGGGATTGACCCAACATACCCATTTTACGTTGGGCTGTGTTGGGAATTTACCCAACATACCTCTGTAAGTAAGCAAATATACTGTACATACATCTATGCAATTAATCAGTGGAAAAAAGAAACACATAACATCTTCAATGTCAAACACTAGACCTCCATTTTGTAATGAAAAGAAAGAGTCTAGTTATGGACGAGACATGAATTGTGAGTACATTCTGATAATTCTGTGTACAACAGACTGAAATTTGTTTCTTCTTAAGTTTCAACTAATTGTAATTTCTGTATAAAAATATTACCTGGAATAAAGGACGCAAGGAGCCAATTTTGTGCCATTTGCTGTATCTGTGCCAGTCAGGTATAACACTTGGTAGAAGCAGAATCTGACGACCTCTGTAATTGCTTTGTTCATAAACTACCCACCTGTTGGAACATTGTTTAAAGACAATCACACACCACCTCTTTACTGATCAACATTTTCTTTACTATTTATTTTTTTAACGCAAATGAGCTCAACTTCTAACTTAATCATTCTGAAAATAGCACACTACTGCAGAAGAATTTGGTTTATACGCACATGGTGAATTCCTCATGCAACTGTCATACTTTCTTCAATTCTGTAACCTCTTTAAAAACATGTATTACTTTACAATAAGAGACAATTCACATTTATTTTACCAGGAATAGATGCACAGACCTTGAAATCATTGCAATTCACTGTAAAGTGCATGTCATATTATCGCCATGGGAGATAATGTATTACTTTATATGCACTTTAAAAGAACAGTCACTAATAATACAGTTAAGTGTTACCAAATATGACATTTACAGATATGTCAAACTTCTTTAAACACCAGGGTATGCGACCTCAATATTATATTCCCCATCTATTCACAAACCTATGGATCTCTGCATTGATATTTTATTCATCCATCTGTTTTCCAACAGCATTATCCAATACAGGGTCACAGGGGGGCAAAGCCTATCCTAGTCCCTCGCAGGGCAGACAGACACAAACACAGACAAACTCACACCAGGGCCAATTTTCCCAGACGCCAACTAACCTACTACTATGTGTTTGGAGTGTGGAAGGAAACCGGAACACCCGGAGGAATCCCACATGAACACGGGGAGAACACACAAACTAAACTCAGGAATTGAACCCAGGACCCCAGGCAGCAATGCTAACCTCTGTGCCACCGTGCTACCCTTAATATTTTATTTTAAATGAAAATGATGCTGAATGCACTATGCACTGTACAGTATAACTATTCTCAATCCCCCAACAAAGGCACTGTTCGCTTGTATAGCAGAGCAAAGTCCTTCAGGTTTAATAAAAAAACGTCACTCACATTCCTCCTTCCACATTGACAGAGAAGACATGGGGACTGCATCCCGCTAACTGCAGGTTCACTTCACCTTCTTTCAGAACAATTCTCTTCCCTCTGAAGTCTGCTTTAGCATACAGTGTAATGTAAGGCTGAGAGAATTCCTGCAACAAATCCGACACAATACGAAGGTTGCAAACAAATGGCTATTTTCACAACATGCTTTTTTCTTCCTATGAGTTATAAAATGAACTCTGTGACGTACTTCCGCCCTGTTTCTATGCACTACCCTGAGCTCTTCAGGAAATTTACTATACCAGTTTACTGTATTCTCATGTTAAAGCTGTATAGAAAAGCAGTAAACAGTCCCCAGTTCAGTCAGTCCATCTTCCTTTACAGACATGTTAATACTGAACCTCAGAATCAACATCTCCAATGATAAAAGGCCATAGTAAAGCAGAGCTGTAGAACAACAACTACAGGTGATCAAATGTAGATCTAAGCAGCTTTAAATTAAGCATTATGTAAAATTAATGAAGTGTCCCCATTAATAAACACAACCTTTCAGCCATTTTTTTCTAACAAAGAAATTAATTACACAACAAGCAGAATGAAAGGAAAGTGCAATGTCAGTTACATGATTTTAGCTCTAGGGATAGGTCTCTAGGTCTAGGGGTAGTGCAGAGTAGGGGACAAGGCTAACTGTATACAGCAGGTTACCAGTATGCGTAAATGCTATGGACACTGCTATTTGTACCTCTTTATAAGGTACTTTACACCAACAGATACAGTATGCTGGAGGCAAACTAGCAAACTGCCCAGAGGAGATTCCAATGCATGGATGGGGTCAAAATATGTAAGCAAAATAGGTTGTGAATTTTTGTAACAATTTTTGTAACATGGTGGATATCGGTATGTAGCGGGATTGTTACATACTGTACACTGGTGCAGAGGGGTTGTCCTCTGGGAAGACTCTGGGCCTGCTAGTGACCAAGATCGAGCCACACTTGTCACTGGTGACAACTAGGAGTCTCTTATGGTGGAGGACCTGGCCTCATGGTGTGGCAGAGTTATCCGCTGTCTGGGGAGTGCTAATGAGCTTGGAGCCCCCATGTGAACAGGATCCGATCCTGGCAGGGCAGGAGGAGCTGCACTTATCACACTCTCCTACTCTGAGGCAGAACATCTGCTGCATGCGTTTTGTCTTTTCCAGGCTTGATTAGTGTATGTCAGGTCTTCCTGGTGTATACAAACATGTTCTTAAATTCTGAGTTGTAACTCAGCTACTTGGATTTTAGCCCAAACTAATATCACTTGTTTAGCTTCCTTGCAGTAGCTGCCTATGGATTTTAGAATAAGATTCAGAATACTGCTTCTCACCTTTAAAGGGCTGAGAGTTTTGGATCAGAAAACAAAACAGTAAACTGGTACTGTAACTCTCTATACCCCTTTGTCATTTGAACACAAGGCTCAGACTCGGCTCAAAACACCCAGAAACCATGCTTTGTGTTCTGGGGCTCAAAGAATGTGCAGTGATCTGCCAGCCTTATCAGACCTTAAAGGTCAGGCAGCACTTTCATATCCAATCTTAAAATTCATACTTATACTCTAATTCTGTTTCATCTACTGTATTATTTTTTACCTTGGGTAGTTTTATTGTGCAGTGCTTTGAGATATAAAATAATATAAATGATATATTTAAATTATAGAAAATAAATGATGATATTATTATGAATAATAATTGCACTTATAGCATACTGTATACGTACTGTGTATAATAGATTGTCGTGTTTTTAAAACCTGCTTGCAAGGAAAGGGCTAAACAGCATGTTTTCTTAATTATTCATAATTAGATATTTTGTGAAACCATATAGACAAAATAAGAAATTTTAGAAAATATACGTTGTACTTACAAAACCTGATATCTGCATGGATTGGATAGATGAGTTGAGATTGGGGCAGCCTAATGCAATCAGGTCAGGATAGTCTCCCTCTTCCAGCACATACATGTGTCCCTCGAACCCTTGTCCTTCATAGGCTATCCAACTGGCAAAAGCAGATTTCAGTCAGGGTTTATTCTCACTCGTGTGTATTCAGTATTCTCAGCACAAACAATATGTTTAAATTATAAATGATAACAGCGCAGGGTTGATTGACTTTTTTACGATAACAGTTGGTATTTTCCACAGTAAATACTCTTGCTACTTTCTTTGACAAGGAAAAGGAACAATATTCTCAATTTTAAAAACAGCGCAAGTCAGAACTTTGTTAGTGATGCACAGGTGCTTATATTGTTTTCACTTCCACTCTTTATAAGTAAATTTAGAGTAAACTTAATCATTCTGAAAATATTGGAGGTGGAATGTCATGAAACAGAAATGTAAAGACCAACATTAAATAAGTTGTATAATAACACATAAACATAAATGGTGTGCAGTCTAATTAACCCTGCTTCACAGTTTGTTTCCTTCTTAATTTCACTCCAGAATGCCTCCCATTTCATTGGAATGATTGGTTATGTGTGTCTTTTGCAAGGAAAGGCACAAATCAAGTTAAAACACACTGACATGCTCTACAATGAATAAGAACCCTAATTCAGAACTAATTATGGATTGGAAAAAATTAAGTCCTTTGTTTTCATCTTCTGCATTGACTATCAAGAGCTCTTTTTCAGTGATTGCAATTATTCAATTCATACAGTGAATGCAACACTACTTGAATAATTGACTGAATTAGAAAAAACACAACCTGTTCAAACTTACAATGCTGATAAGACTGTAGAAATATTATTTAATTCAAGGCTTAAGAACGTTGTAGTTTAAATGGACCTACTGAATGTTAAAGTAATAGCATTCATGAACTGAAAAATATTATCCAAATTTATTCAATTACCATGTATTACACAGAGGGTGTGAATAATTTTTACTACTTCTATAAGAGAATCAGAGATCTTTTATATGCAAATAGTAGTACATGTTTCTGAATTTCAGACTGAAAGGGATGAATGTCTTGTATAAACATTCGTAGAAGTCTTTAATTCTAGAGTGACATTTTATTTTTCAAATTATACATTTTTCTCAAAAAGCTAGGACATATTATAAGCCATGCAACTGTCTAAAAAATAAGACTGAAGTGGGAACAGAACAAATCTACGTAACACAATACACTGTTAGTAAAATTCCTGAAGACAAATGTTCTGATTTTGAAAACCCACCTTCCAGACAAAATCTTACAGGACCCCAGTGTGAATGATTGGGGAAGGGCTGGTGAACTGTCCTCCAGGGTGTGACAGCTGCCCTGAAAGTCAGGCTCCGAAAATAACTGAGCCTGTGAAAAACCGAATGAAAAAGTGAGCTGCTACAACATCAATATAATTTCTAACATAACATTTTCATTATCAGCTTCACAAAATGTGCAAAATTTTCATTTTTAAGCTGTTATGTTATACTTTATAATGAATAGAGCTCATTACAATAAACATAAGATGTAGGTTTAATGTAGGTTAAACCTTTGTAGGTTTGATGTAGGTTTAAAAATTGAAATATTTATTTTTGGTATGTTGTTTTTTTACATCATAATTTTTATTGCCTGCAAGGAAATGAACAAGAATTCTAAACATGCAGAAGTTTTGTACATACAGACAAAACTATCGTTATTTTTCACAGACAACAGTATTGTCATTTTTCAAAGGGTGTGACAAATGTCTGTCATCCAAAAATACAAAATCACAGATATGACAATGACTGCGCTAACAATTTTAAATCATACTGTAGAACAAACGATAGAAATCAGGTGTTCATTTAGACATCTAGTTCATTCATTCTGAGTTTACAAAAATGCCAAAGTTACAGAAATTATATAAAATAGAAACTTTGAACTGTCAGACACAATAACTTTTTAATGAAATTGATTATCTTGTTGACACATCTTAGCAACAGGACATAGACAGACAAGGCCAACTCAAAATGAAGTTCTCATATTAATTCTTGCACATGACAAATATTTCTTTGCATTGCTATGCTAAGCCATTAGTGTCTCCACTGTACAGCATGTGTATTAAAACTTGATATTGGGCACGCATATGCTTAGATAAAAGAAATTAAACCTCTTTCATGAATGATCATGTTCCACAAACTTGGAAGGCTTTGTATTTTTTATAGTGGAATAATGACTTCTGTTCTTTGTTGTAACAAAAGATTGTGCTGGTTTCCCATTTTAAGAAATCAAATCTTTTTTAAATGCTATTTTGAAATGCACCGTGTTCAAATATGTAATGTGTACAAAGAACAGATGTACTGACATTGAAAGATATTTGAAAGGAATCTTCTTACAGACAAAAAAACGTGTTTGTATGAAAACCACATTTCACAAAACAAAATAGAATTGTGCAAAAAGAGGGAGATGCTAAATTAGTGACATTTACTTCTTCCATTAAAGAAAAATTAAAAATGATGTAAAAATGGTATTTTTGCTTACCTTAAATTTTGGTTCTGAACCACAAAGCGTTTCCTAAAATGCAAATTATAAAGAGAACTGTAAACAACTAGGAAATAGGAGAAAACCCCTAAATGTACAAAAAACTGTGAAAAGGGAATGAAAGAAAGGATAACATGCTTCCCCCATATTCCGACCATCAGACAAATCACATCCCTGTCTGTGTTCTCTGGTCTTTTTTTACAATGGCCTCTTGTTCATCCCTTCAACAAGACTAGGAATGCAAGTCACAGAGCATTCTCCTGCTGTAATCCTGGACAGGTTAGGAATTCAGGAGAAAATCAGGGTTTCCAAGCCCAGCTGTTTTCAAATCTCACCTTAAAACGTACATATTTAAACTGGCATTACTCCAGATTTTATGACCTGCACAGGCCATTGGAAAGGTGTTTAAAACAAAAAAATAATAAACATGTAAACCACCCAAAAAAATAAATCTCGTGGTTTATTTAAAACAAATCCATATATAACAATTCGAGCCAAAATACTTCCCCGTCTTTTATGAGAAAAGGCTTAAAACCAACAGATTTATCTTACCAGAAACACAGGCAGAACGGATGAGATTTTAAAATTATTTGCTCCCCAGTCTTCAAAGTTATTGTATAGTCCTTTTTCTAAGACATATTTTTCTCCAGTAAAGTCAGGACTCTCAAAGGCCACCCACCTGCAAAAAAGAGGTATACAGAAACTAGTTATATAGGATTACACTAAAAATAACTAAGTATAAAAAGCTACCAGACAACATAGCTTTTTTGTGAACATTTTCAGCCTCTGAGCTTTTGCATGGCTGCCTTGAAAAAAAAACTGTGTATTGTCTAGAGAATTTCAAAGTGTTGGGATTGATCCTTTATACTTTCAGACAAAGCTTTTGTTTTTTCATTTCTCTTCTCAGTATTTCACTTTGCTTAAACCCACCCTCACCTCAGGGACATTTGGATTCCTCAGTGATTTATGGTTAACGTTGGCCCTCAGACTGAGCCATCATTACACAAGAGACATGCCCCTATCTGTACATATTCAGCAGTTGAAATGATAAAGCTTAACAAGCTTTTCAACTCAGGGAATAAACTAGAGTATGAGAAAGGACTCTCAATACAGTGAGAAGCTATCAATTAGATATTTCCTCTACAACATTTAATGCATTTAAAAGAGAACGTAATACAGTACATGGGTACAAAAGCAGAATTAGGTCAGGAATGATCATTGCAACTGTTTGCTTTTGTAACCTTAGTCAGTTAACACACGTTTTAGTCCTTACAAGAAAGCAACACAAAAAAGCTGTCAAAATCCTAACCACATCTAAACAACTTTTGCTTGTATTTTATAACATGAGTTTGTATTATTTAAAAAAAAAACATGGTAAAAAATGGATTTAATGTTAAAGCACTTCTGTGCTTGAACCACAGACCATTCAAAGATAAAATGAGGAAAACCAAGTGATGAAAAATTCATATGCATATAGAAAGGGAGTGTTTTCAGGCACAAATATTTTAAGGTAATGAAACCACTAACTTTCCAAGACAAAACTATAGAAGCGTTCTGAAAAGAAAGAAAAATCTTTCTCAGCTATATTGGTAACCATTCGTGTTCACATACAGTGATGAATGTCTACATACTTGGAGAGAGCTGTTTACCATTTTTATGTTTAAAGTAAGAACAATGTTCAGTTTGGATACTTAACAACAAACACTTAACCTGGTTTAGATGACAGAAAAAGCCATCATTAAATGGGACATTAACTGGCGACATATCTCCACTTGGGTTTCTCATGCTGGCCATACAAGATGCTTTACATTTCTGACATGCCTGTCTTTGTCCAGGTATTTCAGACATCAGGAAATGTAAAACCCCAGGAAGAAACATGCATCCCTCTCAATGCATTCACAATCTGACAGCCAAAGCATTTTACAGTATGTCTACAGTATATCCTCTCCGTAAGTATAAAACACATAAGACGGTGTAAATGTCTTTGCTCTATTTAGTAGAAATAGAAATGATAAAGGAAGAGGAAAAATGTACTTTTCTGACTTTTTCACTGGTTTATGTCAGGGTTCAAATATATTGTTCAATCATATGTATTCTCTTTCATATAAACTTGGTCAATTCTGTATAAAAAGGTAAAATTTGGAACCAAATTCTCTGATCTTCATTTGATGTTTCTTATACAAACAAAGCTGCAAAAAGTACACTGGCTGAAGAACTGTAAATAAACTCATCATGGAGCCTAGTACTGAATTAAATGTCTCATGGGTTTTATTCCTTGGTTACATTTCTCACAGTTCTAGCTTTTTTTTTAATTCTGTTCTGTTTTTTTATGGTTTTGAAAGTGAATAGGTCACAGCACAGTTCCTGCAAGGCGCAGTGCTGTGAAACCATTCTCATCATTAAATAACAGGCTCGACTGAAAGGGCAGCAATGGTGAGATATAAAAGACAATGAAGAATTACAGTGGTGTCTGGAAGTATAAGCAGGGGAAGGCCATGCCAGACACTCCTGCCCCTAATATTTTGTGCCGCGGGTGCTGGGTATTTAGCCAGTAAGAAGTGAGCTGGAAAGCCTGCGGGTGAGTCTGCAGATGACTAACTGACAGAGGAAATGATGAGGCAGGCACATCCTGGATGGAAAGTGGAACTGCCCAAACCTGCTCCAGGGGTGGAGCACTGCATTGCAGAACACAAAACACCTTCAGAGGTAAGATAACTAATGCTAACTGACACCTCAAGCAACCATGAAAGGAGAAGCATTTATTTCATCTTAAGGAATGAAGGAGACAATTTTCATTCTCACGTCTTCTTAAATTTCATCCCACTTGTGCAAGATAAAGTCTCACAAAATCAGTGAAAGGTTCACCATACTGAATCAGATTTTTTAGAAAAATTTACTAGAAGAGCAGTTTATATATATATATTCTATGAAGGAAAATGACTCAATTAAACTGTTTTGGAAGCCAAAAATAAAGCAAATAAGTTTTTCTCATTCAAACATCTTAAGTGACAATGGAGTTAAATCTTCCATTTCAGTACTTCACTATAACTTTCACCCGTTTCGAATCAAACACAGTGCTATTGCACCGAATGTGAAGTGTGTTTGTCATTTACTGAGCATCACAGCAGCATAGTGCTCAGAATTGTTGACTCACAGCTCCAGGCTGCTGTGTTTAATTCCAGCTTGAGGCACCAGCTCTTACACTCTCCTCTGCATGCTTGCATAGGGTTTAGCCTCCAATTACCTCTCACCACTGAAAGATACGCAGGCTTGGTTTGATTGCTTACTCTGAAGTGTCCCTCCTCTCACACGTGACTATTCTAATGTTCTTGTGCTCTGACAACCTGTTTTCTGAAAGTGTCAGTTTCTTTTAACATGTCCAACAGGGATTCCAATTTGGCCTGAAAACTGAAATACTGCCCATTTTCCAACACAAAGAAAGGTTACATATCTACTGTATGGTGCACATTACATTTATAATATGTTTTGTACTGAAGTATACAAGCTATTGAACAACAATAACAATAGTCTTTAAATATCCGTTTAACAGTTAGAAACCTCAGAATAACCCCTCAGGGAAAACAAACCAAAATGACAATGCCAGATTTTGGACAGCGTGCATTGTAACCTACAGGATCAAAACCTCAGAGTCCAGAAAAACAAAAAAGTAAACCACAAGGTTCAGATTCAACAGGAAATTCTTGTTCTACTTTCTGCACTGGCTGAAATTTAAAGGAACGATGCTGCCACTGCAAAGACTGGGCCGAGGAAACCAAAGAAAATGCAAGATCGGGCTACATACCACAGTAACAGCTGAATATGAATACATATTGCAGCTTCAGATTAAATCATGCAACAGTGACATTCAATAAAAAATATGATTTTTTTATGTGATCATAATGCCACTGATATAAATTATTTGGGGGTTTTGTGGTGTCACTGGGAATTGGGAGAAGGAAACATTTATCACGTATAGTACACAATATTCAATCATGCCCAAATGATGAACAGATATTATATACTGAGAAGCTTTAATAATGCAACAAATGCTACTGGTTCCAATAGAATTTGCTTACTAATACCTTTCTTTTTAGAAATATAAACAATATAAATATAAAATAAAAAACTGTAGCTACAGTACAAATACTCTTGGTTACCTAACGTACATAACTAAAACTGAGCGGCCAGTGGATCTTAAGACGTCTTAGTTCAAACATTTGTCACTAAACTCTTATTAACAAAATGCGTCACTTACACACCACTAATGACCTCAATTGACTGTGTCTTTATTCCATAACCTGTGTCCTCCATGTTTGCAATCATTCCCAAAACAGCAATGCTGCTTCCTTTATCTCCAAAGTCTTTGTCGCTGTACATTTTCATACTTGGTGACAAAAAGTCCTATGAAATGAAAAGAACACTGTGGTTAGCTTTTCTATCATAAAAACTCTTAATGATATTTAAAGCTCAGGAGACATTCTGAGTAGATAAGGATAGAACAATCATTAAAAATTAAGATTTTTCTATGTGCATATAAAATGTCAGAGGTACACTAGCTTTCTAATCCTAAACTGTACTGGCAAACAAAAGGATCTAACAAGTTCCACACATCCTAGAAATCTCTTTTATCTAAGTGCCAGAGCAATGCCACTAAAAATGATAACCTGTTCCCATAATAACAGCCTGCCTCTGTCATATTGGTTAATAAACTGGCATATAAGCTAAGGTCCCAGCAACTGCATCAGAACTTGGTTTTAATGGTGGCAAAGATTCACAGTGGGAGCTACTTACTGCACATGTGTGTAGGCTAGTAATGACTGGTTCAGCCCACTTGAACCTAACAATCACCTACCTTAGCAGGTTTCTCTTTAACAGAATAATAGGTCTTAACAATGTATTATTATTACAGACTGTTATAAGGTCAGGAAACTTTTAATTGCAATAAAGTTTTCTGTTTATTTTGACGGTTATAATAAATTATAATAAAAAATTCTATTTTGTACTTTACGCCTATTTTTGTACTTTGGCCATAAAGGCCATCCTTGACAATGGACTCATTCGTCAGGACTTACTGCCACTACAGGTCTCAAAGACAGGAGTTGCCCATCACATCCTCCCCAGTCCCTCCAGTGTGGATACTCTCCTTCTTCGAGAACATACTGTCGTCCTTCAAACCCCACCTTTTCATAACCCACCCAGCTGTAAAAGAGTAGGAAGAAGCACAGAATATCAACAGTATATCACAGGCAAAGGAGTAAATGAAAGCCAGTAATTTTACAATATACAGTACTGAGTGTTAATTTGCAATATTCAGCCAAAACTGAAAACACATGCTTGTACTCACATGTTATTCATTGCAATGTAAACATAACACAATTTGGTTGTTCTAAGAGCATATGATATGTTCAGCTAGAAAATGGAGAGAATTTCAGTACTCACAGTCCACCAAGGATTTTGATGGAGCCAACAGAACTCAATTCCTTTACCCAACAAGTTGAGATCTCTGAATTCTCATCTTCCCGAGCAAAGCTGAAAACATCTTTATCAACCTCTACAAATTCTCCTTCGAATGACGGCTTTTCATACACAATAGCCTGTAACAACAAAGATGAAAGGTTAGCTTGCTGCTAGGATATGATTCTGAATGGCTCAGGGAATTCCACTGGAACGGGCCGCTGCTTGTCAGCTGCAGGAATATTCACATTCTTAGTGCAGGATAAAAGTCATATCATAAATACTTTTTGCAAGTCTTTTCATCCCCAGTTCCACATTCGAACAAGACTTGTCACTAAACTTTCAACTAGAAACATGGTTTCTTTTGAGCCATTGTCAAGGACATGTGAATAAGTCCTGTTTCTTAGTGAATCTGAATTTGCTAGTTTCTTTGTGAACACATCTTAACGATAATTGTAAAAATCATATTATTAGATCAAGATAGATCATGCTAAATATATAACTGAGAGCTATTTTTTATTGAGATAGTTCCAAAAAATGTTATTTAAAATGTTTTCATAAGAATAAGCCTTTCATACAAATGAGTACCACTTAAAGAATTATTTTTTCATATACCTTTGGTTCAGTAGGCTTCTCTACCTTCAGTCCACCCTACAAAACACGAAACACATAAAATGCTAATGAGATAAACGACTGGAAACGACAGTATAATTACCAAATCAGCTAAGTCCTTAATATTACAGCCAGACAAAACCTGTAACCACAGTGTATAATTTTAAGTAATTTATAAAACTACACTTATAAACATCTATATAGAAGGAATACAAGTACTGAACATACATAACATGTTAAGAGGATGATGAACAAAGTCAAAATAAGTACATAGTATGCTTAGGGAATCGATTAAAATCTCTGTCATTTTTATGTATAATTTAAAAATAATTTCCTTTAAAATGTGAAAAAAAATATTTGAATGGACACCCATGTTGCTTTGTCACTGAATTGCATTTGAATCACTGAATTGAATTTCACTCCAAAAACCAAATTCACTTTATTATGCAAATGTGCATCAGTGGGGAAAAGTACACAACAAACCGAACAGTGGAATGAGTTACTGGAATCACTGAAAGTACTAATGAGAGGTAATAAATGGGTTTATAAGCAGAAGCTATTCACAATTACTAAACAATTTATACAAGAGAATAATTTAAGTTGTGTTAATCAACATTATTAACAGTTGTATCTGTTACTTCTAGTTTGCCTAAAACTCTTACTAATGTGCTGTTAACTTAATACATGACAAAAAGAATGTATAGATGAAGTTTGTAACAATCTAAATAATAAAACTGAATATAAGATCGAAGTAAATTATATACTACCGGATCTCAATAATATAGAACCTTTAAAAAGATACTGAAATCAGTTAAAGGTACTCAGAACTTATGGCAAGTCACCATTTTGAGAGGCCTTAGAGATCTGACAAATGGCTCCTGAAATCCCCATGACTCAGGGCAAGGATACTCTCCTGGCTCCAGCACAGACAGAGCTCCCTGGAAGCCAGGTTGATCAAACACCAGCCAGCTGCAATGAGAGATGGAGAGACACAGAATCACAACTGTCCACTCTACTATGTGTTTCAATTGTTACATTTCAAATTCACCCCTAACTGAAGAATGGGGTGGATTTCCAAACACCATTAAAGAACTATATGGCTTCCATTCTCTTGTGGACACAGGCAACTGGCAATGTTTAAGAACCTTCTGACTATGTTCTGATAATAATAGGTTTCACACGTCGTCCTTTACCTCTTTATAGTCTAGAGTAGGTATAAAGGCCTACAGTTTCACACAGTACTAACACCTGTCACGTTTATTCTTATTTGATGGGTTTGAACCCAAGGTCATCCTCATCATGAATAAACCCATCATGTCCCATATGACAATTGAAAGACTATCCTTCTGTGGTCTCTCTAGGTGACTAAGATCTACAGTGGGGGCCCAGGGCTCTCTTAGCGTTGGTGCTGAAGCTTTATCTTCATCTCTAGGATTTGGCTTTATAGATACTGCTAAGTGAATTAAATGTGCTTGCTAACAATGAACTGGAACGTTACTGGCTTGGGAAAAACTGAAACTTCCAATAACTGTTTTTTATATTTAGTGCAAGGTGTACATACTGTAGGTATTTCAATGAAAGGAGACTCTTCATTGCGCATTTCAACAAGGCCCTTGGCAGAACTTGTCTAGTTGTTCCATATAGACATTTTTAATCCTTTGGCTCAAATTACACAACGGTTATGTCCTTCGCAAGTTTGACTTGCATTCAGCATTGGACATACTGTCTATAACCCGCACAATATCTGGAGAACATATATTCTGAACAAACTTTATTATAGGAACATGTAATGGGTTTATTCCATGCTGAAAAGAGAAGAAAGAAAACACAACGTTTCGGCTGTGGATCCTTCTTCAGGTATGAGGACAAAAACCTAATACCTGAAGGAGGCTCCACTGCCGAAACATTGTGATTTCTTTCTTCTCTTTTCAGCTTGGAATAAACCTATTACTTGTTCCTTTGCAGCCTATGCATGCTGACGCAGCTACCCACCTAAACTTTATTATAGGGTCGGCCTTGTCTTCTGGAATCTTCATTGCTTTGTCTAGGAGACTGACGAGAGTAGCAATGGCTTTCTGCACTCCACCTGCATTCACTCAGTTTTCCTATCACACTGTCCTAACTATGATCATTTTGAAACCAAATGACTCAGCAAAAATGGCACCCAAAATGAGAATTTGGACTGATCATCTCCTGGCAGGCACCTTAACCCAGCCGTCATGTGATGTAAACTCTACTTTTCCAACAACCATATCTTTAGCCATTTCTTTTAGTTCCATTAAATAATATCTCACTTCCTGGTTTGCAGGACCCATCCAACCTGAATAATTAGTAAGAATATCCAAAATACCTACTGTACTTGCACCCCTGTAACAGATAAACCACTGGTAGCACAGCCATTCACGAAGTGCCTGAATTGATAAGTTTCCCACTCACACTTTGGGCTGTGCCTTTAGAAAATGTTTTCTTCTAATATTGCGGCAAGGATGTCTGACACCGCCATTTCTGTTTTCCAAAGCTATATAGACTCATTCATGTATAACAGCATAAGCAAGTCTGCACTGAAGGGAGCGGCAGAGAAAGTTAACTTCTTGGACATACTATTTTCCTTGGTTCCAACAGGCAGAATACCAGAAGCTGAAACCTTTCAGTTGTCCCAATCACTGTTAATCCCTGCCTAGTGAATGTCTCCCATTTCCTTTTCTTTCAGGTGATCTATAGGACTGAACAGCTGTGTCATTTTTCCACAAATGAGACAGTGCTAACAGATTTTACTTCCTCAACTTATTCGGCTTCTACAAACTTTTCAACTTTCCCGCCTAGGCATCTAAAGAGTTCTTGACACTTGAGAACACGGACATTCTACTTGTTGTGTATTTCTGAAGGTTCCCTCAATCTTTGGCAAGACTGCAACTTGAATGCTTTGGTCTTCAATTGTTTATAGCATGGCTTCATGGCTTCTGTACATTTCTAAGGAGCTTTGTCATTCGCATGCATTTACTACACACACACGCTATTGTGATTTTATCACTTGTTTTAAATATAGTACTCACGGTGTCCAAAGACTCCAAAAATGTGGTGCACACCTAATTTTATGATTACTGGAAAAACTGTTCATTACTACTGACATACACCATAATGAATGTATGCCAAAGTAAACTTGCATAGTCAGCTTGCTTATACATACAGCTCAGAAAATGAAGTTGCTTACTATCAGAATGACAATTTTTACCTGTTCAGGAAAAAAAAGAGAGAAATAAAGCAGTAATCATTACACTTACACGCCAGAATGAACCTTGACAGACTCTGTGCAAAGTGGTAATCCATATGTACATGTTTCCAAAGTGTCATCACAGTACATCGTCACAGTTCCCAAACCCTGAGGCTCTGTGTACAGGTCGATTTGAGGGATACTGTAGTCCTGAACAAAGAAGAAACAAAAGTAACCAAGGTAATTTACAAAGTCTTAGGAGATATTTAGCTCACATGCTTTTTGTGATGACATAGCTTTGAATAAAATTGACCTGAGTGTAGTACAGTAGCTGCCATTTATTTCAAATAATAATTCCAAGAGATTTATGGAAGCCTGAAGGAATACTGGATTCATTCTTTTATCTATTTTCTTCTAGAAAATGTGTAGCCAGTAATACATTACATTCTATTTGTGATAACTGTGTAATGCTTAAAGAGATGTATTCGATGTTGGAGACAATATGTTTCATCACAATAATAACAGAATACTACCAATGATGAAAATGAGAGGATGCTAGGAAGATTAGGTTACTTACATTTACCACAAGTCTAATGGAGCCGATTACCATGGGAGAAGTGGGGTCCTGCTGTGTCTCAGCATCTACCTTATCTTCACAGACAGGCTCACTCCAGACATTCTCAAGCTCTGTTGGCCCTTCTTCCAAGGCTATTGTACGGCCTTCAAAATTGGGCTTTTCATACAAAATCCAGCTGAAAACATTTAATGAAATGTTAAGACTGCCATAGTACCAATGTTCACCTCACACACAGGCTACACCATAGAAAAAAAAGGCATAAGAAAGCATCTTCATAATATAAGCAATTCCTAATGAATACTGTCAACAAATACAAATTATATCAGTGAGCTGTATTTCATAATGTGGCTTCATGTATCTTGAATTTGTCACAACACACTTAATTTACTCAAGTCTTTAAAAATCTTTTACCTGGTAAGGAAAATGTATAGGAAATACCAAAGTATTTGGTAAAATACCAGTATAACTACTGACATCACCTATGGTGACAGACTCTCAATTGTTTCAATATTATTTTGAGGGAGCTTGAAGATTGCGGGAGTTCATATGTTGTGCTGATTTCCCATAACCCCCCAAAAAATCTAAACATGCTTACAGACAGGCTTCAAGGTTAAATTAAGTCCAATACAAAAATCACATGGAAAGCATACCAAACTAGTGATCAAAATTAGTACACTCAGATTCCAGAAGATGATGTGCTGCTACTGCATGAATTAGCTGTTTTTTATGTTTTATTTTATATTATAGATGCTTGGAAAATATGATGTTGTAATTTTAGACAGACACTTTACTTTTTGTGGCTTGACTTACTAAATAGATACTAAATACCATATCTGGAGTATGAAAGTGTCAGATTCATAAATAGTAAAGCATGCCAGTAACCCCATATAATTTGTATAAATTGACATATTTGTATCTTCTGGACAAAACAAGGCAAAAAGAATGTTAGGATATATAGATAAAATCATAGAATTTAAATGAGGAAATGTTGTCTAAATTGTATAATTGTATAACACACTGTGTACACTTTTGGTCACCAAGTTAAAAAAAAAAGATTTTGCAGTGCTGCAATAAGTCCAGAAAAGATACACAGGACAAAGGGAATATCTTATATCTTTATACTAATAGACCTGAAACGTTTCTGAACAGAGAAGTTTATAAAGAGATCTGATCCAAATAATTAAAATCCTCAAATGCACTGACAAAGGTAACCCAGTCAACATCTCCTAAGGCAATAAAGAAACATGAAAGAGTGACACAAGAAGTCATTACATAGAATTGCATTTAACACTGAGAAGTGGAATAACTTTACTTAAATGGTGTGAGTATGGACCAAGCACATTAGTCATGTTTAGAAGGATCTTTTTTATCTAAAGAGGTTGTACTTATTAACGTATTGCCTTTAATTTCAGTACATTCCAGTTCACTTTATAGCAAAGATAGCAATTCAATAGTAGAAAAGTAAAAATAACATTTTAAGACAGAAAAAAACTGCCTGTATTGAATGTTAGGAAATGCCTGCTTAAAGGGGAACCAATTTCTCAGACTGATTATTAAATCTTGGTAATAAATTAATTGATAGTATAGCAAAATTTCAAAATTTACAAATTAAGTACAAAATCATGAACTTTGTGAAAATACTGTATGGTCGCTATGTTGTCGAAAACCGCTGGTCTCACTAGAGAGCAAGGGCTTGTGAGAACTGTGTCTTAAACTGGCCCTTCCTGCTCACTAGTCTCTGTAATGAATAATGTAAAGCAATGTACAAACTAATAAGTACAGATTGTGCAGCAGACATTTCACTGCAGAAATGCTTCAATATGATCTGCAAACAGAGTTAACAAGTAAGTACTATTTATCGGCAAAATCATCTTGAAGTTAAGAGAACTATTTCTATTGGATTAAAAGAGATGTATTCACAGCCTGCTTGTTTACAAGGTAACAGAGTCTGTTCAAGTCACCACAGGTTTTGAAGTCGTGTTCTAAATCGCAGACAATGACAGCAATAAGGCGCTGCACAAACCAGGAAATTTAGTCAATTTTGTGATTTAAGAGAGATAAGAGAGATCACTTTATTACCTATATACAATTTCTTGCATTAGGAATGTGTGTTTTTGCATACCCCAGCTTGCTCTCCATGAGACACACAGACAGGGAGAGAAGCTTGGGGTCAGAACACAGGGACAGCCATTGTACAGCACCCCTGGAGCAGCTGGGGTTAAGGGCCTTGCTCAGGGGCCCAACGGAGTATTATTCCTCTGCTGGCCACGGGATTTGAACCACAGGTGCAGATCCTTAGCAACAGAGCCACCACTCCACCCCAATGGGACATTACTGTGTTCATTTTACTTTATTTGTGGTTTGAAATGCACTCATCAATGATTCTTTCTAACCATGAAATATAAAAATGGTGTTCCAGTTCTCCTTTACGATAGGGATGCTCATACAGTCTCAGGTTGAGAGTTCCACAATTTAGGACTTAGAGGACCAGTTTTGGAGATTGCTAGTGTGTCATCACTGAGCTGTTGTATCACGGAGCATAAAGGTTTTATAAAATGGACTAATAGATTTGCATAACTGTATAAAATAACTTACCATCCTCTTAACACCTTGACTGAAATCACAGGTGACAATTTCATATAACTGGCATCCTCTACATCTTTGCAAATTTCAAATGCTTCCCCGCCAAACTGTGGCTGCTCATGAATGACAATCTGTTAAAGGACAGAAGATTGGGTAGGTGCGCTCTCATATAAAAAAGTCCCACAATAATCACATATCACTTCGATTTTGACCTAAACTGCATTTAGGCCTGAAACCTCAAGATGTGTAGAACTATACTAAATAAAATCTTTGTCCGGCTATAGATACAGTAACTGCATAATAATTATACAGTAACTCCAAGAGGAACAATTACTGAGATTCTACAAAGGCAACATTTTAAACTAATATACTATTTAAACTATTTTAAACTAAATACAATTATGACAAAACAAAAGTACTTGGTCACATACACTGCCCTTTATAAGTATTGAGACACTGAAGTCAAAATTGCTGTTTTTGCTTTATAATCAAGCAATTCACATTTGAGATGTACTGTGAAAATGAACATGAGGCAAAAGTATAGAATGTCACTTTTATTTCTGGGTATTTCTGTGCTTATATGTTGTACCGTTTTAGAGTAATAGCTCTTTTTGTGTTCAATCCCCCCATTTCATGTGAGCGTAAGTTTTGGGACAGGTTTGCTGCCAGGTGTTTCTTATCGGTAAGGTGTTTCCTGTTGCATCGATTGTGCACACATTAAAGAGCTATGAATGTATCATGCTGGATTTAGCCATTTCTCTCCCTCTGTGTCTATCTTGGGAGTCAGTAGGTCTAAACCAACATGAAGACTAGAGAACTGTCTACGAATGAGAAGCAAGCAATTTGGATGCTGAAAGAAAAGAATAATTCAATCAGAACCATAGCATAGAAACTTGGCATACAAAAATCAACAATTTGGAATATCTTGAAAAAGAAGGAAAATCACCAGTGTACTTGGCAATCAGCAACAACCAGGTTGGCCGAGGAAAACAACCGATGATGGAAAAATTATCAGAGCTGTGGAGCAAAACTATAAAACAACTGTCCCTGAGATCACCAACACCTCCCACAGTACAGGGGTGAAGACACCACAATATACTGTTTGCAGAAAACTTCGACAGCAGAATTACAAAGGCTACACCGCAAGATGCAAACCTCTCATCACAACCGAAAATAGAAAAGCCAGATTACTATTTGCTAAAAAGAGTTCTGGAACTAAACCTCAACCAAAGTCATACCTTACCAAAGTAAGAGAAAGGAATAAGCTGCTGATGATCCAGAGCACACCAACTCATCTGTGAAAAATGGTGGAGGTACCACCTCTGGAACTGACTCATTCATCACTAATGCTGATGATGTAACTAATGACTGTGGTAGCAGAAAGACTTCACAAATACCTTTACAAATGTCTGCCTTTACAAATACCTCCAGACTCATTTGTTGGATCTTCATAATGCAGCAAGACAATGACCCAAAACAGAATTCTAATGCAACCAAAGAGTTCCAAGAAAAATAAGTGACACGTTTTAGACTGGACAAATCAATCTCCCGATTTAAATCCAATCGTGCATGTATTTCACTTGCTAAAAACAAGACTAAAGTCACGAACAACCCCCCCCCCCCCCAAAAAAAAAGAACAACTTAAAATGGCTATACCAACGGCTTGGAAAAACATCTCCAGAGAACAACTAAGAGTTTGGTGATGTCAGTGGGTCGCAGGCGGCTTGATGCAGTTATTGAGTGCAAAGGATGAGCAATTTCCAAAGTTTTATACTACTTTAATTTTAAGTTAATTTGTCCCAATACATATGCTGACTTAAAAGATGTATTATTCTTAAATGTTAAAGCATACAGTATATGCACAGAAATACCCAGAAATAAAAGATGACATACTGTACTTTTGCCTCATATTCATCTTTTCATCTTAAATTCTCAATTCAATCTCAATTCTCTCCAAATTTATTCTACAGAAAAATAGACTGCAATGTCCCAATACCTATGGAAGGCAATGTATGTGCTGTCATGTTTGATTAGGGCTCTCTAGAACCAGAGAAAGAGATCACTAGCATAAGTTTTAGTCTGGCTATAAATGTCCCTCACAAATGGAACAAGAATGACTAATTCATCAATACATTGGCTACTGGCTAACAGATCAGTTTCATCAATATCACGATTAACATTGTGGTTCCAACTGAAAACCAGGTTGTGTTGTCATTTGAATTCCTCACTGGATGTGCAATGGTCAAAAAATATCAAAGCTGTGCTTACCTTCCCCGGTCGCTTATGGATTCTTCTTTGATCTATGAGTGGTATCTGTGATTAAAAAGAGAAAAACATGACTGACTCTCCGATACCTATTCCAACATCCTACAGTATATCCCAATAGGAATATTGCCTTTTTTGACAACCCATCTTTGAGGAATGGAAATATGTGAGATGGTTTAAAACAAAAACTTTGTACTTTGCTTGTATAACCTCTCTGTAAAATACTATGTAAAGCTTTTGAACTTTCAACTAGCATATTACAGACACATTTAAAAAAGGGAAGAAGAAACTTAACCCTCCCTGCAGACAATCTTTGAAAAATCCATAATCAAACAGACAGAAAAAACTATATCAGATCCTTCCCACATCCTCAATTCTTAATATCAACTTCTTCCTTCTGGCAAACGTTTTAGGGTTCCCAAATACAAGTCAAACAGATACAAACATTCCTTTGTTCCACTATCCATTAAAGCTGTCAACACAAATGTCAAGGATAAACACAATTTTGACTCTTACAATCCACTTGAATGCAATATGTTTTGTAATGTGTTATAAATGTTACATGTTGTTATGTGCCATATATGTGCAAT
The DNA here is from genome assembly GCF_055471065.1 of Atractosteus spatula. Lineage (NCBI taxonomy): Eukaryota > Metazoa > Chordata > Actinopteri > Semionotiformes > Lepisosteidae > Atractosteus > Atractosteus spatula. The sequence continues at coordinate 44,831,497 of NC_142707.1, read as the reverse complement.
AGAGTGATGTGCAATGTTTTTCTTATTTTTTGTAATAGAATAATGTGCAATGTTTTTCTTTTCATCTTCTTTTTTTTTGTTTGCATTCTATTTAAATGTACAGGAGTGCTGTGTGTCCATAAACATTTCCCTCAGGGGACAATAAAAATCTTATCTTATCCTAGTGAGACAGTTTTCTAAAATAAGCTGATCATGAGTTTTGCATTGTTTCTTGCAGACTCAGTGTTATGTGTTGCTTTGCAGTTTTATAATGTGATTTACTAAGAATACCCCAGAACACATGTATGTATGTTTAATAAAAGTCCAAGGAAAAAAAAACAAATTTGAGCTTTTCAATTCAAGCCTTCCACCACTTCCTCCTTAAGAAAATAATAAGTACTATATGTAGCAGACAGTAATATTACAAGAATGTTTAAAACCATGTATAAAACATCTCCTTCTCAAAGATATTTTGAGGAAATAAAAGTGTAACAGTCTTGGACAGATCGTAAGTCTTAAAACAATTTTACAAGCATTTTACTACTGTAGTTACATGCCAAGCATTTCAAATAATACCCCGTGGATACAAATCCTTTATCATGCAAAAGAATCACCTGCAGCCTCTTTTCTGTTAGAAAGCAGTTAAATGTTAAATAAAGAATTACAAAACTACTGAAACATGCCATCTGTACTGCCCTAACTTGAATTTTTCCATCTCACAGCAAGACACAACAAAAAAGATTCCAAGCGAATCTGACTCATTTCAGCAGATTAGATATATTTTAAGTAAAGAACAACACTCCATTTGTTTCAAAAGCTGGTAGTTAAGTTGCAGCAAAAATCTGGCAGTTTTATACAGATATTTATATTTAAATAATAACTGGGAAATTAGCAAATCGTAAATGTATTAGTATCCACCAATAAAACTTGCTAAGCATCATAGACATACAGTAGATATCTGCACATATAGATGAATTTGGAGTTGATGTAAAATGATTCATATCAAAATCTCACCCCAGTGTTTGCTGGAATGCAAGGCAGTGGAGTTTGAGCTGCTTCGAAGAGGCTTGGTTTGATTGATCCTGGAAGGTCCAGAGGTCCATTATCAAGCCTACTGTGACTTGTGCTGTAACCAAACTCCATTCCAAATTTAGGCACATTCATTTCTGTTATTTGGAGGTTAGTTTCCGAGCTGAGTTCAGCTTTTGCACTGTCTGGCTGGAGGTACTTCTCCAAATAACTTGGCAACTTGACATCAGAAAACGACAGGGTTGGGAAATCAGAGGGGAGGGAGAGTGAGTCACTTGCTGCAGATAGTGGTTTCTCAAACTCTGGAGCCCTCCCACCCACGTCTGTTCTAGGCAAAGGTGAGGATGTGCTGGACTGTGTTGCCAGCAGTGATTTTGCTTGGGCAGTAGAAGGAGAAACCACACTGCCAGGTCCTGTACTAGTGTCTGGCAGATTTGTTTTTGACGTACTTGAGGAATTCAGCAGGCTTGCAAGTACAGAACTTCTCTCGAGACGAGATTTTGCTTTCCCTAGATCTTCCTGAGTCTCCTTCTCTTTGCTCTCAGCCATTTTAGTTTCCTGACCTGTGGTTTTGCTCAACGGCAGAAGGGATTTAAAAAGCATGCTCTGCTCTGCAGTTACACGCTTGGGCGCAAATTTGCTTTTTGCTTCACTGCTTTGCAGCTTGACTGACATTGCTGGAGTCGGGTCTTTCAGTCCGTCTTTTTTTCCCAGACCAAATTTGAAGAAATCTGGATCTAAGGTTTTCTCGAATCTGTCTTCTTTTATGGGTGGCATGGCAAATGGGGGTGACAGTGATTTGAGACCTTTGTGTTTTTTTGGTGGCAAAGAAAAGGGGCTGCCAAGGTTCTTGATGTTCTCTATAAAGTCCTGAAAATCACCTGACGTATCCAGACTCCTGTCTTCACTTTTAGATGTGTTCAGCTTCCCTTCCTTTTTTGTCTGTTTTTTTCCAAAACTATTGTCCACATCTAACCAACTCGATGGGGTTTCCTTTTTAACTGATGCATTACCCTTTACGGTCTCAGGAGGAAAAGGGCGTTTTGCTCCAATAGTAAACTGTGGTGTGGCTGTATTCTGTTTGCCTTCTGTAATGTCCTTTGTGCTTTTAAGCACAGTCTTTGAATCGGTCTCTTTGAGTAATAAAGGTTTCTCATCCCAATAACTAGATTTAGCACTACCCTTTACTGGAACCCCTGATTCTGCAAGTGAGTCCAAAGGACTGCAGTGTACAGCCTTTGTGTTAGCTACAGCGGGCTGGGTGGCTTTATTTTCAACTACAACTACACTATGTGAATCATCATCTAAAGTCTTCACTGTCTCTTTAGATACATTGTCCTTCACAATTTTTTCTGATGCATTAATGGGTACAACCCTATGATCTTCATTAAGCTCAGAGTTACCTCTCTTTTTAACTGTAGTTCCATCATTCAAAGATGTGTCTGTCTTTTCATCTTTACATTTCTTCACTAACAAAGAAATCTCAGTACTAGAGTGAATCATGAGACGGTCAGATGGCTTCTCTGAAACCACACTATCTCTTAAGGGAACATGAGAATTGATCATTGACGTTTCTGTATTATGTTGCATAGCTACATCAGAGTCCGCAGGCTGTGCGTTAGTCAGTCTGTTCTGAACTGAACTATTTGCATCTATAATAGAGGGCTTCTGCTTTGTAAGCTGGGATCCTTCACGTGCTTGTGTTGCTGATTCACATATAGGTACCACATTTTGGTTTTGGACAGGTGCAACAGCTTCCAAGGCATTCACAACATTTTCTTCCTTATGTTTTTCTTCGACAGTAGCCAAATTTCCCCGAGACTGTGATCCTACAATAGCAGCTTTAGCTTGCTCAGGTTTTGTAAATTCAGTTTTAGCACCTTTGCTTCCATCAGTCTTCTTATCAGTCCTAATCGTGCTGGTATTCCTGTCAGGTTCAGGAAAACCTTTTTCCTCTTTGAGAGTAGCACGCTCAGACTGCATCTCAGTATTATTTGCTTGACCAGACTCAGACACTTTACTTTCAGCACTTACAGTAATACTGCCGAACTGTTCTACTCTTTGCTGTTCAGTCTTTGTCAGTTCTTTAACCTCCAATTCCAAACTACTGGGAGTTTGTTTGTTAGTACTATTTTTATTCACAGGTTCAATCAGCTCCCTTTTAGCATCACTACTGTCGAGTACATTGTTGGTATTGTCTCCTATAGAAGTATTTTGTTCATTTGCCTCTTGTGGAATGATATTAGACTGCTGGGCAGAAGAATGTTGAACACTGGGTGCGTGCAGCATGCTTTCTAACTGTACGTCAGTTTTCTGTCTCATAGGAGGTGGTATAAGAAGTTCAGGAGCTTCAACAATTTCTTCAACACCAGTAGGCTCACCATTAGACTTCTGTTTAGGCAGAAGTTTGTGAATAGGCCTTGGGAGTCTGCTTCCAATATGTAATGCATCAGCCGTGTCTTTGATGGGACTCTTCTGTCCAGTACTGACAAAATCGGTCTCAGGCATGTCTCTAACACTTGGGCTGAAAGTATTGTCATTGTGTGCTTTGTCATTTTGCAGCTCATCATTTTGATTTTGTAAATCTTTGCTGTCAAATTTCTGTTCAATGCGAGTCTTCAGAGGCGATGTAGGGGAATCACTTCCTCCACCAGCAGTTTCACTTTGACTCTGCTGTTTTGAGACACTCTTCTGAACAGGCCTAGGCAGCTTGCTCCCAGCCTGTGATATATCAGTGGGTTCTTTAACAGGGCTTCTCTGTCCCGGTTCTAGCACTCCAACACAAGTCTTTTCATCAGTGCTAGGAAATTTGCTTTCTTTTATAATCAAGTCTGGCAGTGTGATGTTTAGATCAGCTGTCTGGCTGCCATCCCATTTAACTTGGCTTGATTTATGGTGTTCTAACATTTCAGATGAAATGGAGGGACGTTGTTCTGATGTTTCTGGTAAATTATCTTTTAGAGACAAACGTTCTACATCAGGAGCTAAGTCTGTAGTATCTTCATGCTGCACAGACCTAGGTAACTCAGGCACAGTGCCTATCCTTGCTTCTTGCTCAATAGGTTTCAGCAAGGATTTTCCAGTTCTGGAGCTTTTTTCCAGCTTGTTATCACAAGGAGAGGATTCCATGCTTTGGTTTACAGAAGTAGTAGATTCTTTAGTTTTCTGGCTTTTGACCTCTGAGCCCAACTCCTGTTCTCTCTGCAGGGTAGTTGCTGGACTCTGGGAGGTTAATATTGTCTCCTGGGTACTAGTTGATCTGTTAGAACCTATCACCTTGACTTCCTTAGCCTGTATTTGTCTTTCACTTTCATCAACTGGCACAGCAGGGTGCTGCTTCCCAGTCATGTTGCTAGGTTTGGAAAGGTTTTCTTCTTCAGTTTGAGCATTTGGCTCACTCTGCTCTACAGAAGGCAAAGAAAGTGGTATTTTTGAAGTCCCCTCTGACAATGTTTTTTTGGGAATCTTTGACTTCACGGCTTCCATTTTACCTGCAGTAGGTTGTTCTTTCACAACAGAATCTGTGGGATCTTCCCTCTGCACCTTGTCTGGCTTTTGTGGTAAGATGCTAACTGGATGCTCCCCCTTTTCAGAGGAGTCGAGACTGTACTTCTCTGTAGGAGTCTGCACACGACTCTTCATCCGTGTACCACCCGCCTTAATATTTGAAACCGATTCAGTGGGGGAGGATGGCTGCTTTAACCTGGGTGAACTAGCGCTCCCTGTTTTATCTTTGCGACCCGACAGTTTGGTGGGTGATAAAGGAGACCTTTGGTTTTCAGTTCGTAAGCTTCCTTCATCAATTTTATTTTGACCGTCAACTTGGACGACTTCAGTTTTTTTTCCCTCCATCGCAGTGCTCTGAGAAGACTTCTGTAGTTTCAGTTTCACCTGACCAGTATATTTTGTAGGGATTTTTGGAGAGCAAGCTATGTTCTTTACGACATGAAAATCTTTCTTGGCATAGCTTGTTGTGTTTTTCTCAAACAAGCTTATTTTTTCTCCAACCTTGCCTATCTTCTCAGTCGGGTTAGTTTCCTTGCATTCAATTTCAACCTTTTTGGAACTGGGTGGTCTGCAGATTAAAGAAAACAACATTAGTGTTTCATATCCACCTTGAAAAAAGTTAACAGAGCAGAAATTAAGTATCAAAAATACAGTATATGTACATGTAACAAATATCTACAACATACAACTGGAAGTTTAGAACCTTCAGCAAAAAAAAAGCTTTTATAAAGTATTTCTGATAGATGAGTTCTCACTCATTATACAGTATGTCTGTTTTAAAAAAAATAATCTTCTAAGAGTCAGGAATCTTCTACTTTGAGAGAACCTGGAGTTGGTTTACATTGTGCTTACTGTATCCCAGTCTTCGTTATGAAATGTTTCTCTCACGAATGGGCTTTACTTGCCAGTTAGTAACCAAGCAATCTCACATATGTCCAAGATCCAGAAAAACATACAAAAAAGAAATAAGCTTAAAAAAAGTTTATTGGCTGCAAACAAGTCCTCATCTGTTTAGTGAATACCACTGTAAGGGTGTTTTTTACAAAACACCAAGCTATATGAATAAAACATAGCATATCTGAGCATTGTCTCTAATGTTAATCATTACAGGTTCATTAGAATAATTGCTTTATGTTTAACCCCCTTCTGACCACTCCTTAAAATAATTGATAAATTATTCTCTTCAAAATAAAAACCTTATTTATAGTTGTTCTATTTTTGTTTAATGACTGAAAACTGCCTTTCAAACATACTTAAAATGATGACAAGGCATATTTTAATATGTTTAAATGGTGCTGTCTGCTTAATAAAGAGCTTTCTTCTGTTGAGAGGGCAGTAAAGCTAAGGCTTTGATTGTCCTCTAGGCATGGGTGTGACAGCAAAAGGAGAAATAGGGGCGTGATGGGAAAGAGAGAACGCTAAGCTGTGGAATGGAGCAGAGAAGTGTGTGGAATATGTCAGCTAAAACACAAGTGCAGCTCCAGCAGACATGTTTAGCTTAGCTTGATACACAGGTTCCACATGCTTTTGTAGGCCTAAACTATCTTGTGTCTATAGCACAGTGACTGCAGATTCTACTGCAGGACATTTATAGCCAAAATGTATGCAAAATGCTACAAGGAATGTTGAGAAAGGAAGAATTATCACAAAGGAAGCCCATTTATTCCCTTTTCTACAGATATAATTTAACTTCTATATTTTAGTCATTTCTTATGAGTCTTACCTTCTAAATACTATATTATTACCTATATTATATTACTGTAGGTAATGTTATACCTTATTATTTTCAACCACTTTAATGTTTAATTGGAAGGCACATACTTTAAAAGAATGCACATTGCTTTAAAAACACATGATATAAATTACTTACAGTATGTACAAACTTATATTTATGTTACAGGTAGAAACATTAAAAGAATACTATCAAACATTAACCACTAGGCCACCAGTAAGTGGTGTTTTTCAACATCCAAACTCTTTATTTTACACAGGGCTTCTGGCTGAGTCAACCCCAGCCAACAACAGGTGCAAGGCAGGACACACCCTGGATGGGACACCAATCCACTGCAGTGCTCGCACACATAAATACAGAGACACTCATATCAGGGCCAGTTTTCCCAGGAGCCAATTATCCTACCAATATGTTCTTTCACTGTGGGAGGAAACCCACACAAACGTGGGAGGAACATGCAAACACCACGCAGAGGCCACCCCAGAAATTGAACCCGGGGCCCCAGAGCTGCGAGGCAGCGGGTGCTAACCACTGTGTCAGCGTGCCACCCAGTTTTTCAACATGAGCTACAGAAAATAAAAAAATGTAACAGCAAAAATAATTCATTTGCAAAACATGTAGGCCATGCAATTTAAAAACAAATTGTAAGCAAATGAAATCCTACATATCTTTGCATTTGTTACACTGAGGGAAGCATCTGCTCCTTCTTCTAGCCCAGGAAAAATGCAGACAACTTCCTTCTACTGCCCACTGTAGGTGCCAGTGCTGCTTTATTCAAGCTCAAAACACTGCCATGAAGAAGTTATTACTAATGAAGGAATTGTGGGAGGACGGAATTTTATTACATCTGATCTGGAATTACTCACACAGCCCATCTTAAGCGCCATTCAATTTGTCACTCAGACATCAAAACTTTATCCTTCTAACAACAAAACACGTGTTGAAAAAAGGCCCCAAACCCTTTGAACAAGAATCAGCACTCCAGGACATGGCTGCTTTTTGTGGACACTGAAGATGTGAATCAACTACAGTGTAACAAAATGATGTTTCTGTCAACACAAAATACTTCAAAATCAGTCAAGAGATTAATGATTAAGCATTCTACATTTAATCCCACATCCTCTCTGTTTGTTTTGTGTATAGAGATTATTAAAGAATAATTACTTTGTCACCTGCATTTAATGATACATCTTTGTGCCGAGCACAACAGAAAATGATCAATTATAAGTCTGACTGTTGCTTGGCGTCCTTTAAGTTATTAAAGGTCGTTCAATAGTGTGCAATTAAAAGTCATTTGAGCATTTATTTTCCCTTAACACTAGATGGATAACACAATGCAGTAAACGTATTTATTATTGTATATAACTATAAATAGTCCAACAGATAAATAATTATCATATAGGATGACCGATTTTTCAGATTTTCTGAAATTCATCTTTAATTCTTCATTTAGCACATAGGGACCCATGTTAAAGTTTTAGAGTACAGCCTTGAAATGAAACAACTTATTTCATATACTGTTTTTATATATTATGTAGCCTTACTATGTCAAAGGCAGTTGTACCGAATTCATTTTTAAAAAGACTTTAAGACTTTCTATTGACCTAAACTGACAACATGCATACCCATTTGTCTTTTTTATTCTGCAGTACATTCCTTTCACTTTAATGGCAGACAAAAGAAATGTCTGAATACTTCATTAAAACAAGCATGTGCTAACTTGTGAGTATACACATTTCTACTTAACACCAAATCAACGAGAGGTTCAAAATATATCTTTGCACAGATTTGAAAATGTATTTTTTTTCAATTACAGCTTAGCCAAATTGAACTCCTTTACCTACATTCTTACTGCTAATTAATTTCCTACCTTATAAAATAAGCATCTACCACATTCTACAGTTCTGTTTACCAAGTAAAATATATGTCCTGCATTGTATTGGGATATTTAGTTATTGCTAAGTGTTACTTTGGCTTTATCAGAACCAATATTAACTTACAATCAAAGACTTTTAGTCTACATTGAAGATGGGATAAAATCAACATAATGAAAATTTCATGAAGGTCTCATGCCATCATCCAAAAAAATACAGGTTTTCAAATACAGATGCATTATAAACCTCTGGAATTTTAATTCAAAATGGTCTCTAACTTGTATTAGGTTAAAACAGTAAGTGGTGTGCAATTTAGGCATGCAATTTTCATATTTCATATATTTACTGTATATGTGAACTACAATACAACCACACTTCAAAATACCTACATCAAAATACTGCCACCAATGACTAGAATAATACTGTTACAATAAAATTCTAAGAAATATAATGTAGCTCATCAGGTTGTATTCTACTACTCTGTTTAGGTATAGTCACTTATTTAATGTTAACCACTGAAAAACAAAAAATGATATTCAACCCTCTATTCAGACTCACAGGTGCATGTTATTCAGCACTGTAACAGACAATAGTCAGAGATAAAACAATCAGTGACTTTGTTTTCTTATTTGCTTGACATTTCAATGTAGTGGCTACACAAACTATCATTAACATACTGTGACTAGTAGTAGAAAGGGAAAATCTGGTTACCAATAACAAACTTCAAAAACACAAGATTGAGAACTGGGGAATCTTAAGCTGTAGAATATAATTAACTACAACTTTCTGCTATTTAGATTCATTCTTATTTGGAAAAATGTTTTCAAAAGCAATTCAAAAAATCAAATGAGTGCATTCATTTTGCTGGTATGCTAATGCTTGATGACCTTTAATGTCATAAAAAAGAACAAGCCTATACATATACTGATTTACTTATATTCTTACACTTGCATTGAAATTTTGCTTGAATAAAGATTAAACGAAATCCCAAGAGAGCTACCCTTGTACAATGGAAAAGGGGAAAAGGCAAACGTTGCTATATTGATGGGAGATATCTTTATTAAAAAACTGCTACTTTTTAAAATATGAACAACACTGAACTGTTCTTTCAATGATGACTCACTGAATAAATATATTTTATATTTCATCTTCAATAGACAATAAAACTGAAGCCCACTTTTAAAGTTTAGAAGCTTTTTGCACATTCATCACAACACACACAGGTGCATACTTACAGTTTCACTTCAGATTTTAGGGGGGTCTTGGCTGCTACCTCTGGTTTGCTTTTCTTCAAAGCCTTCCCAGTGCTTTCAGCTCCATCCTGGCCCAATTCAGGTTTCAGCTCTACTTTTTTGGAAGCAACTGTTTCACCATGTGGTGCTCTCAAAGACTTGCTTCCGGACTCGGAAGGAGGGGTTGTGGTCCTCCCCTCCGAGGAGAGACCTTCTGCACACGCAACACCAGTAGAATTCTGACCACCTTCCCAGCATTCTGCAGTGTTTGTCTTTCCCACCCACGAGGTTTCTGGTGCAGGTACAGCAGCAGTTGGCTTGCTGCCACAAGATCCTGTCTCAGTCTGATTTGAGAGTCTGCCTGATACAACATCCATTCCCTCTTCGTGGACAGTAATAGGTAACACATGCTCAGACGGCACTGAGCTTTGATTCTCCGAATTTTGAACTGATGCCTCAAGGCTTGGGTGTCGTTGCTTAATTGTTTTTGATGTTACACTCAAATTAGTTTCCACCCTAGCCTCTTGACACTTTAACGTGCGCTTCTCTGCTTCAGCTTCTTTCTGAGGAAGCTCTTCAGTGGCTCCCAGGCTTCTGTCTTCGTGGGCATCTTTCTTGCTTGAGCCACCGTCTGCTTTTTCTTCAGGCGACTGCGGGCTCTCATGGGATTTCTGGGACCTTCTTCTCCCCAAATTGCGCCTGCTTTTGTCATTGACTGTTTTCTTCCCCATGGCTTCAGTTTCCACCACCGTTAGCCCTTCCGCGGAAAGATCAGGTACACTTTCTTTCTCAGACTGCAGGTACACCTCTACAGTAAAAACTTTAGCTTCTTTTGGGGATTTGACTTCAAGGTCCTTTCCTAGAGCCTCTTGTTCAGGATGTTGAGCCGCGAGGGGAGAAAATGATTCATTAAGGGAGCCTTCCTGAGCTGCCGAGTGCTGTATGTTTGTTAGAGATTCTAATTTGCTCTCGGATGTCTGAGCGGCGGAAGGTTCTTCTAATCCGGAATCCTTTGTCTCCGTGTTTTCCTTGGATTTCGTACCCGGTCTGGACACAATCTCAAAGTTTCTTTTCAGTGTTTTTTGAAAGACCTGCCTGTTCGAGCTCTCGGGACTACTGCTTACACTTGTCTCTTCTATGTAAACTTTAAGCTTCTTGGATGTGTCTCCTGTCTTTTCCGATTCAGAATCTGATTCCTTCCTGGAAGGATGTTTGGCGTTCTTTACCTCTGTAGACTCTTCAGTTGCAGCCAACGCTGTGGTCTGTGAGTTTACCTTAACAACCGGTACACTGCTTAAGGTTGTTTTTCCACAGCTATCATTTTCTGAAGGAGGTGGAATGTCAGATGCCTCTTTACTGTTGTAATGTGAGCCGGCCTGCTTTGTAGTGGTGCTTTTTAAAGATCCCCGTATTCCCACGTCGGACAGAGATATTCTTATGCTTTCTACTTCTTCCCCGGACACATTTGACATATATTGAGCCTCCGACTGGGAATCATCTACAGCTGGTTTGAGCCCTTCTTTCTCGCTACTCTTCGTGATGTTTTCCACCCCAGGAGTCCTGTCTTCTGTTGGGGCATCAGACACCTCAGAGGAGCCTCTGCTCTTTCTTCTCTTGGAAGTAAAAAAACCTCCCAGGCGCTCAAAGACTCCAGACTTCTCTTCTGAAGAATTCCGTGACTGTAAAGATAAATAAACAGAAGTCTAAGTACTGTGAAAAAACAGTGTATGCAATATATTGTCACTATTGAAATCATTTTCACGGTTGCAGCTAGTACACCTTTAACAAAAGTCTTCAATAATTTTCTGACACACAAAGGACCAATAAAAAGCTATCTGTGATAGTGTCTCCCCTTCCCTTCACTTACATAGGGTTGGTAAAGAGGACTCTTTAGAAGCCAGTCCATTCAAATATTCTGAATTACAAATGCAAAGCATTTCTGTTTCACTGTGTAACAAATGGCATGTTAGTTTTATTCATCTGAAGAGCCATGACTTATCTAGAAAACACAAATACAGTATGCATACTTTACATTAAGAAATAGATCAGTCATAAACTTACTCAAGTTCCACAAAAGAGTAACCAAATAAAACTAAACATTCCAAATTATATAGAAACACACCACACAGTGCAAGCACATACATTGCAATACCCATATAAGCAATGAAACTGAACAATTACTGGACGATGAGATATAAAACATGCTTGCAGTCCGATTAACAGTTTAAGAACACAGAAAAAAAGAGCCAGCAAAATGCCTTACATTTTCAGACATTCCTTAAAAGTGGCTTTATAAATAGTTTATTGGTGAACGTTTTTGCTAAAATTTCCAATCCAAAATACGTAGTTTACAAGAACTGAAAACAGCAACAGCGTTGATAGTACTTACTTTTATAATAACTATTGTTTTCGCTTTTATGTGATTCCTTCTCTGCGACTTCCTTCACAACTGAAGTACAGATTGTCTCATTGTTCTACACACGTACTGCAGCAAAGTCACACAAGTCAGACGAATACAGTATGTAACCGCCTGCTCCTTTTTGTACTGGCACTTAGCAACGTGTTTCTACCTATTGCAATAGTAAAAAGTTGAGATCCTACAGTTTTGTTCACAGCACAGGTGACTCACACTAATTAAGTTCTGTATTCCTGTTCACTGAACACATTCCAAATGGAACACCTTTGCCGAAGGAAACGGTGAACGAATAACCTCCGAAGACGCATTATTCATCCCAGACATGTCTTATCACAACATGCGAATTCGGATAACCATTTTACCTTTACAACATGCTTGCGAGAGTTATCTGCGGAGTGCGACTGGCGGAAGTGAGAGATTCGCTTGAATTGAAAGCAGACACGAGCAGTGAAACCTGAGGTGGGTGCAGGAAAGTTAATAATTAGTGCAGGATGGCGCAGACTCCATTCAAAATGTCAAGGGAAACAGCACACGAGGCGCAAGATTGTCGTTCCTGAGTTCTTGCAAATCGAGAAGTTACCTGCACTTGGCGACCGCATCTGTTCAGATATCAGGACGCAATAGCTCAATACCAATATCGATTCTATACCTTGGCAATAAATAAAAATAATGTTATGTGCTTTCATAAAGATATTACGTTTTTCAGCGGTGTTAAGTGAAAATACAATGTGACCTCTATGAAGGCATGGTAAAAAAGGTAAAAGCGAACTATTTTATTGATTCATTGTACGTACATGATCACTACTATGCACTTTTTGGCGCAAGTACTTTTTGATAGGCTGCACTGTGAAGTTTAACTTTTAAACCATTTGAAATAAGTTGAAAGTTGCACATTTGAAACAAGACATGAATTGGACACCTCCGTGTGTACATCTCTTTTGGCGCCTCTTACCGTGAAAAGCGATATGCGGATACAAAAATTAATATATTTAAACTTGTCATGAATCAAGTCTTGAGCTGTCAGTAGGTTAAAGAAATTCAGATGCATAGTTCAGAATTTAATGTTGAAACCTATCAGTAAAAAGTTAAATCATGCTGTATAAAAGCGTATAGCCTTAAATGTTAAAACCCATTTTCATTTATTGAAATGAAACCGACGCAGCTTTAATGTTGTTTGATATTTAAATTAATACCAGTGTGTTGTATTAAAACTGTATCATTTTAAAAAACACACGTTTTTAAAATATATATATATTACGCTACAAATGAAAATTAGAAAACTAAGAAATATCTATTACAATGGTAAATTAGAACTTCTCATTACGGTAACTTCTACAGAACAAGTGTTTATATTGTTCATCAGCCATGGTATGTAATATTAAACAGTCAAAAAATGAAATGAATCTTTTTTTAAGATGGTAAGGGAATAATAAAACAGAATCTAAAAATGCCCTGGAAAAAAAAATCATTACCGCTCCCAAAACTTTTCACACCCCACATTTAGTCTTTGATTGCGCTGCCACAAGTCCGGACACGATTTCTTTTGAAAAGTCCCAATTTAAACTATACACTAGTAACTATTAACGTCAACAATAAACAAACTCTTACCATATTACGCAGCTCCTCGGGTTTCCCTCTTCTGCAGTAAAAAATCAGTTAAATGAACGAACCTTCAGTGGCGTCAGTACACATTCTGTACGTTTCTAAATAATTGAAGACGAGAACATTCAAATTCATCAGCTCCACCCCTTAACTTGATTCGACAGATACAGTAAAGTTGTCTTTAGGGTGTCTGACAAACCATAAACAACAACAACAACAAAATGGGCAATTCAAAATCAAAATAGCCCTTCAAGAAATGATTATGCATACTTCGTGTCAATGAGGACTGGACGCTCAGGTAACTCGCTCGAGGGTTCAGTAGTAGAGGGACGATAGGAACAGCTCAGACAACTAACCAACAGCCTGTTTCAACTATGTACTGTAAGCACTGCATAAAGATGAACTCTTTACGAGTACAAATTTCCACAGCCTGCTACATAAGTAAACTGCCGGTTTATTTACCATCAGAATGAAGAACAAAAGCCAGTTTCTGCAATTTAACTTTCCAAATTGAAATGCATCATAGGTTATCTAAGCAGTTCTTAACTGGAGGAAATACAGACTTCAAATAATATGCTTTAACAGAAGGCTGATGGTCATTGGTTGTATTAAATCCTTTGAAAATAACCAGTATCCCTTTTGTAAGGCAGAGATGGATATCTTAAGTTTTCATGGCCTGGACTCCTGCAGGTTTTAAGTATGTTTCAATTACAGTAGCTACAGGATAAAGACTGAAGAAAGCAAGTGTTGTGACTATATAAATAATTCAATGAGGAAAAATCTGAGGTGGAATGAAATACAGCCTTTGAGGACAAAAGTTGCTCATTCTCAAGCGACTGAATGTTTCACAAAGAATATGTAGTTTACTCTCTGACAGAATAAAATAATGATCCTGGAATACAGTAGCTGTGAGTGCACTGGGGCTAAGTTTGCACACCTCACATGCTACAATACAGTACATCAGCACAGACAGTGGATGGAGAGAGGACCAGGTGATATGGTGGGGTCTGATTGGATAGCTTTGGTACACTGGTACTGATATGGCACCTTCCCCCACACAAACACCGTTTTGTAATGTCTACCTTTCTCTTGCAGGAAAACAAAGGGAAATCAACAATATATAACACGTACTGTACATAGCTCAATGACTCGCATGTCAGATCTGACTAGGTGTGGTGTTTTTGTTTGTGGGTTACACACAGGTGTTATTACTGTCAGTGTACTTCTGCAGGTCTTTAGCATTTCCATTTTCACATTGTATTAAGTATCAAAGTTGTTATGCAAATAGTGATTACACAGCAGGATTCAAGACTGCAAAGTAAAGTTTTTAATTAATATTGTGGATGGCACATCTCTGAAAGTTCTTAATTTCAGCACATGTACCAAACAGAAGACATCCACTTTGGAAACAATTTAATTAGACAACATTTTTATATAAAAATATATTTCAGTCAAAAACAAAGTGAATTCACAGTTAAATTACAGGAATTTAAAACTTTTTACATACTTTCATATAGGATATAAAGACCTTAACATTCCTTCTTGCAATGTGTGATTTTTGATAAAGTTATCTTAGGAATGAAGAGGGATCTAGCTTGTTTTCTGAGATACAGTCTTAAGTATGGAATTACATATCAGAAAACAAGCTTTGGTCTTCAGGGATACAAAGATAAATTTAAGCCTTCATGAAAGGGAGAAACAAATTCTTAAAAATAATTCCAAAATCCACCAAATTTTCAAGACATTGTTGAAAGTACACAAACAGACAAAGAAAGGAAATATAATCACTTTCCTTTCTTGATATTGCATGTTATTGTGTCAGTTCTAAATAATAAATACTGTACTTACAGTATCAGTACTTCAAGAGCTTATTTGCTCAAATTTTGATTCTGGTACAACTTCCATAAACATGACAATATGTATGAATCTTTTAGCCTGTTGCCATAATTTATGTTTTTTTTAAACTACTGATACCAAAAGAAACATTTATACCAAGAGAATACATTGTATAATACATACAGTATGTTAAATGAGAATCAGTGATTGCTGTGAGGTTAACAATTTAGCACTATTTATTAAAAGAATGGATCATGGCGTTTTTGCAAAGTAAACATGACATTTTCAGCATTGATACTTGCTTTCTGGTATCTACAAGTACAGTAAGTACACCACTTCCTGATTACCGACAGAGACAATCAGGTTTGACTAGTTTATATATATATATGCTTTAACTGTTACTTTGGTTTTACTTATTCAAAAATATTAAGTCAGTTTGCTCAGTTAATTCTTTCAAATAACTACTAATCTGAAATTATACTGTTAGTGTTTTCTTTGTAAATTAGCCTTATAAACATAAAGACAACAGACAAGGTACCTCCAAAAAGGGTATTATCAGTTCTATAATAACAATGAAATGTAAAACTTAAACAAATGAAAAAAGTAATTAGGAGTTAGGTACATGAGCAGTTTAAAGGTAAGGGGACACCTGTATCAGTACAATATCTTAATGCCAAATATTACATATATTACATATTTTGTTACATATAAATATTACAATATTTACTATATTTTAATATATGTGGGTTTTCATAATTGTGGCATGCTGTTTGCCTTTGAAAGACCAATAATTATTAAACTGCAAAGGCCTGATCTTTAGAATTGGCAATCAGCAAAACCAAATTTATTAACAGTAAGTTACACACAAGTTTACTCAACACACACCAGTTACACTATAAAGTTACACTCAGCACAGACATTTATAATTCAGTGAGTTCAGGGCTCTTATCATAAAACACAAAACACCTCAATAGGCCATAAAAAGAGAACCCGCATCCTAATAAAATGGATCCTAAACATTAGCCTATGGATCTTACATTAAAGGAAATCCTGAAAGAAATTAGACTTTCTTCTACAGTAAAGATCAGAGTCCAGGATGTTTCAGCATTCCAGTTATCTAGACAGAATCTAGTTCTGTTTGATTTGAAAGAGGAGTTCTCTTACAGCACAGCTTCTGATGATAAAAATTATCAGTGATGATGTCTGTCCATGTTCTCTCCCTGTTCCTAATATTCTTCCCCTCTGTACTACAGTGTATGTGTCTGTTCCTGTATTTATACTGTCCATAAACCTATTTTTTTAGCTTGGTCCAGCCTTACGGAGACTAGATTAATGACCCACTAAGAATGTTGCAGTCACTTCTGAATATTGATGTTTTAATATAGCTGTTTTATTGATCTAACAGTGACTGTGTTTATCCTGATTAAATTATGAGGCCTCCTTCTGATCATCCACACTTTTTTCTCAGATTACAGTAGATGTCGCAAGGCCCATTTGACTGCACTTCAAGTGCAATAAAACAGGCTTTTCAGCTGCCCCCATTTACTGCAATGATATGATATAGGAATATACTGTAGGAGGTAATAGTGGGATACAATAAAGTTGTAGTAGTATTATTACTGGAAAGCATTCATCAGCTTAAAAACTTTTCTACCTTCTCAACATACTGTATGGTATGTTCTTTAATTATTTTGCATTATTCATGTATATCATTTTAATAAGCCATTTAAATGTTTAAATTGATACAAATAAATAATACAATTATTTTGGACATGAAAATGCAATTTCTTCTAGTAAACCAATATATCAGTTTTCTAATTATCATTTTCCTTCAACATACTGTATTGTGGCCTTTTTAAATTTCTTTCCATAATGTACTTTTACACACTACACTGTTTCATAACTAAAATCCAATACATTTATTTTAAACACATTATAAAGTATTAGTGCATTAATTACAAATAAACTTTTCATTTTATCAGTTCAAACCTTAATCATTAACTAATAGTAATCCTAACGGATGATGTTCTCTTAATAAGTCTCAATGTTTGAAAAAAAAACAGCAGGCATTTAAAAGTATTTCCCTTCACTTTGATATATGGGATTCCCACCTACTGTATCATTAACTGGGTTTTTTGTCTCTCTCCTTTATTGTAGCTCATTTAGAAGAAAATTGAAAGAGAGACAGGTGTCTATACAAAGACTTATTATCATAAGAACAGGTGTGAACAGTAAACCCAGGTGTGTCACTTATACTAAGGTGGAAAGAAGTTTGGGTGTGGCATCACATCTGATGCAGGCGATGCAGGCAGGTGAAGCTTGCACTGAGCACAGGAAATCAGTCCTAATATGTCTGAGGTACTTGACTGCTTTTTTACTGGATATATACAGTACCTTTCAAAAGAATTCACCCACTACCAATGATGACTTTGTTGGATTACAAGTGATGCTGTATTTTTTTAAAGTAATGTTTTTAATCAAAACTGGAATGTTCAAACTGAACATTTTTATGGATGAAAACAGTTAAATGCCTTCAAAAACTACAAAGAAAAACTAAAATATTGTATGTTAATTGCTTTAGTATTCAACTTCTTTGCAGTGGCTAAATTGGTATTTGGTGGTTTCAGTATTGTGTGTACCAAGATAAATAGCTTTGATTGCAAAATTATTCAGCCCCCCTGAGTCAATATGCAGTGGAAGCATGGTTGAATAGAGTCTTTATTCTTTGGCCAGGCAGTCTATGAATACGCTCATCACAACAGGGTTTCATTAAACAGGAATGAAGTATAGAAAAGCACTAGAAAGTACTACATACAGTATACTGTACCAACTACATGTCACTGCTCCTGCTGGGATTCTATCCTGTTCACTAGCAAGTCTAAAGCCACACAACACCTCTCTCTACCAGGAAGAGAATTCCACTACACCACAAGACCAGGTCTTCCACCACATGACACCAGTGACTAGTGTGGCTCTAATCTGCCATTGCCAGCATTTAATCACTGTTCCTAACAGGCATAGAAATATATTAAATTAAAGGTATGAAATTCAAATCTGAAAGAAATACTCTTTACAGACAAGTCTAAATTAGAACCATATGGCAAGAATCAACATTCATTTGTTCAAAAGTGGAATAGCAGAATAATAGTCGGTGGACAAGCCCCACACTAAAGCACTGATATGGATCAGTACAGGTCTCGAGCTGTACCTCAGCCCAGAGTGTACAGGACTTCATAAAATCAAATGTAAATGTAAGACACGGGCAGATTCTGATCCAAAATACCATTTTCTTTGGAAAGTGTCAAAGACATATGGGTTTACATGAATGATTAAAATGTTACATGACAACCAAACATCTTGGATGAACAGTGGAAAGTGTTGCAGGATGTTTGGAATGACATTCCACAATCCTTTACGTATGGAAGCAACGAAAGCCAATGTCCATATAAAACAAAGAGCTAATATACCAATATTACTGTTCTGATCAATGGTTTATTTGTCTTTACATATTTTCTGGAATAATGAGTTGTACTTATGCTCGTGCATGTTTGCTAAATATCATTTGCATTATACACCCACTTTGTCTATGGTTTCTGAGATCGTTAGAATTGCAGAAAAATGTAGAAACAAACCTTGAATGTCAAAAATAAAACAAAACTTGTTAGAGGTGCAGCAGAAGATACAAGGTCATTAGAAAATAGAGAAGACACAGACACTAAATAAAAGCTTTTTTCTGAAAAGAAAGATTTTGAGTCTCACTTTAAATGCACTCAGGATAGGTGACTAGCCTTTTATCCACGACACCACCCCGAATAATACACAATGCACTGCATGCAATTGGTTGACACCTTTAAAAAACAGACCCTCTGGTATTATACAGTCCCTTGTCATATTTTATAACTGTACAAATGCTGCAAGCTATGTAGTCAATGACAATATTGTGATGAGGTCACTGTTACACTCTGTGGAAATATCTGGTTGTTCTTGGGAACTGAGCTGGATAGCCTTCTTGAACTGTTTAATACTTAACTGTTTTTATACATTGCAAATCTTTAACATGTATTGGGATGAGCACATCTGAGTAATTTGAATTCCCATATCCAATCGATCTGGATGATCCGTGAAAAAGTCACTGTCATTTTCACTGCTGGAGTGAAACTCAGATTGAGTCATTTAATTTTCCACGGTGGAAAAATATTGAAAATAATTTAGAATGATTAGTTTTCTTAACCTAACCTTTATTGTGTTCAAAAACCTAATGCCAGTAGCAGAACCACTGTCCCGAATAATAAGTCAAATCTGTTGTCGTGGAATGCTAACAGTAACCCTGAGCTGCAACCCTCCCTACCTCTGGTAACACAGCACTGTAGGAATGCTGTCCTTTAGAAGAAATGTTAAACTAAAGCCCTAAGAAAAATAAGGAATTATTATTATTAATGCTAATGTTAACCTCCATACCTCAATATAGACAAATAGAATTTCCTACTTCTTTTAACCATGTGGTAAACATTAAACTATAACTCTAATTCAGACAAAAGTGCTAATGTTTCCCTTATTATCATTATTCCCTATTAACATTTTTAGTCCAGTTATAACCCTATACGTTGTCCTTACTTTAAAGATAAAACAAAACTAGTCCAACACTACCCCTAAATACATAGACCAATATTTTTAACCCCAAAACTTTTTCTGCAGCAAGTCTATAAAACCCTAGTTTAAAATGATAAAGTATTATAGCATTCCGCCCCCCCACCCCAACATTGAACAGCCCCTTGATTTTTCTCCCTCACCTTAGCCAAACTTGCCCCTACCTCTTCACACCCTATTTAATGCCAGCGTCACGCTACATGACTTTTCCTAGGATTTTCAGTCGTAGCCTTTATTTACATAATCATAAGAAAATCACAGCGAGTTGTAGAGTCGCAGCGCGCACCCGTTACCGTCAGTTGTGTAGTGCGACACCCCCAGCGACTCAGTCATAGCGCTCTTAACAGCCCCTACAACTCTCTGTGACTCGTTACAGTAAAATAAAACTGGTTTGATTTTCTTGTAGCGAGTCGCAAGTCATAGGGGTGGGCAGTGAGCCAGATGTGTACTTGTGAGATAACATGCCCATTGTATTACACGTTATAGCGCAATACTAATTTGTTTACAATATTTGTTTTAAAGGTGTTTTATATTTTTAACTGTTTTATTTTTGTAAATTTGTTCTATATTTTTAAAGAAGAATTATATTTTTGAAGATGTTTATTTGTGGAAAACAATGCCTGTGTTACATTTTTCAAGATGTTTACGTGCTTGTTCTCCTTGTTGTTTGTGCGGTGCTCCTCCTATTCCGGTGTGCTCCTCCTGTGTATTACACAGTGCTTTTGCGGTGTAATACAAGATTTGCAGCCGCGACGAAGAGTTGTGAGGGAATCGTGTAATTTGTCACCCCCCCACGATTTGATACCCTCTAGGACAGAAAAGGCAGCGAGACTCAGCAACTGCAGTCGTTAAATTTGACATGCTCTTCGACTAGAAGTTGTGTCAAGTCATGTAGTGTGACTCCGGCTTAAGGGAGGGGAGGTGTCCTCTCTGTTTTTTTTTTATCTTCCTGTGATTCTAATGAAAGCCACTTGGTCTCCTTATCTCTGTGCCTCATCTCTCTCTCTGACCAGCACATCCACTTCTGCTCTTCAAGAGCAGAAAACCTGAGAGAGCCTGAAGCTGCTCTGCTGCCTGTCAGTCTCCATTTACTGACACAGCGTGGAAAAAAGAGAGAATTACTGCAGCATTGTGATTCCCCAAAGTAAATTCAACATCTTTTAATTAAAAGGTTATTGGTGGCAGGATTATCGCCCTGTAGCCTGGTCTTGTCTTATGTCAGACGTTATGTAGTACTGTGATGGGAGACCTCCAAGGAAAACAAGGTGGCTGCTGTCAGTGGTGGACCAGTAGGTGGTACTCTTGAACTAATTTGAATTTTCAAATAAATGCCAGAGAGACCAGAGCTGTATGCTGCAGGTGGTGTCGTTCTTCATATGAAACATAAAACTAAGTCCATAACACTATTTTATGTTTTTAAACATCCCAGGAAACATTTCTTTACTAAGAAATGGATAGGGGGAGTCTAGGAGTGTTAGCCCAAGTGTCCGACTAAATTCCACCTTGTACAAGCTATCATTCTCAAAGTTCTCCCTTAACCCAATTGGTGAAGCAATTTTTTACTTAATCTGCATGAAATGCTACAGGCACATAGGTGCTGCAGTTTAGTCGTGGTTGTGTGGGGAGTAATGCTAGCTGGGCAAGTGTAGGAAGCATTTCAATTATTATTGAAGTTATATTCACCCCAGTCAACTGCTGCAAGCCGGTTCAAGTGTGAGCTGCTTCCTGAACCATGTATCTGAGCCACACACACTGGAAAATCACTTTCATTACCATGAAGATAATGCACAAGGTCTAGTGCATTTAAAAACAGAAAGAATAAACATAAATGTGGAATGTGGTAGACAGCTTAAGCATAAATAATCAGATGTCCTGCTGTAACATGTCATTAATTTGTTTGAAATACTGGTTTAACTAATTTAAGTGGCTTAAGAAAACAAACCCAAGACATTTGAAGAAAAATTGAAAATATTTTTAAAATAAATTAGGTAAAAAGTTTTTAAACAAATGAATACGTTGAAATTTAAAGAGTTTAAAATATGCAGAGAACACGCCAAGAAAGAAAAAAAACTGTAAAATGTGTAACAGACAATATGCTGCTGTGTGTCCATAAGGAAAAATCTGAAGAAGCTGAACATCAAATTGCAATTGTTCTTGATGTGTTAGAATATGGTGTCATACTTCATGTTTTAAAGCACTTTTGGACATCAAGAGTTCCGCCTTCATATAGTTCAGATTTCAATTATCATACAGCAACTGAAGTTCACAACAGTTATTAAAATTTCAACACATCTACAAGAAAACATGAAGCCATATGCAATATCTGTGCTAACACACAGGTAATAAAATTAGGCTGCCAAGGAAAATGAATTAAAATGCGTATTCACCAATTAAGATTTGTAGTCACTGTGTATAATCTCTAGATACTGCTATAATCAAATTATACATGATAATTTGATATGGAGGACATTAACACGCATACAATGTTGTAGTAGTTTAGTATAGAATACTTTTTTTCTAGCTGTGCATTAATGATGTAACAATTTTATCAGATTTTAAAAATTCTGTTACATCAACAATTACAATTATAATTAGTAACAATTTCTATACTATACTTTTCTTCCCTCTGCTGGCGAGATACTGGTTGTACCAGCAATATGGAAATGAGTTGGAAATATGTATATATATTTATAAAAATGTCAGTTTCCTGAAATAATGTGTATAAAACATCAGATGAAAAACAGTATATGTAGAGCGAATGAAAAGTAAAAATACCAACACAAAATTGCTTTCTACTGCAAAACCATTAAAAAAGAATCCTGACTCCCGCCTACCTTCTGTGATTTACTTATGGGTGAAGCTGGACTGGAGTGAGACATCTCTGGGCTGAAGAAAGACTCTGCATCTCTAGGCAGTGTCAGCGGTGCATTGCTCTCTGTCTTCACACTCACTGTATCAGAGGATCTGTGGAGATAGAAATCACACAATTCCCAGTCAGAAAAAAAAAATGAACCGTGCTGAGGGATCTTATGTAAGACCAGGAACAAGTAATAGGTTTATTCCAATGCTGAAAAGAAAAGAAAGAAATCTCAACGTTTCGGCTGTGGAGCCTTCTTCAGGTGTGAGCAAGTGTGGAGCCCTCACACCTGAAGAAGGCTCCGAGGCCGAAACGTTGTGTTTTCTTTCTTCTCTTTTCAGCATGGAATTAACCTATTTTTGTTCCCTTGCAGCCTACGCATGCTGACACAGCTACCCACCTGAACGACTTACGTAAGAACAATTATTTTACACAAAAGCCAACAGGTTGCTTTGATTTAATCAAAATTTCATCAAAACAGGGCACTTTAGTTTTCTATAGTGAAAGTGCAAATCGCTACCTGAGCATATTACATCCATATTTTACCTTTTGTATTTTATTTCCAATGTGCTCATAAACATGGCAGTCAAAGGCTTTCAAGTTTTTATCTCACTCCTGGGTCTGTGTATCTTTGCTATTACGATCATTGGTGTTTCTTTGTTTAAAGTTACAAATAATTCATTCAAAACTGTAGTAGTACGGAATTTCCTCACGACCAGTATCAGATACTTGGTGATGAACCAAATTTATTATTTCTCAAAGGACAACCAAAAATAATTATCCAGATATTTGCTTATAAGTGTCAAAATAAGGTCTTTGCAAAAAAAAAAGCCACAAGCTATGCAAAATATCCCCAGTATAAAATACATTCAATCTAATGCTGAAACACTGACAAACATGTCCTGGGATGAACCATCATATCATAGGAAAAAGAGAAAAAGGGAAGTCAAAAGGGGAGGAAGTTGAGCTTTGTATTATGTCATCTGGTACAATGAAGTTCTTATTTTGTTATGCTACTGTGTATTTTGAAAAGGTCTTTTGTATTCATGTGAAACTAGTGCACTTTAACTCTATACATGGTGAGTTCTGGTGCTTGCACAGAGATGAAAGACTGTGAAAAGGGCAGACTTTTCTTTGAAAGTGTGCTCTGCTGTATACAGTACATAAGCAATGCCAAAGGCACGTACAGTAATACATCTACCCAGTTAGAAATACTTAAGCTGTCCAACCACCCCATCTAGTGTCAGACTCCACTGTATGACCTTATATACCTGTATTTGCAATGTGAAAAGAAAGCTTTACCCTCATGGAAAATAATAATAACAAATCCCTCAGCCAGAAGTTTGACATAAATTACAATTCCACGAGTTCTGTACTGACTAGATTGCATGTCACAAGAACAAGTACTGAAGGTATCGGTGATAAATTGATCTGTTCTCGCAGTGCCAACCAGTGCTGAATTTGAGGGGCTGCAGATCCCAAACCCACCAATCACTGTGCTCTGGGCTCCCAATGGTGGGACAATAACCACTGTGTCACTCACCATCTTCGGGAAGAAACTGAAATCCCTTCTCTTCAGGATATTACTCCAGAGGGCCCAGACTAATCCTCTTCTTTTAGAAGTTCTTCTGTCAAGCAGTCCTGGAACTCTTTTGCCCTGTGCAACAACCTAGTCCCTAGTTAACACCTGCATTTACTGTGTTTTGTGGTTTGTTTTTTTATGCTACTGTTCTTTTGATAAGATAAGATCACTTTATTGGCCATATACAATTTCTTGCATTAGGAATTTTTTTCCCTGCATACCCCAGCTTGCTCTCCAACCCCTGGAGCGGCTGAGGTGAAGGGTCTTGCACAGGGGCCCAACTGAGGTGGATTTCTCTGCCAGCCACAGGATTTGAACTGGCAACCTTCCAGACACTTCCAGACACAGGCACAGATCCTTAGCCACAGAGCCACCACACCACCCCCTTTTCACCCTTTGCATCTTTACCAGTTGTGATTGTAAGTCACTTTGGACAAAAAAATAGAAATAGAAGTACAGTAAGTGGAAATATTTGTCATTCAGGTGACACCCATACCGATATTAGTATCCTCCTGCAAGGACCATCCAAACCATCCATCCAAATCCGGAACCTTCACATTAGGCTCATTTGGTTCTACTTACTATACAGTACACCTCTAAAATGTTTTCACATTGAGTCCCCGTTGCTCTCAATTGCACATTTACATACTGTACTGGCTGTTTTTTGTGATGGTACGTACCTATATTCTTTTTACTTTCGGCAAGGCCTCACTAGTGGTACAGCTCCCAGCAATCCAATGCAATGCCTGATGCATGCATTAACAAGTCTATTGTATTTCTGCAAGTGATCTTACAGATTCCTCTTAGCCAGCTGTTTGTGAACATGTTTTCCATGACTTATTTCTGTAGCTTAGTCTGTGGCGGGCATGAAGTATCACACTTCCTTGAGGCCTCGAGCCCTTTTCGTGCAGCTCTGAGTGGATAACAAAAAGAGAATAGCAATGATTGTGGCGACAAATACTGGACACGTCAGAGTTTTACTGAACTTCAATCTGTGCTTCTGTGACCGTCGCGGTTCCACAGAGGCTCATGCCCTCCGCCACCCGTTCCATCCCGCAGCACCTGGGGCGTGAACCCAGGTCTTCGGCGTAACGCAACAGGGAACCAGCCGCGTGAGCTAAAGGAGACCTCCCTCAGCCCAGGCGGCTGAGGTCCCTTCTACGCGCAGTGAGGGCGCTGACGTCACTGTATCCGAACTCTGCTACACTTCCAGAAGTGTGAATTTCAGTATTTCTCTACACAATAGTCTAAAAGGTCTGGCTGAAAAAAAAACATGTACGAATACATATTCCTCAATCCCATCTTTACAAAGTGATTTGAAGTATTATACTTCTAAAGTTGCTTTTTTCTTTTTTAGTGTTTAGAATGTACATTCACACAGTATAAGTGTAATTATAATGTACAGTATATTTTCAGGCTGTGTTTTCATGTGCTGTATACTGTATGTTAATCTTTTATGAGTCTTTTTATTGCTAAACCAATAAATGAAAATGAAAAAAAGTCCATCTTTAAGTTGCAAAATAAGCAGATAGTGGAGGAGGAAAATGATTACTGTGTGCTGCCAAATTCTGTTTATTGAAGTGAAACCCAAACTAAAAATTATGTTAAAAAAATATTTTGAGGAAGTTTCCATGTTCACTACCTGTTTGTGGACAAGTGGACCAGTACTGTTTTAAATGACTTACTGCAGCAATGGGATGGCTAGGTGGAGATTAATTTATGGTGCAGACAGAGAATAGTAAAACTGAAAGTCAGAATAAAAACAAATAACATTATTGAAGGTTGCTGTGCAATTGATTTTTGACACAAGTGCTTTAAGGACACAATGATCTTGCTGTGATTTTGATTTTTTGTAGCTGACAGTTCAACAATCTTTATGGCTAATAATTACAGTAAGAAACTAATTTAATAATTTCAGGAAGGATTTTGATGCTTCTGTGACAACTTGGTCCTTCAATGTTGAAACTATTTTAATAGATTTTGTCTTATGTTACAGTATATTACATACACAGTGTAATGCATTATTACAAATTGCACTGAATTCAGTTTAATTGACATATCAGTAAAGGTTAACTGAGTTTGACTTACTGTAGACTGTAAAGCGTTTTTGGCAACATGACAGTATTCTGTCACAAACGAATTGTTTCCTTAAGGAAACAGCAGGTTAATTCATTTTTAATCTTTGGCAGTACCTTCCCTTCTGATTTCACTGTGGCATCAAAAGTACAGTTACTAATTTTGACTTCATGCTTATTAAACAGTCAAGATTATGTACTGTACAGACTGTAAGAGTGGAAGGATACAATACAGTCAGTATACAATGCAGTCACCTGGTCATGGGAAATAAATCAAAGGAATGCAGAGTGTAAATCTGCAACAATTGATTAAGATCACTTCAGATCTGGAGACCCTACCCTGCCTTTAGCAAACCTCTTATCCTAATGTTAGCATTTAGTTCCATTTAGTTTCATGCAAAATGAAAGCAGTAGATATGTTTAACTTCTACAAAACTCTGTTTCATGAGCAATAACAATACCAAAGTTATTATACTTTGTGAGGAATCTCTTACGAAGTTCTGGCTTAATCTGCTTGGCTAAGTACCAGCCCCCTGGCCATTTGACAAGGAGACTTGAACCCTATTCAGGGGCAGCTGAGATGGGGTGGGGGAGGGATGCATGATTAGACAAAATGGTAAAAGAAGAGTTTGAGTGAAATAGATATATTGTATAAACATAGTGTATTGCTGATGTTGGGAATTGTTATGGCTTGAACAGCTGGCTGAAATTGTCTTATTGTTATCTCTCCCAAACTTCAGTTTAAAACTTCCATCTGATGCCCTGTCTTTTATTTAATTTACAGTGTAATAGATGTGATTGACTTGTAGTATATGTCACAGGAACATATTGCAGCTTACCATAGATAAAATCTGTTTATCGGAAACACATTTGCACATACAGATTCCTTAAATACATAGCAAGGACAAACTAATTTCTAAAACAGATTCTGGTGTGAATAAAGAAACTTATTTCATATCATAGCACCCTGTGACTTGGATCTCTTTCAGACATCACACTATATATAGCCTGCAACCTTTGAGCTGCATGCTTCACACTGTTTTAAATGTGGCTCACATTACAGCCATCCTAGGACAGGCTACCATTCGACTGGTTGTTTGGTTTAGTAATCTTCCAGAAATATTACAATACAGTCAAATTTAAGTAATTTCTCTAAGTTTCCAAGCTAATGGGAATAATATTAAAAATAACATTTATTTGTATGTGATTTTTATGAAAGTAAACAGTCCTGAATGGAAATGACTAATTCTGGTGCTGAAATGAACATCTTTTGGGAAGGGTATAGTTTTGTGGTTTTAAAGAAAGCAAACTGCCCAGCTGTTCAAGTGATCCTTGCCTATTTCCAACACAAGGAGGTGCTGTTACTATCTCTTCAGCAATTCTTAGCAAATCAACAGTCTCTCTTTGTGGGCTGACTCTTAAATCAGGTGATCTGAAAGTTAAATCAATTTGTCCTACATCTGGCAATAAGAAGTATTCTGCACACTGTTACAGCAACACATGTAATATGCCAGCTGGTATAAGGATCATTAGGCTATTTTCCATATGTGATTAGTTAAAGATTAATTCTTTGATGAAGACATACAGTGCTTAAACTCTTCATACACAAAGCTTTTCTTTGACAACTCAGCAGTATCATCAATGACAAACGCTTCACATGTTATTTTATTTAGTAATGTATCACAGTCTGTTTATTGTTTATGAGTACAGTATGTAATGTTCTGTATTTTATTACATTTTCTCTGCTGTTATCCACTCCTCTGCACAGTATTTTAGGAAGCAGAAGATTAAAACATTGTCTGTTTGATACGTACAGTATCAATAAAAGCATCTCTAAGGTTTCTTCATAATGTCCATAATATAGTGAAAAATCACTTTAACTTGTTAATTAAAAAAACAACAACATTTGCATGATAAAAGTTTTTAATTTGTAATAAAACTCACTACCTTCTTAGTTTAAAACAGAAGTATGTTAAAAATGCTTCAAGGATAATACCAGTCTTACAACTGTACACAGCACTGTCATTGTGACAGTTTGCCCCCCAGCTACAAACTGCCTAGGGATGCAATGTCAGTGGTTATACTGTACTTGTATTTCCTTCAAATTCTCAGTACTGAAGCCCAGTGCACGCAAGCTGTCTATTGTGCACTAAAAAGAGTTCAGGTTGAAATCTGATGTCCACTGGAAGGACACTGGGTTTGAATGTGGAAAACCTACAGTAGGTGATATGATTCAAAGCAAATACAAAAATGAAAACTCTTAACATATAACAAAATTCCATGGGTTGATTAATTTGTCTGATGTATGAATAATTTGAACAATGAAGTCTAATAAACAATGAATCGTCTAATTTTTTTATTAATGTTGCTAAAAACACGAGGTGAACAGATATACTGTAGGACCGGCGGACATACTGTATACAGTAGGTTACTATTGCCACTGTAATTTTGTCTGTTTTTAAAATATTACACACAGATTTGTTTATTAAATGGATTACTATCAAGAAAAATTTCAGAATACATTCCTGTTGTGGATTTAAAGATAGCAGGCATACTTACTGCTTACAATGTTCTCACATTTTTATACAGGGCCTTGCAAAAGTATTCACAGCCTTCCAAAGATCTCCCCATTTTACTGAATTACAAAAGATGTATATGTTTTCTTAGAAGTAAATAGTTTTTCTCTTAAAAATGTGAATATTAAAACTGAAAGCTGCTATGGTTAAATTAAGTTAAAACTAAGCAAAAACAGCAAAGAAAATTACCTTTAAATCTGTTGATTATCTATGTATTCACTCACTTTGTTAAAGCAACCTTAGACTAGATTGGGTTCACAAAATTACATTGACACGTAACACTATTAGTTGAGAGAACTCTGTCTGTGCCCAATAATTGTGGTTCAGCATATACAGTATACTGTACATCTGTCTCTGTAAGGTCCCTCAGTAAGATGGTAACTTTCAAGCAAAGATTCAATCATTTGGACCCAGGAGCTTTCAAAACAGCTCAGGGATAAAGTTATAGAAAGGCACAGATCAGGAGAAGAGTAAAACATATATAAAGACACTAACAAACTGACTAACAAACCTGTTTATTATTGCTTATTTATAAAAGTATCACTGCATTCTTACTTGGTACATTTTTAAAACTACAAAAAAAAGAAGATGTGCATTAACATAGATTCAGTTTATTCGAAATTGTGCAACGATTGCCCCTTCAGATGGATATGTCTTGATCAGGTGTTTTTAAAAAATCCGATTCCCAGTACTGTTCATTGTTTCACACTTAGCTCAGAATTTTGACATGTGTATACATGCTTACCTGTTCAAGGGGCCTGTTTTCTCCACTGTTGCAGATACCACGGCAACCAGAAACGGCTCCAAAACATAACCATCATCCCAAATTAATTGCAAAATAAAAAACAGACTTCTACAATTAAAGCAATTCTACAATTAAAACTGAAAAACTGTTTCCAAGACTTGTATGAATTGAGGCAGAGAAGTAGTAATATTAATCAGGACAATACCGGACAATGTACCAAGGGAATGTTAGCCTTACACACTAAAATTACATTTTCTCATCACTAACACAATAAATTTGATTTTATTTGGGGTCAAGGTCAAGCTCTCTCATCATCTTTTGATTTTTTTCTCCTATTAAAGGTATTGATCTGACATGAAGAAAATCTAAGTCTTGCAGTCATCTTCAAGAATAATATCTCTTCAAGTGTTCACATATAGTAGATTATTTACATTTCCCTCCATATAAAGATTCGAAATATGGCCATATTGAACAGTGGGGGAAATTTTGCTGAAATATAGTTCGTTTTACAGAAAGATTATTCTTGGACATGAATGGAAGACTTTGTAACTGTACATTACTATTTCATCATACAGTTTATTGGTACTTACAAGTGGCTAAATAAGGCTCTTGTCTCTTTGACGTCCTAAGTAATACTTTTTATGTATTCACATTGGACTGTGAAACAACGATACAGTCTGTTGGTTCAAGGTATGTTCTGTAATCTCTGCAAGTCTATAGTTGTCAGGTTCAGTGTATTGGCTCTTTGTCTTTCAGCACTAAAAAATTAAACTAGTAGATTTATAGGCTGCAATCATGCCAAGCCAAGTACCTGGAGCAGACAGAATTTTTAAAGATACAGCACATATTCATGGTCTGTTCCCAAGGTACTGACTATTGAATTTTGGCTTACTCAAGTAGCTGTATTATTACCAATAGAAAAACTGATATACAGTACAATCTCCACTCAAGATGTGAGCATTTTTTGAAGATCTGGTCACCTCTCTAGATGGTCCCACATGCTAATCTTTTTAATTGCTTAATTTTTTATTATTATCTTGTTACTTGAGTGCTGTACAGTCCACTCCTCGTATGTCATAACATATTATTGTGTAGTTCATTTTATTTCCTTTTAGTGTAGTTGGACCATGATGTTTCTTTATTTTGAAAGATGGTTATACTATAAACTTGTTATTTACTGTTATTATTAAAAGCAAATAAAAACAACATACAATACATACTGCAATACTCTTCTACAAAGTCTTAAAAATGCACATTATTTTAAGGAGATTAAATATATTTACCTCACTCTCTGTTAAGGTCAAAATAACAGCTCAGAAATGTATTCTTGAAGGGAACCTTTAGTGTTTCTGGTAGAGGTCAGAGAGAGTACTAAAAGGCAATGCTAAAACACTTGATAAAAATCATAAAAACATTTATTAAGGGAATGAGAACAGCTGTTGAATATATATTTTGAAATACTCCTTCACCTTAATGATCACAGTTAATTTCTATTATTTATTATTGGTTTTTATTATGTGCACCTTTGGGTGGAATTAGTTTATACTTCATCACCAATAAATGTCAATGTTTTGTAATATATTATGTTTTAGTTTGGGAATATAGTTTGTATAAAACATCATTATAGAAGTTTGAATGGGAGCTGTGTCACTGTGCCTTGGCTGCAAAAGAAAAAGTACAAGTTAATTCCACTCTGAAAAGCAGAAGGAAGAAACAACATTTTTACATTGCTACACTTAAAAAAAGCTCCATGGCTGAAATATTGTTTCTTGTTTCTACTTTTCAGTGTGAAATTAACTGTTACTCCTTGTATTATAATTATATGTACATAATTCAAACCACATTCTTCACACAATTATATGTTAAGAGTTGTTATAACCAAAAATGCAAAAGCATGGGCCATTTATTGAACTCTGTGCATATATTATCTCAAATCCTCATACTACTTGGATTTAATTACTCTATGGATAATAGCCCAGGGAATTCAAGAGCAAGCGCGCTTATATCATGGTAAGACAATCCGTAACAAAGCAAGCATTGTACCATGTCACTGAAAAATTAATCAGCAAAAGCGGTGTTATAAAATAAGGCTCCTCGGGCCACCTGTTCAAAGACACCTGCCAACACAGTGTCATCAGAGTTTAATAACGGTGGCAAACATAAGGAGAAAACACGCATGATGGCCTGCTGATGGCAGTAGCTTAAAAGCTTTGTCATAAGCTGTACAGCAGCTGATAATTTCCTTCCTCACTAGACACAATGAATCAATGTAGGATCAGGTGCTATTTTTAGTTACATAAAAAACAATAGAACATAAGGATGGTGGGCATCCAAGTGACCAAACATTCTGTTCCTGGTTTCAAGCATCCCTATCAATACATCAAGGAAATGAACATAACTGTGCCAGTCAGCTGTTTTGAGAATCTGTTGATCCATACAACTTCATTTATTGAAGCACAAAGCCAATTTACACGTTTTATTATGCAATGGACTAATAATTAGGCATTTTAAATGATTAGTGACATCTAGTATTTTACTTTCCAAGACAAGAGTTCCTCATTTATTTTTATAAAAGGCATAGACTGACAGACCAAATTAAGAGGTTTTACTTTTAATTGTTTCATAGACTAACACATAAATAGTCTTTACAGGCTCTCTCCCACACTCAGACAATTTGGTTTTTATTTGGTTGGCTGATGTTCAGTAACACCCTTGGTGGGCCTCAGCACCTTTATATTACAGTACCCTCTGTCTCCTCAGAGACAGGAGAGGTGGAGTGAGGGGCAGTCATTGGCTACAACATTACCGACTCGGCTTGTTTACATGTGACATAGTGTGCACACAGCATGCTTGTTACAGTTCCAGCACCCCACCACCAGAGGATGCCCCAACTTCTAGTGCCTACTTCATCTGTGCAGCTTAGGCGCAGATAAAGCAGACGGCAATAGCCAACTGCTGTTTGCCCAGTGTCCCTACATCACCACGCCTCTCCTCCCCAAACCTATTTAAACCCTGCTCTTTGTTCAAGCTGTGCTCAGTATTGTTCTCAACTCTGTGAGCTCTTGATCAAGTTCAAGTCTGAATTCTTCCTGGACACCTTGCCTGTTGTTTGAATTTTGGCCTGTTTCCTGACCCTGGCTTTCGGATTGTGTTTCTGGCGCTTGATACTAAATTTGTCTTCTGGCTTTGGACTTTCGCTCACCTCTTGACCCTGATCTTGGAACCTGCATAGGGTTCATTCCTTGTTTTTTGAGCTTTGGACCTGTTTAACAATGTACAAAGCACACTTCTAGGAACGATGTGAGTTGACATTAGAGTCAAAATGTCACGCTCTCTTGTTTACATGATTAATAAAATGCATGGAAACACTGACTAGAGATACAGTATGCTATAGAGGACTGTGCTACTTCTCAAAAATTAAAGTTATACCTGGCAATGTGCACTTCATCTGGTATAACACTGCTGCAAGAAGAAAGAGCACAATTGCTCTCAAATCATTTGTTGTTCTTTGGTTTCAAGCTGAATATAGTTGGAAATATTCCAGAGAACAAGAGAAGGATTTGCACAAGAAGCGATTTAAGTCAGACTTGCAGACCATAACATTTTAGTATCATAAGGCAATATTTATTTAAACACAGACATTACTTTGTTTTCTGGATTCAATTTTTGGAAATTTGATGTGTGTCTAAACAGTGTCTTGTGTGACATCATTCATAATTTTATTTAATTCCTCGTAGAATAAGCATTGATGTCATATTTTGAAGCACATGCTCAATCATCATAGCTCACCGTTTGTCAAAAGCACCATTTTCTAAACCTTAGTTTTGGAGATGCATTCTTGTACACTGCCGTATTATAATGATTATTTGCTCTGCTTCTCCAAGCTAGTAAGGAAGTCCTCATATCAAAGCAGTACCATCCCTTCATGATATCAATTGTCATATATACTTGACCAAGAGTGGCATCTCCAACATTTTATTATTGTTGTAATTTGCATTTCAAACAAACCATCTCTATCTTTGGAAATGAACAGCATGTAAATGTTAGATGCTAACAGGTCTGGCAAAAACATACTGTAGCAACCCCTCCTTAGTATTGCATATAAACATGGACATTTTGTGAGAACTGTAGTGAGAATGTATAAACAATATTAACACCTAAGAGTATGCTTCACTGAAAGTTAAAATTTGAAGCACTCAGTATTCAATAGAGTCACTATTACTTTATATTAGCCAGCAAACATCAGCTAAACAGGAACATCGAGCACAGGAACAATAGCCCGTTATGCTGGAAACTTTAGTACACATTGGGGAATAGACATGCTGGAGTCCAACAGATGTTCAGTTCCCATGCTTAGATTCATTTTCGGGTAATACAGGATTTGCACTGATTTGGGGTGGGATCAGATGATGAGACTAGAGGTATCTTAGAAAATATACCTTGATGTATTTTAGAAAACCAAAATAAGGGACACTGAATCCTTTCTGTGAATTGCAGTAGAATTGATTTTAAACAAAAGAACCCTGCCAATAAACCACTTAGCAGAAATGCTAACAACACTCCCAACAAAGTAAGCAATCATTATATGTGGAGGTGATGACTCACAGGGCTAGAAACTGCTACTATGTCCTAAACTGAGGCAGTGCTTTGTTGGCCATAAAATAATTCAAGAACTAAACTTACAATCAAACGTTCAAAAGTTAAATATATATTGTATACAATAAAACAATTCACTACTAGACACAAAAGCATCACAAAAATGGTATAAGGTACTGTTTGGCCAAGATACTAATACTACACTGGCAAATGAAAATATACTCAAGCACAAATGATATGCACTCATTCAGATCGATAATGATTTTTGTATGTAAAACTGAAAATAAGAATGTCATTGAAAATAGAAAAGCATGAGAAGTCTTTCTTTACTTGAATTTAATAACCTTTAACAATTTTCCAGTTAGTCTGAGGCAAAGTTGTTATGAGTGGGTGTCTAACTTGGCAGAAAATGGGAACAAGGCAGGACTTTTAGGAAAATGAATCTGGAGAAAAGTTCAGCTTTCTGAAACATGTCAACCTAACCCACCAGGTATAAACAGAAGGGAAGGGCTGGCAAAAGAAAAGAAGCCCTCACCATGCAATGTGTACAGTAAGTAAACAGTGTTCACTGTTTTGGAGTGAAAGTTTTACACCTACAGGTTAAAATATTTGCATAACTGTGGTTTTTCTGGTGGTTTCTGTAACATCGCTGCTCATGATCACAGCAACATTCTTTAAAAGATGCATGTCTACACAGATTTATTTTATAAAAGATCTCAAGTGGTAATTGCTAGCATAGATGTTCTAGCTTTTCAATGACTGACAAAACCAACTTGCTTTACAATCTGGATTCTGTAATTTATTTAAAGAGTAAACGTATGACAAATGTAACTAGCACGATGAGAATAATACAACAAACAATGGTTTTCAACTAACTGTGAAGTGTTTCTGAATCACCAAGGACAGCAAAGATCACCATGAAGTGTAAAATTCAATCCCTGGTCAAATCTAGAATAGTGCCAATTAGTTCAAATGGAATAGAATTAATCCCTTACGTAATGTAGGGTAGCATAGTAGTAGTTCTTGTAATTGTAGAATACATTACATTACTGTACATTGTTCTTGTACATTAGTAGCAAAAAAATAATGGTAAAACATTTGTCTAATATGAAAACCATGATGCTCCCATCAAAAGTCCATTCAATAATTTTCATTCCATCTGCCCTGGCCCAACAAACACCACTGCTATAAAACTGAGTTTGGCAGTAAAGGTTCTCTAGTGACATGTGATTCATTCCTAATCAAACTGACTTCAACTTCAAAATTGACATTGAAATGAAGAGTTAATATCAATACAAAGAGTTAATATAAATACAGAGAAATGTTTCTGCTTCATACCAAGGACACTACCTGAGCTCTTCCAAAAATAAACTAGTGCTAACTGCTAGGCTACTGTTGGATAAATTTTCCTGCTTCCCCTTAAAAGACAGTCAGGAGTCCGTCTCAGAAGTTAAAAAGTTTTTATTTCATGTGCATGGGAGCGAAACACACAGAGATGTTCAATGTATTTTTCTCAAAATGATTAAATAAGAAACAGTCCTTTAATATTTTTCTGTTATCTATCATGCTTCCCTGTGTTGATCAGATTGGCAGCATTCCAAAATCATGTCCTGTACATCTCCCTCTTCCCTATTTGTCAAAGATAACTTCTTTTAACACAATTAGTTACAGGTTCGTAGCACGCGTTCCTGTATAACACAATATAAAATTATATGGTAGCCTTTGTGTCCAGCATTCTTCCATTCCAGTTCAAACCAGTTCTGTATGTCCACCTTATCTTACAAAAATAATTGGCTACAATTGAAGTAAGGAAGAGAAACAATCAAACACAATGAAACCTGCCAACGTTGGAGTTAATTAGCTAAAGAGTTTCTGAGCAGGAACTGTTTGCATTAAGAGATGTTGTTCAGCAAAACTGATGATCTGGCATGGGTTGTTGCAGTTGATTCCAAACAGTTTTGGACTCAATAGGCAAAACAGGTTTTGCACTGTAGCCGTAAGCGGTACTCAACATCATCAGCTAAACGAGAACAGAATGATAATCAGTCAGCAGTTCTGGTTTATACACGATCCCTATTTTACCATATTGTAATTTCTACTGACACTATTATGATACGTGCCATGTTTGGAGGTAATTGTTCAAACATTTCGTGAAGAACAGCAGTTAGCACGGGTGATGTTTTACCCACAGGTCATGGCATGTTGTGGCCATACAGTATACAATTTCTCTGCAACCTCTAAGGTGCAGACCTGAGGCAGATTTCTTTTTAGTAACACTCTCCATGTCTCAATGTAACCTGACAGCAGTATTTTAAATTATGAAAACAAAATGGTGGTCAGATGGTCATCTTGGTTTATGCAATATATGGAGAAATTGGATCATATTTCACCACATATTAATTGTATTGGCACTGGAATGATCAGGGGGTAACTAACCAAACAGTTACTTGCAAGAATACTTCAAAAAAGTCATCAAATACATGGGCTGCCATCGTGATTGACAAAGGAATCCAGTTTTGTCACAATATAAATTATTTATCTTTCCCACAAAATCCCACAAAATCTGCCTATCAAGTATGAAGTTGCTAAGTCTTCAACAATAGCACATCAAAATCTAGGAGGAAAAAAATAAACATAATAATCCTTACATTCACTACAGGCCTCCAAGAATGTATTACATCTGGGAAACCAACCCCAAGCTTTGTATAACAATCAAAAATATTTCTTCTTTTGAAACATTAATCCCAAATTATTTTATGCATCACACCAGTCTGGATTTGCTAATACTGTGTTTTTTTAAGTCTCCATGACAAAATATTTTCCATGGAGACTTTTTCTTAGGCAATATGGCATCAGAACACTGTTGGTAAATCAAGCTAGGCATCTGTTTGTACACACACCAGAAATCAAATACTGCCTGAGCTGGCACTGGGTACTGTTTTTGAGCATCGCCCTCTTGATTTGGCTGCCAGCCGACAGACATATTTCCAATGAGTTCTCTTGCCTTTCCTATGAACTACTTTGAGAGAAGAATGCTTTTACCCTGCATTGATTCTGTACAGTATTTTAATATTATAGTATCTGTGGGGCACAGTTATAGTTAAGCTAAGCTTTGCCATGCCAGTTACTGGGAACAAATTTGCTTTTCTAATACAAACGAACTGAAAACAAAATTCAAACAGATCATAATGCAAGAAAAAACATAATTCATTAACCATATTTGTTGTTTTTATCTGCAGCCATGTCACCCTGCAACTTACAACTGGCAACCCACTGAAGCTAAGCAGGTGTGAGCTGGTCAGTACCTGGATGGGAGACCTCCTGGGAAAAACCAAGGTTGCTGCTGGAAGAGGTGTTAGTGAGGCCAGCAGGGGGCGCTCACCCTGCGGTCCATGTTGGTCCTAATGCCCCAGTATAGTGATGGGGACACTACACTGTAAAACAAGCGCCATCTTTCGGATGAGATGTAAAACCGAGGTTCTGACTCTCTGTGGTCATTAAAAATCCCAGGGTGTTTCTTGAAAAGAGTAGGGGTGTAACCCCAGTGTCCTGGCCAAATTTCCCATGCCTCCTAATAATCCCCCTCTATGAATTGGCTACATTACTTTGTTCTCCTCCCCCACTCCAACGGCAGGCAGAGCGATGCGCCGGTTGGAAGTATTCTCAGTTGCATTTAATGGCAACGTCAGCTCAAAGATTTGGTTCAAACCACCAAATGGAGACGGGTGTGCCGACAAGTGGACCCTGCTGATGTGGGATTAACGCTAGGAAAGAGAGAGAGATTTGTTGTTTTTATCTCATCAATTACTGATTAATTGATGAGATACCATTTAAACCACTGGCAGGCACTCCCGGACCTAGAGAGTCACAATTTTCTGGTTTTCATTTCACCATGGACACTTAACGACTTAATTGAATCATTCACTTAATTGGTCGGTGTTACTGGTTTTTTACTCATTGAGGATGATAAGGCCCTATTAAATCTGGTGGACTGTGGCCCTCAAGCACCATGAATGAAAATCACAGATTGCAACCTTCTTTGAGCTTGATTGTAGTACAAATTAATATAACTGACTTTCATTCTTTAACCTGAACATTATTTACCTCTCTAAAGTCTGTGAAAACCATGTGAAGTATTACATAACGACTTTTTCATTTTAACCTTAGAAGTTACTAAACTATCCATGTTTGCAGATAATACCAGAATGATAGTGTTCACAAAGACTGCAGGAGCTACAAATGAAATTTGAAGGGGTGAATACTTGAACTGGGGTGATATCCTTAATGGAGTACCACAAGGATCTGTCCTAGGACCATTGGTCTTCTTAATTTATATCATGGTCAAGATTCTAGTATAGTTAATAAACTAGTCAAGATTGCCGAAAATTCCAAGACACTGTAGCAGTTTAGCTGCCCAGGTATTTATCAAGATGGTACAGAAAAGTTTAGCTATGTATCAAAAAGGAACTTGGGTTTGCTTTTGTTTGAGGTTTATCTGCAGATTATACACAAAAGAGCACTTTTACAGCTATGTTTGTGTATCTGTTTTCTCCAACACCCAAGTATTAAGAGATCACTGCAGTAGTAGCACACCCCCAGTGTTGTCACAAGTAGTAAGACCTCATCTCAAATACCATGTACAGTTTAAGTCAGTTTAATAAAAAAAAAAAAGATCTTGCAGCTCTGGATTCAGCCCAGAGAAGAGGAACCAGATACATTCTGGTCTTATGGGAATGTCCATGTGAACTGATATTCAAAATCCTTAAAGAGATTTACAGGATCAACTCGGTGGACTTCTTCACGATAAGAAGTAAAACACATACCAAAGGACACAAGTGGAAACTATGTGGAGGTGCATTTTAACCTGGAAACAGATGGCACACGATGCAAAATGTTGTGGGAGTATGGAGCAAGCTACGTAGCCATGTTGTTGAAGCCGATACCTTGACTTGTTTCCATAAATGCCTGAATAAGATCAATTTCTTACTACTACCAAACAGTCTAGATGGACTGACTCTCCTTCTCTCATTTGTACCATTTCTTATGTTGTTAATTTAGTGTGTACATACAGATTTAGGGTCAGATATAGGGTTATAAGTATAAGTATTGATATATGTATGGTAAATTTTTATATTTACAGTAGCTACTGTACGGTATACTATAGCTATAGATGTATAGCTATAGATGTTAATAGAGGTACATAGATACATAAATAATGTGAACATATATTTCATGGTTTAAATCTAAAAAGATCAAACAGTAGCTTATTTTTGTAAACTTTTCATGTCTGATATCAAAGTTTTTAAATGAAGCCATTCGGCCAATCTAGCCAATGAAATTCACTTCTGTCTTGTAAGCATTTAGTTTGGGACAATTGTGTTCAATCCTAAATTTTATTTTTTCTATATAACACCATGAAAAAGACACAGCCATTTAGGTCTCAAATTTTGTAGTAAGATAGATGTTAACAAATAGACCCAATACCGAATTAAACACATGGCCTCATACAGAATCCTGTGCCATGTCTGTAAATATTGTTGAGGTGGAAATAAAAAGAAGAAGATACAGACCTGTGTCCTGTTGCAGGGATGTGACTTCAACCAATGGAATGTTGTAAAACACCCAAAAATCCTCAAGCCATTCAGAAGCATGCTGAGTCAAATGCAACATTCATCAAGCAATAAAACATCATTTAAAAAGCCGGAAACAACAGCCATTAACATATCATTTACAGCCCTCACTAAGGCAGGGCAGTGTCTGCATCACATTTTGGGTAAATGCAGAAAACCAAATGAATGACCACAATGCTCTCCAGAACATACAGTATCTTACAAAGCAGAACAGGAGATTGTTCTGTAATCACTAAGAGCATCTTAATCTTTAAAAATTCTTCAGAAATTAACCAATGCCATTTTGTTTTAATGTCGATAATATAAAACAAGAACTTTCACATATGATCTTTATCAATTCAGATAAAAAAAGAGCTGTCAGCAGCAGAACATGAATAGTAATAACGACATAGGTAATGGATCAAAAAGAAAATATTTTGTTCATTTTAAGTGCTGTAAGAAAGTGGTAGTTTGAGACAAGATGGTGATCTTTGTTTGAGCCACATTCTCCAGAATGCTGTGGGAAAATTTGCAGCCATCCTTAGATCTCCTAACCAGCTGGGACAAGACAGTTGCTCAGGTGATGATATAAAAAAATAGAAGCTTGGGTTTCAGGTCGTTTGGAGAAAGAGGGCACATCCACTGTTGTGTAATTTTACCAGAGGGAAGAAGAGAGAAGGAAGTGAGTGTGTGAATGAGTGTGAGAGAGCTGGCTTCTTCTGGAAGAGTTGTGCTTTTTGAGAAAAGGCTTTTATAAATTGGTAAGCAGCTTAGCTCCACAGTGTTTATAGTGAGAGAACTGGAGAAGTCTAGCTAGTAGTTCAAAGCAGAGCTTAGACCTTTGTTTGTATTGTTTAGATTATTTTTGTTTGCACTGTAAATAAAAAAGTACTTTTTTGGGTATTTTGTGACAGCATGTGTGTCTGTTTTCCTGAAACCGGTTATAAAAAGATGGACTGCGAAGGCACTTCAGTCCCCAGGCGTGTTGTGGTACAGTATCTTGGCAGCCAGACAGAGTGGCCTATTGAAAGTTAACAGGCTTACTGAGAAACTTACGACAGCAAGGGAAAACGGCACCAGGGAAGAGGAACAGTGGTTGCAAGCTGAAGATCACTGAGGGGGTCGACGGACACTTGACAAGAATGGTGCTAAAAACCACAAACCAAAGGCCTCAAAACTTCCCACAGAACTGAATCTGTACCCACATGGCCCAGTCTAAAAAAAACTGAACATTGTGAGCTTCACAAAGCTGATATTTATGGTAGGGCTGCCATTTGGAAACTGCATGTAACCAAGGCCAACACGCAACAATGCACAACCTGGTGTAATCAGCACACAACGTGGAATTCTGAGCAGTAGCAGAAAGTACATGTAATATGGCCTGATACATCATCTTTTACTCTTTTTACTACATCTGGATGGGTTTATGTTTGAAGAAAGCCAAAGGAAGCCTTCAACTCACATTACCAGTTCCCAACAGTTAATCATGGTAGTGTATCTGCTATGGTATGGACAGACATCTCGTGGGAATCACTGGTCTGGTTATTACTCTGCATGGTAGAATTATGGCCAATGAATATGGTGCTATTTTAGGCGCCCAGGTGCATCCTATGGTGCAAACATTGTTTCTTCAAGATGTTCTCATATTGCAAGACGATAACCCCCTCATACACACTGCTAAATGGATTCAAGGCACCAGAGTTCGTTAACACCAGGATGAAGTCAAACACCATCCATGGCCTCCCCTATCACCAGCTCTAAACATCACTGAACCTGAATGAGAAGTTCTAGAGACTAGAGCAGATTTCCACCTCCTTCATCTCACGAACAAGTCGAAGCTTTCCTTCCTGAAGAATAGTTCAACATCTCACTAGAAACAGTTCAAAACTGCTGTATTAGTATTCCAAGAAGGACTGAGGATGTTCTGAAGGCAAAGGGCAGTCCAACTCCTTATTAGTTAATATGCAAACATGTATATTGCTTTGTGTTTATCTATTTTGGTTCCCCTCTGCATAATCCTGTATAATCGATTTGACTAAAGATGGATCGCCTTGTGCTGTAAATAATATGCTTTTCCTGCATGGAGTATTTTTAATAAATTATCTGACCAAATTACTGAACTATTATGTTCTGCTTTTGAAGTCGAACACAGGCTTATCCTAGATAACCGTGTTTCATCCATCGAACAAACCTGAGATTCATGCCCTTCAATCAAAACCAAGAATTACATGTTGAGGAACTTTGTTGTGCTTAACCTTAGTACACCACAAAATATTTCCACTTGCCTGTTACACTCATTACACAGATGCTCACACTGTCAACTCTGATGACATACAATATGTCCAAAAGTTGTATTTCAGTGCCACAGGTAAAGTGACAATTAAATCGTCCCTTTTCTGCAGTCAGGTTTCAGTATTAAGGTTACATGATTTAGTGTATCTGAACTTATAGATTTCATTATTACCTAGGCCTTATGCATTTTTAATTGAGAGGTTTAGAATGTGAGAATCAACAATATTATTAATATTGAAAACACAACATTTGTCTTACCTCAAAAAAGCCTCTCCTTAAAATTGTTGTTACAATATTTATGTGAATTACACTGCTTTAGAAAGTTAGATATATTTGATTTTTCTTTCAGGATGCTATACTAAAACTATAGGTTTTTCATTACCTTTGTAACCATGATAGTGATTTTTATCACTAAATTTTTATCACTAAAGTTTTTCCTTTACTTCTTAAAGAACCACACACATATACACTTCAATTACATAAATCTTTTTGCTGAACATATTTTACATTTCAGAAAATTAAGTGTAGTTATTTCATTGGCTTTTTAAATTAGATAAACCAAAGAAACTATTATAATGGAATTTGTATTTTCTTTGTGTTACAGATTTGCAAACAGTTTTCAGAATGTGAGTTATTTGAATCCTTCTAGTTCTTTAAAAATGACAATATAAAAATGCTGACAAAAGACTGAGTAAATAAAAAAGAGAATGAAAAAAAGAACAGGAAGTTTGCTCAATTTCCCTTGGGGATCAATCAAGTCTTATCTATTTGTCTTATCTATCTAAAAGCCAAAGATAATCATTGCGTTTGAAGTGCAAATCTTGCTCTATTTCTCAATTCAACATCAAATGTCCCTACATTTAAGGCAACATAAAAAATACCTTGAAGAATCTGATATAATATATATAGACCAGCTCCCTTAAACTTCACTTCTACGCAGTGGTATGCTGGGGCCCTGGGATTAGAGCAGTGGATTCAAAAAGGCTGAACAAGCTCATCAGGACAGCAAGCTCTATCATTGGGTCTGACCTGGACCCCTTGGAGGTAGTGGCTGAGAGGAGAATGGTGTCCAAACTAGAGGCCATCATGGACAACATCTCCCATCCCCTCTATGACAGGCTTGTAGAAATGAAGAGCATGTTCAGCAATAGGCTGATCCATCCACGGTGCGACAGGGAGCGCTACAGGAGGTCATTCTTGCCTTCTGCCTGTACTGTACAACGCATCCACCTTGCGTCTGAGCAGAGGCAACATTGACAGTGACCTGTTTCTGGACTAAACACATCTACACATCTACTGCTACATCTGCTCTCTTTCTTTTCACGTTTACAACCGTTTTTTGTGCAATATATGCCAGGGACCCGTGCAATACATTTATATTTATATCTATATTACATCTATATTTATATTCATATGTGTTATACGATTTTCCTGCATACTGTTCTGTTCTAGATTGTTCTTTGTATGTCCGGACTGTGAGTAACTCTTTTAGTGCACCCCTCACTGTACTGATTGTATTGTATGTATTGTACTATTATTATTATTGTATCATTCGTTACACTGTGGCTGTGTTTTCTGTGTAAAGCTGCTGTTGCACTACAATTTCCCTCACGGGATCAATAAAGTATCTATCTATCTAAACTCCTTGTTCAGACAAGGAAATAATTATTAATACCAAGAATTGATATTAAATCACAAAGACTTGCCTAACACGCAGCGGGGAAGAATATTCC
This sequence comes from Atractosteus spatula, assembly GCF_055471065.1. Taxonomy (NCBI): domain Eukaryota; kingdom Metazoa; phylum Chordata; class Actinopteri; order Semionotiformes; family Lepisosteidae; genus Atractosteus; species Atractosteus spatula. The sequence goes on along the minus strand of NC_142707.1, from coordinate 44,787,578 downwards.
AAACTAATTAAACAAGTTATTAATTTAACAAAGAGCATATGAGCTGAAAAATAAATGGCAGATTGTCAGAATGTGATGTAGCACTTACAGCAAAATTACAGAGAGGCTTTGTGGTTTTGTGTTGTTGTTGTTGTTTTGTGGGTGTAAAAACAACATACTGTGTATAAATGAAAGCACAATTATTCCATTCTTGAATGCCATACAACAAAACACCTTCACAATGGTGACTTTTTTGTGAATTCTTAAACCTGAATTTTGGTGAATTTTTTCACAATAATAACAAAATTCACCAGATTAAACCTCAGTTGCTTGAATCAGGAAGAATAAAATGTTTTTGAAATTAATGATAGCCTCCACAGTTGCCTCATCAGAACAAGACTGTGAAGTGCTAAGAGAAGAGCTGGATAAGAAAGTGATCAATAAAATACAATGAAGCCCAGGGAGACAGATTTGCAAAATAGACTGATTAATTGCCAAGGCTTAGGGAAAGAATGCCTAGTCTATGTGAAGATGGATTTGCAAGTAAAGGGTGAGGATCATTTCTGGAAGGTACTGTATGTACTGCATAGACATGTACATCAACAATGCCTGCAGTCAGTGTTCTCTGAAGCAGAAGTGAGCATTCTGAGAGAGGCTCTGCTGCTTGGATCATTGATAAGCCCTTTCCCAAGTATGGAATTTTTCGTGGATTAAGGCAGCTTTTTGTTTTACTCACTAGCTTTTAACAATACATTTGGGATGACCTATTATTTTATATGCCAAATTTAGAACTGCTGATTTTCTGGGGACTTGGCTATCCAGTAATAAAACCCACAACACACAGCAATTGAGACATGCACACTTGGTTCTTCAACATGAACACATGACAGGTAGCGCCAAATGAAAGAGTGGCATGTCTCTAACTGCAAACCAGCAGATGCCCAGCAAGTCACAGGAGTCACTGTTTTGCCAGAATGCCAAGACAGCCCTCAGTAGCACCTATTCACCACCTTTTTTATCCAAACGCTTAAGCATTTCTTCTCTGTATAGTATCAGGGTGAGGACTCTGTGGAAAAACAGCCTGGCATTCCCAGTTAATACTTATCAAGAATTAAATAGAAGAAGAGTTACTTTCATACGGACGGTCCTCTTATATTTCCATGTTTTCAAAAGAAATACAGTACATTCACCAATTATTTTACTTTCACCCACCATCTTTCAATATGAAATGTGTTTTGGGTTGAGATGACAATAAATGATTTGCAAAATTATTAAGCAATCTAGAAAAAAATATTTTGCAAGCCAAAGAGGTAATATCTATTTAACACTGTATGTCCAAATATAAAAGGAAGCCTCACACACATTTTAAAAACCTAGATACTTTGAACAGAAGCAATGTTGTTTGCTTCCTTCTAAAGCCCTTTTTACTTCAAAAGTTGATAGCTGAACTACTTTCTTTATAATGTTCAAACAAAAAGGAAAACACACTGAGATTTTCAAATAATTTTAACGTTATTTAAATATTTGATTAATTTTGACAGTATTTTTAATGTAAAAGAAGTGGTTCTTATTTTACATTACAAAGTGTGCTGTTTAAGTTCTGCATAACTTCCTCAGGCATACAAATGATATGGAATATCAGCAAAAGAGTGAGTAAACAGTGCTTCATGAAATTATTATTTAGTTTGTATTTAGAAGTTTAGAAGGATTGACAGAAACCTGAAGTCTATAGAACATCGTATTATCTAACCATCGCATTCTGTAAAGAAATCAAAGAAACTGATGCCTGACACCTAGTGAGAGAGGAAACTTTCACTTAACTGTGTTTTAAGGTTTGATGTGTATTGATTGCAATCAAATGCAAAGGTACTGTATTTAACATTTTTAATACTAGCCAGTACAGCTTCCTTCAGATCTGGGGATTATTATAACCAGGCAGTCAATTTTATACTCCAGAATCCTGCCACACACTGCTTGCTGATTGAGAGAGTTTGTTTTTTGACTGGGAGTTACTATCAGTTTGCAAGTACAAAAGAATGATACATTTGAGCATGACCTTAACTAAAGGCCCTCAAAATGCTTGTAAATCTCTAGTCACATTACTACAAGCTGAGTGAACCCAGTGCTCTGAGTGTACACTCTGTCTTTCGTAACACTTCATAATTACTACTTTAGAAACATGTTATTGATAACTTTTTATTCATTATTGCTGCTTATAGACTTTGCTAAAAATATATATATTTCTGTTTTATACTTCCAGACAAATGATCCTTACGTTCCACTGCATGCAAACTGTGACATTCATCTACAGTTTGCCCACAGGCAAAATTCAGCTATTATCACATCAAGGAAACATGCTCAATGCTCCAAGAATGAATGAAGGTGTGGATTAGGTATCTGTGTAACAGGGGTTTAGGACTGAAATACAAGAGGAGATAGGTCTTTTGCATGTCACTAGGGGGCGACATTATTTCATGGGGATAAGAAAGTAAACTGCTAGGTCATATTATTTGTTACCCATAAAAACCATGCACATGATTAATTAAATATCAGTACCTGAACCACACTAAAAAAATGTCAGAAATAACATATTTGAGCTATACTTCGAAAGAATTTCTACATATCACTGGTATTGACTGGGTTGCATGATTTTTAAATGATTAAATGCATGAAAAATAAATGTTTCTTGTACTGTACGTATTCATTACAGTATAAGATATGTTATACTATAATCTCATGATGACAAATACAAATTCCTTAACTGTAAATCAACTGTAAATAAAAAATAAGTTTTCACTTTGATGTCCCAACACTTTTCTTGCCACTATTCTTTTTTAATTTGACCTAAACTAAAAGAGTTTTTCAACATATTGTCTACCCCAGTCCTGTTTTAAAGCAGACCTTTTAATTTATATTTCAAGATATGTTATAATCTTTGTGGGCTTACAAAGTCATAAAAAGGAGATCCTTGCTTTATGAAACCAGCAGAAAATTGTGTCTTTTAGTGGAAAAAGGTTTAAAAATTCCTTTTAAACTAAGAGGACCACTTGCAGTATTTTATCTAAAGCGGTTTCTACAAACAACACACAACAAATTACAATTTGATTTTTATTACAACTTGCAGTGTAATATACATTGTTATAAAAATAAAGCTTAATGGTGTAATTATTATCTGCACTTATGTGTATTATGTGTATACTTAATAACGTAATGGAAGTGGTTAACTGATGATGGTGACTCATATTTTTAAGCAACGCATTTTATTTTTCTATGACAATGCTGCCTTTATGCAATTTGTCTTCAACAGCTCTTCTCACACCGAATTGGCAAATGTATCTTTTGTTTTCCACTGCTCTTACGAAAGTTTGGATTTTGGAAGGGTTTAAGTTCTGGCAGCAGCAGGCACTCAAACTCCTGGAAGCTGAGTGAATATTTGAAAGATGAAAGAGCAGGTTTCATGAATCTACTGTATGTACTTTCCAATGTAAATTCTTAAGAACCTCAATTGCTGCAGTAGCTCAGTTATTGTGCTAATTAAACAGTGGCCACAAACAATCCTGGAAGATATGCCACAAATGTGATTTACTAACATACTGTACTATGAGATATGAAACACAGAAAGGAGGTTTTAGAAGTTAAATGTTTCACAAATCTTCACAAAGCAGATGGAGTGTTAATTCAAACCGTTTAGAGAAGAGAGATGTACAGGTACAGTATGCTGCAAAGGATCAAGGAGAGGTTAATATCAGAGTGAAAAGTAAAAAGACAAAAAAAGGAGCCTGGAGCCTTCCTCTGGTGTGTTAAGAAAGAGAGCACTGTATAACAAGACTGTGATGAGCAGACAGAGCAGCACTTATACCAGATACAGAGCCGAGAGACTCCAAAGGCGTAATCTAATGACAGGGAGTGTACACCCCACTGAAGAAGCTTGCTATTTGAGTTTCAGACAAACTGACTCCTTCATATAACCAGCTTTGTATTCAGTTTAAACATCAACTGTCCCAACATTTTCTGGTGCCAAGTCCTTTTTCTAGTCCTTAGGTTAAAAAATTGGTCTTGTGAAGCTGTCTTTGGTGCTTTGGTAAGAACCGATAACGTACTGTATAATGTGCCAATGCAATTTTTCGTGGGAATTCTGAATGTACTTCTAGACCACTCTGGTTGATACGGTCCAACAATACTGTAGAAGCAGCTGCTGTATTAAATACTTATGTTTGTTCAGTGAAAAAATAGGTCATTTATCTCTTAAAGGGAAAAGAAAGGGAAAATCAGTTTTATATTTAACATGAATGTTAAATTCAAAAGTCCGCTTTCATATGTTATAAATTTAAATTGACCTGCAGTTTACATGCTGTTGCTAATCATAGTGAGAAACAGCAACCTACTGCTCAAGTTATGAAACATGGCATTTCTTGGCCTGATTTCAGTCTTGTAACCAATCCAAACTTAAAATTAAACATAATTCACTGTGCAAAACCACATTGCATGGGAATGGGTCTAGATGAAATTTTTCCTTCCAGCTTATCAAAGACCAGAAAAACTTCCTTTTCATACCAACTGATAATGTATTTCAAAATTCAAACTGTCCAATTGGGTGCATGGCAAAAAAAGCCCTCTGGGCATGTACTATTCAAGTTAGAAGTATTCCATCTGGTGTGGTAAAACCAGAAACCCGCCACGCTTTTCTTAACAAACATCTTTAGCATGAGTGAATCCGTTTATTGTGATGAGAAATGTTAAGCTCAGCAGTAGGTCTTCATAAGGACTTTAATTTATGGCCTGTAAAAACAAAGCTTGTATTTCAGGTCTAAGATGTCCACAACAGTCAAAAGTTCGGTAGTTCTGCTTTTAAATTTTGTTAAATCAGGAAAAAATAGTACTATAATGTTAGGGTTACACCACTTTCCCCTTAAGACAATAGATTCTTCTTATGCCATGTTGTAATAACACTGTGTCAGAGGTACAAGTTTAAACTGGCTAATACTTTGAAGAAAAAGAATACCCCACTGGCTCTCTTCATTTTAACTGACTTAGGGCAAGACACCAGTGCACTTTAGTGCTCAAAATAAAAGCACGTAGACAAGTTCATGCTCGGGACATGCAATATATCATGTCAGAATTGTTTTGAAACCACTCTAAAAAACATTCAATCTTAGAATGGAATTGGCTTGACATATAACAAATCCGATCATTTTGACATATCATAATTTAATGCTATTTATTGAAAAATAAACTATATAATTATGACAATAATTTATTTGAAGATGGTAGCTCTTAAGTAAAATAAACACTTTTTTCCTTACCTTTACAATCAACAAAGTCTTAAACAATAAATCCATCAACCTATCAATCAATTTTATCTATAAAGCACCCTTCATAATGGATATACAGTACCGTATCAAAGCACTGTATAATTCACAAATCAAATGACAAAAATAAAAAAGACAAAACACATAGCAAAACACAATGAACACAGTAACCATGCATAGAATAATATTGCAATAAAACCATGTAAAACTAAACTGTGAGCAGCACAAACAATCTAAAGTATCGCATATAACTCTAATTAAAAGACAAAAATTAAGGTCACATTTGAAAATAGCTTCTGACGAGCTGTGATAAAGCAATCCCCAGCTTTGGTGTGGTGTCTGAAAAAGCTCTCCCCCTTAACAGAGTCTGGATTGAGGAATGGCTAGAAGCACACTGTCTAATACACAGTTTGAACAGAAGGAGTATAGAGTGACAATAAGCCTCAGGTAATTAACCATTTAATGCTTTTTACAGTAACTGTAAAGCTACTGAAAACTGACTAGTAATCAGGGCAAAGACATACGTGGGTTCACATAACTGTGATTCTGATCTAGTAAGCACCTGATCAGCACTATTTTGCACAAACTGAAGTTAAATTAATTGATCTATACAGTATGTTATGCCACCATACAGAGCTCTAGTATGCCTGTCAGGGGTTGGTGTATCTTCAATCAGTGAATCTTTGGAATTCTGCCTTTAGCACTTTAAATCTCTGCAGTCCAGACCAGTGCTGAAAAATCTTCTTCAGTTTTAAGCTTCTCACAAATTGAGAAATATTAGCCTAATTTAAAGTTGTTATCTATAACTAAAATTCTCAAACATGTGGCTGAAGAAGAAAGCAATCATCTGCTGTCAGATAAACTCTGTGAACCCTTTTCAGAAAGGTTTTAAGCTCCCACACAGCACTGAAACTGCCCTTGTCAAGACAGTTAATGATTGTAATAGCTTCAGACTCAGGGGCTCTTCAGTCTTAGGTTAGGTGACCTTAGGTCTCCTTTTGACACTGAGAATTACAATGTTCTCCTTTCCTGGTGTAGCTAGAATCTTGACCAGATATTGTTCTAGCATTTATATAACTCCTGTGTCTAAATCTCTGACTTCCCGTTAAATTTAATAGACATTAAAATTCTTTTTTTAGTATCCACAAGGCCTTACAAGGCTTCCTCATTATATTTCCGAAATGTTATCTAATTATACTGTAACGCTTACGGCCGACAGGTACTGTGTAAGAGCCGGCGTACCAGAGCAGGTGACGTCACCGCCCTTCCCTGTGATAGCAGGACTACAGCTACTGGGCTGAAGAGAGATCTCTCTTTAGCTCACGGGGCTAGGTCGCTGCAGAGAGACGCGGAAGTCCCGGGTTCGAGCCCCGGACGGTGTGGGGCCGACCTGATGCGGCAAGGGCGCCCGCCTGAGCCCCCGTTGCGTTACAATACCATCTTGCACTCTCTGGTGCTCTGAAACTGGTCTCTTAGTAATTTTAACTATCAGATTATGAACTATGGATGTCAGGGCCTTTTCTAATTATACACCTAAAATGTGGACTTCTCTTCCATTAACCCAAGTAACCTCAACTCCATAATAAAAAAAAACTTGCTTACAAAACATTGGTTTTAAAATGTGACCCACCTACTGTTCAGTTATGTGAGCGGTTACCAAAATATGTAGGCAACTGTTTAGCCAAAATATATATCACTTTCTGACACTGATAGTTCTCAGATGGACAATTTGATTTTCTTTTCAAAACCAGTTTCTTTGTCACATTAGATTATTTCCTGTACATACAAAATAGTCATGATACATCTGTGCTTGCATACTCAAAGCACAAACATTTTTGTCTTGAATATTTATTAAAGGCATTCTATATTGCATCCTGTGAGTAGAGAATACATACTTTGCATCTATTAACTTTAAAAGAGATTCAACAGGGCCTCGTCATCTGGTAATTTGTTTGCGAATCCGCTTATTCGTGATTAGGTCTGGAGCGGAAGACGAGCAGAGCAGGATGAAATGGAGATGGAAGTTTTTAACCGCAACTTTTAAATGAGTGGTGCAACAGACTTGGGATCATCTGATGAATCTTGCTGGTGAGCGATCTTCTCCCTGTCCCCTGCCCAGGTACCCACTACCCAGCATCTGCTTCTCAATGTGGTCCTGTTTTCGTATCGAAACAAACACTCCAGGTTCTGTGTTGGCTTTGTGGGGAATGACTGGCTGGAGACCACTTTACTGGCTTTTACTGAAAGCTTTACTGCTCTTTTCATCATGGTGATTGGCCCAGTATGTGATCTCCTGTCACAGCCTGAGGAACAGTGAGTCTGTCTCCCAATAATGCTCAATATGTTTACGGTATATGTAAATATTTTATGATATGTCTCTATTGTAAATGTCTGTAATATGTCTGTAGATTTTATTTTACTTTTATTTTATGTTTTGTTCCACGTTCATTTTATTATTTTTATTTGCTTTGGCAATACTGATTGTACCCATCAGTCATGCTAATAAAGCACCTTGAATTGAACTGATTAGACGGTGTGCTGATCACAGAGGCAGAGAGAGAAAGGGCAAGCTGGAGGCATAGGAGGGATTTGTGTTGTTTATTTTAGCTGATTACTGTAAGTTTGTGATTACTGTTGTTTGTTATACTTGATCAATGTTGTATTGATTACCTTAAAGCCAATGCATTAAAACTTTAATGATCATATAAGGGAGGGTTACTTATAGTATGACTTTTAAGCATACTGTACATTACATACTGTACTCTATACTGTAATACATTAGGCTATGGGTTAGGGATGGACTTTGTTATATGTGAATTTGGCTATTCACAACATTTCTCTGCATCGAACAATTGCGAAAGTCTAACAAAAATCTGAAAATTTAAAATACGTAAAGCTATAATCTGCATATTTTAACTTAAAAGGAACACTACTGTAGTACTTTCATAAACACTAACCAAACTGACAGGGAAAAGGGGGCTTTTAAATTGTTCAATTTTAGGAAGGTTTGAGGAAAGTGTAAAGGTTAATTCAGAGTTTAAAATTTCTGAGATTCCAAAATGTCATTAATGTTTGTTATTTTTATGGGTTATGCTTTTATCTGCTGCTTTTTAACTGGTGACTAGCAGAGTTCCTTACCGAATTAATGTAAAGCTGTTATGAATTAATGGAAGCTAGCATTAACAAGTAATATGTATTTTTCCAGACAAAAACAAAAAAAAACTAAAGTAGGCTAGGAAAAACTACCTCAAAAACAAAAACATACCAACGGACTGAAGTTAAAAAATAGAGCTGAAACCAGAATAACAGAATAAGATTTAACTTTCACTAATTTTGTAATTGTAAATATAATTTCACTTCATAGTGAGGCAGTAGCTTCTGAAGTGTTTGTTTACAAATGGGTGGCTGAAATGTATACAGTAACAGTATATTTAGTTGCTGAAAGTTCCAAAGAAAATAAACATGGATTTACTTACCTTACCATTTACTAGCATTGCGATTAAAAAATTAAGCAGCTAGTTATGAGACACAGCCTGTGTTTTATTTCCTTTTTACCTTTATTTCATACACTTCGACGTATTCATTTTGCTCTAATAGCCTTGTTTCTTAAAGTCATTATATTATTCAGATTAATCTGAACTGAACTGGCATTAAAAATTCCCAGGAAAAGGCTCCTAAACAGGCATACATCAGTCTGCAGTGGTCTACTGAATGGTCTTCAACCGACTGCACAGCACCAACTGACTTCCCTTCTGCTACACATGTCCTCTACCTTGATGTGTTCTTGGAACACAAAGCCAAAGCAGTGCTACATAACTTATACTGGAACATTGTAATCAAAAATAAAAAAGATGCCCTCGAAAAGCATCTTTGCCTTCAATGCCCACCATTGACATGCTCCAGGTTTTACAGTAACAATGTTTCAGTACAACATGGATCCCCATTAAACTCCACATTATAAACCTTGAACACTCCTTGAAGAGGCAGGTAAATTTCCACATCACAAATTAAAACTTAAGAAAACAAAAATATTTTCCTAATTCTAAACTAATTGTAAATAACTCATCATTTCAGCTCACTGATTCAGCACTCATACCATGATGGGAGTGATGAAGATAAAATGCAAGCCTTCCTTCAGACATTTCACAATGTGAGATTCAATGTTTCTAGACAACAATATAAGCATTGCACGGAGCACTGACGCAGCCCTCACGTCACAACTCTCAGTAAGTCATAGTAAGTGAAGATCTCAAAGTGAAATATATCCTGGTCTGTTTACCCCTTTGTAAATAGGGATGATTAATCCTTGGTTAGGGACCTCATTGTAAAACCTGGTTCTTAGGATGAGGTTGTAGAGTTTGAGCAGTTCAGAGATGCTAAAGTATTTCTCAGCTTTGTCATGGTTAACTCTATCTTGATTATAGGGTCTTTCATACTCTGAGGACCTGGAGTTTGTCTACTAGGTGCTGTTCTGTAATCAGGGAGTCTAAGAGGTTTAGATTTGACTTTAATAGTCATTTCCAGGACTATTAAAAGAGACTGCATAATGAGAATTAGTGGCAGCATGCACTTAACCTACAGTATGTGCACAATTGCTCCAATCACTTTAAAACTCTTTAATTGTACCCCTTTAACCTTAATACTGTTCTCTGAATGCCCCAGCCAACAAAAACTCTCCACAACAACAGCTGTGGCTGTCTATTGCCAGGTTACTTGGGCATAGATTTTGGTATGTTCTATTGTGATGGTTAAAGGCCTACGGTAGACAGAGACTCTTCATCCTACTGGGACATCTAAAACAGCAATTCTCACTTCAGGTCCTGGAGAGCCACAGGCTTACATGTTTTATACAGGACCCAAACTCCTAAATGACTAAAAACAGAGAAACAGTTTTAATGAAATGAGTTAAGTATAATATTGATTCAGCTAGCTCATTAAGATGGACAGCATGATAACTGGAGGACTATGGTTCTTCATAACATTGATTGAGGTTTACTTATCTAAAAAGATTTACATAAAATTCAAAACTGGGCAAACACCAAGCTGATAATGTAGAAAGTACAGAATATTGTAATTTAAGTGGGTATAAAATAAAATAAGTGGGTAGAAAAAACATAAAATATAGGCTAAATACAAAATGGAAAACAGTGAGCTTGAAGATGGTTATGTTAATGCATCATTTACATCTTCAAGACAACATTGGGAAGCAATAAGAAAGACAAAATGTAACTTAGGATATAGAATTAAAAGCACAGAATTTAAAACAAGGGATATTATGTAAAAATTGTAAAATGTTCTTCTAAGACCTCATTTAGAATATTGTGTACAACATTAGTCATCACCTTATAAAAAAAGATATTGCAGCTCTGGAATCTGTCCAGAGAAGGGAAACCTGATATATTACAGGCTTAAGGGAATGTCCTGCACTAACAGGATGAAGGAACTGAACCTTTCTATTCCTGAAAGAAGAAGTCAATAACAGTATTTGATTAAAATATCCCAAATTCACAAAGAACCTCATGTGCTTCTTCAGAATAAACAGTGATATATAAACGAGAGGCACAGGTGGAATTCAGGTGGAAGTGTATTAAAAGCCAAGACCAGCAGTAACTTTGTCTGCAAAAAGTTGAGGGAGTATAGAATATGCTACCCAGCTATGTTGTTACCTGATACCCTGGCACCTTTCAAGAAACAACTGGATGAAATCCTTGCATCATTTAGGGATATATTACCAGAGGGACTAGATGGGTGGAACGTCCTTCTCGCCTTTTTAACCCATTTTATGTTTTTGCTGGCTGAGTTTGAGTAGCCACTTGCAGTGTGGTGGCTCTGTGGCTAAGGATCTGCGCCTGTGGCTGGAAGGTTGCTGCTTCATATCCTGTGGCCGGCAGAGGAATCCTACTCTGTTGGGCCCCTGAGCAAGGCCCTTAACCCCAACTACTCCAGGGGCGCTGTATAAATGGCTGACCCTGCGCTCTGACCCCAAGCTTCTCTCCCTGTCTGCGTGCCTCATTGAGAGCAAGTTGGGGTATACGAAAAGACAAATACCTAATACAAGAGATTGTATATGGCCAATAAAGTGATCTTATCTTGTCAAATTAAATTGTGCATTAAATTTTGTTGAAAATGTTAAAAAAGATTGGATTTGTGTCAATTCTGCAATTGAACTTATGTAATACTCCTATATCTAATCTGGATGAAAAAAGTAAATGTTACCAGGCTTAGAAATTTGAAATTTAATTACATTTTTCTGAAAAATATGATTAATGAGAATAACTTTGTATTAAAATGTTTCTGTATAGATAGTGGAGCTACTGTATATAATTCGCAGCTAAGATGGTAAACAAAGATTTCCCTTATTCTTTGCATAAGCAATGCATGAAATTTAACTGAGCTGTACTTTTTAAACTGCTCCACAGATATTCTGTATTAAGTAAGAATAGTATCTATCTTAAAAAAATAATCTAATAGCATTTTGTAATATACAGTACATTGTGAACTATTAATTTATTTTTTGCAACTTCTACAGGTTTTCTAAATCCAGAATTAATAATGTTGACAAGGCTTATACAAAATAATAAATACACAAAACATAATAAAAAAGCTGAAATAGATAAGGATTAAATAAAACATAGGCAATACACATTCTTCATGAGCTAAGTAAATAAGCATACTGTATGTACAGTATACTTAAACAGGAGGCACTCACCTGTAACACTGGCAGAGTTCATAAGCAGTTTATAAAGTACAAATTAATTAGCTTGTGTCATAAAAGTGTGATATAGCACACATGATTCCCATAATTTTCAAAGGAAGTAAAAGATTGTTCTAAAGCCCCTTTTCAGATTTTAAAAATATGTGCAGCGTAAGTAAAAAGCGACAGGTTTTGAGTACAGACTCAACTTGCAAGATTGCAAGACTGCAGGTCAATACTCAAGCAGAAAATATATCTCCACCATCAGGTCAAGCAACATGCTCTCTGCTTTGAAACACATGAGTAGGTCCACCTTTGTACCAGGACACAGACTTTAACCCTCAAGCCTTTGTTGTTTTTGTTCCTATGTAAGTAAAACACATATTAAAAGGCTCCAGACAAAAAGAGAACGCAGAACTGTACACTGGTTTATAAAGGGGGTTGACTATGAAAATGTCAAAACTCTTCAGCAGCAGTACAGACAGAAATGCTAGTCTTAGTACTTTTGGTAGCTTCTCAGCTGCTCCAACAAGTTCTGCCAGAATCATAGCTGGTGCTCTAGAGACTTCAAATGTTTTGACCTACAGTTAGTTTTGTGCTTTTCACAGCAAAGTATTTGTAAGAATACAATAGTTTTTTTTTAATTGCATTATATTATTGTAAGCATGTTTTAGTTTTACCAAAATATGCTGTATTCTCTATTTGTACATTATGTTGTTGTACTACACACTATTACTCAGGTTTGTGTTAAAAGATTTTACAGTGATTGACCACCTTGAGGAATGTTCTTGGTGGAGCATCACGACTTGCATGTTGGTTACCACCACCATTCTTCAAATTGGATTACAGAGACAGGTGTATAATCTGTGTGTTATTGTAAGGATCCCTTTTGTACCCCTAAATAACTTATCATAGAGATCCTAATCAATCCCTCCAGGAATCCCCGATCTTACGATCGCAAGAATTAATGCAAGTTCAACCAATCCCTGCATTATTTGAGACAGCTTGCAATTTTGTCCTATTCCTGCAATATTTCTGCAGAAAACGGTCAACTTGCAAAAAAAAATTAATAGCATCCAATCCAGAGCCATTTTTACGAACCCCAGCCTGGCTCAATCAAATTCATTAACAAACAATTCACGTGTTCAAATGTCTTGCTATAATTTCACATTTCACGTTCATGTCAGAAACCCACTCTCGGTCCCATTTACCAACAAAAATAACAGCCAAAGAGCCATGCGAAACAATTCCCCAATGACAGTACTTTTTTTTGTACTCTGTGCAATATTGTGTTGGAACACAAACGTAAATCATCAATCAACTGTCGCTTTTCTACTGCGAAACACACGAGAAGGATGACTGAAACAACAAACCGGAAACAAAGAACCATGGCATAGGCTGCTGCGTTGATGTCTGTTGCTAGTACAGAAAGAACGGTAGAAAAATGAGTGAGAAATACTTTTCATGTAAATCATTCATTAATTCATTTAAAGTAATTAATTAGTTTAATTATAAGTTAAAATATGAAATTAAATTATGCAGCAGACGTGTGTGTATGTCCATGTGTGCGCTTGTGTATGAATTAATTAATTATTTTACCTAAATAGGCATAAATGTCGTTTATTTTTGTCATGCACTCTACATCGAGAGGGCGCTCCGTCTCTGTTCTGTTCCTAGTTTCCCTGTGCTTTGCTTGTCCTTCCGGTGTGTCTTTGTGTGTGGCTTTATATTTCCGGGTCACCCTTTGCTCCTGGCTCAGCATTGAGGGTTCGGATGTCTTGAGACCTGCCTAGCACCAGGTCATCTCCTCCGCGGCCTGAGGGCTTAGGTTTCTACCCGACATCGTCTGACCCCCCAAGCCCGGGCTAACCTCCGTGTTGCCCCTTTTGCTGGTTCGCATAGGGTCTTTATTGCTCTCCTGGCCATTCCACGGCATGCCCTTCTGACATCCGTGACAATCTTGTGCTAAAATTTGTGAAGAATGGGTCTCCACCTGCACAGCTGCCAACATTCCGCTCTCAAAGAGCGATCATCCTGAAATTAGGACATTTTTCAAGGAAAGGGGTGTCGATGGAGGTGCCATACATGGCACTCACCAGCTTCAAAAATAGAAAGAAATACTTGAGGGCAGGCGATGAGAAGGAAAAGGAATCACTGAAGGCAAATCTTGGAGGAAAGCCTGTTGCTGTGATATTTGATGAGACTCCAGATGTAGAGGGGAGATGTGTGCTGAACATCCTTTTGGCACCACTGAAGAAGGATGAGTCTGGGAGGGTCTTGGCCTACCTTGCAGACACTGTTCCCATGGCTGTGGTAAAATGCCTTCAGGACTACAGCATTGCCAGTGTCATTGCGTTTGATACAGATAATGCAGTATACATGAAGAAAGCCTATACTGCACCACTGCAGTCCTTATTCCCAAACTCAGTACACATAACATGTATGGTACACATACTGAATCTAATTGGTAGTGATTTCAGAAAACCATTTGATCATTTAAACACATTCAGATAATGATTATTGGTGAATTCTTCTGAAAAATCACCTTTTTCATGTCGACATGCAGTTTTCTAATTTTCCCGCAACTGTACCGGAAAATAACAGAATAAATGCCACAAACGGCATTGCAATTTTTGAAAAATGGAGCTGCAAATTCAGTCATTTTGTACCGCAATAATCACAAAAAAGTCTGCAAGATCATGGTGGGACTGCCTAATGTAAACAGTTTCTTTCTGTCAGAGAAGCTGAAAATTTTCCACACATTGTTAGCTTGGGTAGATTTCAGTTTTCCCTGTCCCATTTTATGTCTAATTCTTATTTTGGAGGAGCTTGACAAAACTATCGTGACTTTTTTCTTGCACATAAACTAATCTTCCAAACTCACTATTATATCAGAATCTGAACATATCTAAGTGTTTACCGTTACTTAAAACTGTTCAAACATGCACAAAATAGTCTGGTAATACTCATAATACCTGTTTCAGCCTAGCTTATATTATCTCTACAAATGCAGCTTTTTTAATGTGATAAATCCCTGAAATCCTCACCACAGACTTTGTATCACATATGAAAATAACATGGTACTAAAGTTATACAGGGCAATGTTGCCATAGACAATGTAATCGCATTTGATTGTGAAAAGTAATATTTGTTTATTTAATAAGGAAAGGAGATTTAAAATCTCAATAGAGCAATTACCCTGTGGAACTGATGACACACATTATAACAGACAAAGGGGAGCTAATAAGTATATCTCTGTTATTTGCCTATTGAAATATAATCTATAGGAAAATCAACAGAATGTACAGTAGCTGTTTTCTTCACTACTCTTCTTAATTTATATCAGTAAACTAAATTCAGGTATACTGCAGTTAGTAAAATAGTAAACTACTCAGGTTTGCAGATGATCTTGAATTAGGAGGATTAGCTAACACTATAGAAGCAGTAAATGAACGTTTTTACTAGCAAGGCCTTATTGTGAATGCTGTGTACAATGTTGGTCAGCACATTAAAGAAAACACATTCTAGTTCTGGAAGCAGCCCAAAGACTTGCAATCTACATAAGATTTTTTTTTTAATTCAGGGCTTAAAGGAATATTTTATATTGACTGGCTGAAGGACCTGAACAATATTAGTCTTCAACAAAGAAGACTATGATACAAGTATTCATAATCTCCCAAGGCATTGACACATTCAAGCCAACAGATGTCTTCTGAATGAACAGTTGAACATGAATCAGAAGGCACAAGTGGAAACTATGGCATAAATGCATTTACAACTAAGAACATGAGACACCTCTTTACTTAAGGGTTGTGGGAGTATGGAACTTGCCACACTATTAAAGCCGACACCCTGGCTTCTTTCAAGAAAAAGTTGGAAGAGATCCCTGGATGAATTACCAAACAAGCTAGATGGGTCAAATGGCTTCCTCTCATCTGGAACTTTCCTCATGTTCTAAATAGAAACCCACCAAAGCCAAACTGGCAACACAGGGAAAGCTAAAGTACTTTGAGGTATATTTCACATAATGTTTTGGTGGGTTGAATAATTTCTATACCTCGAGCTCTCATGCATAAATCATTCTGAAACACAGAGAAGAAACTTCACTACTGCATGTGTCCTTTTGGCAACAAATTTTTGGCAAAATGTTGTGCCAGCTTTATCAAATTCTTAGGGTTTTCCAAGGTTGTTCCTATTGTCTTTGGGACTATTCTGCAATTCACAAGGATAACTGCTGGACCTTGCAATCTGTTGTTTGGTTTCACATCCATTTTCTAACCACTTTACCCACTTCAGGGCTGCGAGAGAACCGGAGCCTATCCCGGCAAGCAACAGGCGCAAGGCAGGATTCACCCTGGATGGGACACTTACACACAAACACACACATTCACGCCAGGGAAAATGTTCCCAGTAGGTCTTTAGACTGTGAGGAAACAGGAGCACCCAGAGGAAACCCTCCTGAACAGGGGAAGATCAAATAAACTTCATAAGGCTTGCACTGATAGAATTGAACTCAAGGCTCCAGCTCTGCAAGGCAGCAATGCTCACCACTGCAATATTGTCATTTAAAAACATACTTATACATAATATAGCAATGCCTTTCAGTAGATATAAATTCTGTGGGTCATCACTGATGTATGACAATAAATGACCAAATCGGGGAAAAAAAACTGTATTCAGCTCATTACACATTACTATGCCAAACCCTTTTAACCTTTTGAAATATGTTCACGTCCGTATCTGTACACATTTAAAAGTTATGATCTACAGTATACTGTATGAGTAAAACAAATCGAGTTCCATCTAGCGGCTTTTTCTTTGATATAAAAAAAACATCTTGAGGCTTGTCTGAAAAATGGCAACAGGGGCTAACATCGCAGTTATAACTTGACATAGCAACACCAAATACAACGGTTTCGCTAGCAAGTCCTAACAGGTAAAACATCATCCATCATCAATCTTAATGTCATAGAAAAAAAAAAGGTACTGTTTCTGACTCAAAAAATAATTCTTTATTTTTTACTTAGCATTCAAATATACAGTCCTGTCAGTTTCCTCCTAAACAGGTATTGCCTCTTCAGAACGACTGGGTTTTAGTGGAAATTGACATCAAATTGCTCCTTCCCAGCTCGCGCGCGTATGTAGCGCTCCACTCTTAACATACAGTATCTAGACTAAAACACCACAATACTTTCCACGTGGTTTTGGTTAATTTTATGAATCGGTAATTGACATCAACAACCAATGGCCGTGTAAAAGCTCTCATTTGTACTTAAATAAGCAATGAATTAAATAAATCAACAATAACAATGAATAAAAAAACAATGAAATAGCAATACTCGGATGAAATACAGCACACAATGACAATTTTTAAAAACATACTGTATCTCCCAAAGCAACCAGAATGCAACACTTAAACAAGCTCTATGGAATCGATGATGGAACTGGATGCCAATAGTAACTACTGTATATGTTGTTATTTTGGAACTTTGTCGTTTTCATGCTACAGTGAAATAAATGTGCATAATTTTAATATGCATTAGGAAGACTTTTGGGAAGTTTTTAAATTTTACTCCAATTGTCAAAGACGCATCACTCTAGTACATTATAGTACAGCACGGGACTTCTAATGAAGTATAAACTCTATGTTGAGAGTTAAAACTGAAAGTAGATCTTTTCAATGCATAATAAATATGAGATCTTACATGGGACATACGGTATTGGAAAATGTAAACAATAAGAAAAGTCATACGATTAAATGAAACGATACTGACAGATAAGGCACTGCAATAAGACTAAAAAAAGTTGAATGAGATATACTGTATATTTAGAGAGCGATACTTGCTTGTTTTTATTGAGGTTATCGTCGAAGTCCTCGATGTCATATCTTTCCTCTGGTCCTGCTGTTTGGGGATAGGAAGGCTCGTTCGGATTTTTCTTCTTGCGCCAAGAACCGAAAGTTTTCTTCTTTGTCTCGTTCGGACTAATGGGACAGGCGGCATCTCCGGATAAACTTATTTGTTTTCTTAACTGCTTTTCGTTGTGTTCTTCGTCATTTTCTGAGGATTTCGCCTTTTGAAAAATCTTCTTAAATTTGGAGCCGGTTGATTTACTCATTGTATAACTAAAAAATGAATTATAATGATACAGTAAATAAAAGCTTAGACGAGAAGTCACAAAAAGCTTTTATTGCTGTTTTAAAACAGCTCACTTAATAATACCCTGTACCGTAAGTGATAAGTAACAAGCAGTAAAAATACGCCTGGTGGTTTCCTTATATAGTGAAAACCAGTTTCATGCGAGCGCAGTTTCTTCCTGCCCCTGCAGCACCACGACAGTGTACAGGTGTGCTAAGGCAGGTATTCCAAAACAATAATATTCATTTCACAGCTATGCTGTCGACTCAGCCTTCCGGGATCTTAGTGATTTGCATAAATAGCCTCCGTACAGAATAAAGGCTTGGAGCTACAGTACGTTAGTAAGTGTGCAGTGCCACCGTATGTCCACAGAAAAGTAGAACAGCATTGTACCTGATATTGTGAGTCGCGGGTAATAAGAATTGTGCAACGTGCCATTTCGCAAAGATTAGGGTTCATGGGAATCTCCAGTTTAGAAGTATTCATAAAAATTGAACATTCATTTTCCTTCCCTATAGATTTCTCCACTATGGATTACATTCAAGTCCTATGAAGGAATTCACCTTGACACCTAGAAGGTGGCTAAACAGCTACTCCTAGTTTGCTCCTTTTGCACGCTGACGCAGCTCCCCATTCAAACGCCTTCTCTGTGTCCCATAATGTCCTTCTCCACCTTTTGAGCTCCTTGCCATCTTTGCTTATTAAGCCCACATTTTAACTCATCCCAGCAATTTGCTCCAAGTCCAGACTTTCCAGCCACCTCCCGTTTCTCTTCCAATGCCCTCACCACAATGTCATCCCGAAAACATTCAGTCTGATTCATTTCAACACTTTTTCCTCTGGTTCTGGTACCATTCAGATTAACACTACAAGGGGTCTTCACCATGGTTCCAATGAACTACTGCTCTCTTATCTTTTGCATCAAAAACTGTATCAATCGACAGTACCATCAGAGTAGCAAATCATTTTGCAGCAAGCTGTCCCACACCATCTTCATTTTAATACCAGCCATGTCAGCTCCCAACATGCCAGACAATGACAAAGGTCAGCCTAGCAAGAGTGCTCACCACCATCCGAAGCCTCTGCAGAAACACCTCTACTGACCAACCGCCCAAGGGAGGGCAGTGTGAGGTAAAGTTGAGGATGCTTTACGGACAGAGTCAAATTCCAACCAGGTTTTCCTCTCATCAACCTCTGGACAGTATCTGTAACATGCAGTCTACACCAAGGCCTAGCATTTCAATGTCCTAGATACTGTACAGATTTTACAGATATATTGTAGAAAATTAACTCCCTTGATAAAAAAAGACATAACATGTAATTGAATAAGTGGCAATAAACATCCACAGACACAGCACAACACATACAGAGAACTGTATATCAAACTGTATAAGTTAAACTAGAAATTTAAAATGGCAACATTTGGACTTAAAGTCCCTGCTTTAGAAAAAGACTTAAGTGCTTATGTACACAGTTCATTTTAATCTTCTAGACAAGGTGGGGAAGCAAACAGTTTTGGGATATATAGTTGAAAGTGTAGAATTTATATAAAGGAATATTATGTTAAAATTGTACAGTGCACTGATATAACCACCTCATAAGAGAGCTTTTTCCATTTCTGGAGTCTCTACACTGCCCTCCAGCGATCTAACCCAATTTCAACAATCCGTCTGCTCTGTTACATGCTTTAGAATATTGTGTACAATTGTGATTGTGATATTGGAATTTTTAATGGCATAAAGAGATATTGCTATCCTGGAACCTGCCAAGAAAAGAGTGACCAGAAACATTTCTTGATTCCAAGGAATGTCTTACACTGACAAACTAAAATAATTAATTTCTATTCATTTTGAACAGAGGCATAGTCACATTCAGCACAGTAGACATCTTGTGAAATCCAGGTTTCTGTAAATATATAAAGATTTATTTCATGAAAACTCCCAAACTTTACAACAATGTGACACTTCATGTTTAGCTCTGCCACTCTCCAGTTTCACTTCATATACAGAGAGTCATAGACAGGACTATTTTTGTTTTTCCTTCCTACAACTATGTGAACCCTATCTACCCAGTAAGATTTAATCTTGCCAAGTCCTTCCCTCTCATTCACAATCGGGATAAGGACTTGGCCACTAGTCATTCCCATAAACTCTCCAGTCATAGACAGATTTCCCCCAGCTGCTTCTTTAGTTGCTGTTTTTGATCCGGTTTGACATGCTTCAATCATTCTCTTTTGCCAATTTGTGACATAATCATTGTTAGTTAGTATTCCATTAACCTTTAGGTTAAACAGAAGGTTGATAGAGAGTCTTGGAGTTTTTCCAACAGGAGGTATTAAGGTGGGAATCTGCTTGATAGTGATAGTGCCCTTAGAGTCCTGTTGTAACAGCATTCTTTTAAAGCCCATGTTGTTTTGTTCTAGGACTCCCTTATCTTTGTTTACAGCCTGCATTAAGTAATGATGCTGTGTTCTTCAAGTTCAAGTTTGAAGAAGCGGACTACAATTCATACAAGATCTTGGCCACCCAAGAAAAATATGACTGGTACTAGCAAAGAAATCCCAGTGTCTTTTACAACTGCACTATGGGAGTAGGCACTTCCTGTTTTAGTGCCTGCACTGGTGCAATCTCAGGGGCTTCCATGGTGTAGTCATTGCCTGAGACCATATTTCCAAGAAATCCCACCTTTCTTTTAAATAGCTCACATTTACAAGGAGTAAGGTTGATACCATACCACTGGTATCTTTTGCAGTACAGCTCGGACATTGATTTTAGTGGTCTTACGGATCTAAGCCTGGTAGATGACATCTCTGAGACCTTCTTCCATGCCTCTCTGAAACTGCTGGAGCTGAGCCGAGTCTGAAAGGGATGCAAACCCATTTACAAAGTCCCCAGGGGTAATGTACCCTGTTAAAGGACAATGAACCCCTGATGATATGCCATACCCTGGTCAAGGACTGAAACCCATGAGCTGCCACTTAAGAAATTTAACAAGTCCTGCTCCTTGGGAAAGGATGGCGATCTGGCATTGCTCTTCTATTTATAGAGCCTCAAGCTTCCTGTCACAGGAGCCGGTTCTAACTCCCATGAAGTGCGTTTTTCAAGACCCTATGCAGACGGTATAATACAGAAACGACTGGAGAAGGACATCAGGGGAAGGTACAGCAGGATTAGGATGGGTTGACAGACAGGGAGCGGTGACTGTAGTGATCCGATGCACGGGGGGAAGTGCGAAAGCAACCAAGTCCAAGGAAGTCCAAAACAGGAAGTTGGGGCGCAGTCCATAATCCAAAGGCTGGGAGATCCATCCAAGATGAATACCCTTAAAATCCCCGGGAAGGGGAACCGAGACCGGTAACACAAAGAGCTAAAAACATAATGGGACCAGTTGCTCCAAGCCCCAGACCCAGATGGTCAGGATGCCGGGGAATAAGGTCTGCCCTCGGGCTACCTGCAAGCCCGGGGAATAGGCAAGTCTTGTGGCGTCCATCTTCCAATACTGAGCCAGGAACTGCAGAGACGCTAGGCTTGTGACCAAAAAACAAACAAGACACACCAGAGAATAGTAAAAACTAATCATAACAGAAAAGGGTAGGAGCGCCCTCTAGAGGAGGGGTGTGGAACGTAACACTTCCACCCCTTTTCCTTACACAAACCACAGGAGACGAACATGGAGACCTAGAGTGTGCTATCCACTCTGTGTAGCAGCTCTTGCAGGTACGCCTTCACTTCTTGGTACAGTGTCTTTGGAATTGACAAGAAGGTCTTCTAATAAGGTGGGGTACTTTTGATATTGTAATGAAATCGGGTTCGGTGAGGACGAACACAGAGACTCACACTTGTGAAGTTAAAAACGGCGCTTTATTTCTTTCTCCGTCACCACCTGCCAGCCAGATCTCCCGCGCCCAGCCGAGAGGGAGACACAAGACAGCCCGCCAGAGAGAGCGAGCGAGCCAGAGAGGGAGAAAAGAGAGAGTAACACCCAGGGGTGCGGAACCGGGAAACTATTTACACGGAAAACGGGCGATCTCCCCAGACTGTACGCCCGTTTCACTGTGGGACAGCTGCACTGGTCAGCGGCCTTCCTAAACCCCGACCTGACCACTACCACTCCTGTCCTGCCCCTCACCGCGTACCCCAGCTGGGCGCTCTTCGGCCGCTGCCCGGGGCGAATGCGCTACAATATGCTTGTTAAGAGATGGAATGCAACCAACATCATTGCGATTGAAGGCAAAAGTCTCAAGCTCACCCATTATAATCTGCTTTAGCGCTTGCTCTTAAATATTAAATATAAGTGATCCAGTTTCACTGGGAAGTCCCATTTCTGCTTACATTTGTTTTTACAGTGTGACAACATATTCCTCACTTTCAGTTGTTGTTCTTGAGGCTTAGTCACCAAGAATGATTGTATTTCTGCTCTTCCTGTTGCCCCTGACTGTCTATGCAGTTAGTTAAGCTATAACTGAATATGCTGGCAGTGAACTAAAATAACATCTGTTTAACCACTGAACGCTACAATTAAAAACAACACTATTTTGGTAGTGTGCGCCTGTGCGGCACATATACATCATGGAAATGGGGACTCCCCCCCGTAGGAAAAGCACAAAAAACTTCTGACTGACAGTGTTGATGCATGAAATAGCAAACACATGTTCAAGATAATTGTCTTCATACAATTAGACTATTAAAAGCTGAGCCACTATGAAACAGGTGTTCGCTGCAGTCTGAAGTACGTAAACAAACCTCGCGATACTGTAACTTCTCTCGGGTCCTGGAAGACAGCCCCGCCCTCAGAGGGGCTGGTTGAGCAAGGCGGTGGTTCCGGGCTGTTGGAGTAGCCCGTGGTTGGCGGACAGATCTGCCAATAATGTCTCGCAGTGTTTACAGTGAGTGGAGCTCTTGACTACAGTGGATACCCGGGTAACATCGCGGGAAGAAAAAGGAAGAAGTGGAGGTGGCTGGGCAGCTATAGAACCAGATTGTATGATTTAACTGCTTATTGTGGGATTTTATTGTTTTATTTCAATTATCAGTTGCGTTTGCTTATTTTTAAAAGACAAATCCTTAAACCGGATTCATTTGTTTGAAATCCCTCTATGAAATCTAAGTTGTCACTTGAGATTCAGCTATCCTGTCAAAGCGTACTGTAGATGCATTCATAAACACTGTTACTTGTAAACGTGACTAACGAATGAATGTTATGATAGATTTTTTTAAAGTGTTGATACCATTTCGTTATTTTTTTTTGTTGGGGGTGAAATCAGAAATCGCCACAACTGGTCTGGGTCCTTGATTTTGAATGGGAGTAGGATTGGTATTGGAAGCGGATTATTTGAATATTATTGATTGTATTATTGATAGTAATTTTCAAAAATTTTAAATCCGCTTCCTATCCACAGTTGTGTAACTTAAGACTGATCTTGAAACACTCAACTTTTACTAAACTGTGCAACGTTCATAAATATTTTGACGTTATGTCTAGTTATTTACTGTGACGAAAAAAGCGTTGATTAACTAGTAGCAAACTTATTGTATTAGGTCTACGTGTAAATTGGTTTTCTTGCTTGCTATTTTTATTGCTAAACTTATTAGTTTAAATCAGTTGTACACTGATCAGTGCAGTATACTGTATACTCTCGTTTGTTGCACACAACAATATTTTTAAGGCAGACTATTTTAGACTTCTTTTTATAGGCGTATCATACATTAAAACGGTTTAATCAAACCCATCTTAAACAATTATTTTATTGTAGGTAGTATTTAAAACCTGAAAGAGTTTAGTTACAGCTTGATTTCCCTTTATAAGCCAAATATCCCGTTGTAAGAATTGATCAAGTGAAACGGAAGGAGCCAGGACTCCTGTGTTAACATCGCAGTTTTCTCCATTCCGAGCATTTCCAATACTGTTTATTCTGCAAAACGTGAAAATGAAGCGAGACGTATCATATTTAGGTCCGCTCTTCAGTTGTTGAAAATGTGCTTAAATGGTGTAAAATTTAACTATAACTTAAGTAAGCCAGCGACGGATTCCCCCCAAAATGATTTTATTTACCGATTTAACTAATAATATGTGTAGCTGTAAAACTGTTTTCATTGTGACAGTTGTTCTTTGTGTGCAATACATTTTTTCAGAGCTCTATGTGATCGAGTATTACACATAAGGACTTGTCTTTTGAAATCATGTCTCGCCGATTTACAAAGGAAGAATTGGATGAACAGTTTGAACAGTTTCTAAAAGAGGTGGGTATGAGTTGAACACACTCATTTGAATATTTCTTAATGTCTCCGTCACATAAATATAAAATGTTGAAAAATCGCCAATAATGGAAAAGGCTAGTTTCCATTTTTGGAGTTGTGTAGTTGGATAATAATGATTAATTGGATTTGGATAATCTTTTTTCCCCCCCAAATACAACTGTCTTTTTAGGAGATTGCATCAAAGATATTTAGACGTTCTTTATGATGTCCCTGTGTGTGTGAAACCCTGAAAGACATTTGAGTCTGGCATCAAAGTGTCTGACATCTATTTTTAGAGCAGCACTTTAGAACAGGTTTGTAATGTATACACGTGCTAGTAGTACAGTATTGTTAAGTGTTTACAAGGAAGAAAATAGTGACTATTGGTATACAACAGTATTGCACAGCTCTTGGTGCTTGTACCAGCAGGAGTAAAACCTTTCAAGAGAATTTCAAAGGAGCCATAGGCAGCATGTTTGCATTTATGGAGTTTGTGTCATTTAACCACACAAACACCTGTGCAAAATTTACTTCACAATCTAATGTGGAAAAGCAGGGAAGCCAGATTGTGTAAGCCCAGAGTTGTTGTTTTTTAAAATTTATACCCCTACCCTTATGAATCCTATCCATAGGATCTTTAATTACCAAATAGTCAGGGCCCCATTGTAATGTCTCTTCAGAAGGAGGTCACTTCCTTAAGCAGGGGGAGTGCTGTCTGTGGTATTGGTTTAGAAATCCAGTCCTAAAGGGAAGGGTGCCATCTATAGGTCCACTAAAACTACTCACAGCAGCTGTCTGGTATGCTTTAAACCTCCTATTGCCGTAGGTAATGGGTCTGTGATTTCAGGATATTTGAAAGATCATATCCGTCACAATCAAGATCAGAATCTTGAAAATAAACCTGAAGCTGCCTGTGATTGGAAGAAACAGGCTGTACAGGACAACACGTGCACATACTGTATAGTCCTGTGTGTGGGGGAAAAAAAACGTGAATGTAAGTGGAAATGGGGAACAAAAAGCAGCTTAACTGAGTGAACTTTACCTCCACCTGGCTTTAGAAAGCATTAAATCCGAGATGTGTTAAATGAAAATAACTGCTTAAACATATATCTTTTGTGGTAACAGAGGTTGCAATACGCTGGAAGTGGTTAATTGAAATGAACAAAAATCAAACTGACATTTACGTTTCCCATGGACTCCATTCTCCCCAGTCTGTCTCTGACGATTCCATTGACCTGGGCAGCTCGCAACGGCCCAGTGTTTTAGACTCCCTTGGAAAGGCAGCCAGGAAGGAAACTGCAAACACGCCTCCCAGACCCTGGTGGAACAGTGATGACGACGACAGCGACGTCCGCTCTGGTAGAGGTATGGAGAGCTCTCCACTGCAGGCCAGGCTTTCAATCCCCAACAGAATAATGTGTTTGATGGCGTTTTAACACAATAGGTTTGGGTGTTTCACATTTCTCTGAAGGGCGGCATTCAGGGCTTAGTTTTTTAATGTTTGTCACCTGCAGTTATATATATATATTTTTTTTCCAACAACTTTTTAGTTGTTTTTTTTAATGGATTCAAGATCTCTGGAGGAACTCCTGGTTTTGAAAGAAGAAGAATCTAATGCTTCACTCAGATAATGTTTTCTGCACTACTTTTTTTCCCCCAGTTTGTTTTTGTATGTAATTCAAGTCATTTTTTTTGCTCACGTTTGGTTTGAGAGGATGGAAGGTCTTCTCTGATATCTGAAAGAGAGGCTACTTGTAAAAGGTACAGGTCAGGGACTGCAACAACATATCCTTCTTCTAATCAATAAAAAAAAAAAACAACAAAACGATTTTAAGTTATGTGAGTACTGTTTCAGGATGTTGGATAGAACCTGTGGACATAAATATTCCGCCAATATCTCAGCTTTTTAATGTTGGGGTTCATCACCATTTTTATTTCTTGATCCCTTTTTAAAAAAGGACAGTCTCAGAAAGTCTCAAAATTACTTATTGAAAATTGTAATTTTACTGTATAGCAATATATTCTTAGGCATTTAATTATTATACATAATTGTTTTTATGCCGTGCTATCCAGCGCAGAGCTGCAGATCATAAGCATTGTCAGAGCAGTCTCAGTGTGGACATACTAATGAGCACTCTCAGGGATCTGGCTGAGAACAACTGTGATAAAAGACATGTTGCAGGGTTCCGAAAAGATTAATATTATACATCACCACCCATCATCGCCAGTATTCTTGTAACAGAAAAACATGACAATTTTCAGCTTGTAAGTAAATATGTACACTTAATAATAAGTAATAAATACGCATGTGAGGCATTGGGAATCAGGAAAAATGTACATTCTATATAACATGTTTTGTTTATGTTTTATTCTTGGGTTTTATGTATGTGGTTTAGGCTGCTCCTAGTGTGGGATCACTCATAGCTCCTGCAAAATGGTTTGGCAAAAGCTGTTTCTGCAGGGCCTTTCAATGATGTTTGATTGACATACCGTACAGCCTCAAGGGCACACCACTGTAATTTAATTGCTTCACTGACATCATAGAATACTATATGAACAAGAAAAAGAACATTGAGAGCAAATTATGAATTTCAATATTTCCGTCAGGTGTTCATCAGACTGAAATAGAGTCCTGACACCAGCTTGAGTCCAGTCTCAGTTAATAACACATCTAAGCTGGCCCAGGAATATTGAGTGAAGTCATATGGATTCCTTAATTTTCTAAAAGTTGTTTGATGTCAGAAAGTAGGCAATAGCTTAAAAGACAAGTATTTCTCAATTAATTTAGATATAAAACATGAGGCACACAGATTAATTATTATAACTGTAAGGAGTTCTTGGAGCCTTACGTTCAGACATTTCCACTAAATACCTAACATTGACTACCCTAATGCACTGCGGGTCCTGCGCAGGTGTGTGCCCACCAGTGGTGCAGTGTTTTTGGTTCCCTATGAGATATGCTGACTCGGGGCTCTGCAGGAGCAGTTTGAGGGCACTGGTCTAAACCAATCTTTAACAGGAGACCAGCTCCAACAAAAATTCACCCAACAAACAAGAATTTCAAACTCTGAATTTCAACACAATTAATTCCACAGATCCCTAAATCCCTTAAATACGTGTCAGCAGATATACTCTTAATTTTGCAGCCAGAGAGGCTTCACAAGAGCAGAGCCAGTACAATCAGCAGCCTACACATTCATACACCAACTCGCCATCAGTAGTAAATCTAACAGTCTAGCCCATGCCTATGAGGAGTTTTTGCTGCTACTTTGAGAAATGCGGTACAACTTGTGTGAATTGCAGCACTTATACTTAAATACAAATAAAGCAAGGGAAGTAAAATCTACATTTTCACTACACCAAGTTATCAGGAAGAGCTTTAAAGAATTTTTTTCTTACAAAGAAACTATATTGATAATTCCATTAGGTGGGAATTTTCAGTAGACAACGTCAGTGTTGAAAGAGACTCCGGATTTGTTCAGGCATTTTCAGTAGTTCGTTTTTTTTACTGAGAATTCCTATGTTCGCGGGGGAATTTAAAAGTAATTCTTGATTTTCCACTTGATCTGTTGTGCAGTGAGCCTCTTGGACCTTAATGGCTGCCATGTGTCACTCAGGGCTTTTGTCAATTTGGGGAAAATTATTGAAAGCGGTAGCAATAACAATTCTGTTTCTCTTTAATAGAAAATTACCAGTTTAACTTTGTGAGCACTAGATGGCACTAGACTGTAGAGAATTTCTTTTGAAATTAATTTTGTGCATTACAAAATGCAAAAGTTAAGGTTGTTCTGAATGAAATTTAAACCCTTTTCAGATGAAGTCTGGATTTTCAGTTGTATGTCTTTTGACATATAGTGAATAACAATGCAATTGATAATTTTCTGCTTAGGTTCCTTTGTCTTATAACCAAGGCTATTCTGATGCCTATACTGTATTTTCTAAATGATCACCTATGTGCCCTTGGGCTTTCATGACTTTCAAGTATCACTCAGAAAATAAAGGCATCGGTTAAACAAATGATCATGCTGAGTCATCATAAGCTGACAATATTGTGATACATTTTGATGTATGAATAACTGAAGTGTATATATTTTAGTTAGTTATATCTTCCCAGATAGTGGTTTATTATACTTTATGCAGCTTATTTGTTCATCAAGATAACTAACCTTTACACCTGGATTCCATGCCATTACATTTTACTGCAGGTATTGAATTTATCCTTAATTGCTAATTAACCCAGGTGCTGCAAAACATTGTGATAATTATGGATTTACAGGAGCAACAGACTTGAAATGGTGTAAAATCTGGATGCTAAGTTTGACCCTGCCTGATATGAATATTGGCAATGTGGCTGTGAGCAGATTTGTTTACTCTAATTACTCTACTCAGATGTGCAGCTTAGAATTATTGAGCATTGTTCTGAACTCCAGTTTGGAATGGGTTGATCTTTTTTTTGTCCTCTTTGGGAAACGAAACATCTTCATCTGATATCCAGGATCGTTATGAAAAGTAAGGTTAATAAGATGTTGATGGTGTTTCTAAGCAGGACAGTTTGCTAAAGATGTACCAGGAAGCATGAATTTAAAAGATGATTGCACTATATCTGCTGCTGATTGCAAACCTTTTTTTTTTCTTTCTGTAGTTAAATTTTTGTTCTCACTGTACTGTCCAAAGATTGTTGTGTCTTATTGCATTTTATTTTGTCTATATACAGTTGCAAGAAAAAGTTGGTCAGCCCTTTGGAATTACCTGGATTTCTGCACTAATTACTCATAAAAATGTGGCCTGATTCTCAGCTAAGTCACAATAATAGACAAACACAATCGGCTTAAACCTAATAATACACAAATAATTGTACTTCTTCTTGTCAGTACTGAACACATCGTTTAAACATTCACAGTCTAGGTTGAGAAAAAGTATGTGAGTAGGCTAATGACTTCTCCAACAGCTAATTGGAGTCAGATGTTGGTTACTCAAAGGTTGGTTACTGACAGATTCTTCTCTTCTCAAGAAAGAGTTGTTCATGTGAACCATGCCCCGATCAAAAGAAATATCAGAGGATCTTAGAAGAAGAATTGTAGAGATGCATAAAGCTGGAAAAGGCTACAAAAGCATTTCTAAAGGCCTGGGTGTTTATCAATCCACAGTACGACAAATTGTCTACAAATGGAGGAAATTCAGTACTGTTGCTACTCTCCCTAGGAGTTGGCGTCCTGCAAAGATCACAGCAAGAGCGCAGCGTGCAATGCTGAAGGAGGTGAAAAAGCAAAGGACCTGCAGAAATCTCTTGTCCACTATAAGAAAAACACTGAACAAGAATGGTGTTAATGAAAGGACACCACGGAGGAAACCACTGCTCTCCAAAAAAACATTGCTGCACGTCTCAAGTTTGCAAATGACTACCTGGATGTTCCACAGCGCTTCTGTGACAATATTCTGTGGACGGATGAGACAAAAGTTGATCTCTTTGGCAGAAACATGCAACGCTGTTTGGAGAGGAAAAAAAGCACTGTACACCAACACCAAAGCCTCATCCCAACTGTGAAGCACGGTGGAGGGAGCATCATGGTTTGGGGCTGCTTTTCTGCCTCAGGGCCTGGACAGCTTGCTATCCTAGAGGGAACAATGAATTCAAAATTATCAAGAAATTTTACAGGAGAATGTCAGGGTAGCGGTCCATCACCTGAAGCTTAATAGAAGTTGGGTGATGCAACAAGACAATGACCCGAAACACAGGAGTAAATCAACAACAGAATGGCTTAAACTGAAGAAAATTTCAAGTCAGAGTCCAGACCTCAACCCAATTGAGATGCTGTGGCACGACCTGAAGAGAGCTGTTCACGCAAGGAATATCAATATCAGAAATATCAATGAACTGAAACAGTTTTGTAAGGAGGAATGGTCAAAAATTTCTTTTAATTGTTGTGCAAGTCTCATCAGCCATTTGGTGGAGGTTATTGCCGCTAAAGGAGGTTCTACCAGTGACTAAATATAAGGGTTCACATACTTTTTCTAGCCTGGACTGTGAATGTTTAAACGCTGTGTTCAATATTGACAAGAAGTACAATTGTTTGTGCGTTATTAGTTTAAGCAGATTGTGTTTGTCTATTATTGTGACTTACCTGAAGATCAGACCACATTTTTACGAGTAATTAATGCAGATGTCCAGGTAATTCCAAAAGGTTCACAAACGTTTTCTTGCAGCTATATGCATCTTATGTGTTTTCATTGTGCTTTCTATTCTTTTCTGATTCCACCTAACCTTCCTTCCTTCAGCACAAGAACCAAGGAAAAGCAGGTTTACTAAAGTGAAAAAGCCACAGGCTGTCCATAAAGAAGCAGAGGCTGTGGTTAAAAATCCTGTTGGTGGAGAGGAATGCGGGCTTTCTGAGGGGTCTACTGAGGGTACTGGATATTCTGATTTACTGTAGTAGTTTGTAGAAATGTGCTGCTGGAACTGGACATTTGCTGGATTTTCTAAAAAGGTGTTGTTTCATATTCAACACTACTATATCAGACTTTCACTTCTGGTAGCAGGCTAGAGGTCATCTAAAAATCCCTTTGAGACAATAAAGGGATAATTATTCAGCTGCTCATAAAAGAAAGGTTTTGAGAAGAGCATAAAGTCCCAGAATCTGTGAAATTATTTAAGTACATTTTGAAAGGCTTTGTCCTATTTTTTAGTCTAAATACCCCAATAATCTGTCTTGGGATTTTCAGTCTTTAAAATGAAAAAGGAATTAGTTCAGCTGCGCATGTGGAAATATTAGCCTGTATGTAGTTTTATACTGTACTGTTTTCTGCTAAATGTTATATTAATATAATATGGCAGAAGTACATATCTGATATTGACATTTAGCTTCTATAGCATTAGTGTATGTGTTTTGATTAGGAATTCTTATTAGTGTATGTGGAATAATTTAATATGGGAATTTATTGTACCATACCTAACACCTGCACCTCTGGTGGCATTGTGAAAGCATCTGATATGCCAAGCGCTTACTTTCTTCACTAATGTCACTCAGTGTGAAATCAGCCTCATTTTGGCATGACCGTTTCATATTATGAAACTTGGTAAATACATGACTTTTTTTGGTACTAAAGGTGGTCCTCTGTTATAAGTTGCCCTGCTATGCATCGCTTCGCATGTATATCGTTGATGACTTGAAAAACTCAACATAAAAAAATCCCACCCTTATTCTCATTCTCTTTCTCAAGGCTCCAAAAGTCAGCAATATACAGTAGGTGGTTTGTGGGTTATTTTGTCCTGTAAATGAAAAAAATATTCTGAAGTGCAAAATCGAGCATTAATAACTGTTCTTCTTGTAGACAGTGCAGTTACAGTATACAGTACATGACTTAGATTACGTATTGTTATGCTCCAACATTAAAGTTGAGTTCTTACCACCACACACTACTGTAGATTGAAGTGTAATTTCTAACTTTAAATTCATGAAAAGTGTGTTTAAAAAATGTACCCTGTAGCAGCTAATGTCTTTGTTGGTAATGACGAGTTCACTATTTGAAAGGACTTAGTGACGCTATTATTTCCGTTTATTGTTTTTATGTGTTATAGACCTATTAAATGTGTATACCAGTGACTGAACTGTATGATGGGTATGGATCTCAAGCTAATTACATTATTTCTCATGGACATTAATTCCCCTTTCTAAGTCTTTTGATAATAAGTTGTATTATTTAAGAAAGTAACCTGCATCTTCTGTACTGTATTTAGTTAGCTACACGTGAAACACACTAATGTCTCTAAACTGACTCCTTTCCATTAGCTCTCTTTAAGTGAAACTGCCAATGTTTATGCTCTTATGGTCCTGAAACCTCCATACTTACATTGTTCTTATGCAGAAAAATTCCCCTTAATACAACATTTCACTATACGTTGTGACTTTCTGGTCCGATTGTAAAATCTGATCTTTACATGTTACAGATACAGTCTTGTTTGGTTCACATTTTCGAGTATGATGTTCTTTAGATACTAATGTATGATCACAGAAAGTTACAGAGGGGAATCTGAGACCATTTAAGAATAATAGCAAATTATATGATGGGGGTTGGGTCACTATTCAGCACAGAAATATTCACATCTTTTTGTTCTTCATTCCTGGCTTTGAAATTAATTAAACATTGACATCCAAGCTAATTATCCAATAATAAGTGATTGCTATAGAAAGACACATGTTAGAAGATCTGAAGTTGAGAAACTTGTTTTTGAGATTTAAAGGTTTCTCAGTAGTTGACTTGATCATTGATGTCCTGGGTGACATTTCTGTGATGTGGGTAAACCAAGTTTTAACAGTCTCATACCCTTTGGCAGGTAACAGAAGAATTTACCACAATCTCAGAAGACAACATGAGTAAAGGCTCACAAATATGATATAATATTTCAATGTAAAAGACGAGCCGAGTTCTCTGGGATCTGAGAGATTCCATTTCTTTTTGTCCATAGATATCCCGAATCACATTCTAATTCTTGGCGTTCCTTAAATGATGATCTCCTCACCTCGCCATTTAACCATCCATAGCTCTTGAACTACTTAGGGTCCTACTCTCATTTTCTGTGCACGATATAACATGGTAACACAGTATAAAAAATAAATAAAATCAGATCAAAAATTCATATTTTTCAATAATAAAGATGAATATTAATCAGTTCCTAAGGTGACCATTTTAAATTTGATTACCATTTTTGATTTAGCCATGTATCAAAACTGAAAATTTACGACAAATTCTTCCTCCACATGGCAAGTTTCAGGGAGGTTTGAGTTGCACATGCCAAAATTGGGTAGATTTCAAACAGAATGACTTAGTGCTTCCTTTTTAAAAATGTATTGTCCTCCTTTCTGTTTTTGGCCTCTGATTTTTTTTTCCTTTTCTGACCTATCTTTCCTTCCATCTTTATGTTGTTATGCTTGATTTGTCTACACGTCTTGCATGTAGTTTCATCTAAACCAACACCTAAGGTGCGCAGCAAGGCTCTGGATAAGTTGAATCAGCTGGAACAGCGCTACATTGCTAAAAAGGAAGCCTCTTCCAAGCTACAAGGGGAAAGCAGTGACACTGATTCACAGGGCAGTGGAGATGGTAACATTCATCACCTTTTCTGTCTACCCCCTCCCCTTTTCTGTTCTTCAGTTTGTTTGTTTGAATATAGCTTTGCTTTAAATCCAGCTTACTAGGAATGTGTCTAACAAGGAATACCTGTTATGTTTATGGAGTCTCTTCAGAAAAGGAAGGTGCTATGAGTTATGGGAATGCACATACTGACTCATCCTTGTTACAGCCATCAGATACCTATGGCTTTTATTGAGTTCATGTACAGTAAGTCAATAAATTAAGTGTGCAGACATTTCAGCTTTTTAACATTGTGAAAGAGGCAGAGCTAACTAATTGCCATATTTCATTGTGGCTTAGTGTTTTTGAAAGACACGTTCCCAGTTAAGGGTGCTCCTTATAAGATGCATTAATGCAAGTATTTTAAGAAATACCTGTGCCATGCTGATGAGTTCTTAGAAGTGCAAAATGGCGGTCTGTGGCTTCTAATGTCAACATTATATTTGCAGAGCTACAGTATATAGGATCCCTGTTGAGCTAAATCTGCTTTCTAGTTTAGCGAAACAACCAGAGCTCATTAGTATTTGTATTTCCATAATACTAGATATTTATCTGCATGCCCCATAGCAGGTACATTGCAAATTGAAAGGAATGGGTCGTTGTACTTCATTTGATGCGTGAGTTATTGCATTTTCATTCTTTGATTTGTGTCTTTTAATGTCGCAAATATATACATATCTGTCATATTTTAAAGTCTCACAAAATTCCTTGACATTTGGCTTTGTATTGAATGAGAACATGAGAAGGTATACAGACAAGAGAATGTCTTCAGTATTAGTAGTATGTTAATTACATGAATTTAAATGCTGCTGAATACACAGTCTGGTGCAGGAACTACAGTACTGTAAGTTGCCTTTGAAATGCAACGTGTGGCTCACCTGGAGTCGGGGGGTGGGACAGTGAAGTAACAGGATCATTAAATATGTGGATCTTGGGTAAAAACAGACATACAGTACAGCCGTAAGGTAAAGAAATAGTGTTCTTTATTTTACAGGAGGCTACACTGAATCAAAAGCTACCTCCCAGCTTCGCAAAACCTTCACAAATTAAAATGTCACCTGAGACTGTTCTCAAAACTCACATCTATCAATGGACTTTTGAATTGGTTGATTCTGTTTGCTCCCTCCTCCCTCTGTGAGGTGCAAGGAGAAGTTCTGTTCTCTTCTTCAAGAGCAGAGCCTTCATGGCCCAGACTGGAAACAACGGTTTGCTACTGTAGTTTAAACTGTCACTCGACCAATTGTCTTCCATCAATGGATCATTGAGGATGGCAGGTCATTCCCCTTTGTCTTCTGAGGAATGTGGTTTCAGAGAAGATCCCCAGTAGGTTTATATTTTGTCTAAACCTACTGTACCTCCCTTTAATGAGTAGGAATTGCATATTTAAAATAACATAAATTAAAGCAAACTACATAAAAAAACAGAAAGGGCCAATTAAATGTTTACTATATTTTACTATTACCAGAAATATGGTCTACAAACTCTACTGTATGCCATTTTAGTAAGCATATACTAAGATCTTGTCTATATAAATGATTTTTCTGAAAAGCTGCCTTAAAACAAGAACAACCAAAAAAAGAACAAAATATAGCAGTTTTTACCCTCTTAAAGTGTTTTCTGATGATTTTAATAAAATTTACAATTATTTACTTTTTATTTAGTGTCCAGGGTGTTAATATACAATTTTTGTTATGAAATCTGTTCATTTGGAAATGTACAACAGACTGTTTCTTTTGTATTATTTTTTAATACATCTACCTCATGGAAGGTTAAATGAAGAAATAGAAATTTATTATTACTGTATTTTCCAGAAATACTTGCTAGATAGAATATGTATTGAAGGTGAGTATGGCCAAGCTCAAAGTCCTATTTTTTTACCCTCATGTTTTGTACTTAAGCAGTCTAATTCAGGGTGAAAAGCTTGATGACTCATGACTGACAGGTTTTGGGTTGGAGTCCCACAGCTGGAGATTAGATGGGAAATACAGATTTAAACACGCTGCAGGGATTCTCATTTGGTTGGTAAAAAAAAAGATTATACAATATTCTGTGATGGCGCCGGCTGGATTCTACACTGTATTGACTGTATTATTTATTTAGACCAATGATTCAATAGTACAGTGGTAAAAATCAGAATATGGTCAATGCAGTGGTGCTAATTTGTTTTGTGCAGGAATGCTAGGAACAGGAAAGAATTTTCTGAAGTCTGTGAGAAGTTCCCAGCCCATAAAGGAAGAAGATGAGGACCAAAAGGAGAAGAAACCAGGTGACAACCAAGAAACAAATCCTGTATCTTTCAGCAGAGACAGCCTGGAGCCTGAAGGTGAGAAATTGAATTGATCTTGACTACTGTAGTTGGGGAACTTGCTTTAATAAAGTGTGTAATAATGCTGTATGTTTTTTCCTATGCTCTGCCATGCAGGCCAACTTTGGGGATTGACCGGCATATTAACTGATGCACATTTTATTCCAACTTTCCAGCCATGAGCGGTTATCATTTTAATTGATATTGCACTACTTTAATAATGAACAATTACTCTATTACAATGCACTGTAATAATCTTATTACAGTATAACATTCAATACTTTAATAATAAATATGTAGTTCGGGCAAAGAATATTTTAAAAATGTACAGAACATAGAACTTTTGGCTTACTTTTTACATCACTAGAATGCTTTACTGGGTCAGTCAAAGACAGACGTTGTAGATGGGCCAGTGCACGTTTGGTCTTGTGCTTTGAACAATTGTCTTGCAGAAATGTTTGGAGAAAAAAAGTATAGGGTTCAGTGGCTGAGAAAGGTTGTCACCAGCCTCACAGTGGCTTCCTTCACCAGTTGCTTGCCTGGCTGCTCAGTTTAGAGAGACAGTCTCATCTAGGCAGTACCTGGGTGGTACAATACTACTTTCATTTTTGGAACAAGAAAGGCTTACTTGTTAAGCACAATTATGTTGAAGATATAATACAGAAAATGGAATTAGAAGTCCATTAGCACTCTCAAATTATGAAATCGGCAAAAAGGAAAAGCTTTTAATATACAGTTGCCCGCTCTTTCTTAATACTAGCTGTATGTATTTCTTTGAACTGTTTTTGTTTGCGACAAAAGAAAGAAAATGAACATATGCTGAAATTTCTTTAGTTTTTACTTTCTAGTGTGAATCATATTGTGGTAATATAAAATATACATTATGTGTTCTTTCAATAATGCTGTCATTATGTTTGAAAATTCACTTCTTCAAACTAAGTACATTAGTGACATTTTTTATTAGATTACATCACTGTGCAATGAATACAAAGGACGTCTGAGCCTTGATTAATGCAAGATTTCTGCTTCCATGTGTCTCCTCGAAATTTGAGCAGCTATTCCTCAAAAGAGCACAAGTTCTCTGCCTGAAGAGCACATTGCCAGAGTTTTCAGGTGCTGTATTCAATGTTTTGCTGCTGGTGAACTAATATATTTAGTTGTACTGCACCTGTCTGAATCTGTCATATCATTTTCCGCTCAGTTAAAATTATCACCCTTCTTGTGATGTTGCAGGCATTAGGTGCTGTATAGTGAGGGCTGTGATAATAAACCCATTAACCAAACTAGGCTATCAAATCCTGTGCAATATACCTACCTCCTGGTTTATGGGCATTATAGACGCTTGAGGATCTAATATTAATGTGTCATATGATAATAAAGGCAGAAATAATGTGATCTAAAAATGTAGATGCTATTCAAATTTCTTTTAAAAATCTGTTTTATGGTCAGTATATGTTGTAGGGCAAAGGCTACAATTTTAAACAAACATTCAAATAAATAAATCTTCAGTTTCTTTTAGCCTTTTGTGTGTCCACTCACAGTTAATGTGCCATCTTTCAAATCATGAAAGGCAAATAAGGTGCTTGTTTGGTTTGCATTTTGCTGATGAATAGATCTGAGCCTGTTCATCTTGACATTTTTGCTGTAATACAGTGTGCACTCTTGCACTCAGCTTTCTAAAAAAGTGAAAAAATATACAGGATTCTGGTTAGCTAGACCATGAAAATGAAGGAGGTCAAATCGTGTCATTTTAATAGCAAGTTCCTAGTTTTTAAACCATAAAAACTCTTCTGAATGGCAACTGGATCTGTAAACACATTTTATGATGTGTAATATAAATGTCCATTAGAACTGGCATAAAAGAAACAAAATGATAAAAGCATCTGTGCACACTGAACCTCACCTTTGTTCCCAATTTATTTGAGAGCATGCCAGACCCTATTTTGAATGAAGAATTTAAACTTGAACATGTAGCAGAAATAGTAGCTTAAATGTTAAAATGGGGAAGTACTATGAAGATAGTTAGCGTAGCGCAGCACGAGAGCTGTCATCTTAGGTATTCACTTAAAGTGCCCTCCAGAAGTATTGAGGTAGAAAAAAGTATTTTGTTTTACAGTCAACTTTTATGTGTGATTTGAGATTACTATAAGCGATAAGTCTAATATGGATGAAAGTACCCACAAATGTTGTTTTGTTCATATTAGAATACCATGTGTTCAACACAGCGATTGAAAGTATTGATATCAGCCGTGTCTTGCAGCTGAGACATTTTTGTTAATCATCAGACGTTTTGGAAACCTTTTTCCAATTTGTGTAACCTCACCCTTAGCCATAATGACTCTTACTGAAAATAGTGGCACAGAACCTAAACAGTCGGAGGAATATGGACACTTCCTGAGGAGCACTTTAAAATTGTGCAGGAAGTTGGTCTCCGTGGTCTCTTCATGACTGTGTTTTCAGTTCTTCCCCAGAAGGTTGAGGGCTGGGAGTATGTCAAGGAATGTTTTCACTACTGTTCTTCTTGAACACGTTACTATTGGTACTGGTAGGTAAAGTGGCCCTCACCATTGCAAAAATTAAAAAAAATCTCTATGAAGTTATGTAAATAGGGGGAAACGGTCCTGGCCAACCAGCGGATTGAACTCCCAAATAAAATCAAATATTTGAATACATTTTATTTATAATTGTACCACAAGTCAAATTTAAACTAAATGTTTGATAACATTTATCAGTGTCCATGTGAAACGTGGAGGAAGACAAGTCGTGTGTCTGTAGATACATCGTAGTGGGCAACAATATTTGGTCCTTTTATTCTGTTTTATTTATTGATTGTTAAGGTGGAGGATTAGGTTCATTGCTTTTTAATGACTAACAGTGTTTTGTTGACACATTTCCTGCATTGAATTTTATTAAGATTTTTTCACACAGTAGCTTACCTTGTGTTAGTTTTATTTTACATTATACTCAATTTGGATATTGTATAAAGTACCGGCTAAGACAAAGACATGGGAGATCGGTTTCATCTGGCAACTCTCTTCATCCTAGCTAGCAACTGGATGAAAACGATCAGGTTGCCTGTTGTGGGCCCTGCCCAAGTGCCATATTAATGAGAATTATTTTTTTTCCCAAATTGAGAAGTGGTATAAGTTCTTGAGTCATGGTAAATGAACAATGTGTAGAAATAACTGTGTAAATCAAGAACTTCCTGACATTACAAAAGGTGTTGTTCCCCTGTAGTAAACACAGTAAACACTGCCATTTTCTTATTGAACAGCTGTGGTAATGCACTTTGGACCGTCACAACAAGAAGACCCTACTAGCAGGAGTGAACAGTCTGTGGTGTGTAGATCTCTGATAATAGTAATGAAGACGCTTGTCTAAAGTGGTTGCTCAACTGTATTGGTACCTGAGAGGCTTGCAACTAATAGACAGCACTAGTGATTAACTGCAGACTTTCACATCTGTACCCAACAATTCCACTTGCCCCCCTCTCCACATCTCCGTTTCCTTCCTGCTGAGAATGACATCTGCTCATTTCAGTGATGTTTGTGCTAAATGCATGCTTGTACAGACCACTTAGTCTTTAAAGACCAGTAAGTGGAAGGATGGAAAGTGCTTGATCATCACCTTTGTGCTTCATAGCTGCTGCGTGAGTAAACGTTACTTAAGATAACTAAGTTGGGAAAAAAATGTTCTAATTCAAATCGGCCACACTAGAAGCATTATGAAAAAGATTTCTGTGGTGATTTAGTAACATTTTAAAGGGTAAGATGTAACTCTTAGACCTAATTTGTATTTCATTAATAAGTATTGCTCATCTAACATTTTAGGCAGTTTTCCTGTTTTAAAAATGGTTTTATGTACCATGTATAGTACAAATTTGAATACCACATTATATATTTATTTTCTGAACTGCACATCTGTCCTCACTGTGGTATTTTCTTTTTGCCAATTCAGTTTTCTTTGAGAACGGAAGAAAATCGGTGCTGTCTCAGAAGCTGTAGCTCTGACAGCTGACTAAGCCAGGGCACATACTGTGCTGTGCTGTCTTTGGTGCAACATGAAATGTAGCACTTTACACTTTGTAACTATCTTGACAATTTTCCCTCTCTTTATGGATAGCTTTTGGTGGGTGAGTGCCGTCGAGTCAATATTGACTCATGGTGACCCTATGGACAGTTCCACCATCACTATCCATAGTTTTCATGGCAAGATACGGAAGTAGATTGCCAGGCCTTTGTTCCGCGCAGATACCGCCAACGCCGACACCCTCATACTTCTGCAGCCCAGTAGGGGTTATTAGAGAACCTTGCACCAGACATGGGACACGAACCCACTATCCTGAGATTATGAGTCTCAGGCTCTACCACCAAGGCTAGTCTGGGCCCCGGATAGCCTTTAGGTTGGTCAAAACAAGATTTACTATTTTGGATCAGGTGCTCTGGTTTACTTGTCCCAACACAGGGTACAGTGGCCTACGTTATGTGTTAAACACCAGACCTTGGAGTTTGGGTAGTAGACATTAAAATAATATTAACCAAGAAAATGGGTTTAATTTAAAACTGTGATTTTTTAGCATGTTGTGAGTGTAATGTGTCTGCTGCTACAAGCAGTATAAGCAGTGGTCCATTTTCATGAGGCAGGAGTCACGTGTACGCTATGGGAGCCACTGCTGCAACAAACGAATATTTTGATTATGGGTTATTCAGACGAATATTACAAACGATTAATCAGCTTAGTTGAAAATGATGGCTTGTAAATGAGGAAGGCTGTGACAAATAGTTTGGCATTGTTCAGTATCCATATAACTTTATTCAATAAAATAATGAGAAACACGAAACTTTGACAAAATTTTAAGTGAACTTCATTAACATCTTCTTTCTTCTTACTGCATTGTCTTTTATTCTTAAATTTCAGGAAAAAAACTTTTCTTGTACAAAAATAAAATTAAAAGTAATGTTCAGGGTTAAATATAAAAAATAAAATGAATAAAACAGGATTCAAATAAGTTCAAAGTTCAAAATAAACTTCAAATAAGTCACTTGAAATCCAGCTGTGAACTCAGAACAGCAGCAAGTAAATGCTTTTCAGCTCATACATGGTTCCTGGGGTTTTCAGAAAAGCCCAGTATTGAAATGAAGAAAAGTCAGCATGTCAACATGTTCACATGTCAGGCTTGCTCTCTTCTTTGAGCAAATGGGCCCTGCAGCAGAGATGAGACACTCTGATGGTGTCGACGTAGCAGGAATACTAAGAAAGGCCCTGGCAAGTTTGGCTGTGACGGAAAACGTTCTTCATTCGTCCTCTACTAACCTAGAGGGTCTTATTTCTTTGATGTCTGTGGTTCTGAAAAATACATCTGGACCTCTTTTTTCTGGTCATTAGAACAGTTTGGTCCTCTCTGGGATCCTCTTCTTCATCTATGCTGTCTGTGTCAGAGTGGAGAAGAGTATCCAGGACTGTCTTCTTTGTGTCTTTCCTTGGAACATTGACACACTATTGCTTTGCACATTCCCATTTGTTGTGGCTTCTGTCAACACCAAAACTTCAACAGTGCTCTGTATTTTTATCCTTTGATTGGGAGATATAAACTCCAGTTGGGAGGAGGACAGGGTTGGGTTTGTCTTCAGGCAAAGTAGTCAAAGTAGCCACAGAACTACATACATTTGCATTTGTAAATTCTAAATTAAATTAAATACAACTCCACACCTAATTGCTTAGTAATGAAAAGTTTGTGATTTGAATTTGCTAGTAATAACCTTTTTGCACAAATGTTAACTGCTGACCAGGCTATCAGTTTTCTATTCTGCAGTTACCCCAGTACTGTGACTAACCACGGAATGGGGATGGGGAGGCTAGTTCTCCTTACCATGCTGTGAAGTTTTCGTCCACACCAGGATGTTTCCTTTTCAGATGCTCGTTGTACTGCCATGGAGTGCTAAATCAACTGTGCATATTCTGAATGTTAGAGTTTTATCTTTTGTTTTAAGAAAATGTTTTCTTAAACATTCTTTGATTCTTTTTTTAACTTTTTTCTTCAACCTGTTCTATAGTTACGACGCTATAGCAATATTGCTGCCCTCTTCAGCTTAAATCATTATCTCACTGGAGGTTGGAAGCCTGTTTGAAAATGTAAATGAAAAATTGACGGCGGAAATATTTGTCAATGAATTTTTTCGATAATATTGAATAATCCTTTCAGCCGTAGTGGGAGCAAGTAGGACAGTGTGAGCAGGGAGCAAGATATAAAGCAGCAAACAAAGGAAAGCAAGTCCAAATACAGTCCAGGGTCAGAATGCAAACAGGCAAGGTTCAAAGCCTGGTGGGCGAAGTAGCCTGAACCACCTGGGGCAGCTGTACTGGTATTTTCTAGTAGTAGTACTAGTAAATTGCATCCAGGTGGTACAAGGCTTCTGTCAGATTAGTATCTGCGGCAACCAGTGCTGAATGACAGGTGAGTGCAGGTGTGGCTGGCTGCCCTTTAAACAGTAGCATACCTGGAAGTAGAACAGTGGTGCGAGCATGCCAGTGAGCATAACTTCGTTTCCTCATTAGGCTGTGATCCCCTAGTGGTGGTTCCCAAACTTGGGAGTGGGGAGGGCCAGTGTGTCTAATTGATTACTTTACTTAACTCTCCTGTGCAAATTGATAACTTTCATAAATCTATTGGCTTCTTTAGACTTTTGCTTATCTTGTTTCTGCATTCTGTCTTGAATTTCAAAAATACTCTACTTCAAAGGTAATGTTTACAACCCCTTCAAGTAAGCACAATTTTCAACAATCTTTTCAATGTACTTAGCTTTATTTTTGACCACACAGCTCTTAATAGATGACTGTCACAATTAACTTTTTTTACTTTTGTAGAGGCACAGTTGGTTAAATTTCAGGTAACACCTGAATGAGGGAAATTCTAATATCTAAAAAGTGGTAAAGGGTTGATATTAATGAAAAATGCTAAAATTTCTATAGAATTATAAGTTTTATATCTGCTAGCGGTCTATATAATATTAAACGTATTAAAAAGTTGTTACATGCTGTACAGACTGTAATACAAGAATTGCATTGTTATTATAATCCGTAAGTAAAAATTTTGAAAAAACTAATGATTGTGCTATGAGGTAATACACTTTTATCTCTTTTTCTGAACGTAGTTTGTTACCAGAAACCCTTTTGCATAGCAAAAGTTTGAATAAAGAAAAACTTTTTTTCTTCTTGGGGAAAAATCAGGATCCATTCAGGACCCCAAAATTATCACCACTATTTTTACTTATTTCACCAAAAAATGAAAAAATAATAATAATAACATTCACATTGCTTCTTTGTAATTTCGAACAGCTTATGTTATTTGAAATGTAGGGTACAACTCGCACACTTTGTAGT
This sequence comes from Atractosteus spatula, assembly GCF_055471065.1. Classification (NCBI taxonomy): domain Eukaryota; kingdom Metazoa; phylum Chordata; class Actinopteri; order Semionotiformes; family Lepisosteidae; genus Atractosteus; species Atractosteus spatula. The sequence goes on along the minus strand of NC_142707.1, from coordinate 44,744,409 downwards.
ATTAAGTTTTCATAAAAATATAATTCTTAAAAGAGGTACTGTAATAGTTGTAATTGCAAATAATACAGTACTGCATTACTAATGTAACCAAACCCCCATTTGCTCCTGTAGACAAAAGAAAAATCCAGTTTACATCACTAAGCAATAGTGTCAATTGTCTGATCCTGTGCAGCTATAGCCATTCTGCAATGTAGTAAGATGTGTAGCAAAGGCTTGTAGTGGTGGTATAACAGGAGTCACAAGAACTGGAATCTCATATCAAAGTTCAGATTGTCTTGGTCTGTGTACCATTCCAGTAAGAGCCAGCAGCATCACCGAGACATGTGCAGCCCTACACAGCTTTGCCATCAACTGGGAGGAACTAGCTGTTTCATATCCAAGATTCTCAACTCAACAGCTGTTTTTATACCCTAATTATGGGGCTACAGTCTCAAGGCACAGAAGGCATAGTATCCTGAAGAATTATTGGAAATCCCTTCTAAGAACTCACTTATAATAGTATTATTATTCTTTTATGTAGCCTTATATTTTATTTTAATACCACGGAATGGGCCCATAGGTTAAATTCAACTGAGGCAGCGGAGAAATGAAACCCAACCTCTGGCACAAGTTTTGTGCTAATTCCTAACCCTGTTGTAATGTTTTTTTCTATTTTTATTTATATTATTTGTAATTAAATTTCAAAACCTATAGTTTAAAAAAAAAATTAAAATTATACACCATATGAAATCTAACTGTTCTGAGGAATTCCCGACCCAGTGTTAGGAAGTGCTGCTTTAGGATATAGAGAAAAAACTAAAACTGTGCAGGGTTTGTAGCTTGTGTTCCAATTCAGTGTGTAAGTCAAGAAAGAAAAATGCAAGTTAAAAAATATGATGCAGTAGGATTTGCACTTTGGCTTTTTGGAATCCACAAACATTATTATCTTAATTTAAGTTTAATGCCAGGTCTGAACTAGCAGTAGTTCATCACAATGTATGTAAAAGCTTAGTTTGTTAGCATTTTCAATGATTTATGATAATGTTAATGGATCTGCTTTGTGGCTTTCTCTCTTCATTAGAATCAGTGGTGGCATCAGGACCAGATCAGAGTGCTGCTGGGTTTGGAATGGACACTTTGGATGAGGAGGATGAAAAAGCAAGATTTTTTGCAAAGCTTGAGAGTGGTGTTTCGTCTACAATTGATTACTCCAAGTTAAACAAAGAGCTGGACTCCACAGGCTCCACTGTTATTGCAACCCTGAGGTAAAAGTCCTGGACTATTCCTCTATGTTCTAAGTTTAGAGAGAAAGCTGGCATGCTGAGCTCCTTTTGGAGTTCTTTTAAATGCTTTTAGCAACAGAATATTTTGCAGAACAAAAACAGGTACAGTGGATATAAAAAGTCCACACACCCTTATTGAAATTACAGGTTTTGCGATGTAAAGCCAGAAATCAAGATAAATCATGTCAGATGTTTTTCCATCTTTAATGTGACCTTGCAACCAACAAAATTCAAGAGAAAACACCTGCCATCAATGAAAGTGATTCTGATTAAACCCAAATAAAAATCAGCTGTTCCTGTAGAATTTCCTTGAAATTTTTGTGGTTGCATCCTACTGGGATAGCCATGGTCCTCAAGAAGCTGACAAAACATCTATGGGATCTTACTGTTGAAAGGTACCGATCAGGAGAGGGGTATAAAAGTATATCAAAGGCATTGGATGTACCCTGGAGCACGGTGAAGACTATCATCAATAAGTGGAGAAACTGTGGCACCACAGGGACATTGCCAAAGTTGATGACAGGACAAGGAGAACTTATCAGGGAGGCTACCAAGAGGCCTACAGCAAAATTAAAGGAGCTGCAGGAATTTCTGGCAGGTACTGGTCACTTCTTGCATGTGACACAGTCTCCCGTATTCTGCACATGTCTGGGCTATGGGGTAGGGTGGCAAGACGGAAGCTATTTCTCACAAAAAAGAAAGCTGAAAATGAAGAAGAATTTCACCTTCCAACATAACGACCCAAAGCACACATCCAAGTCAACCAAGGAATGGCTTCAGAAAAGGAAGATCAGTCTTGGAATGACCCAGTCAGAGCCCAGACCTCAATCCCATAGAAAACCTGTGGAATGACCTAAAGAGGGCTCTGGACAGGAGATCCCCTGGCAATTTGAAGGAGCTTGAGCTTTTTTGCAAAGAAGAGTGGGCTAAAATTGCAAAGTCCAGGTGTGCAAAGTTGATAGAGACTTATTCACAAAGACTTACTGCTGTAATAAATGCAAAAGGTGCTTCCACAGTGTATTAGTGGGGGGTGTGCAAACGTACTGTATACAACCAGGGTGTTATAGGTTTTTTTATTTCAATTATTTTTCCTAATAATTATAATTTTTCACTTGAATTTTGTTGGTTGCAGGGTCACATTAAAGATGGAAAACTTACTGACATGATTTATCTTGATTTCTGGATTTACATCACAAAACCTGCAATTTCAATAAGGACTTTTTATATCCACTGTATGTTTATCTTGAACTCTGGCTTTTTGAAAATGGAAACTTTACATGATGTTTGATACGCACTTCATCATGATAAATGGCAATTAAACCAGGTTGTATATCTGCTTCTGCTGATTGAGAATCTTGACCTTTTTGATTGATTTCTGGTTTGAGCACTGGGATATCTCGAAAGCACATGCATTGCCACAGTGGAATGGATCATATTTTAATGTATAGTAAGTCCCGTACTGACTTCTTGCAAACAAGTTTTTACAATCAAGTGCTCTTGAAATAGCACTTTTAAAATAACTTTAAAATAGTTTAAAATAGCAATACTTGGAAATACTTGTTTTATCAGAGAATATAAAGAAACTTTTTTGCCTTGTTTTGTCAGCACAAGAAGTAAGAGATCAAAAGTATCAAAACCAAAGTGAATGTGGTCCTGTAATATCTGTTAAATGGATATGAATGAAGTTATTGATATTATATTTTATATAGGTACTATAATACATATAATATATTGCATATTATGATTATAATATATTATAATATCAATGATATTGTTAAACACTGAGTTTAAGTGAAGATAATTTGTATTGAGTCTGAATGAGGTTAAAATGTTGATTCACCTGTCAGGTTCCAAATGGAAAACCTGTACCAAATGACAGTATTTTGTTTTGTGCTTTTGCCTAATAGAAACCAGTACTCAACTACTGGCTTTTAAAATTCTAATTAAAAGTTTAATTTAATGTCAGCCGTAGTCTACTTTGAATATGTGGATTCTAGTTCATTAAAATTCTACTCTTTTTCACCTCATTCCTTCAGTTCTCTTGTCATCTGTAGTTTTAATTGGTACAGTAGGTTCTATTTGGTGTTTAAAAAGTCATCATATTCATGAACAGAAGTGTCCCTATCTCTTACTCAGTGCAGTGCGATTGCTGCTGTCCTTTGTGATGGCCAGATACTTACAGTATGTGTCAGGTGCTGAAAGTTAAAATGTAAAAAGCCTTTAAAATGCTGCAATTTTATTTGCTTTTTGAATAGAAGGTTGATCATCTATCTTAATGATTCCTTTATCACCCTTCAAGTACACAGATTTTATTTGATGTTTTTTTTATCTGTTTTTGGTTTTTGAAGCTCAAGTTACTATGTAAATGGGGTATTTCGTACACAAGCATTCTGAGCGTTGTTTAAATATATTTTTCCATAGAAATGGTGAAAAGCTGTTGAGTGAGAAGGAGCACACCAAGGAAGTAAAGGACAATTCTAAAAGTACTCCTGGTAAGGATTTTGGGCAGCATCATACAACAAGCCATTTCTTAAAATGTGTAAAGGGACATAATATTGCTGTTATCAGCAGGCCATTAACATGTCAGTGCTAAAGCCTGTGAGGCTTAAACAAGTGACCTTAAAGTAATGAAAGTTCAGTACTGTGCCATATGGATAAATAGGGGCCTTTTCAATGACTGCATAGAACGCTCCAATCTCTCTAGAAAGTAAAGGTGACAACACTGGTGTCATTTTTTCCATCTGTTTATCCATTTCCAGTCCACTTTTCCTGGTGTGGGCCATTTCTCACTGTTATCTTTATTTTCAAAATAGAAAAAAGCTAGTGAATAAAGAATCAGAATACACATTTTTTCAGTTTGCAATACATCCACTTCAGATGTCATTTTCTGCTTCAGTTTCCCCTAATTACAGTGAAGACTTTGAAGATGATACCAGTGAAAAGGAAGGTCATGACCAGGTAAAGTCTTTGTTTCTTAGAGCTATTTTACAGATGCAGTTATCTGTACAGTGTTTCCTAAGAGGGACGACGGTGTTATTTTTAAATTTTATTTTACAGTTCTATGCAAGTAATCGCTAGTACGGTATGGTTAATTACACATTTGAAAAAGAAACGACTCCTCCTGCAGTAGGATAAGGGACCTCCTGGTGGGCAGTTTTTGTAGCAGCACACACTATAGTTAACGTTGCTAGGATACAGATCATCTCATACATTGTGGACATCAGCTGCATGCTTTTACTCCCCTTTCTGAAATTATCTGATTTTTAAAATAAACATGTTCTTGGACAGTGGAAGAATTAATTGTGAAAAAGAAAATGTCAAGGGACCAATTGCTCTTGGGTAAATCTTTTGTTTTGATTCTCATCATTCCGTTTATATCTGACCAGAACACCTCCGTTTTTTTGGTTTTAGTAACTAGTAGTGTCCATCCAGGCCAGTAAGAATTTACATATTGCGCATCAAAAGAAACTTACAGTATCACTCATAGCTGCAACAAGTTCACAGCTTTATCAGGAAGTGACAATCCTTTTGTAGAAGGTGTGCTGACTCTTATTGAACAGACATGAAGAAATAGGTAGATTCATGATGCTTATTAACTTTTGTCATTAACCAGATTGATGAGCAGGTGGTCTTCTGGAAAAGTCACAAGCTAGTAGCACATGTGGCCACTGCCAGAAGCAGTTACAGCTGTATATATGTGAGACATGCTTTGCACCAGATGTTGTACTGTGTGATAATGTTCCATTCCTCTAATAGATCCTGGACAAGCCCATGTATGTTCTAGTGTTCTAGTTCTAAATTGTGCACATCATCCCAGATCATTCCAGAAGTGGTTCATGCACTTCAGGTCTGGCTAGTAGGGCATTGACATGGAATAACTGTGATGTTTTCATCTTGAAAGCTGTCAATACACAAGCACCGGGAGGGCGAGCTGTCATGTCGGGACGAGTCTGCAGGAAGGCCAGCAAGTGAGGATCCACGACCTGATCAGTACAGTGCCGTGCAATCAGGTTCTCATCAGGTAATGCATGAGGAGTTCAGTAGCAGCACCCTTCAAAGTCTGTCCGCGAGACTCTTCTGAAGTCTCTTCCCAGAAAGCCTCACGCTTCTTGTCCCCGCATTGTCACTCGGTTGCTTCCTTGTGCTGTCTTCTCTGGTTCAGCAGTACGTAAAATCTCTTTCCTGGGTAGCAAAGCCCACAAGCCCCAGTAACTCTGTGTCCTGGTACTTTGTAATGTTCTCTGAGGAATGTGGTTCACACAATGATCTTACCCTACTTCTATAGCACTCTCGTACTCAAGTGTGACGTCAATGTTAGTGTAAATTAAATGATGCCAAAAATGTTTAATCATTTTCCAAACTCTGTATACCTTTTCTAAAACCATGTATAGAGTAAGTTTCCATTGATGCTCACAGTGTAGAAAGAAATTGAAGGGTAATAAATTACAGTACTGCATAGTTCATTCTGTTTATGTATATTGCATTGTTCCTTGCTTTTTTATGAATGTTTTTGGTTTTTTCTTTTCCAGAAATCAGAAGCACCTGCGATGCTGGCAAAAGGTGATTTTTTTTTATATTTGAGGAAGCAGATTGAGATTGATTTTATGGTGTTTTTCACATTACATTTGTTTGTTTTTTCCAGAGTAAAATTTTACACAGGTCCTTGTTTTTCAGTGTCTCTGCTTGATTCACTGGAGTCAACAGCTGAGGCTCAGAAGCGTAATATAACAAATGAAAAAGCTGATAAGGAGATGGAAAATACAGAACCCAGAGAGCAGGAAATGACTGGAACTGGTAGGGATGGTTAGAAATAACCTGCCAAGAAAAGCAATTCCTAATAAAGTACTACAGCGTCAAGTACCATTCCTTCATTTTAAAACTGTTCAGATGCTTCTTTGAAGAATCCGTTGTTTGTCGGAGGGCAGTGGGACTAGTAATCATGTAGGAAAGTGGTTCTTTTCTCGTGATAGGCCTTCAAGCAGTTAATCACACTAAGAAATGAACATAGACCTTGAGGGTTTTTTAGGTTACCACTTGAGGTGCATTTAATACATCTATAGCATGTATAATCCCTTGTTATATGGGAAAGAAAACATAATTTAATAGCGTACTACCATAGATCAACTAAAGTTTAAGTTATCAATGAAAAATCGAAATATTAAATAACCCACAGGTTATTTTCTTTCTTTCATTGAGGATATTATCTTTTCTTCTTTAGCAGTTTCATATGGACAGAGTGGTGCCAGTGACATGGAAGCATTGCACGAAGCCTATCGCAAGATAAATTACTCCTTCGGAGACTCGGATGGGGATCACGAAATACCTGAACACCTACAGAAAAAAAATGTCATTGTCCAAACGCTGGAAAGCACAAGAGAAACGGCGCCGAATGTCACTACCACGGAATCAGGTGCGAAACGTTTTTCAGGATAGTAGGTCAGATTAAAATTTATGAGAAGTAATCTGTAGCATTTGCATCTTCCAGTTGCTTTATATTTTGCAATACCAACTTAATTGACAAGATAGACCAAGGTAAACTTTACAGTTGTTTTTGTTTAGGGGACCTCCCACATCTCAGCATACGTCTTCTCTTCTTTGAAGCTGAAAGAGTTTACACTTCCAGATGTCCACACTTTATCTAAACTCTTGGAGACACTTCCTCATCACCTCCAGCTATAACAATGTTAATTCCAATTGTCTTTAATTTTCATTTTTCTGATCTCTGTCCAAGCCTGGATAGTCTTTAAATGGATGAGTACACTCATAGGTACTTGCTTTGCTCATAGGCCAAAACACATAAAAGCAACACTAAATTCGCTGATGTCTCCAGTTTATTACAAATGTTGGTAACAAGACAGAAGCCAGTTGAGTTTAGGTCATTTTTTGATGTGTGTGAATAATTTATGGTGCCAAACGCTACCAACCAACACTTCTTTTTATACAGGCTGTTGTGTTTATTAAATGTATAGTGAAGCAGTTATAAGATAAGATCATTTTATTGGCCAGTCTTTTTGAACATTTTCAACAGAAATTAATGCACAATTTAATTTGATGAGATAACATCACTTTATTGGCCATATACAATTTATTGTATTAGGAATTTGTCTTTTCACATACCCCAATTTGCTCTCCATGAGACACACAGACAGGGAGAGAAGCTTGGGGTCAGAGCGCAGGGTCAGCCATTTATATGGCATCCCTGGATATCCTTCAATATCATTTAAAATTTCTATTATAACAAAAATCTGTTAGTGTGTATACTGTATATAGATCATTTTAGAGAGTACTAAGTGTAGAGTGTAGTTGTGTGTGTCCTTCATGTATGAATAACATTTTTGGGTCCAACTGGAAAGATACCTTTGGTCCCTGGTGATTTGTTTTGAGTACTCCTGGTCCCTGTGCCAAATTGCCTCCAAAGTCATTTGATGCCTGCGTATACCCACCCATACGATAGTTGCAGTAGAATCAGTGAAATTGTATTGCTAGGAGCAGGCAGCAGGACAAAAAATCTATTTTATGAATCATGGCAAGAATATATTTTTGATTCCAAACTGGTTTTCCTCTGTGTCAGACCTGCCTACTGCGGAAGAACTGATGAAACCCATTGGCGTGGGACCTAGTTTTGCGCGTGGGTTTGCGCTGCAGCCAGTCAGGTATGTGTAAAGGACGAGATGTGTTGAAATCACTCATGCTCTCGCCATCACTCTTGTTCCTCTTTCTAGCAATTTCGGACACATTTTATGCATAAATTGGTCACACCTTAGTGCTGCCTCTGACGGTAGGGGTCGTGTTTTCACAGTGAAAGTGGATGTGTGGCTGAAACCATTAATGAGTTTTCTCATAAAATATCCCTGGTGGAACACAAGAACTCAGAGGACAGTGTTTTAGATTTTTTCTCCGGAGGTCTGAATAAGGAAAACTTCTCTGGGATCTTACAAGCAAGAGAGGATACAAAGACTGACAAACAAAGGAAAATTGCCGATGAAGTGGATCACTTAATGAAATATGCTGAAGATTCAAAGGTGAAGAGACTTCCTAGACACTCATCACCTGTTCTAAATAAAAACAAAACGCAGCAGGTGGGTGAAATCTTTCTCATTTAAGGTATTTGGTATTTTGTTGATAGTTTGCTATTAGTGCAATAATTATACTTTTATGATTAACTTCTTAACTTTTATGAAAAAATTATCCTTTTAAAAGTAGCACCTGCGTTTATGTACTCTAACACTATACATTTGATTTACTCTTTCATTTGCTCCTATGTGTAAACCTTAAGATGCTTTCTTACACCTCTGCTTCATCTGCTGGTACTTGAATGTTATCAAAGTGTTTAATCAATAAAGGTCCCAGTGGAGTAATGAATGGTATGTACTGCCACGCCTTGTAAAGTTATGACAGCACTGTTACTGGAAATATTAATACATTTGGAAAATTTTATTATTTTTTATTTTAGTTCATTGATATTTAAGATGAAAGTACCAAGGAATCTCAAGTAGTGTCTGGGATCCTAGAGCTTTTAGAACTAAAAGCTTTATTATCCTTATTGGTGATGCTGTTGTTTCAGACTTCCGAGTGGTCTCCTGTTTTATTGGGGAAGTCTTTGATTCCTGGTCCACAAACACCATCAAAACAAATTAAAAGCCCTCAGACAAAAAATAAGAAAACAGTTAGTGGCTCCTCTCAGTCCACAAAGAGTTACGGTCTCAGCAAAAGTAGCTCATCAGTGAAGCAGTCCTCCCCTGCCAGTGAAAGGAAGACCTTAAATCAAGGAATGAAGAGGAATAGTACCAAACTCAAATCACCAGCAGATCCAGCTGCAGTCAGGACAAAAGGTAAAATGCTTCGGCCTTCAGTTCAAAGTTACACTAATATGTATGTGACTCTGAAAAGGAGCTAATTAACGAAAAAAATGTCTTTGAAGAGGAACCTTTAATCTTTTTTTTCTGATATACAGGTGGAGATTCACAGGCTTTGCATCCCACTCAGTCCGGACTGAAAATGAACAATGAGCTAATTGCATCAGTGCAGTCGTTTGCTGCTTTTCTCCAGCAGCAAATTGATAGGAACCCACAAAGCTTTTTGAATTCTCAATTTCAAGCAGTGAGTAAAATACGTGTTGAAGTTTTTTTACTAACATACTGTAACAGTACTTAAATTTCATTGCTCTTTCTTGCCACTCCCATTCTCTTAGACTATTTAGTTTTCTCTGTGCTTAAAGTCCATGGCCTCTGATTTATTTTACTTTATTTATTTAAATTTTAGTGTTAGTATACTTAGCTGAAAATTATCTTATATCTACGGTAATACGGCAGGTATACCACTTACTACAGTATTAGCCTTAAACATTTAAGGCACTTACTGTACCCCTGTTATTTATCTCCCCTTACCCAGTGCACTTGATCAAAGCACCAGTTGCCTTTTGTGTCTGTATAAAAATAAACCATAACACCTGACAACTTATTGATTTTGTTTGGTAACTCAGCCTTTTAAGTGCAATCAAAGGTGCACGCCACTGTTTTGTTTTTTCATTGTCCTTATATTTTTTGGGGGAAATGAAAGTTGGCTTTCAGAGGTTTCATATTTGTAGCATAATCGCGAGATTGTACTGTATCATATGTAATGCTGTCACCTTTACAAGATTCAGGCTCCAGAAAGCAGGACAGAGTCGAACATAGAAGTATGTCAGTTAAGAAATCAGGTAGGGAGATGATAGGAATACTGTGAGTCATTGTTTATAATAAAGGTGCATTAGAGTCTGAAGAAAACCATAAAAGATGGCTTTTTTCAAGCTGTTGGTCAATAAGGCAGGACATTTTAAAAAGGTTAAGTCTTTTCTCTTTTATTACTATTCTGTGAAACAGACCTCACGTAAGCACCTGTATTGCACCCTCTACGTGTTTTTTTGACTGCTTTTTGACAAATTACTCTGGTCTCTTTGACTTCACTGGGTGGCCTGAATTAATTCAGACTTGGGGGAAATGTCACCAAAATGCCAGCTTGATGTTTAGGAGGTTGGAACCCTATCATTGCAAGGCAGAATAGTGGTTGAAACATAACGGGGGAAAAAAATAGATGATTCTTCCTGGCAGTATGTAGGGAAACATTAATATAAGAAGCAGATACATGCTTTGTTCTGAGCTTTTTTTTCTCTTTCTCATTTTTGGGAATTGTGGTTGCCTTTTCTCTAGTGTACAAGCATAAAATGAAAGTTCATTTATAATGGCTTAGGAAGAAGCACAAGCTGTAAACACCAAATTAAAGAAGAAACGCCAAAGGAAACAGCCACTAAATTTCTTCTTATTAATTTAGATTTTTTGGGGCCAAATGGCCTACATTTGTACCCATTTATATAAAGTAACTGTTTTGTTTTACGGAAGCAGTCTGGATGAAACACCTTGCTTGAGGATATATCATCAGTGCCTCTCCCATACTGGGATGGTATGAATGTATTCGACAAGATTAATTCATTCTTGTTTTCAAAACAAGCTTAATTGCTGATGACTGACCAGATCATAATTTTTAAATTCTCTGCAGCAACAGAATCAAAATCTGTATTTGTTTTCAGTCCAGTAGTCATATCCCCTTGCACCTCCAGTCCAGATAATACACAGACACACAGACCGCATTCCAAAAAAAAGCTAGAAAATCACGTTGCTTCATGAATATGAGCGTCTTCTGGTTTGCTACCATGAAGTTTTCAGGGATTTCTCCTTTGCAGATGGAACATTCTCAAGATGTGGTGCAAGAATTCCCAGGTACAAAGCATATTCCGAGAGCTCCAGAGAGCATCCATAGGGAAATTTCCCTTCTGAAGCGTGCAGAAGAAGCACAGGAAAGGTGGAGCTCAGAACACGTTCTTGTGGAGGAGCTCAAAGCACAGTTGATACAGAAGGAAAAGGAACTTAAGAACCAAGAAGAGGAACTCAAGCTTGCACACAGCAAGGAAGTATTTCATCTAAAACAGGAAAACTATATCCTACAAACTAAGGTAAAGAGAAGTCTTTCTTATTTATGATACTTTTGATTAGCTTAATATAAACCATTTGTAGATTTCTCATGAAACTTTCCTTAGCTCCAGTTTAGTTTTGGTAATGCAGGTAATGCACGTATTATTACGTTTGTTATTTGTAGCTGAAAGAGCACCATACACAAGCAGTGCGATTGGCGAATACATTTGGCCATGCCTCTCGGACCACACCTACACCATCTACTTCATTGTAATTTTATTTATTACACATCTGCAGTCATTGTTTACTTGTCTGCATTGTTTACATTCGAACTATTTACTAGTACAAGTTCACCTACTGGTCCACAAACACCACATACAACAGCTACCTGGTTTCTTGTTTCTTTTGTAGACCTTCCATCCCAGTACTGACCAGTAGCTGCAATGAAACAATGAATTCTTTATTTTAAACTGAATTTTATTTTAACCATAATATTACCCAGTGTCCAACCATACTCCCATTTCCTGTTGGGAGCACCTCCTCAATGACGCTGTAGTGGATGATCCTGTTAAAGAATGGATATATGGATAGTCCATCATTTTATGATTAATTTGTTGGCAAAAGTGTATCTCAGCATCTTTTGTTGTTCAACTGTCTGATGATTTTCCGTGAATTTCAAAACTGGTGTGTTTGGTGATGAGCATGTTTTGGAGAGGCAAGGAGCAGACATGAAGAGTGATGCAGTTTGTGATTACTTTCACGTTGCGAGATGTGATACACTGGGGTATTGCATTAGAACTGAGTTCTAGATTTGTGCAGCACCACTGTAGGCTCGGTGTGGATCTTAGCAATCAGATACCTTTACCAGCCATCATTACTCAAAAATGAATTGAAAGACAATGTCACAGTTCATTCCAAATGATGTGGCCAAACCTCCTCTACTTATAGGGTCAATAAATAAAGTAATAAGCTTCAGCATTAATACATATACAAGTGAATATATATTAATAATATCTGATGTGAAGCACCCAGAGTAACTTTCACCTGTAAAAGGCTATTTTTTAAATGATTAGAATGTAACTTTGTCAGAGATTTGACATTTGACTCTTTCCATGTTGTCTGTTTCCTCTAGTGCTGTTGGCAAATATTGCTGTGAATGTGTCATTTTCTTCTGTAAAATTGTTCAGCTGTAACAATGTTCAATAAAATGTAGTAGCAGACATACTTTATATGGTATTATCTTAGGTTATTCAACTCGGTTGTTGAGCAGTGGGTGTTTTAGAAAGGCAGAATGTATTTGACAGAGGTCCAATGACTTCCAGGTTTCATAGAAAAATTTCCTTCTGTGGTCTTCACCTAAGATTCTCCATAGTTTAGCAGATTTGAACAGTCATTGTTGCATATCGCTGAATATGATTCAACTTGCATGCTAAATGTACATAGCGTTTGAAATAAAGAGGGATTAATCCTCAAATTTAGCTGTAAATCAGTAAAAAGCAAAACAAAATTAAATAGATACAAAATGTTAACAAGCTGCACATTTTATTGTTTTCATAAAAGTATAATGGGGAAACACTGAGGGTTATAGTCACATTTTAAGGAGCAAGGTAGAGCTTGTCAATCATTTCAGAGCTAAAAGGATGCTTTGTCTAAGGGGTCCTGCCCCATGTCATGGGGCAAAGAAGGAGAGTCCATACTCGACAGTGACGTTTAAACTGATTAGATGAACTAGCTTACTCGGGGAAAAAGAGGTCTTGGAAGATGTGCTCATTTACAGTCCGGAATGATTTTTAATTAGCTTTAATGTGGCCTTTAACGTTTGATTGTATTGCTCAACATTTATACTACCTAACAAGATGACTTTTACCCACTCCTCAGTATGTTGAGCAAAACTGTTACTCTCATTACGTTTGTGTAGCTTAATCCTGGGTCAACATAATGATTTTGGACGACTGCATTCAAACAGTAATCATTTCCATTGCCCTTGCAATGCTGACATACCTGACTTTGACTGTTCTTGACTTATTTCTTTCTCAGCTGCACAGTGTGGAGGAAGCCAACAACAAGAAGAACTTGATTTTTGCAGGTGCTACTGATCCTGTGACAGAAGACAAGTTGAAACTCATAGAAAAAGAACTGAAGGAACAAGAGATACTTATTCAGGGTTATCACCAGGTATTTTTAACAAACTTTTAAAAAAATGTATATCCTTAGAAGTAACATCCTGGAAGACAGAATATCTTAATTTTTTCTCCGTCTTTTAAATCAGCAGCTGAAGTGCTGGGAAAAGCTGTAGAATTGTTCCAGTTAAAGCGCACGCTACGGTAATTCAAGTCCTGAAGTGAATGTCACCGATTAGATACAGGGCTAAAGATTGAGACATTCTGCTAGGTTTGGTGGAACAGTATTTTTTACTTGCTTCCTAAAATATTGTGAGCTTGAGTCTTAAATAATATTCAAGCTTAATAAATGCAGTCATATTCACATTAATGCATCGGAGAAATTAATGAGATTAAGTTGAAACCAACAGTGAGTACTGTCACTTTATTCTAATTACTTAACATAATGTGTGCTGCATATATTTGATAATGAAGTGCAATTACGGTTTTGCCTTATCTTAGAAACCAAGTAGTTCATTTACTTTAACGTCTTTTCTGTAATCTGTTTGCTTCTCTTCTTGATTGATTGCAAGGAGAATGAAAGGCTTTACAGACAGGTGAAAGAGCTGCAGGCCCAGAACAAACTCAATGAGGACAAAATGTTCAAAGAAAATCAGCGGTTAAGGACTGAACTTGCATTGACAAAGTGAGTCAAAAAACACAAGCTAATATTTGTTTTACATTTTTAATACTTCCTTACTAGAATAAAATAAACGAATATGATTGAAATAGAAATGAATAAAAAATGGATCATTAAGGCAGACACAATGGCAGACATTCAGGTTTTATACTCCCCTAATGCAGTGCATGCATTGAAATACATTCCCGCCCTGACAAAATTCTGCCCTGTCTCCACATTCCTACATAATGGGATGCACATTCTAGTTATAACGCAGCTGTCTCTCAAGGCATTCCTTTGTATTGTCTCGGTTTCTGTCAGGTTTTAGAAGCCTTTTCTGGCTGACATTTCCAGGCAAGGAGAGGGACAGTGCCTTCGTGCATTTTTTTTCTATTGAAATGTGGGATTCACTCAGGGAATTTGATTTATTTAAAAGGGTCTGTTAGAGAGAGGAAATGGAGGAGAAAGAATAGCGATTATGCCAGCAATCACTGTAAAGTACAGTGTCTAAAATTGCAGATCTGAGATCCAACAAGAGAAACCCATTTCCAGCTTGTGTGTTCAAGAACCAGCACAGATCTACTGGGAACCTGCAACAGTGCCCTGAGAAAGTATTCAGACCCTTGCATAGTTTTCACATTCTGTTGCTTAAAAGATTGTAGTAGTCATGACACTTTAATGTAGCAATTAATGTGTTATATACACAACATAATCCACATATTCAAAGCAGCAAGAAAGATGTTAATAGATTATTATTAAGAAAAATGAAAGACTCATGATAAATATTCGAATCCTTTGCTGTGGCCATCCAAAAACAAAGTGTATAAGGTTATCTTAATGAGCCACACTATTAGTTGAGCGTCTGTATGCAGTAGTACTGGTTCTCGTGATTTCAGATTTCAAAACACCTGTCTTTGTAAAGTTCCGTTGTCAGGCAAGTAGAGAATAACAGGCAAAGACTTAACCTTGACAAATAAGGAGCTTTCAAAGTAAGTTAGAGATAAAGTCATTGAAAAGCAAAATCAGGAGAAGGTTACAAAAAATATTGAAGTTGCTGTATATTCCTCTGAACACAGTCTACGTACGTTCACCAAGAAACACTTGGCATGGAGGAAACTGGTGAGCGGAGTCACTGTAAGGCCAAGAAGAATATCAGTTCAAGGATTTAGCTGAGAGAAAATGTCTGTGAGTCAGTAACACAGTCACTCCGCAAAGCTGGCCTATACTTTATGGCAGAGTGTCCATGCTTTACCAAAGCATTAAAGTGATACTGCAAACATGTAGGAAAACATTTTGTGGTCAGACAAGACAAAACTTGAACTTTTTGGTGTAATCTATCACACAACCAAAACCGCGTACTGTATCTCCCCGTTTAACCATCAACTAAATTGGCAGCAGCATCATGCTACGGGAATCACTATCCTCAGCAGGGACTGAAAACTTGTCAAGATTGATAGAAAAATAGATGGAGCAAAGTACAGGCAAATACAATAGGAAAACCTTTTTCAGGCTCCAAAAAGGCCCAAAACTGGGGAGGCAATTCACCCTTCAGCAGGACAAAGCTTCATCCAAAGCACAAGGCCACTTCTACACTGGAGTGGTTTATGAATAAGGAAGTGAGTGCAAGCCCTGACGTGAACCCTAAGATTCAAGATCTTAAAAGTTGCTTGAAAACTATAAACAATCACCAAGCAACTTGAGAGAACCTGAAAAAATCAAGAAGAATGAGCCGACATTGCCCCCAAGCCAGTGAGTGAGGCTGGTTGAGACCTCCCTAAAAAGACCTGCTGCTGTAACTTCTGCCAAACGATCTTCCCTTGCATTCACTTACACAGTCAGATATTTTTTCTGTTTAGTTTTTGCTGACATTTCTTGTAACTTATCTTACCCTTAGAAGTTTTTGGTTCGAGCATTCGAGTTTGAAATACAGTAGATAATTGGGTTTAAAAAATCGGTATACATAATTTTCGAATTTCACAGTATGGGACACCATACGATGAATCTGAATGCTTCTCTTGGTCATGTATAGCAACTGTAGAAATTAGTTTATCTGTATTTCTTCATATAAGGTTGCAATTGTTGCAGAGCAGGGAATTTGTCAGTATATTATGACTATATAGTTTAACAGGCTTTTTTCTTACTACAATATTCAGAATATTGTTTTTTATGTGCAATAATTGTTGGGTTTGTCATTATAGAGTTGCAATATTTTACATTATTTTGCAGTATTTTTAATACTACTTTTTGCTCTAAGGCTTGGATATTTGCTTAAAAGATGTAATCGATTGATAGAAATGTACTTTTGGGGGAACATATATTCTGTATTCAAATGTTCCTCTAAATGCAGTCTCTCTCTTCATTTTCTATAGTTTTAGTGCAGGAGGCTCTTTAAACACTGAGTGCTAATCGTTTTTTTAACTGACATTATGTCCTGAATGTACATATCTTTTCTTCCTTATTAGGGAACAAATTACCAGAAATAATCTGCAAAAATTTGCCGACAATGGCAGTGAGCAGAGCAGAGATCACAGCTTCACAGAACTATTAACACAGCTGCGTGCTGCACAGGTACAGTGCACATCTGTTGTTGCTTTTGAAAACAGATTTATTGTTCAGTCCTTTCTGGTATCATTAATAACTTACAGCTATTTTTCTTGACGCCTTGCAAAAAATTGTAGGTTTTGATGACACTTTTGGTAACATTTGCCAAATTATTTTTATTTCTGATCCCGTTACGATTTACTGCCTGCAAGAATATTTTAAAATAATTGAAACAGAAATAGTTTCTATAAGGGAATGTTTTATATTTTCCTATACAGAATTTAATTGTTCTTCATATCCTTGCTAAGTAACATTTTTAAATATTTTTCTAAAGCTTTTCTAGTTTGTGTTCACCAGTTCACCATTTTCCTCTGGGGAGACCAGTAAACATTTTATAAGCATTTATGCATTAATTTGTCCTTCATAAGAGCTGTACAGGTCATTCACTTTGCAACCTTTAATGGTTTGACTGAAAACTGCAAGAACGAAAACTGAATGACCAGTTCTAGCTAAAATGCTCTTGTTTTATGAATCACTTAACATTGTGCGATGGCTTAATAACTTTTCAGATTGAGGATAAAACGAAGTTAATTTTTGTTTCAAATGAATAAAGCACACTTTTGTAGAGAAATGTTGTTCTCTTGCTGAAATACAGTTCTTCTCAGATGAAAGCTACATTTTACTTTGGCCTCTTGCTGTGTTAAATCATATCCCTCACATCCTTTCTGAAATGGACTTTAGATAAAGCTGCTGTCTACCACTGAAATCTTTGTTCAACAAAAGACATTAACCCAGCTGGAACAAGCGAGCTGTGTGTGTTTCAAATGTGAAGTTTGTTACTTTGCAGTGCCATAATGGAATGACAGTTCTCTTGGTGCATTCTTTTTTGTTTCCTAGTTTTCAAGAACGCACTGATGATAAGCTGGTGCTTTTAAAAATAATTGTGTTTTTTTTTTGCCTTGCAATAAAAGTGCCTCTGAAGTCTTGGTGGTCTTTCACATACTGTAGGTCCTCTCTGTTGATTTGCAGGGGGGAGAAGCCAGGCTTATGGAGGAAGTAAGAAGACTGAAACAAGACAAGCAGTCACTAGAGGTGGATCTGGAGGTCATGAAAAAGGAAAGGGATCTGGCTAAAGCCCAAGCTATTTATGTTTCAGGTAAAACCCTTGTGTCCATGTTGATTTTATCTATGCTTGGGTGGTATCTAAATATTGTTACAAGCTGGGGGGCTTAGAAAAATGAAAGGAATGAAGCTAATGGGAAACTCATTTCTTTTTAAAATCGAAGACCCCATTCTGAACAAAGTAACTCCCTAAACAGATGCTAACCAGAGGTGAAATTTTCTTTGTATGCAAAAATACAAATGAAATATTTTGCTTCAAAAACATCTCAAAATAGAAAAGGAAATAAGAAAATATTCCTACATCTCTAAGGTGAGTTTGAAGTCTGTGGTGCTCAAATTACCTGAAAGGTTTCTGTATTCTAGCCTGCAAAAGGGGGCATCCACTCACAGTACAGTTTTTTAGATGGCTGGAGTATAAAAGAATAGTCTTTTGAGTGGATGGAGTCTTCTTAATACTGCATTGCAAGGCTCATCATTCTACTAAGCCATCCAAATGTGCTTACTGACTCGCACACGCACTTCAAAGAGTGCTCATTGTCTGAAATACTAATAGGTGTATTTAATCTCTTGATACCCTGTCACACATAACAACATGCTATAGGATGCCGAGATGAGATGTGTAGATTGTGTAATTTTCTCCTTTAATTGCTTTTATTGAGAGGCATTCTAATTGAAGTATGAAAGTAAGAAAATTACTTAAACCCTTTTTCTTCCTATAGCCTTGGTTTTCTCAAGATGTGCATGAATACACTAAAGATTAATTTCCACTTGGAAATAAAGAGTATCAAATTTACCAAGACAAATACTTAAGAAAATGGATACTTTGCAAACAATGGGAAAACAAAATGTTTTTAGTGAAGGAGAACTGTGGAACTCCTACTCTTTTTATCTCCGATGTAGCTTTTGATCACCTTTACCTGATGAGAGTGAGCCATGGAAACACATTTTGGATGGTTTTGCCCCTGCGTGAGGGGAACAGTTACACTGCTTCTACGGCATGGGGATTAGTTCACCCATCATTTGTGAGCTTTTACCATTCCATTGTTCTGCCTCTGCCTTAAATGGCATTTTCAAATACCAACACTTGAAAATGGTACTGATCAGGATGATGTGTTTTATGCTTTGCTGATTGCTCTGCAATCTTTGTTCCTTCTGAATGAAGTACTGTAGATAAAGCTTCCCTGATAAATATTTCAAGTACGCAGTACTCCTCGAGTCATCCATTGCTCTGGCTCATTTACACAGGCAGCTAGAATCTTCATGTAAATTGTGCTTTAGCCTAATTATACCTGAGGCAAAACATTTTCAGATTTAACACAATTCTGTACTGAGCTAGCAGTTAAAGGTTGACCACTGACATGTTCTTGACATTGGAGGTAATGTTCACACCTTTCAGTATACTCCAAAGTCTTCCAAAGTCTTTAGCTTTCCACAGATTTTATCTTTTGTTTTTGAACAGATTACTGAAAACCACTTGTAATGAAAAATGTCCTACCTTACGGGAGTTAACAGACACGCTGAAGGATACAGTCTTACGGGATCATTTATGATCAGTCTAAACATGAGCACAATTAGGTAAACTGCTTGTTGCATTTTCTTCAGTTTAGTATTTAATACTAAACACCGGCAACATAGGTCACAGACATGAGGAGAGTGCTTAGATCATCTAGCTTGTTTGTATTTTTTAGTTTTTATTTTTCCAAAGTTCTCATCCAACCTTTTTTGAAAGAAGACGGGGTGTTCAAGAACATGGCTGTTTAGCTTGTTTCAGACTCCTACAACCCTTCTGTTCTCATTTTGGACAGCTTTTCAGTTTTCAGTGCGCGTCCCCATAGTTTCCATTTGTGTGGCTGTGGTTACCGTCTCACTTTCAATGTTTCAGAAGAATTCCACTGGATTGACTTTATTAATACTTTGAAGGTTCTGAAATGGGTTCACTGTCTTTTTAGTTTGTGAGAGCAGGACATTCCTTTTAAACCTGGGATTCCAGGCTTATTATTACATTGTACTATTGTTTTTAACAATATGTCCTAATACTGTTTGCTGTTATTGGCTAAAAAATTTACAAAAGGTGTTTGCATAAATGAATATCTTTCTTTTTATTAGCCTCCTGCTTAGGAAAAGGATAAGTGTTTCTTTCTGGGTTTTTATTCTTATATTTAGTTTGTTTCAGTTCCTACAGTACATTTGGCCCAGTCTGATTTTTTTCAATGTCTTTTGCAACTTCTTCAGTATTTGCTATCTCATTTTGCTATCTCATATGCGCTGTTTTCTTATTTTAGTGTCAACTGCAAATGTCACTAGTTTACTAGCTAAACCGGAATCTAGATTAGTGGTATAAATTGAGAAGTTGTCATACTGCTGACCCTGTGGTACTACCCTAATTTCATCACCCCAATCTGACCACCAATTATCTATACTGTCTGCAGCTTTGATACTTCTCTCTTCAATTAGTCATGAAAAGACCTTTGAAATAAGCCGAATAAGCCCCCAAGTTCATAAAACAAAAAATAAAATTACTAAAACCGGGAAAGAAGTTTTGATACATCCTTTGAAAAGATGTTTAAGCCGGGAGAAAGAAATGTCCATTGCAGTCTGAGAAGTGCTAATTGTATTAGTACTAAATATGGCCCTGCTGAATCACTGTGTCATAGGCTGTGTGTGTCCGTGCAATTGGTAGGTGACAAGACCTTTGAGATGAAGGTTATGGAAGAAAAATACAATCAAGAAATAGCCGATTTAAAGAAGAGATTGCAGTGGTATGCAGAGAACCAGGAACTGCTGGATAAAGACACCATGAGACTCCAAGCAGCAACCTCTGAGATTGAGAAACTGAAAGAGCAGGTACAACAAAAATTTCCTAACACTAAAACTAGAGCGCAGTTTAATTTAATAAACAAATGCAAAAGAAGTTGCAGCCGGAGGTTATTGTGCACCATTCATCCGATTTTTTCCATGGCTATTAATTATTATTTGGCAGCAGGGATTGTTTGATAAGTGCAGGGATTCTTTAATGGCCTAACATGCTTCTCTGAAGGATGACCATGAATAAACATGGAAAGGTTGTTGCTACAGACCAGACTTTCACTGTCATCATCTAAAAATCACCTACACTTCTGAACTTTGAAAGACCATTAAAAAAACCTTCAAGAGTATATAATTGATTTTTTTGTAAAAGAATGTGGTGGGTAGTAACTTTTTTTTTATATTCAGCATGCCCGAATAAAAAAGCGGTTAGATTTTTTTTTTTTGTCCATCACCTTTAAAAAAGGCTATGTAAGAGCTTAAAATAACTTGAACTTCTCTGGACAGGTAGAGAAACTTAAGGCTGAAGTTGGAAACCGAAATATTCAGCAACAAAGAAAGATGAAGGAGAGAGTGGGGGATGCAAAGAGAATTCAAGACCTGGAACGACAGGTACTCTTTTAGAAGAAATGACTTCATAAAAATACTCTGCCTTTTCTGTTTTTTATTTCATTCAATATCAAAGTACAAGGCTCCTTTGATTTTCTATTTAACATATCGACCTGGCCAAATTGATCAGACTGAAGAACAATCAATGCTTCCTGACTTTAAATTTAATAATATGCATATCTATAATAGATAATACATATTCAGTGGATGGGAAAACGTAACCATGCTTTCTTTTTCTGTCTGACTCAGTTTTGGTTGTATCCTGAAGATTTAAAATAAATAACTTAAAATTTCTCTGCACTGTCCACATGAAAGGTTTCATCAGTGCACCATTTCTCTCTCTTGTTTACTGGTCTGATCAGTCGAGTTTGATCTCTCCAGGAGAGGACACCGAGTCATATGAGTCTGAGTAGGTGCCAGACCTTTTCATGAAAATGACTGTGACATTTTCGGTGTGTATTAAACAGTCATTAAACAGTATTTTTGAAAAACACATTGTGAAAACATCCTTCATAGTCTTGTTTTCATGTAATATTTTAACTGGTTGTTACTCTGATTTGTCTGGCTGGGACTTTTCTGTGCATAATATGATGGTGTGGAAATAAAGGGCCTCCCAAGGCCCACCCTTTGTTATTTTGTTTAATTTAATTCTCTAATAACTTAATCACTGGTACCAGTTGAACTTCCGAAATGTATATAGCCCTGGTCAGATTTAGGGATGTAGAAAGGAGTTATCTCATGTTCATGATAAAATATCCAAAAGATATATGTTCCAGTGAAACACATACCAGAGGACATGAGTGCATTTGATCACAAACGGGAGGCACCTCTTTACACACAGGGTTGTGGGAAGTCTGGAACAATCTATTCAGACATGATTTTGGAGACTATACTGGATGAGATAATTGAATCAGTTAGATACTAACTACTGTACCACAGGGGATAGATGAACCAAAAAGCCACCTCTGGATTCTTACCATTCTTATGTTCTTAAGACTGTCAGTATTTGTGTTTGTACATTAAATTTTCCAATTTGTTTAAACAGCATGGATATGTGATTGTAAATTGTGCTAAAATGTAGATACGATACACATGGAGTTCTAAAAGTTATTCCATGTAACTTTGCTAGTTTCTGCACTTTTACAAAGGCACATTTAAGTTGCATATTGTGTGCACATGTGTGAGGGAAATTGGAATGAAAGTGTCGTCTCTGATGCCATTTCTCACAGGTGAAGGAAATGGAGGAGATTATCAGGAGAAGACATCCAAACTCTCTACCTGCACTCATTTATGCAGCGGCCTCAGCAGGAGAAGGTGGAGCAGCAGCAAAGCCTGAAACCGTGACCTTCCTGGAGAAAAGAGTGCAGAGGCTGGAGGCTGAACTGCAAGGCAAAGACGAAGAAGCCAAGAGGAGTCTCCGAGCCATGGAGCAGCAATATCATAAAATAAAGGTACTGAGGAAATTGCTGCTTTTTCCAAAGTTCCTTTTCAATGCTGGATTTCTGAAGTGCGGCCTGTTTTTGGGCCATAAATAATTTATTTAGGAAAGCACATGTTAGCATGTCGTTACGAAAAAGGGGATGATAGTAGGGGTGTAACAAGATGAGACGTACAGTTCCAGAAATAACTCTGGAATTAGGAGAAAGTGGGAATGGAATGTATTGATTCGGTTGCCCCTTGCTCACCTGCCATTCAGCGGTGAGCTGACCCTGGGGAAGGAGTGGGTGGCCTTGGAACTGGAATGTTCTGTCCTTCTATTCCAGAAGCAGAAGTGGATGTTTCCATGGTAACTCCAGGGCCCCACTAGGGCCATAGGTGAATAGAGAGCAGAGTGCCAGTTCCCCCTTCCGCCTGCTGTGGGAATTCAGTTATGTTCTCCATACACTGGTTTCCTTGAGTCTTTTTAGATATCTCATCCTACAATACATGCACAATATTGTATGGGAGATTTCCTCCCCAGAAGCAATGGAAATTTAAAACTACAGTGGAATCACTGCCTGTACCTAAACGAGGAAGTTGATTACTTTTCTTTTCAGTTTCAGTGAACATCAAATAATACAAAGGAAAAGAAAAAAGATAATTGAACGGAAAACACAAACCAGTATGCTGCCAGAAATAATTACAAATCTGAACACATTTATTTGGCATGTTTAAATAATTGAATTGTTTTTTTACTTATTTTTTGATTTTTTAATAGCATTTTAGCAACACTGCCTTTCCACCTTATAAGCATTGAAAGAGGCAGTACTTTAAACCTTTTTGTTACTAACAGATTCATTACAAATGAATATTTTTCCTTTTTCTATCTTGCGAAGGCATATAACATAATATCAAACTCCTTACATCTAACATTCACCTTTAAATGCATAAAAAGATAAAGTTTATCCAAAACTTTGTATATCTACGTAACAAATAAATGTGCTCTTTTTCAGCCTTATAGAACACGCATCCATCATCCTGTTCATGTTTTAATCTAGAAAACGTTCACTTAACAGGGTAAAACCTACAGATGATTTTTAACCTTAAATGTAAGCTGTATCTGCCATGGGTGGTCCTGACTAATTCCAGTTAATCTTTTCCAACACTGGATTCCAGATGTACAGGGGGAATGAAGCAGGGTTTATACAGATTACTTATTTGGTTATTTTTGCATTTAAGTGTTTTTTTACTGGCAAGATTATTGGTTTTTAATGCATTATGTAAGGCAGTTTCATAATTATTTCGTAGTACTCTATATATTCCAGTTGATATTCACATTTTGTACTGAAACTGAAAAATTGTTCTTTTTGTTCTGAAATGTAATTAACAGAATAGTAGTTAACTTTGTCCCTCAGGGTAATTCTGTAAGGGTGTTATGGATGCATTAGACAATATCACACTTACAAAAAATACATAAATATTTGAAAGTGACATAAAACGTATTCAGGTTCTGTTGAGCATTACAATTTGAAATGTATTAAGGAATGTTTTTTGTACCTCTTAATTGCAGTTTAATATACTCCTTTATTGAGTATATGTCTTCTCAGCATAAATGTTTTAAGTGTTACAAATGATTTTTTAATGTGATTTATTGGTCCGTTCAGAATGAGAATGGAGATGTACTGTATGTGCCATGATAAACTATATACTTATGAAAGGCATTAAAATAATGGACATTTATGTTACAGGCTTAATTAAAAAGTGATCTACTGTATGTTGCTCTGAAGGCTGTAATGCATGCTGTGACTGCATTTGTGTCTTCCATTGTATTATTTAAGACATTATTGATGCAAGTTACATTTATAGTTTTTCCTGTGCCAATTCTCAAGTAATCTTGTTTAAGATTAATCAGGATTTTTATATGTTCCGATGTGCCTTTCTACACTTTGTTCTACATTGCTAATTACTGTAATATAAAGATTGTCAACTGTCATTTTTGTTCAGATCCAGTATGAGCAGAGGATTTCTGAGCTGGAGCAGCTGCTGTCCCATAAACTCATTCCTGAAAGAGAGGAGTCTGATCAATGGGCTGCCGAAGCAGGGGCTTTGGGAGAGGAATTGAAACAATTAAGAGAAGCTTATCAAGCCAAAGAAGATGCTCTCCAAAGAGAAATTGAAACCTTGCAAAACCAGCTTTTACCAACCAAGCAGAAAGTGGCTGAAAACTGTAGGAAAAGTCCCCAGAGACCTGAAAAGCAAGTAGAAGGGACATATAAAATCAGGTTGGACAAGCTCAGTCAAGAAGTGGCTGCCAAGAATAAAACAATACAAGAACTTTTGAGAACGGTGGAGAAGCTTCAAAAGGAAAGACGGTCCCTGCTGTCCAGACAGACAGGAGATGGAAAAGTGTGTCCAAGCAAGCTGCACTCTTCCCAACGGAACAAGAACGAGTCCGTCCCCGGGGCTGATAGGAACAGTACTGGGGCGGTTGAGGATTTTCCTGCCACTCGGGATGAGAAGGACTACCAGCCCCATGCCTTTGCTGGCTCGCATATCTCAGAAGTCCTTCAGGACAATGAGAGGCTGAAGCGGGAAGTGGAAAGGCTTGCATTAGACATGGATCAGCAGAGAGTGAAACTGCAGGCAGAGGTTGCACGGGCTGAATGTGAGGCCCGAAGGTAAATACAGTGAATTGTACTCCATACCAGCCTGTATTTCCCATGTAGACAAGAAGACAATTGAATTTTCGGAAGAAACTCGGAATTCTTTCTTGCAACAACTACAGTATTGATTTTTGGTAATGTACTGTATTATAAAAAAATGTCTTCTTGTGAAAAAATAATTAACAACTGTGTTTCTGTGGCCACACAATTTTGGGGATCTGGGCATTAAAGTAAATATGGGAACTTACCTTTCATAGTGCTTGGGTATAAAAAGATTGACATTTTTATTCCCTCTTATTAACTATCAAATTGAGAAATTTGTCCTAATATGAGCCTAACAGCAGCCTTTCTAGATCTGCAGGATCTGTTCTGATGAAGAGCACTTTTAAAAAAACTCTTACTGATATATTAACTAAATTGAATTCCTTTTTCAAGTGCCATTAGAGATTAAGCACACATCCCTTTTTAAGAGCTTTTGCCAGAATTGCTCGCTTATGAGTTAGCTTTTAAAAAATTAAACTGCTTTTTCTGTAAATTTGAGCACAGTGGCTGCTGAAGGACCTAGCTAATTTAAATGCAGAAAATCGTCGAACTGGGAATTTTGTCTTTGTTTTTTCTGCGAGAACCTGTCAAGCTGCAACAGTGAGATTGTAGTTTTATTTCTGGCTGTGCTTCTTACCACCCTATAAATCTAGTGGGTGCCATTGAAATGTCTGAGTCCTGCTGGAACAGAGGTAAAATCAGGACTGGAATACTCATCTGGTCACTGTTGAGTTATGCTAGGGTAAAAGGAAAGGTTGGTGGTAGGGCTGTAATGTTATTACTGTATGTGACCGGCATTTCGAATGAATAGACTAACAACTCAGTTTCAGAAGATGACATGGATTGACTAGCAATTTTCTTATTCTGAAGGAGCATAGACATACAGTAGGAAGAATTATCAGCTCAAAATGGGAAAGAAAGCAATGTACATTCAACTTCACTTTACATATGCTTAAGCTTTTCACTACATTGAAATTAATGTACAACTAATGATTGTCAATAACTATTGTTGTTCAGTAATTAGGTAATATAAATTCACAGTAATTTAAACCATGTGACTGTACCACTCTTATTGTTCACTGAAATAGCATGGAGTTTGAGGCTAAATGGCAATTTTTACCCCTTTTCCTACCCAGCCACAAGCCAAACCATATTTTGAAGTTGTTTTAACACCAACCTTAACAACAACGTAACACTGACACTACTGTCACCTTCAGTGCATCCTGAATTATTCTAAATTATTCTCAACTGTAATAAGAATGAAGAATGCCATACATATATACCGAGTTTGACTACTGTTTTATTGAGACTGAAAAGATTAGCTTTTTTCAGCCTTTCCTTGTAACTCATCTGTGTTGTTGTTGTTTTTCCAGACTTTATCCAGGGTTTCTTGATCCATTTTTATGAAGCTGCAACTTTATAGAAATGTGCTTATTGTACAGTTTCAGCATACACATTAAAAGTACCTATAACCGATACAAAATAACCAACAATAAATAGAAATAGTGTCACAAACTCTTTTCCAATTGTGTTCTCGTTAAAACCATAAAGGGCATTCCCTGCTTCAAGATGGATTTTAGTCCATACAGAACGACGTGTTTAAAGTTAGTGATCAAACCTTAATACATTGGTTAGATCACCGTATTTCATGGTGGTAAGCTCCTCAATTCATCAAAGAAGTTACATTGGAAACAACATATAGTGGGGTATCTTATAAGGGTGACAGCCTGTAAACACAAGTCAGTCAAGGTTACCTGAAAGAAGTGTGCATAAAAATGCAGAGAACAGACATGTAAATACAGTAAGTTTCCAATTTTTGTTGGTGGGAATATTTTGTTCAAAGGTAGCTGCATATCTGAAACTGTAGAAAAATGTTCAAAGCCTGGCACCTGCAGTCACGAAAAGGCTCAATTTCAAAAGTGGAAATAGCAGATTTTGTGTGATGGATATCCCTTTTGCAAAAATCATTTAATTCAGAAAGGAGTATGCTGTGCAGATTTAATTAAGAGACTGCAATGGTTGGCCATAAGAAAACACTTTGAATATTTTGAAATTGGGCAATTTTGTAAACATTAAATAGCATTGTATTTAGACATGATTTAAATATTGACAGATGTTTATTATTTTGTAATGATTTTTTTAGTTTATTCTTTCTTTAAAAATATTTGCATGCATTTGACATTTAGCTTTTTTGTCATGCATGCATTTGTCTGGGCCCCTTCAGCAGTAGCGCAATATTCCTAATGCACAAAGTGACAACTGCAAATGCCAAGAACACTTTTCTCAGAAACTGCTACATTGTTCTGTCACAGAATAAGGTTTCTTCTCTGACTTTATAAGGTCAGAGACATAAATAACATTTATGTTAAAACTGTGATGATGTAATTAATGGCACTATTTTAATACCAAGTCCAGGACCTGGTTTTGTAATCAATTTTGACATTTTATTTAAATAGGACTCTTTTTTTAAGCTGTGTTCAGTTTATATACCAAATATAGCTTTTATTAATAAGCTCTGTTGTAAGTTACTTTAGTTTGTCTTGGTTATTTTGCACAGGACTCAAGAGGAGTCTGTGGAATATGTTTCATCATTAAAAGCTGAACACCAGAAAGAGCTTGAGCGCCTTGTCACTCATCATGCTTTGGAACATTCTTCTTCTAAAGTTGCTGAACTCTCAAACAAAGTTTCTACACAGGAGGTAGGAGGTTTATGCATTGCCTTATTGTTTTAATTGTTCATCAGACAATATTGGTAATGATTTACTGATATTTGTTCTCCGCAGAGCACTGTGGCTACAAATGCTTTCTAATGTGCCATAAATGGATCTCTAATAACTCTTTTTTCTGCAGATAATGATCAGACATTTACGTGATCAAGTTAGTGAGTTACAGAGAACCAAAGAGGCTCTTGCTGTTCTACATGTCCGTGAAGAAACTCTGCAAACCCAGGTACCTGATAACGTTTTAAAAAATTATCTTCCTCTCGTGCAGTTGGAATGTTCAGTAAAACATAAGAAAGCAGTATTCAAATTAAATGTCTACAAAGAACAAGGAGCAAATTTTTTTTTTGACTCTGCGTTTTAAGGTTTGCATAAAAGAATGGATTTTTTTGCATCATAACCGATTTCAGAAATGCCTGCAGTTATTTATTCGTCTAATGTTGTAGATGGCAAAGCTTTTGGAAGAACTCCGAGAAGCAAAAGAGGCTCACACACCTGAACTGAAACATTTCTCCGCACTAGAAAGAAAAATTAAGAATATGGAAATAAGGCATTTGCAGAGAGAACAGGAACTCCAACAGGTAACAAAAGCCGTTGATATGACTGATAAAGGTTACACTGGGATTGTATGAGACTAAAATGTGTGATTGAACAGGGTAGTTGTTTTCTTAGGCGGTTGTGATATGGAGAGGATATTAATTGGTATTATATTTGGGAACAGTCGCAATTTAGTCAAATTACAGATTGGATGAATTTACTACATTCCTATTCTAAAAATTCAAGACAATGCTGCTTACCTCTTAAGATGTTATCTTTATATTATCTTTTTGAATTCCATTCAGAGTTGATTGTTAGGCAGCTGCATTATGGTATTGGCATGATATCGTCAGATCTCTGAAGCCAGGCGAGGCTTGTGCCTATTCAGTGCTCCAATCTTTCAGATAAAACACATTTAAAGGAGGTCCTCCCTGCTTTACCATGAAACATTCCACAGCACTGTTCATAACAGTAGATGTGTTAACCCTGGTGTCCTGCCTGAATTCAACCGTAGCTAAACCTCCTAAACCTGAGTAATTTCTCACTTCTCCACCTAATCTGCTGTGTAGTGGAGCTGCTTTTGCAGAGATGTGTATCCATGTCACTAGTTACTGTAGATTTTAGGCTTCAGTGGCTCGATATAGTGAGGCCCCTCCTATACGCAAAGCACCTTAAGATGAAAAGCACCACACAGATGGAAGGGATGGTTTTTATGATTGGAGTTAAGAAAGTAGCCTTCAGGACTTGGCTCAAGGTCGCGGTGGAGTGCCACTCAGTAGTGTTTCCTGTGCTCACTTTCAGATTATTGAGCAGACCCGGCGCGTTGTTCATGAGGAGCAGCAGCAAGAGGTGTCCAAGTGGAAGAGGCTTGCGCAGCAGAAGACTGGGGAGCTGGAGGCGTTCAGAGTGGAGCTGGACTCGATACTGGACGTGCTGCGGGAACTGCAGAGGCAAGGAGTTGTCATCCCTGCTCCCCACACAGCCGCGCAACACGTGACAGGGCTGGACTGGAGGACATGATAGCAAGAACAGCCAAGGACTGTGGTGTCATTTATTGCACACAATCAGTGTTTTTTTTTAAGTATTTTGTATAGTGTTTTATTGAAATAGCATAAATTATCCATCAAAATAGGCTCAACATGTTCTTTTCTGGTTTTGTTTAGTTTTCCCACAGGTTCCTTTTCAGATGTTTAAAGTTCACCTTCCCCTAGAGATCTCTTTTCATTTTAGCTTTGAAGCAGTAGGGCCCGCAAGGGCATTTTGTTGTCCAAAATGCCAAGATTTTCAATCCTTCACTTCAGTCTTAAGTGCAAGTAACAAACAGCAAAGGAAAAGCTCTCAATTCTGAATTCCTTTTCTGCCCCTGAAATGTTCAGGTTTGGCCAAACACTCCTCTAATGGGGAAGACCTATTTGTCTGCTGCTAAGGAGGACCGTAATTGTGCATGTACTTGGATGTGTTTTATTGAAGAAGTGTGCTGCAGTGATATGTATTATTGGGAAGGTGAGAACATTGTGTCCCCACTTAACAGATGCTTTCTTGTGTTGGGATAGGGGAGGGAGAGCAGATCTCATGCCTGTGTTATTTTAGGCAGGGTTCTATTCCACCTGCATTCTGAATTGTTCAATTAAATCCCTTTGCATTTATTTTTTTTTCTGGTTTCTAGATTCTGTTAGTCCATCTGTGTGTGCCATTTGAACAAATGACAGATGATTTGACTCATCTGTCCTGTATTAGCAGTTAATAGAATCAAGGATCTCGTCCAGTCTTTTCTAGAAAGAACCCTTTGTATTCGTTCTTTGATTTATGTGCCCTTCCCTGTGATTTTTATTTGTGTCCTTTACATGTTACAGTTATTTGAAATTTTAATCCATTTTTAAATTTAATTTGGCAAGTTAGAAGTTAGAATAAATAATCTGGATACGGGTTGTTCTTGATTCATGCACGTTTATTTTGTGCGTCTGTAGTTAGTATGCATTTAGGAATTCTCAGTTTTTCACACTTTGCCATGGCCAGCAACACGGGACTTGATGGAGTGTTCAAGACAATATACGAAGCAACAAATAGAGTTGCTTGTAGGGAACATGTGGATTTAACCTTTACTAACCTGGAGTAAACCTACTTGTTCCCTTGTTACTCTAAAGTCAAGTAAAACAACAAATCCACAATCATTCAATAAATAAAGCAAAGGTCTAAAATAATGTTCAGAAACCTGAATAAGGAAATACAGTGACATAATGTAATATTATGTTACTTTAAACATTTAAAAGGACTGAGGATGGATGCATGGTCAAAGTGTATCTACTGTACTGTATGTTCACACAATTCCTGCATTTTCAACATTATTTAACACACAATACCGTTCAACCCACTGATAAACATTAACAAACGTAATTTTAAAATGACTTTATTTTATATATCTTACATGATTAAATATGTGTGATTATTTTTATTTGGCTGTTCAACACTCTGGCTGGGAAAGCTTACCACCCAAGTTATGTGGATTCTTATGTGAAATTGTTTTTTAAATTTCTGCTGTGCTTTTCAGGGATGCATCTGCCCTGTGTAAATCAAGAACTACCTGCACTATTCTTTATGTGCATATGGATTTCTCACTTATGTTGATAAAGTACAGTACATTTCCCAGTATTCTGGGTTTACAGAAAAACAGAATGTGCCCTTTACGATACTTACTGTACATGGCACTGCAGAAACACAAACCCACTTTTGCTCACTTTGTGGTTTTCAGAAGTACCTTTTGGAACCTGTTGTCTTGTTGCACTTTTGTGGGCTGAGCTTAATATTTGGATTTTTTAAAGGAAGTAATTTGACTTAGAATTCCTGTAGTATTCCAGAAATTAGATGGATATCCCATCCCCGATATTCAGAGTCAGAGTTATCCTTTTTGTATTACTAATATACAGTTTACATGGCACAGTATATGCTCAGAATATTATTTAAAAAAGTAATATCTGTGGCCATTTGAATACATTCACTTGATTACGAAGTAATCCATTGAGTTGTCAATATAATTGCTTTGAAGGATTTTGAATATATCCGGGTACCTCATACTCTGCTCTGCTCAACACTAAACATTTAAAGTTCTTCTGGACTACCATTATAGGACATTCCTTTATCGTTTACAACTGTCTTTTACATTCTACTCTTAAATATCTGTTTGCTATCACTTTTTCAGTTCTCAATCCAAAGACGTTTCCTTGAATGATTATGGCCTTCAGTTAAAGAAGTAATCCTTTTGTGTGGAAATTCATGATTCAGAAGCCTTCTAAAAATGTTAATACATCATACTGTGTACTGTTATGTCCATTAGAGCTGTTGCTTATTCAAATAATTCTTACTGTGTATATAATGTTATGTATTCCATAACCTTACCTGTAATTGTTTTTGAGAACAGGATTTGTTCTAGGCTCCCTGGGGGAAGATTAAGAGTGTGAATGTGTGGGAGGGGGCAGTATCTTTGTTCTGTCAATCTGACCAAAATTGAAAATTACAAAATTAACACTCTAGGTGGCAGTTGCTTTTGTAGTGTTGCTAAAGTGCATGGAGTGGGGTTTAAAAAGGAATCCTGCCTTTGAACCAAAGTCTTTATCATCTTTCCATGAACTCATTGACCAAGAGCTGTTTAAGTACCAAAGCTGCTCGGAGATCAGCTGGGCCACAGGTCTACAGTCAGAAATAACGCTTTGGGAATTAAACTCGTTGATTCTATTTTGCCGAACTAAAATCCCTCTAATGTCACCTAATCGTTTTGTTAAGAGAATGTTGGTTGCATTTCTTTTTAGAATGAAATGGATATAGAATGGTTACTTCAGAAAGTGTTTAATTTAAAAAATCTGTCTGTGTACTTTCAGAGTTTTAAATTCTGTCCTTAAAACCCCACTTGTTTATTTGTAGGTTGCGAAATTGTACCTTTGGAGTACAGGCAGTAACAAGCTTGGTTGCCATAGCAAACCTTATTATAAAGCATAATATCAAAATAATAAATGCAGAGGCACAGTTTATAGCTGAACGTTATTATTCTGTCCTTGTAATGAAACAAAAACTGTACATTTCTATATACAGAGAAAAACCTGAAATAGCTTAATCTTTTATCACACTTTATTTGGGAAAATAGCAATAATTGTCCAAACGTTTACAGAAGGAAAAATGCTTTATATCACTGAATCTATAATTGCAGATTTTTGTAATATTTATGAAAAAATAATAGAAATGATCAAAATGTAACTGTTTTTGTACATTCACATACAGTATTATGAATTCTGTTTGGTATTGCAGCAGTGGACTGAAACATACAGTAGATGTATATACAGGTATCATATTTCATTTTTTTATTTTGCTGCCCATTCTACCGGAGTATCAGTTTTAATGATTTTTCTGTCCTATTCTAATTCTGATCACCGCAATTTAGAAATATGAATGCGTTTGTCAGAAGACCTACATATCATTATCATTTTGTTTTTGTAGACCACAATAGACAATTGAAATAAATTGATTTATTGAAATTGTCACAGTTCACACTTGGGTAGATTTGATTCTGACCTACAATACTATGTGCTGGAATGCACTTTACCATCCATATGCTGGATAAAACCAATGAATGAACTTATGATGACTTGAAGTGAATAAAATAAGATGGCCATTAAAAAGTGAGCTTGCCAAGTTTTGGGATTCATTTAACCCAATAGAAATATTATCAAAGTGCATGAATAATTTTTTAAAGATCACAATCTTTTACATTTGATTTGGCTTGTTTATGATAAATGTATGATAACGTATTAGTATCATTATCACATCCAGATACTGCATCACGCATAATGATCCTTCTTTTGTCTTGGCTCGGTTTCATCAGGATACATAAGTGATTCTGATTTTCTGACTGCTGGGAAAACAACACTGAAATAAAAAAACATCTCATTGATCACTACCCTCCAGGAACTGTATACAGTTCTTTTTCATTCAATTAAAATCTGGGCAATGCTTCATATTAATCTGTTGTGGAATTCACCAAATCATGATTCTTGAAGATAACTTTGTGGAAGTTGCCAGTATAGTCTGGAAATCACAAAAAACTCCTAGAGTTTCTCGGTGCTCATACAGTATATTTAATGAGAACCCGGTCCATGGGGAACATTTCAGTCTCACATCACGGTCTGACGTTACACACAAGTGCTGTACAAAAACTGACAGCTATATGACCAGAGAAAAGTCATATCTATCGCACCCATAGGAACCTCCACTTATACAGCACCATCAGAAAGCATGATTATGAGGTGGGAAAATTGTTATTTTTGTCATTTAAGTAAAACATTTATCTGTCTTCTTTGGTGGGATTTATATATAACCTAGAATAAATAAATATATATGCACTAAGCATTAAAAGGAATGCTTTTAGAAAAATACAATAGATGAATTTTGAATGTTGATTTAAATAGTTTTGGTGTAATTTGTGATGGAGTTGATTGGACAAATGTGATGAGGTAATGTGAACTCTGGAGTGTCAGGTCTCGTGAAAGAAAAACAGAATGTAACACATACACTGTACAGTACATCCTTGAGTCATCATTAGGTCTGTCAGCAATAGGCCAGAATCTGGTTGGTCATGAGTCACAACATCTCACCAAATTTGGTGGGAAACTCCGCCCAACTTCCAGTTGCTCATCCTGCCCTGACAGCTTCCCAACAGGATAACAGACTGTATCTGCATGCTTCTTGTGTAATAGGTGCTATGTTATGGGTGCTCTACTTCCCAGACTTGCACCCCATTGAACATTATAAGTGGCATTAGAGACTAGTGAATTGGTACATGTTTGTTCAGGCTAAACGAGAGGAATGAAATAAGATCACTTTATTGGCCATATACAATTTCTTGCATTAAGGAATTTCTTTTCAGATACTCCAGCTTGCTCTCCATGAAACACACAGGCAGGGAGAGAGAAGCCTGGGGTCAGAGCACAGGTTCAGCCATTTATACAGCACCCCTGGAGTAGCTGGGGTTAAGGGGCTTTGCTCAGGAGCCCAACAGAGTAGGATTCCCCTGCCAGCCACAGGATTTGAACCGGCAACCACAGAGCCAACGCTCCACCCATGTCTTGCAAGATGTTATCTGTGGCATGTGTTATATGTACAATTTATATTGCTTCCAACAGTGGCCTCATGCTAATTGCCTGTGACTTTCACAGTAGTCCCTCTGTTCATTAGCTCTCTTGATGACATTTGAATCGATATAATGTAAAAAAATATCAGGTCAACTGCTTCAATATTTTGTCACTTTCCTAGTGGTAACATTTTGCCTTTGTTGCAGTTGGGTTTTTTTTTTCAATGCCCAGTATATTAACTAAAAATGTTTTTTCTCTGACTTACTCTCAAAACCGCTTATGTAGAATCGTTATCAAGTTGGGTTTTTTTTTTCAATGCCCAGTATATTAACTAAAAATGTTTTTTCTCTGACTTACTCTCAAAACCGCTTATGTAGAATCGTTATTCAAGGAGTGCTGACCACAGTACAATTTGTAAAATATATAGACAACATTTGTATCATGGTATTATTTTGCTTCTTATAAGGAAGTGATGCCTCATTAACGTGCATGAGCATTTTAAACGTTTAATGCCTTGGCATCATGGTCCTCCACGCTGTTAGATATCGCTCTGGACCAGGTCAGGCATTGCTCTCAGATGTCTACAAGTTTATTTGATGATTTGGTTCAAGTTGTTGGGTCTGGATTCCCCATCAATATTTATCGGCTGTTCACAGAGCAGTAGGTCGTCATCGCCCAGCATGGAGCTGTGCTCTGAGCTGACAAAGTTGGGGATATTGAAGTGGGCCAAGGAGTTCATCTCCTCCGCCAGCTTGTCGCCCCCTACTGTTCCCTGAGTTTGATGGCCGCTGTGCTCCAAGCTGGATGCCTTGCTGGTCAGCTTCCCTCTGTCCCCATTGTCCACCTCGTTGATATAGCAGTGGAACAGTGAGCGAGACTCCTCCGTTGCCCGCCGGGACAGGCCCTTGTTGCCCAGGTCCTGGGGACAGTTGATATCGATTGCACAGCTGGTTACACGATGCCGCTTTTCTCCTGGTTCTGAGTTCCTTTGTGGACAAAAAGAGACATGTCAGTTTACATGGAATTACTCCACATCAGCAGCGTCAAATGATCTTGAGTCATTTCTAGTTTTCAGTTCTGTCTGAGTTTCTTAACAAGCTTTTATGTGAGCACAGTTCAAGCATTTTATAGAAGTCTTTTCTTTTGTTGAATGTTTAAATAACGAGCAGCAAAACATGAGAAAGATAACTTGAATACCTATCCAGAGAAGTGTAGCAATCTAAGATACATTCATGCTTGTGAACTGGGAACTGGAAATGTAAATAAAATATAAAAAGTAAAGAATAACTTCATTGTACAGCAAAAATCAGTACTGCTTCCACTGCAATTTCAACCCTGTACTGTGACCTAGACACTGCCGTACTGCATAAGCGTTTGGATTTTGCAGGGGACGGAAAACTATATGGCTGTCACCACTGCCAAATTAAATTCAAAAGTGGAAGTACAGCATGTCTCGTTAGCCTGATCTTCTCAGTAGCTATTGTAACTGATACAAGTACAGTATCTCATCTGGCCTTTTCATGAAAGACTAGATATTGGTAGACAGCATCGTCCGTGTTCCAACAATCCTTTGTGCAATAAAATACAGTTCTCAGCTTTAAATGCATTTGCCCATTGATAAATTTGCCCTTAATGCTTTTAAGGATTTTAAATATTTGAATCACGTTACCTGGTGATCTTTTAAGTCTTCGTTTGTCCTGTCAAAGTTGTACTTGCCATTTTAAATGAGGTCATGATTTTAATTTTATTAATTTATATCCTAACATCATGGTTGACTTCTTATTGCTTCCATACTGTGCCTATAGAAAGTCAACATGCCCCTGAACTTGTTTTCACATTTTGTTGTATCCATGGCTCAGAGTTTCATACGTTTTAATGAGTATTTTTTCTACTTATCTACACATCATACTCCAGATGTTTAAGGGGAAGATGTTTTTATTGGGAAAAGGTTATATTAAAAATACAAAACTAAAATAATTGGGTAAGTCTCCAACATCCTGAAATAATATGTGGTAATAAGATGTTTTCCTCAAGGACCTTTCTGTATTTTTTCACTGAAAGTGAAGTTTCATTATCACTTCTATCCTGACACATACTCCAGCTTCTGCCAATGATAAATATTCCCAGAACATACTGCTGCTGTGACCATTGGTTCCACACTTTCTCATGCCCTCCTCCGCTCCACCCCACCCGTTTTGTCTCACAACACCTGGGGCATGAACCAGGGTCTCCAGCGTAACGCAACAGGGAACCAGCCACATGAGCTAAAGGAGGCCTTCCTCAGCCCAGGCGGCTGAGGTCCCTGCTACGCGCAGGGAGGGCGATGACATCACCATGTCCGAACTACTGTAGCTCCGCTACACTGCCACCACTGTGACTGTGCATCAAAGCTGTAATGCTTTGCATTTAGGCTATATAGTTCCATTTTAGTTTCAACAGACCACAAAACTACAGATTCTAAATGCGATTCAAGTTTTCTTTAGTAACCCCTTCCTTCCAAATGATAGCTCTTTGGTTCATGTTGAAGCTGCTTTGAAATGCATTTACCAGCAGAAGAAACATACAGGAACTGCTGAATTTATCCTGTGTGAATCCTTACAGTTTAACACAGGTGGAGACCAGTTATCTTGGTGTGTTATTTTGTATGCGTTTGTTGTTCAAAAGTGAGCTAATTCAGGATTGCTATTACAAGGGAAGCGGGCATCAAACCAAGCTATTTCAGTTTTTATTTTTTATTTTCTTTCAAAATAATCAAGAATATTTTTTCTCTTGGATGTTCTAGGGTAGGATTTGATTACAAAAATGCATTTTCCAAAGTATAAGGCAGCAAAAGGTGAAAGGTGGTGTGGACTTTCTGTAAGCATTGTACACTGCCTTAAAGATGGATATCTCTCTTTCCTAGCGTTAATCCCGCATCAGCAGGGTCCGCTTGTCAGCACACCGGTCTCCATTTGGTGGTTTGAACCAAATCTTTGAGCTGACGTTGCCATTAACTGTGACCAAGAAATACTCCAACCGGCGTGTCGCTCCTCCTGCTGTCAGAGTGGGGGGGAGAACAAAGTAATGTAGCTAATTCACAGAGGGGGATTATTAGGAGGCATGGGAAATTTGGCTAGGACACTGGGGTTACACCCCTACTCTTTTTGAGAAAGGCCCTGGGATTTTTAATGACCACAGAGAGTCAGGACCTCACTTTTACATCTCATCCAAAGGACAGCACTTATTTACAGTATAGTGTCCCCATCACTATACTGGGGCATTAGGACCCACCTGGACCACAGGGTGAGCGCCCCCTGCTGGCCTCACTAACACTTCTTCCACCAGCAACCTTGGTTTTTCCCAGGAGGTCTCCCATCCAGGTACTGACCAGGCTCACACCTGCTTAGCTTCAGTGGGTTGCCAGTTGTGAGTTGTGAGTTGCAGGGTGATATGGCTGCCTTAAAGATGGATATAATGTACAGTATTTAAAGTAGAAGCCTCTTCAAACACTGTGTTTTCTGCTTTAAATTTGTTGTTCATATTTTGATCACCAGTAACCGCCAACAGTTTTCTGCATTACATTTTTTTATTTCCTTTGCAGCTTCCACAGTTTCCTTTTTTGGTAATTATCTGTGAATTTCACAAGTTTATTTACTATACCAGAATCTAGATTATCAATTTAAATTAAGAAGAGCAGTGTTACTAATACTGATCCTTGCAGTACTCCGTTAACGATGTCATTCCAATTTCAGCATTCACTCTTTATCTGCATTCTGTTTTCTAGTAAGCAATTCATAATTCAAAGCAACAATTCAAACTTACCTGAGGAACAAAAGGCTTCTGAAAATCTTAAAAATTCTATATTGTGTACAATATACAATGTCTGTACTTTGCCATCTTAGAGGATGATCCCCCAACTGGTACCCTTTTTTCTGACCACCCCATCATCTCATATCGCCGACCACCTAATCTGCGTAACCTTGTTCGCAGCTCCCTTGACCTCCCTCAGCAATCATCCACACCGGCACTTTCCCTTGCAACAGAACTTGCTGCATCACCTGTAAATATATATCCAGTATCACGCTCATTCAAGGCTTCTCTGGACAATTCTGGGTCACTCAGATGCCATCTTGTACCTCCAGCAACCTTATTTACTACATCTCTTGCAGCAAATACCCAGCTATCTACATTGGTGAAACAGGAAGGAGACTGGGAGAGTTTTGGGGAACTAAGGATCAAAAATCTCTCCAAGCCCATAGTTTCCCATTTCACACTGTTCTCTCCATCTGCATTCTCAAAGAGGGGTTTCGGAACTCCTACTGCAGACAGACATCCAAAACCAAAATTATCCTGAAACTAGGATCACACCTACCCCCTTCTCTCAATAACAGACTCGTTTCTTTCTAACCCTCTCTATTCATTTGCAGGTTTTGACTTCACATCTCTCTTCACCTCTCTTGACTTCACACCACCTGAGTGTCCACTCCGTTTCTCTCCTGCTCCTGCCTCCTCTCCACTCCTGGCGTCTGTTCTCCCATGCTTTATCAACTGCCAGTTTTCCTCTCTTTGTCACATCTGAAAAAGGCTCCACAGCTGACTGAAACGTTGTTTCTTTTCTTCTCTTTTCAGCATGGAATAAACCTTTACTTGTTCCTGTGTTAATTACTTTTATTGCTTGTTAAAATAATACTAATAAGTAAGTTAACCAATACCTACTTTTTTAAGTCCCTTAAAAGTTTGACTATCCCCAAAAATCTTAATAACCAGGTGATCCACTGGTCTATCCATAATTATTGTTTACATAACCTTAAAAGTAACAGAAGTGAGATTTTGTCTGATAAAAATGGTAGTATTCTCCCTCTTCCAGGGATGACACTTTTTTGGACTACAAATGTGATATTGAATTTTTATTGAAGTGAACAATTTTATTTAAAATTTTAATGGTCATATTTTTATTATGTGTGAAAAGTAAAATGTCAGCAAAAAAATGCATAGAAAAATTGAACCCCTTGAATCAATACTTGTGAAACTATCTTTGACAGCCATCACTGCTGTAAGTCTTACTGGATTGCATGCTCCCATAGAGCAGTTTTCATCGCTTCTTCTTTGCACATTTGCTCAAGATCAAACTAAATGAGGATTGTTTACTCCTTATCTGTACCTTCTGTTTACTGTCCATTAACAAATTCTTTATCCAAGAACATATGTCGTCTTGAGTGCCTACTGCCTGCAGATTGCAAATTAATCAGTTTTGAAGAACTTTATAAAAAACCTTCTGAAATTCTAAATATCCTGTATCGTATACTCCATATCTAATATTGCTCTTACTGAAAGAGATCTTAACAAGGTAGTTAAGCAAGACCTTTTCTAAATCCAATTTCTATCCTTTAGAATCATTTTGACATACAGATTATCTACTTAAATTCTGATCACTAAAAGTTGATTAATTTTAAAGGCTACATTCATTTTAATAACCATGAATGTAACTTATTGTCTGTAATTACATGATTCAAATTAATCACATTTTTTATGGATGGATAAGACATTATCAATTGTTTTAGTCAGTGGGTACGACATCTGCCTCTACATTCTATTGGGTTTACTATTTTAAACTAATACACAACATTTTCTTAACAGTCCCATGCGTGGCTTCCATTTACTTGAGTGGAAGTTTGATTCAAATCCTTTAACAAGCAGGAGTTCTTGACTCAATTAAAAATTTATCTTGCCGAGGCGAAGCAGCTTACGTTTATACCCATTTATACAGCAGAGCACTTTACTGAAATCATTTCAGTAAAGTACCTTGCTCAAGGATATAACAGCTGTGCCCCGTCAGGGACTGATTAAGAGCCCGAACCACTATTCCACACTGCTGCCCTAATGGACAACAGAAATCGAAAGAAGCTAAATTTGCTGACTGGCCTCCTCTTGACTGTACCAAAACAAAGTGGCTGTATTTCCCTCCCAACATTCACACAGTGTAAGAACCAGAACTGGGAGGAGGTATTGATCAATGCAGTCTCTTATACCAACAGTGACCATTCAATGTCAATGATCGTTTGAGAAACTCAGATTGATTTCCTTGCCAGAGGTAAAATGTTTTCAGTCTGAGCTGCTATTCGGATTATTTAGTTTATAAGCTATTGGCAAACAATTTCTCCAATTGACAAATGATTTTAATGATTTCATATTTTGACACCTTTATACTCTGTTGCATCTTTGTCTTAAAGTTTTTAAATGTTCTTACAATCTAATAACACCTCAGTCGTCAAAAGGCTTGACTTTTTTGAGAATATTAGCATTGATTTATATTCTTCTACCATTTCACTGAGAATGTAGTCGGTTTTACTGGTAAAATTGTAAAATTCAAATTAGTATTTTTTTTACTCGCTTTTAAAACACACCTTTTGTCATTCTCATTCTGAGACACTGTTGCTGTTTAATTAATTCATGGGGTTGTTGACCAGGTTTTTCATGTGCTCAAAGCACTAGTTTCCCAATTCAGCGTAAGGGCTTACCCTTTGGCTTCTGACTATATCCAAAAATGGGGTCAGCATTTGCAAAGATCCACATCTGTAACTGCAGCATGGGGCAGAAAGGCATTTGCATAGTGGTTTTCTTCTACGAGGATCTCAAAGTGCTTCACATACACTGTATTCGGGCTGCCACTTCAACTTCAACTGAATTTGCAGCACACTGGCTGAGGCAGGGATAGTCATTCTGCACCAACTGCACGCATAGTAGAAGGGGGGAATTAAAAATACTTTAAATTAAAATAAGGCACCTAAAGGACTACCTTTTTAATCAAATGTGCTCAGCTGTCTAGGACCAAAGAATTTTACATCTTGTAAAATTTTACAAGATGTTACACAAGACAACCTTTGAGATGTTACTAACATGAAAAATCATAAAATATTATAAACAAACTGGCAGCTATCTCAACCTGCAACTCACAACTGGCAGCCTACTGAAGCTTAGTAGGTGTGAGCTTGGTCAGTACCTGGTTGGGAGACCTCCTGGGAAAAACTAAGGTTGCTGCTGGAAGAGGTGTTAGTGGAGCCAGCAGGGGGTGCTCACCCTGCAGTCTATGTGGGTCCTAATGCCCCAGTATAGTGATGGGGACACTATACTGTAAACAGGTGCCATCCTTCAAATAAGATACTGTAAAACTGAGGTCCTGACTCTCTGTGGTCATTAGAATTAGGCTGTGAAGTTTCAAAACAATTTTCAAGGACCAATTGTTCATTTCTTTCTATCTGTATTTTGCATGGTTACTTTCAAAATCGTGGGCATATCTAGACAAAAATGTACATTTGAAGATGAACTGAGGCATAAATTGTTGACTTTACTGATAAAGTGGGAATACTTTGCTGAATACTTCTATTCATTAAAATCATTCTTCCCTGTGTACACACAGCGGCATATATCAGTGTGTTTTGTTATTCCTAATTATGTCCCACAACAATTATCATAAACCTCATAAACAATTCATTCTCAAATTGCAGACAACAGGCATTCAGGGAAACAAATGTCTGCATTAAGAATTAGTTATTATATAAAAAACAGAGTTCAAATAAGGAGTGCATACTCAAACTGGTATAGAATAGGTGGAGTAGAGCAGGGATCTGTAACTACTCTTTTTAATTTATTTCAGAGATTTAGATTTCAGTATAGTTAGTAAATTAAGTTGGCAGAGGAAACCAAATAAGGAGGATAAAAAATAGAAACACTGTAGAAACGGAAAATTTAATTAAAAGAGATTTAGATAAAAATTCAAGACTGTGCAAACTCTTGGCAGACTATGTTTGATGCTGACAAGCGCAGGTAGTAAATTTGTAAACTATTCATACAAAATGGGAAGTAGGCTATTTATGAAAAACAATGTTGACACATCATTTACATCTTGAAGATAATGTGGGTGAGTAATTAAAAGCATAATTTAAATCAAGGGATTTTTTGTTAAAATTGTAT
Organism: Atractosteus spatula; assembly: GCF_055471065.1. Classification (NCBI taxonomy): domain Eukaryota; kingdom Metazoa; phylum Chordata; class Actinopteri; order Semionotiformes; family Lepisosteidae; genus Atractosteus; species Atractosteus spatula. The sequence continues at coordinate 44,701,898 of NC_142707.1, read as the reverse complement.
AGCAGACTACTCAAGCCTGATTTAGTATATTGTATTCAATTTTGGTCATCGTGTTATATAAAAGATATCATTGCTCTTAAACTATACAGAGAAGAGAAACCAGGTGCATTCTGGGACTTACGGGAATTTACTACACTGACAAACTTAAGGAAATGAACGGAGATTATGAGGAAAATTCATACAAGTATTAAAATCCACAAAGGCACTGACAATGTCAAACCAGAAGATTTCTTCAAAATGAACACTGAAACATGGGAGTGCATTTAAAATCAAGGCACTTCCTTACCTCAAGGAACAAGGTTGAGCAACAACAAGGACAGGAACAAGAGTTCTGCCCAAGAAAACCCACATTGACACCAATTAGGACAATTCCCTTTGCTGAATCTGATCTGATGACACTAATGTTGTCATGATTTAAAATCAAAACACACAAAAAAAACAACCTTCTAACAATCCAATCACACATCTGGACAACATCAAATCAAAACAAATCTCCCATCTAACAGTTTCCTTCCCTTTACTCTGTGATACAGTGCAGCCCAGAGAATCTGATAGCTCTTCTCCAGAGATCAAATGTTTGTGAATGTTTCAAATACCACCCAACCAATTGACTTCCTCCAGCTGGTGAGGTGACTGAGGATGGCAGGTCAGTCTCTTTTGCTTTCTAAAGAATGTGGTTTCAGACACAAACCTACACTTTGTCTAACCTACCATCTTTTGCAATGTAGATCTCAGTTTCCCCTAACGTATGAATAAGTAGTTTAGCTTCCTTAACTCAAATCTTGCTTCTAAGATGCTAATGATGTCCTTCTAGATCAGGGGTGTCTGATCCTGGGCTTGGAGGGCTATGAATCTTTAAAACATTGTCCTGGTCTCTTTAAATTATTAGCACCCAAATAGCTTGTAGGAGCTGGTAAATTGATTCATTTAAGCCAATAATAAGAAGAGATACAATTTTAAATGAAAACATATATACACACTGGTCTTGCCAAGACCAGGGAACAAGACCGGACATCCCTTTTCTTGATGTAAGGTTCACATTTTTTACATTTAATACGTGATCTGCATGTCTAAAAAGGTCATAAAAATGGTTTCTTTCCACACACCACAAAAATTTCTCGACCTTCTCTCAGTAAGTCACTACCTGCGGGCAGTTCTGATCTCCTATATTAGAATCAATGTGAGCATGTTCAGGTGGGTAGCTGCGTCAGCATGCGTAGGCTGCAAAGGAACAAGTAATAGGTTTATTCCATGCTGAAAAGAGAAGAAAGAAAACAGTGTTTCAGCTGTGGAGCCTTCTTCAGGTGTTGAGCATATTACAAAAATCAAACTGCAATAGGATATAGAACAGAAAGTACGAAAACCAGATGTTTTGTCATCCTCACTGTAATTCTTAATCTTTCATCAGGTTTTGTTGATTACTTCATCCTCCTCAGCTGTGTCCGCCATTACCCCTGCTTCATTGACTTACTACAGCTCTGACCACTTTCCCCAGGACTTACTGTATGGTATAGCTCTCATTCCTCACCTCTCCTGCTCATTGCAAGCCCCCCAGAGGGTTAACACTCTTTTCACTCTTTACAGCCCTACCACCTCGACTAGATTAGAAAGGTCTACAGTAGTTTTACTACTGTAAGTTATGGATTAAATAATGTAACAGTCACTGGTCATTAGATATTAAAACAAGAGCAACTGCAATATAAGAGAATCTGTCCTGGCATTTATTATTAAATTACGATATGAATACTGTATAACAATGGGACAATACCAAGCTAAGAGGGCAATAATAAAAGAATAAAATCAGAAAGAAAAGGCAGTTAAGACTGGTATGGAACAATTTAAACTTTTATCTCTGTTTCTCGGTTGGATTTCATATAAACTGCTTTTTTATGTATAATTGTAAATGATTAATAAATATGTAAAAGTGCCTATTGTGAAAACTGTTTTGAGCAGGCTTCCTACTGTGAAATATCAGTCTGGTTCCTAATGGTCTCTAAACATCAATTCCACTTCGAACACAGACAATGCAGTGATGTAATGTATAGACCAGTGATTCTTAGCCTTGGCCCAGGGAGATACCTACAGCAAATCATTTTGTTCCAGCTGTGCTCAGAAACCCCAGTGATAACTGATGACTTTAATTGATCTGCTTGCTTGTTAAGAGTTTTGGTAAGTTTTTGTTCTGCACTCAGTCCTGAGTTTCAAAAAGTCTCCTACTTCAAGGTTACCGTTTCCAACAACATCTGCTCTCAGAAATGTAAGCAGCTTCATTTGCTCATTTGCTCACCGTTATTTCAGCCTGAATACTTTTTAATCGATGGTCAATTTAAGATGAACAGAAATAGGTAGAAATGACAATGAATCAAACACATTTGAATGAAATTCACAACCTGTTACAGGTACCACTGCAATCACACATGCAATTTGACTTTTTAAGAGAAAGCTCATTTAAAGAAATCTCAAATAGATAATTCAAATCAATTAGCCCCTGATTAGGAACTGGTATAAAAACCAGAAAGTAGAGTGGTCTAACAGGACCAGGGATGAGAAGCACTCATTTTGAGGGGGTGGGGAGAGTAGGAAATATATTGCACTTGGCCGCGATTTCAGAATTCTTCAAATTTCAGCTGTGTCATGAGAAATGTTTACTGCTAGGGTGTCCAGGCCCTGAGGGCCTGTGTGTCGGAAGGTTTTTGTTCCAACACATCATTGTCTTAATCAAAACAATTTATCCGTTTTCCCAGCTTTTCAGCTGCTGCTGATTTCAAGAGACAATTGAAAAGCTGCAAATACACCTGCCCTGCGGGACCAGGATTGGACATCCCTGGCAAACGGAGGCCCACTTTCAATGCGTCAGATTTCCAGTGGGGTTATAGCACCTTTAGCAGCAGCAACTCTGTTTCCAGTTCTTTGTTGACAAAAACAAAAAATTCTCCAGACTACTAGGAGGATGGAATGAGTAAAACATAATATTATATAGAAATATGAAAAAAGAAGAAAGACATTTTTTTCTTTCTAAACTAAAAACTTTAGGCTTTAGTGAACTTCATTAGTTGGAGTCAGGAATGGGAGGACTGTAACTCGCACTTCATATGTATAGGTCTATCTTTCATATCTTTAACCTTTTGCAAGCCTTGTATATTTTAAGTACTACCTGTTATTTGCACTAAAGCAATGCAATAAAACAATACAATAAGGTACACATATAAAATTCAATTATTCAGTACAAAATTATATTAACACCTAGTGTTAACACCTAGTGTAAGCCAATGCAATAGAAAGGGTTATTCCCTATCATCTTTCATTGCATAAAATAATTCAGTAAAAAGATTATATGGAGACATATTCAGAGAAGAAACTTGCTTTGGGCCTTTTTGCTAATATTGTATTACTTTTGTCAAAACAGTACTACATTTCAGCTGGTGTTAGAATTAACTTTATAATGAATGCTCAGGAGGGATGACAACAGCCAGTTCAATCAACCTCAGCTGTCAGTAATTTGTAATCACTCCTGACGTCATTTCCTCACTTAAACATTATAAATACAACATGTACCCTTCTCTCCCTCATATCCATTTTGTGCATCCCAGTTGTACCCTATTTCTACACTTACAGCTGCCCCTTGGGCACTCCTCACTCTGCATGGGGGTCCCAGCCTCCCTGACCTTTGGCCTGAGCAGGTTGAGCCAAATTTACTATGACTAAAACACTCCATAAGCCTTTCAGTATGCTTAATTCCTGGGTGTTGTTATTCCTAGTGAAGACCAGTGTATCTTTTAAATATTTCTCTAAATGATATTTGACAAATGGACTCAAGTTTTACATAGCTAAGCAAAGATCTCCTCTTGTTATCAGTCATCTTTTGAAGTTAATATGAACCTCTCCACTACATTTCTATGGATTAACTTTTAAATGCCACAGAAATAACATAGAGGCATGAAGAAACCTTGACTGTAGGTCATGTCTTCATTAGGACACAAAGCATACAGTATCTACATGACAGCTATATGACAGCTAGCCCATCCATCCATTTTCTAACTGCTTTATCCAGCGTCTCAGGGTCATAGGACATTAGTGTGACCGCTAGCCAAATAATACACCATAATTAAGAGATAAGGATTGCTAAGCATATGACAATGATATGTAGCATATCTAAACCAATTACTGTACGGTAAAACAACTAAGCAATAGTTCTCTAGATCACTTTAATTACTTGTAAATAAATGCCCAATATTTCCAAAATATTGCCCATAAATGATTTCATTGTTTTGGCATATAGACTATGCTCCAGTATGTTTTTTCTTTGGGAGAAGAAATATGATATTTAGTGTTAGGCCAGTGCAAAAATAAGTAAACCTACTGTAATGTGAGATTACCGAAAGTAAAATGAACAGATGTTATAATGACATAACATAGAACTGAAAAACATTATCCCTGCTAAACTGAAAATTACAAATGCAACTCTCCTGAAGGATGTAAGTAGACGGATTTTAAATACTTTAAATGGATTTTTAACAATATAATTCAGTTTCTTACAAAACATAATGGGCAGAGAAAGACTGTAATAATCTATAATAAGATTTTTAAATGTAGCCATAAGACCACTCAAAATATGGCCCTTAAAAACAGGAGATATAAAACACGACCATGAATCAAGTACACATTAAAGATTTACATCTTTGGTCCTTACCCATATAAAAGTGTACTTGTCGCTGTTATTCTTAAGACACATCCATTAGTTGACATGGTTACCAGTGCCTGACCTTTAAAAACACTAATTTGTGGGTGCAAAGCCCTTATTTAATAATGAATGTTAGTTAGAGGAGAGACGATTTGTACTATAAAAAATGTTAAAAGAGCACTCTTAAACTCACAGCTAAACAAGGCTAGCACTTCTTTTGTGCACTACATATTGTCATTACTTACTAATCCTGACACCTATCCCAGTGAATCATTTATTGAATCATCCCTGGAAGAGTCACCTGAATGGTAAATGGAACTGAGTAGTTTGTCTTTTTTAAGAGAACTTGCTATACTGATTGATATGTGACAGTGTTATTAAATGCATCTAAATTAAAATTCTAGAATTAGCAACAAATCTCACTGCTCTATAGAACTGTCCACCTGCCTCACAATTGATAGTATTAGCAATTAGTAGTAAATGAGAATATACTGTAAAACAAAACATTGTGCACATTGTGCATTGATGCAATCAAGTTTCAGAGATGTTCAGAAATACAAGCTGAGCTGTGCAAAAGTCATAAAATATGTCATAATATACTGTACATAGTATACAACATAGAGTAAAGATAAAGTAATCTGTTGGTCACACTGTATTAACCATTTATTGCAATAAAATGTGCTGGTAATCTCATATCCATTCTGCTGGCTCACTCATAAAATCTGTCTTAATGAAAAAACTACTGAAATGCCAGCAAGACTGGAAGTCTTTGTTGTTTTGCCCCAAAGGGACAAAGAATTACTGAAAACCTACAGCCACACATTCAGTCCTGGAGGGCCAATGTGTTTGCAAGTTTTAAGTCTAGGTGGGCTCTGAATACCTTGGGGTAGCACTTTTTAAACATCAATATTTTATCTACCTCATTATACGTTTCATCTAACATTATTTTAAATATTGATATTTTATAATTATATAATATCCATCCATCTTCTAACCACTTAATCCAATACAGGGCCATGGGACAGTCGGAGTCTATCCCAGCCAGTGTGTCTGCTGTGATGCCAGTCCATCACAGCAGACACACACACACACACACACACACACACACACACACAGACACACACACAGACACAGACACAGACACAGACACAGACACACCCACCATGGCCAATTTTCCCAAAAGCCTAAGAACCTACAAAACGTTTTTGGACTATGGGAGGATAACAGAGCTCCTTGAGAAAACTCACACCAACACATTAATAACATACAGACTCCAGGCAAATAGCCTCCCTAGGTCCAGAATTGAACCCAGGGCCCCATGTGCCACCCTATATATGATATTAGCTTACATGAAGTATGGCTTCTTTTTTTCTAAGCACAGATTATATCATTACTCAATGTCATATCATTACTCAATGATTACAATGGCTTTCAACAAAAACTATGCTTGAACAGTTAAGTTTTAGGTTTTATCTAAGGGTTTGGCAGTGTGGATCATTCCATTCTTCTGAATGCTTTGTCGTATAGTTCTTGATACTGTATGAGGTCCCTCTCAGGGTTTCAGAATTATTTACAGAACTGTAAACAATGTGTAAAATCTGAAAGATTTGTTTCAGACTTGTGACAGGTACAAGAAGGTCCTTCTTGGGCCCTACTCTTTATTTAATCTTTTAACAATATAGCTTGGGCAGCAAGAACTTCAAATACACAACAACACTGATGAAACCATCTTATGTTCAACCTGACCTTGGTTTGGATAAAATTTCACAGGGTTTTTGTGAGCTGTGCTTTTTTCTAAACTAAGATAAGACTACATTCCTGCTATTGAATAAAAATAATTAAAACCTGCACTTACAGAAATGATTTGAAGTCAGGCAAAGGTCAATTCACAGTTTATAAACATCAAGACATTTGGTTAGACAGGGCTTTAAAATTTAAAACTCATAAAACGTTCATACTCAGCATCTTGCAACTTACCAGTAGTGCTTTAATCAAATTGCTGCTTAAGACAGTAACTAGTGACTTTGGATGTAACTCATTTCAATTTTCTTTAGCTAATGACTGGAAAAATCTGCAGAGTGAGCTGAAACTGCTCGCCTTTTTATTCGAAGGCATTTTCAGCTGTATGATCAAATCTTTTCTGCCTCACACTGCCGGTGATTAACACCGCCACATCTTGTCATTTACCTTTTATTGATCGTTGTTCTTCCTTCTTTCTCGGGTTTGTTTTCTGTGAAAACATGGCACCCGCCTCCTGATCAAGCCATCTTTGTACATGGGGATTGGTTCTCAGCTGACTTATCTGATTAGTATTGATTTTCACAATGACAGACAATGGAAAGGACCTTCAAGGACTCTGAATTCAGGGACTTACTCTGAATGTGGTGCACCTGTCTTCGTCAGCAGTGTCAGGACGAAAAACATGAAGATGACAAAAACTGCCAAGCCAACCCAGAAGCCAATCACAATGGAATCTGTGAAACAAAAGCATTGAGTCAGCTTTCATACATCTTTCCTTACGCCTCTAGCTTTCATGGTGCAATTCATCTTTCCTTGCAAGACCTGTTTTACTGCATTGATTACGTTCACCAACTGTGTCAAAGAGTTTAGGTGCAAAACCCAATCCAGGTAACGAATTGATCACTTTGATCCCTTATTGTCACAGGCAACAAAGCATCCAGAATTTTGTACTGATGAAAGGTTGACAGATGAAAACAATGTCTTGAGTGTTCAATTATACAGCATGAGGACAGGGCAACAAAAAATGCACAGAGGACACAAAAAGTCATCAAAAACATATAGTATAGTAAGTATATTAAAAGGCAATAACATGTATTAGATACACTGTGACCCGCTGCCGTCTAAGAAATTAGAAAGTTACTTTACATATAGTGATGCCGTTGGATGATGCTGTTGGATGATGCATGGCTTCAGAGAACAAAATATTACATGGCAAATATTGCTAATGAAGGCTAATATGCACTGCATCCCAGCTCCATGTTTATACTAAATCATTATTTTAATTAAATTGATACTATTAGCCTCAATTAAATGACATTTCAATGTAAAGTATAGCCTACTGTATATATCAATGCAGTTCTATGTTATTCTCCACTGTAACTTTACCCATGAGATCCCTTTAGATAGATTAGATCAATCAGACCTAACTTTCCACAAAATCATGTTCACCCTACATTCTAGGTGAGGTTAAAACATTAGCTGAATATCCATTTTCTATTTGTGAGCATTGTGTGAATGGTCAGACATTTTCCATTTGGATGAATTAAGCATTTTTTACATTTTACATTTTTGACATCTCAAATCAAATGTAATAAATTAAGTGCATTTTCAGTTTACAGTACTGTATGTGCAACCCAGAAAATATTCTTTTTCCATTATGATATCTTTCTAAGTAAAACATCAATCAAAACTGGACAAGAATGTCATAAGGTTATATCTTTAAATTACATTAAATAACAGAAATCACTAAGGTTATAATAAAAATGACAGTATCCCAGTGTGCCACACAGCAGGAGAACATGATTAGTATAACATGTACTGAATGGTGATAATGTAAAGTACCACACAATATGTCACTTTTGTACGCTGCCAATGCGATTTTTCCTTCAGCTTGTAATCAAAGAGTCAAAAAGGGAGAGAAGTATCCATTCACTTTGCTGTACAATATACTGTAATTACCACCAATCACTGTCAGTTACAATACAGTACTTTTAAATGGAAGTTCTTAACTGAAGTACAGTACGGGAGACATAACAACACATAAGCCAGTCTCACCCAGCTGTTTAATATTGAAATCATTACCTACTTTCACTATATACTGTAACTCTTGCACACACCTCTTCTCACATTTTTTTGCATTCATTCCACCCCCACCCAATCACCACCTTTGTACAGTACCTACAGTACCTCTCTCTGAATGGGAGTAGAGCCTCCTCATCCTATGGCCAGGAAGCTACCCCTTAACCAAGCAGGTTAAACCAAAACTTATTATACATACTCAAACCTTCGCAAAACATTTCATTATTGGATTATGTTATTTACCATACAATAAAAAGAGTGTTTTTCTCGCTTTTAATGAAGTTATGAAATTATCAGTACAGTCTCTGTTGTCCTATTTATGTACTTCATGTCATGTGCTACAGACCCATTGTCACACTAATGCAACTTGTCTTACTCTGCAGAATTTCGAATGTATTTGAAGATTAGTGCTCCTGCTGTTCCAAGAGTAGAAACATGACGTTCCTTTGAATAAAAAAAAAAACACTGAACAGATTTTTCCATTACAAACTGAATTTGAAAATGAAGAAAATGAACTAAAGCGTAATAAGGCAAAACTCTTCACTAATTTAAAGATGAAATTAAAAACCTCACCAGCATTAAAGCTAATTTCCTAGTATTAATTTCATATGTTCATTTTACAGGGTGCATTACATGGTAAAATCCTCCTTGTATCATTTTTTAATCTGCTGCTCTTTGAACTTCATTTCCAACAATCAAGAAAATATTACTTCCATTATAACTAGGTTGATTTGGAGGGACAAGTGACCTAGTGTTTGATTTGCAACTTTACATCTCCTTAAAAATCACAGTGGATTGGGTACGCCTCTGAAATGTACTACAGGTGAGCGTGGCGCCAATTTGCATATGTTTTGGGAATGCTCTGTGACAGGGAATCTCTGGATTTATCCAGCTGGTATGGTATTGGCTATATCCGGTATGATCATATATACAGTGGCTTCCAAAAGTATGCACTCCCTTCCAGTGATGTCCTGTTTTGATTAATTACAAATGATGTATTCACAGTTATTAAAGTGATTTTTTAATCAAATCTCAAAATGAATCCTACTATACAGTAGGTGAAACGAGTTAAAATATCTTGATGACATATGTATTCATTACTCTCTGATATCTGCCAGTGTGCAATAATAGTGATTCACATGAGTTCACATCTCTGTTAGACTATGAATTCCATGCAAAGACGTAAGCATACACTGTATCAAGGTCAAGATCAAGGAGCTCACAAAGCTCAAGGATAAAGTTGTAGAAAGATACAGGAAGATATGAAAAGACAGTGAATAACCCTTTGTGTATGGTGAAGTCTAACATTAAGGAGTAATACTTAATAATACTTAGTAATATTTAATAATCTTATGTAATATCCAGATATTGCCTAAATCAGGATGTCCCTCCAAACAGAGCATCTGGGAACAGGGGGGAAACAGAAGGATTAGGGATACCACCATTAGGATAGTGGAGACTTTGAAAAATGCTCAGATGATAACATCCATCAGACAAAGCTGTTTTATATAGTAGAATGGGAAGAAGAAAGCCATTATGAAAAACATCAACTGAAATGAAGTTGGAAATAAAGCACATAAGTGAAACGTGATAAAAGGTTTGTTGACAGCCGAGGCGAAACTGAAGCCTTTTAGTTTAAAAGGCAAATCACTACATCTGGCACAAATCCAACACAGTACATAAACTGATAATGTGTTAACAGAAAACAGGGAGCATAGATAATGGATAAGAAAATGGATAATAATCAGATTGTGACGATGTAGTGGAGTACCACTGTGCTCCACTGTAAGTGTAGTGTAATTAGTGGAGCACCACAGAGATCCAGATGTGGTCCACTACCCCTCCCAATTTAAATCAATAATATCAATTCTGGTAAAGTTTGTGAAATAGTCAAATTTGCAGAAAATACCAAAATAGGAGGATAAGCAACACTGCCGAAGCAGCAAATTAAATTTAAAAAGATTAATAAGAATTCAAGACTGGGCAAACACATGGTAGATCATATTCAATGTAGACTAATGCAGGGTTTTTGCAAGAGGCTAAGGTGTTTATGTTAACACATTAACATCTCCTAGGCAATGTGAAGCTGCAGACGAAAAGCTAAAATGTTAGTATATATAGTAGCTAAGAGTATAGAATTGAAAATAAAGGATGCTAAAAATGTACAATGTAGTAGTAAGAGCTCATTTGAAATATTTGTTCATCACATTCTAAAACAATGTTGCTGCTTTGAATTGGTCCAGAGAAGAGTAACCAGATCCATTCCCCGATTTAAGAGAATATTCTCGACTGACAGGCTGAAGGAACCCTTTGCTTACTTTGCAGGTACTGGTTAAGACTGAACTTCCTTTTAAATCTTGCATTTCATTTGCAAAGAGCAGCTAAATAATAATGTTGATCTTAAACACCTGTCTCAGTCTTGACGGTGGCTTACTTACAAAAGTTGTCCATACAGCCCTGTTCCCCTATATTTTTAATTCTCTCTCCATTTTAGTCTTTTCTAAATTCTAATGTTTTAATTTGTAACTGTGTTTATATGTAAAAGTGCAATACATTATAATTGAACACATCAAAACAAATGAAACCCCTAAAGCACTTTACACTAGGTAATATTACTTCTGCAACTAATTTTTACTCTTATGGCACTTCTCATCCACAATTCAGTGCTGAGTACTGAGAGCTGTCATCAGTGAATGTGTGTTTGGGTCGAGGATTCAAACTGCAGGCACTGGAACACGTCCAAAAACTTAAGCTGCTTGACACAAATGAGCTTCAAGCTCACTACAGTAAATGATTGGTTGACTGCTGTGGGGATTTGCATTCTCTTGAGAGATGATACATGAGGCCTGTTATTCTCACCTCAGTTAAGCACTTAGCCCCCTTCACAGTTCTCAGTTATCAAGTTTTTTGTCACAGTTACAGTAACACTAAAGCCATGTTCTTCAATTAGCAGCCTGTGGGTTAAATCAGCCCTCACAGTAGCTCTCAGTTTGACTGTGACACAATAGAAAAAAATAACAGTCGAAGATACACAAGTAATAATAATTCACTAGGAATGACAATGCCCAAGACCGAACTATTATGGAGCTGATATTTGGCTTAACCTGCTTGGCTGAGGTCCGGCCTCCTGGCCATAGGATGAGGAAGCCAGAACCCCCCCCCCGTCCGGTAACCAAGGCGTAGCTGCAGAGGTGGAGTTGGGGTAGAGGTGGGATGCAAAAGTTGCATGCAAGGGAGAGGGATATCGCGTTGGTATTTATAGCATTTGGTGGAGGAAGGATGAAGGGAGTGATTGCTGATTACTGACGGCTAGGAACGATTGATCGTGGTTGTTGTTATCCCTCCCGAACTTTCGTTATTTAAACTCCATTAATAATAATTGCTTACACTTTTCTGGACACCACTCAAAGCGCTTTACAGGTAATGGGGACTCCCCTCCACCACCACCAATGTGCAGCCCCACCTGGATGATGCGACGGCAGCCATAGTGCACCAGTACGCTCACCACACACCAGCTACCAGTGGGGAGGAGAGCAGAGTAATGAAGCCAAGTGGGAGGATAGAAAGGGGCCTCAGCCTATCAACTTCTCAAAGGTAACCTGCTCCACTGAGAACAACCAACTTTTCAATCTTGATTTAAATAGTAAAAAGAAAGAAACTTTTCATTGGGAAGTTAGCCAATAAATAGATATTCTAGATTTTTTCGGAGGCTTAAAATATGTTAGTACAAATGGGTATTTTATTGTATAGTAGCACAATAACATAAAGGTTACAACAGACAGGATATCTGTAACGTCCCAGTGTGTGTTCTGTGTGTGTTTTTTCTGTTATGTCCACACTGCTGACCCTTGACTGTTCTCCCTTCCCCATTGGCCAACCATCACACCACTGTTTCAGTATGACGTCATCATCAATTAGCTCTCAGCCAAACAGAACACATCTTATTCAGCATATAACATGGAGGTTTTCAGCAAGGAGAGGCCTTTCATTTGACTTCGGTCCCGTTTGGTTTTGGTTATCACTTCGCTTCGCTTCGCTTTTGGTTATTGCTTCGGCTTCGTTGGTTTGTTTTGTTTTGCTTTGTGTGTGTGTATTTTCATATAGCTTCGGCTTTGTCGTTTTGTTGGTTTTCTGTTAGTTTCTTTTTAGTTTTGTTTGCTTGTGTGTTTATCCTTGTTTTGCCATTACCTTGCCCTAACATGTTACATGTTCAACTTTTGTGTTCTTTTGTACCCTGTTCCTGTTGATTACTCTTGTTTTCCCTTATTTGTATTCCTGGTTCACTTGTGTTTTTGTGTGAACTTTTGTATATAAGGTTAGTTTAGGTTGTTGGGTACACTATATATACTTAGTTGACTTTGTATTAGTACACTAGTTTAGTACGGATGAGTGTCATTTGTCTTGTATGGTTTTGGGTAGTCAGTGGAAGTTAGCTAGGGTGTTGAAGACGCCGAAGACCGTGTGTTTCAGGTTTTCTTTTGTATTCAGATTAGCTTTCCCTCACTGTCCTAGCCAGCTCCATTTTGTTTGTTATTTTCTTTCCTTTGGCACCACTCTAGTTCCTTACCCTTGTTATCATGCTTCCTAGTCCCTCACCAAAACCCACCTGCTTCCAAAAGAATTATCCTAAATGTTACACCCCTTTACCCCTAGACACTTGGGGTCATAACAATATCAAATGGAACATGAGAAAGATTACAAAGGAGAGGATAATATTTGGTACAAAAAAATGTTACACAGGACAGGATGTCATTCAGTCCATCAAAACGGTTTTTGGCTGTTAGGTGCTAAATGATCCAAGAATCTCATCCAGTTACATCTTGAAAGAACCCAGAGTATTGGTTTCAAAAACATTTCACAATGCATTTGAGGATTTTGATGGGCTAATTTTAACTCCCCTCATAGTTCTTTCTGTTTCTAGCTAAAAAATTTCTTCAGTCTGTCAGTGTAGGACATCTTGTTGCTCTTAAATGGACTGACTCATAGCAGCAGTATCTTTTCTGGAACACGATTAAGGAAATTGTACACAATATTCTAAATGTAATCTGATTATTGTATTATATAATATTATGAAAGCATAATTTGATTTAAACAGTAACTATATATCATATTGTTTTACTTTTTAAAGCTTCTCCACATTGTCTAGAAGATCTGTACAAGATGCAATTTGTAAATGTTAACATAAACACCCACTATACGTCTTTTTCATAAGTAACTTCTTCAAGCTCAGTGTTTCTCATTGTACGTATTCAGTGCTGAGAGTAAGTATGTGAACTCTTTAAGTCCAAATAATACCAAATGTTGGCCTGATGAGACAAAATACAAAATGTGATGCTATTTCAACATTTATTTATCTTCAAATGCTGTACAATTCAATTTCCATGAGTGACAAAGTTTATGTACATTTAGATTGAGTAATTTGTGTCACTCCCTTGAGCAGCAGACAGTGCAACTAAACATTCTCTGCAACTGCTGATCAGTTTCTCACATTAGTTCTGAGGATTTTTGGTTTATTCTTCCCTGCAGACCTCCTTCAACTCTGTGACATTTGAGGGCTGCCTTCCATGGAGAGCTTGCTTCAGGTTCTGGCAAACTTCAGAACTGGAAGCAATGTACTTTTTAAAGGACAGCCTTCCATCAACACCATTCTTGTTCTGTCATTTTCTGATGGCTGAGTCATGAACAGTCACATTAGCCAAGGTGAGAGTGGCTTGCAGTTTCTTGGATATTCCCCTCTGGTTCTTTTGGAACTCCCTTGGTGATTTTCCAGTTTGTTCTTGGGGATATTTTGGCAGGATGATCTCTTCAGGGTAGAGTGACTGTGGTCTTGAACTTTCTCCATTTATAGACTATCTGCCTGATAGTAGATTGATGGAGTCTTTCCAGTCTTTCAGTTTTTGAAAGTCTTTTGTAATTTGTAGCTTCTACAGTGTTTGATAATCTTTCTAATGTGATATAATCTGCAAACCTGACTAGTGCAATTACTATGCCAGAATCTAAACCATTGATATGCAGTAACTTAGGAAAAGCATTCTTTCTAATATAGATAACTGTAGTGTTCTATTGATAACATTACAAATATTTTTTTGAAAATGTATTTTATTATCACTATTAAAAACCTGCATTAGAATTAAATTATAACCTGTTGACATTAATTTGTGGGATGATTTTGGTAAGGTTTCAATCAGTCAGCCCTTAAGTGTAACCTATCGCTGTCACAAACTTTAAATGTGTACCTACTATATGTGATGCTGCTTGTGAGCAAAGTAGCACTGAATACTCCAATAGAGGATTTTTCTGAGTTTCAGATTCTTTCTTGTGACAAAATTACAGTGATATCTGTATCCTAAAGCATTTTTGTCTTCTTTTGTTTCCTGCCCTGCCATGTAAAGAATGAAAAAAACTGTACATTTATACAGTATTTCAACACAGCTGAGCTACATGTTCATACAGCTCAATTTATAAACGACATTTAAATGATCTGGTACCGTACTTCAGTCTTTGATGTGGTGTACTCCTGGTGAGGTGTGCGTTTTAATGATCTGGAGAGATCAGGTAAGTGGCATTACCATGACACCATGAGTCCTGAGGCTCCTCCGTGCTGCTGACGGGTTTTTATGCATGCGTATTAGTTACAAGTACATTTTACTAACATTGAAATATGAGAATTTGACTTTGTATTACTTATAACTGTAGATGACCTGAAAATGACTGTGAGACTATGTTTTGACAGAGTACTTACTGTAGTGTTCTAGGAAATAGAAAAGCTAATACGACATGTTACTTTTAAATTTGGTTGCTGCACCTACAGTTGGAAATAGGTCATTCAATTCAAATAATGTGCATAATGGTATGAATGAATAATATCTCCACTTCAGATCCCTACTTTGGTAACATACTGCTATGAGGATGAAAGCAAGTTAATATTGTCTAACCTTTAGAAAGAATGGCTCAGCAGTACTCTGTAAGGGAACTAACATACAAAGCAGAAGGAACAATATTTTAAATGTGACCCTTTGTCTGTTTGGAGTACTCAGTGTCCAAGGCATGGACTGTACACTATAACTGACAACAGAAAGGAATTTTTTTTTACAAAATTACACTTTTCACTTCATTTTTTCTAGATGGCTTCTTCTAGCAATACATGCTTAACATACAAGATGAAGTACAAATACACATCAAGCCACAAGAGATCAACATATTCAAAAACAGAAAATTCTAGAGATCAGTTTTGTTTCTGCACATTTCTGTTTCACAGCACCTACATCAGGCCTTTACAAAACACTTCTTCCATCCCTTGTCTATGGAGTCACTGAACCCTGAAAAACTCAATCTGCCCCCATGCCATTTTATTTTCATTGATAAGTTGTAAGAAATGTATTGCTTAAGTCACAACAGCTCGACAAAGTATCACCAGGTACTAAATCTAGGATTTCATATAGATATTTAAACAAGGATATTTACTTTTGTATCATTTTGTTAATTAAACAAATATATCTTGCATCATTGAATTTAACAATGCATGCATTTAATTGGGTTATCTTTATCTTTTATGAATATTTTCATGAAAAACTAATCACATGAATATGGACAAAACTAGGAGATTCACAAACTTTTTCTTAGCACTGCACTGTATATTATTAGCTAGAAAAATATTACATATCATTGAGTCAGTACTGGTTTCACACATTAGTGGTTATATTACAAAAGAACAATGTTCATAAGAATGCACAATACTAATTGTTTTCAAGACATATTAACATAAACAGGTGAGGGGCATAAGCAAATCATATTTTCTTGATAAACAGGCCTAAGGCTTTGTCAAGTAAATCATTGCTAATGTTTTTTGTATGTTTGGTTCACACTTTCATTTACCTGGAGAAAAATAAATGATAATATCTGGTCAAGTGGCTACAGATGCCTGGAATGTCCATGGTAACACATTATTTGCTTCACTTAATAGTTCTTAATGACTGACATAGGACAGCATTCTCATAACTGGTAAAACGAATCTTGGCATCTATCAGATTTATATTATTGTAGTATTTATATTCAAAACAGCCAGCCACTTGCTTGCCATCATGAGGTTTACTTCAATTCACAAGACAATATTTGGGCTGTACATGTGTCATTCCTGACCACCTCAAGAAGATGAATATCCTCATCATACTTTGACATCTTTCTTCCTACAGCCTGAAGTAAATATAGGATTTCCTTTGCAGGTGTCTTTGACAGTGTCAGCCACACCCACAGACCCTACAGGATTTAGTTATCATACAGGGATGGTACTGGATCCCTTCTGGGCAGCTTGGTCAGCTACACAAAGACATGAGACCTGTATGTCAGCCTACTGTACCTTTTTGCTAACAGCAGAACAGCAATAGGAATAACACCTTCTCATGGCTGGATGTTTTAGCTGTACTGTTATTCTAGAGTACTGAATTAATACACACCATATCATTTGTTTATTTATTATACAGTTTATTGGGTTTTATAATAACAGCAGGCTATGCTCAAAAATGCTGTGTCCAATACTAACTGGAGGAAGACTAGCTGTGGTAGCTATCCTGGGACTAAGACACCTGGGCTTGAAATTACAATATCATGGAGAACTGCAGGGAGGAATTACTTGATATTCCCCTAGATTCTTGCATTGATTCTGCACATAGACTTTGCATAATGGCTGCAACAGGACAGAACATTCCCAGGCGTTCATTTGTTTCTTGAGTTGATTGGTGTTTTAATTTAATCTGGGCCACTCTATGACTGATTGCAATCCTGACACTGGGGAAAGATTGCCGGTGATTTTCCTACGTGGGGTTCCATCCTTCTTGTCGTTTAAAGTTGACAACACTCAAGGTTTAAGTATATTGGTAACTAAGGGTTATCACTGTTAGATTTTCTTTCTCAGGCTAAAAATTATCTTTGGGCCTGGGGTGTTGAAATTTCCATTTGCTTTTAATTTTTGCTGTTTCATTCTTGTGTTTGTCCTTTTTTTTTCTTACACATGGTAAAGATCATTCATTTTAAACATTATATAGAACAATGTTTTAAATTAGCATGACTATTTGGCTGAGGGCAAAATTCCAACACTTACAGTAGGTACCTACAGTAAGTACATACAGTAAGCAGAATTTGTAGCATTTACTGTTGTAGCAAAACCTGTTGTAGCATTTAATAAAATATACAGTAAAACTGTTTCTTTTAATATTTCTTCAGGTGACATTAATATTGATATTAATATTCTGTATCATTTGGTCTGGATTGTGGTACATAAGATACAGAGTAGTTTACTACTTCTATAGTAGTAGTAGTAGTTTACTACTATACTACTAAATTTTTCATCCAAGATAGAGATATATTATGTTTTTCTCTCCTATTGAAATGGCTGTAGAAATGTATACAAATATATTGTTTTCGTAGATGTCAGTACTCCACATGAACTGTACTGTACATCTCTATTTTAAGATTACTGTAATTCAATGGGAACAATGTACTGTATAAGCTTATTCTATGCTAAACTAAAAACTCTTGAATTTCCTAATAATTGTTACCTATATTGCCTAAAATAAACTGACAAATCTAACAATCAAACTGATATCGATTATTGATGGCAATCGCAATACTTGGCATTACAATATTATTACTCTGCATCCATCAAAGGAATAACTTAATTTGTCTGGTATAATAAAAACATAATTCAGATCAATAAACTGTGTTTGGACCGCAAATCTCATGGAACAAAGGTGATTTTACACAGAGCATTGCTGTTAAAATGTGGAAAGCTTTTCCAATTCACCTGGTCACTGCAAAAATGTGGCAATTTCTAAAAGTAACAGAGTACTAAAATAAAACAGATCGACTGTCTTAACAATAAAGATAAAACCAAAAGACTCACATCTGTGCGCTTTAAGTCCTTCAAAAGAAACGGGCTCATCGTAGTCGTAATACTCATATTCCCAATAGTAATCATGACCCCGCGCAGTGTGACGAGTTTTATTAGAATTATGGCTGTACTGAGACATCGCCAGGTAGTGTTTCACGGAATTCAGGAAAGCTAGAAGAAATAAAACACAAAAATTATAAAACTGCGTTCGAAGCAGCTAATTCTTTCAACAGAGATACAAAAAAGGAAACGACTTTAAAAGACTGCATAAGTCAGAAGAAACATTTTTTCAGTTTTCATCAAAGAGTTTTGGTGCTGCATCAGACTAACCCTTAACAGTAACGGTTTTATCTTATGCTCAGAGGCTTCGCACTTAATGCATAATATGCCCACTGTTAAAACGACTCCACTTACAGTACAGTATATCGTAAGTGCATATTTTATACGCCATTTCAGAAGCTTTTTAAAACACTTTTTAAACACTATATGCCTTTAGATAACGTTGATAATTGTATTGCAATTGTTTGTCGTTATACATAGTAATAACATAAGGACTTACAGACTTATGTCTCCAAAGACAGCTGCATCATGATATATCCAAAGGAAGAAAAGGCGCAGAGTAACCTTCAGTTTTAAGGAGCGCACCAACACGATCCCTCGGCTCTGTCTCTCTCTCATCCAACTGGTTTGAGAATGCGCCTCCCGGAGGTTCTCCGACTCATTTCTGATTCCATTTACATCATCGGGATTTTCACAACGAATTGGCTGCTAGGGCACCACGGCTGTGGTGGGTGAATGAGTGTGTGCGCGTTTTCGTGTTGTTTTAAAAGATGTTACGAATCAAGGAATATCGAATTAATAGTGAAGTCTGTTCTGTGTAGAGGCAGATGACTCTTGCATTTACACAAACTACAATTCAATAGTGATACGAGTAAGACTTATAGTGGACAACACAATTCTGTTTGTAGAATTTAAGATTAATGCCAGAAACATTCCTCTCGAATATAAATACTGCTTATCATGATGAACTATCGGTTTGAAGCTGAGCACTGAAAAATCAGCATATCAGGACAAAATTACAATAGGACAGACCATTGGAGACACAAAATAAATCCAATTAATTGCAGGTAACATAGAGTTACATATTTCAAGAACACTACGTGAGATGTCAAGGTGTAAAGAACAGTTTCTTGATGCCAAAAGGTTAGGCAGTATTACAGGTCTATTTATGTAAAAGGTAAAACTGATAACTGGTACAGAGACTGATCTCCCAAAACAGAATTTAGACTGACTTGAGATGAGGGCTACAGCAGGGTATTGATGCAGTGGAAAATGTTCTTTTAAATGCATTATCAAAAGCTTTATTCCAATTTACTGTTCACTTTTCCAATTTAATAAAATCAAATACATTATAAATATGATGTACAGTAAAAAGTATATAATACTAATTTTAATGTATGTTTATATTCATGAAAAGCACTTTTTCCTTTTTTATCTACTAAAAAATTGGAAAAGAATCTCAGTGCTTTGAAGCATAGTGAAATTTGGATTTTTTACAGCAAAATCTCTTAAATCATTACAATTTTTTGTAGCTGCACTGTATACAAAAATCAAAATCACCATCAAACGTTTCCTCTGATAGTGTCAACCTTTGCATTTTTTATTCATTACATATTACCAGATGTACAGTATCTGGAGTGACAACAACCCATTCTTGTTTGTGTACTGTATAAATGTTCATTGATACAGAGTTTTCTGAGTGTTTTATTCTTCTTACAAGAAATCAAAGCAACAGACAAAATAAAGACACTAGCAGACTTGATTTACTTCAAAAGGAAAACAAAAAATACAATTAAGTAAAACCAGCGATGATGCATCCACTACTTGTTTTAGGAACAAGATGTCACACTCCAGGTTAGTGGCTGCCTGCATACTTCAGTTGCTCCAGGAAACCACATAATTCCCACAAGCCCAAGCATTCTTCCCAGGCTCATTAAAACACACTGAGGCTGGCTGTAGGTTTGCCCATCCCCCTGTCAATCAAGCACTCAATCATTTAATCAGGCTTCCAGTTGAACTCCCTATGTAATCCCTTAAACACCACTGGCGCTCTGCTCTGACATTGAGCTACCTTAGGTAGTCCTGTGACCAGCCTTGCTCTAAGAAACCTGAACTCAGCGAACCCTGAAAGCCTGCTATACTGAATCCCAAAGACCCTGAATCCTGGAGTAAGATCCAGCTCTAAGTGCCCTCACTGACATCCTCATCACCATTGGTCCGGTGGTGTTGTTCTCCTGCCTGCCTATCATCTGCCTGTAAGCGCCCCATCTGCCTTTCTTCCATTCTCCCTTTACTCTCCTCCATCTTCGGTCCTTCCAGGATCTTGCGAAAGGTATTAAGTCCTACACTTGGATCTCATACTGTCATTTCAACCATGGCAGTGAGCTGAGAGAGCCAATCTTGGTATAACACAAGACCTTCCATTTATTTACCTTCTATATTCGTATTCAAGAGTATTTCTATTTCTAATTGTAGCAATGCTTTCATTAGTAGAACACACATCCAATTCCACAGCATACCCACCATTAATGCTTGGTTTTTAATTAACATAGACATTAGGCAAATTAAATAATGCAGTTAGAATTCCATTTAAAGATGCTAATTGTTAGTGTAACCTTGACTGGAATGAAGAATAACATATATATTTGCTAAGGAACAAGTAATAGGTTTATTCCATGCTGAAAAAAAGAAGAAAGAGAACACAACGTTTCGGCCGTGGAGCCTTCTTCAGGTATGAAGAAGGCTCACACCTGAAGAAGGCTCCACGGCCGAAACGTTGTGTTCTCTTTCTTCTTTTTTTCAGCATGGAATAAACCTATTACTTGTTCCTTTGCAGCCTACGCATGCTGACGCAGCTACCCACCTGAACTATATATTTGCTATTCATACACCTATTATCTGAAAACTGCTTTTCCTGGTAACAGTTAACAGCAACCAGGAACTTATCCCAGATGCACAGCAGAGGATACTTCTTGAAGACATGCTGTACCATGACCTGTCCTGAAACTGTTAGGTAGAGACCATTATCTCTATGAAAGCTCAAAACTTGCTTGTTGTTTGTGATCTCCTTGTGCTTCCCTTCTTCTGATCAAGAAGGGGATCTTGTGTAGGAATGCTGTTCCATAAGGGTGTTGTGATGGGAAACAAGTTATAGATGGATTGATATTCAGCATAGAGGAGTAGGTTGTTATGTAATTTTTTTCAACCATCTTTTGGATGATTGCCAGTCGAAGATGTGTACAGTAGCTTTGTTTTTCATTATAAGAATGGCTGGATACAACTGGGTGTTCATGATATATGTGTGCAATAAATTTGACCACACAGGAGCATGTTATAAAATATGATAGCAGGTTGCTTCTGGATTTAACTTTTTTTCTTTGGATCTTCTTGGAAGATTGAAGTCCTGTCTAGTGTTGTTAACAGACATGGTAGAGTAGGATTGTGCTCTCGTCTTTGGTCATCCATGTAAACATTACATTGTTTACTGACCCTAGAATGGAATACTATTTTGGCATGGCTTGGTATGAACCACCATACTCGAGAGTAATCAGCCAACTTTAGCAGGTCTCTGGTCAGAGAATGGAACTAGGCAAATATCATGCAATACTGCGTGCTACACAAATATCATTAGCATGGTAGAATTTAAGAGATTCATTTTTTGTTAGATAATTTGTGTACATTATATGTTGAGTCTCTTTGGGTTTTTATGAAAATTATTTTCAGTATAGGCGGTGATAGCCAGTGCTTGATCAAATGTGCTAAACGAAGTTCACCAGGGACAATTTAGAGGCAACAATTAATCTTGCTCCCTTGATTTTGGAACATGATGGTAGGTGGGAGGAAACTGGAACCCACTACTGAAAACCCACACAAACAAAAGGCGCAGGTTACAATGAAAGCCAAGAGCTGTGAGATAGCAGCGCCAGCTATGAAGAATGCCAATACAGTTGTAATGAAAATGATATAATAAAACAAAACATAAGTAGTTACAGCAGAACACAAAAGTACATTCAATGCAAACAAGATACAAGATTTCAGTGTGCTGGTGGAGTGAAGGGAGAAAA
Organism: Atractosteus spatula; assembly: GCF_055471065.1. NCBI lineage: Eukaryota > Metazoa > Chordata > Actinopteri > Semionotiformes > Lepisosteidae > Atractosteus > Atractosteus spatula. Next base: position 44,679,388 of record NC_142707.1, on the reverse strand, counting down.
CAGGAAACACAGGAAATGCTGTTTAACATCAGACCACCACCAGATAAACATCAGAGCACCTGGTTTTATTATTTCAATCTAAATGGGCATCTTTAGTATTCAAGGGACAAAGTCCTATAGCTTTTCAGGTACTTTATATTGAGGAACTAATTAAAAATCAGGAAAATGGATATTCTGACTTCTCAGTTTAACATAATTAGTTGAGTTTACTGATCAATATCAGAGGCAGAGTGAAAGCAGGAGGGCTAATGCAGTAGAAGGAAGCCACCAATAATTTAGCAAAACACTTTAGATTTAAAAACAGTTGGTTATGCTCAGGAAAAATTACTTGATAAATGCAATAAATTATGAAATGTAAAATGTAGAGTATAAATAAGTAAATCTACTTCATTTTCTAGGATTATAAAAGACCATTTCTTGTTAATATATATTCTTGATTATCTCAGATATCAATTAACATTTCCACCTTGATCCTGCAGGTATAGCTTTTTGTCTAATTCAATAACATGATGTTTAAATTGACCAGCCAGAGCTCTAAGCTGTGGAGCAGACTGAGTAAATGCTCCTTAATTAAGCACAACTGTTCTCAAGGCAAGAGTTCTCAGACTGCCTGGAACAAAGACAGAGCTGTAGGACACCACAGCACCTAGGCAGAAATGTTCCAGACAAAGACAGGAACCTGGACCATTTTCAACCAAACTGAACATTTACAGTACATCCAGGAGAACCATACACATGTCATATGGAATTGGCACAGAAAAAAACAGTGAAGGCACACAGGACAGGGGGACATAAACATCACTCTATGCCCAATTATTTTGCTATCATTCAACTATTGTGAGTCCTATTCCAACAGCAAATCTGCAGAGGAATCAAGACATCTGTCGTTACCACCTCATCCATCCTGGAACTATATCTTGGCTTGTGTCTACTGCTGTCCAAGCAACCCCATGTAGGCACAGCCTGTGGTTGCACTGTACCCTACCACCTACCAATAAGTGTGGGCTGCTCTGCTGGTGCCACAGTAACAATACAATGTGAAAGTTACTGAACGGTATAGATGGAGTGATTGCTAACAGCAATTAGAAACATCACTTTTAATCATCTGCAAATCAAATCACCTGCAGCAAGGAGGCCATTAATTCCGTATATGTTAAAAATATGAGCTATGGGTTGAAAGTTTAGTGATGGTTAATTACTTTATAACTGTAGAATCAAAACCATTGTCTTTTGGCCACTGAACTTAATTAATTAGAACCAAACAGACTAGTTACCATTCATAACATTCAAGAAGATCCCCTGGCCCCGATTAAATGATATAATTAGTGTTATAACACAACATTGGCAAAAATTGCATTTGTGTTTTGAAATATCCCTATAATAGCTTGACTCTGGAATTAGTTAAAAACTCTCAGGCAGCAGTTAAGAGGTAGATTTCCTGCTGAATAGCTATCGCACTGGCAAACAGGCAAACAACAGTGCAAACATGTCACCGTTCCAATGGTGACGTCTTTGGAATACTAAAGGCCATGTTCTGTGGTTGAAGGCTTTCTTCCTTCCCCATGCCACTGAATCACAGCGAAAGGGAAATCTGATTCTCTATCATTCTGTTACAGTATATCAATATAAATACAGGAGCAATTTTTGACGTCTTTTTAATTCAACCTGATTTCCAACCTTAAGGACCTATAGAGTTTTAATTATACATTATTAATTATAAAACATATGAAGCTAATCATAATATTTCTACTCTTTTTCTTGTTTTTTTAACATTTACAGCAGGATGACAAAAACTGTTTCTGTATCGATGGATGATAGCATCAGGCTGCTTTGTACTTGTTTTCTATCTACAGTCTTAAGAAAACATATGTGAGTATGATTTTATCCATGTTATCTGCTTTAACTGAAAGTGGGCTCATTACAACGAGCAAATCACATTCTTGTAATGTGTGACTAACTCTGTTTTCTCTTGTAATTGGTTTCCTACCATTCCTTACCCAATCCTTTAATAATCTTATAAAAATTCGTAGATGATGATGATCAGACAGAAAGGGGATTTAAATGTAAATACGCAGAACGTAATTAATCATCTCCACAACTAAAAGATGATAGATAGAATTGGCAATCATGTTCTTGTTAACCACATGATTTGAAATCGCACTTATTGTGTTTCACTCGACCTGTGGTTATAAACCCATGACTGTGCACAGGGGAGAACGAGAAAGTGGAGAGTCCTCTAGCCCCCTATGTTTGAGCCATTCAACTTTTAATATGTTACAGGCTGCACAGCCCTGTGCCGGAGGTTGTGTGCTGACTAGAAGAGAGGTGTGTCCCTTGCCTACCACACCAGAAGCCAGCAAGGCTGCAGGAGCTGCTGTGTCTCTGGGAGCCAAGAGAGTCCTGCAGACTAATCCCAAGTGCGAAGTCAATTGCTTGCCACCACATGGTGAATTACTGTCTCGGGAGGCTAGTGACATGACCCAGGCCCAATCCTGCCTATCAGCTGTTTCTTGGGGAGCTCCATCTTCTGCACCCTCCTGGTCCACTGCTGGAAGAGGCCTCTCAATGAACCTCTGCCCGCAACTCTCCTCAGCCAGCTTTCATCTACATACAGTACTGTACTTCGGCAAGTCTCTTTACACAAAACCCTGTTTTTGGTCTTAATTTAAAAAAAAATCCCATCTCAGTACAATGCTATGTCTCAATTTCCTTGGCATTCTATGTATTCTAAAATACTTGAAATCCTATATTTTTCTTAACACTGTCTTTTTGCAGAAAGACAAATGTAGACTTTTACCATATTATTTTCTGTCCTTCCCTGTGATGTATGAAAAAATGAGCCTGCATTTAACAGTGATTGATTTTCAAGTACTAAGGTTTGAGTGTACTTTTTAGCTATAATTCTTTAAGTGCTGTTCTCTCACTCTCCCAGTAAATATATCGGCAGTGCACTGGTGTGACTGATCAATCACACAGACGGGAAAGGAATCCTTCGATGCTAAACTAAAAGATAACATCAATTACAAAGAAAAGCTTAATTGTAACAAAACTGTAGAAAAGGCAGCATTTTATTTGTATTACAGAATGTGCAAGCTTTAAAAAGAGCAAAATAGCAACATCTTTCAGAAACAAGTCTTTATTACAAACTTATAATGGTGGCCACCTTGGGAGGCTTAAATGAAGGTTTGAACAACTGTTACGGACGTCCAAAAGGGACTAACCGTGGGGAGCAGGAGAGCGGAAAAAGACCCATATGCGTAGTGGCGAGACGGGAAAAAGGCCCGGGCTCATAGTGCAAAGAGTTCAGGAATGCCGTATAGAAACCTATGCCCTCAGGGAGCGGACGTGGGGCGCCCTGGTGCTAGGCGGGTCTCAGGACATCCGAACGTCAATGCTGAGCGAGGACAGAGTGCAAGACCCGGAAATATATAGCCCAAGGGAAAGAGAGGGACAGGAAGGACAGCAGACCAGAAACTAGAGACAGGACAGAGAAGGAGCGCCCTCTGGCTACAGAGGGCGTGACAAACAGCTCTATTGAGAAAGGTCAATATCCTTTTCATTTATTTGACCTGTTTTTACCAGAATGAGCCTTCTTCATCTTCTTCTTGACTCCATTCTGAAAAGAGAAGAAAGAAAACAACATTTCGGCTGCGAAACGTTGTGTTTTTTTCTTTTCTTTTCAGCATGGAATAAACCTATTACTTGTTCCTTTGCAGCCTATGCCATGTATCATCAGTCATGTTTTGCTGGTAGGTCTAACTGCAGCCAAATAAGTTCTGGACAGTTGTGGACAGATTTTTTTTCCTCTTAAGAATCTATATAATCATGTAAAATGTATTACTGCTGTATGTATTTGTGATCCCCTTGACAAATACAGTCCATGTTTTCTCTTGTTTAAAATCACATGAAGCTATAGCTCCCACTTAAACAAAGAGCATAGACATGCTTGCTCCCCCATGGAAGCTCAATGAGTTCATTCGAAAGGTGACTTCACTCGGTCCAACACCATTCTCTTTATTTTTCAGATTTTTCAAATTGAGTACAGCCCATTTGAAACAAAACTTTGATCTAAAATAGGTGACTTTGAGACCAAGAAAGACTCAATACCTGGACTTCAGCTGGGAGGTTATTCACCAATATCTCAGAAACACTCCTACAACTAGGAGGTGGATCTGAGGGAGCAGAAGAGCAAGGAAACAGAGGATGTGGAAATGAAAGTGATCTCATTGCAAATCTAGCCATCCAAGCGACTGCAGAACCCAAGTCCCTATTAATATCGTTGTCATGTCTCCTCTGAGACTCAAATCCAGGTCAGATTGTCACCTGGAATGAAGAGGAATGTGTTTACTAAGTGGTAAGACTGGAGTGCCTTGTCCTGTACAGTCCAAAAACCCATGGGCACCTCATTACTCTGTTACGCTGAAACTAGCTGATAGTAAGAGATGAACCCTTTCCAGATATAGGGAACTCAAAGAGCTGCGAGCAGAATAAACAGGGAGATCCAAGGTCGAAGTCCAAACAAACAGTAGGTCAAAAAGCCAAATGGTCTTGGAGCAAAAAGTATCAGACGGAGAATCCAGAAATCATGGTCAGAAGACAAGGCAAAAGTCCATGGGCCAAAAAGGGAAAGCAGAGAGTATCTCATGGGGGAAAACAGGATGTGAGGCTCTCAAGGTGAAAACCTAATACTAAATGAGTGTACAGTATACAAACTGGAAAGAGGAAATAGCAAAGGAAAACTGCTTTGTGTCTTTACATTAATGGCACATCAAAGAAACACCTTTTCATTTTAATTTTTCCTCAGTAAAGTATAATAGTACTTGCTGGAGACAGAGTACATTTCATATGAAAGATGGTGTGGCTGCATCTGCAACACAGCAGACATGATCGGTAAAAACAAGCCATAATGAAAGAAAGTTATCAAGAAGGCCTGGGAATTTTCTTCTTACATTTTAATAATTTAATTGAATCAACCCTTTATTGCCCCCTAAGGGAATTTGTCCTGCAAATCAAGAGCTCATAAACATATGATTTACTGTATGACAATAATACAATACCATAATACACGACAGCATTCGACAACATATTATTATCAGAACTCTTCAAGTACCACAGGATTAAAAAACAGACAATTAGATCAAAAAGAGTCTAAAATCAATAATAATAAGATCTTTTCCAGGAAACATTTTTTTTATGGGTACCTCCGTGCTGATGCTGATGGTGAGAGACTACCTCAAGCTTTCTTGCACATACTCAATAATGACCAAGATTAAATTGATCAATTATCTTTTTGAATTAACTGAAATGCGTGCTGAATTTGCTGAAAGAAATCTGCAGTTCAGACGCGTGCCAGTTACCATCTGTTTAGAAATCAACAAAGCCAATTAAATCATACTAATCACTGAAACACAGGTAGGCCACAAACTCAGCACACTGAAGAGAGCAGGCTTCCTTAAACATCTGCATGCACAGAAGCTCATCATAGGAAACAAGATTCCTCCTGTAGGTTTCCCATGCACATTAACTTAATACTGTACATACAACATTATTATAGCACCAGTGTACATTATTTTGGAAGAGACTGTTTCTTGGACCTTCGGTCACACTGTATTCATCACAGCTTAAATAGCACCTTGAAAAAATGGAAAATAAAGAGTGAAAATGCTTCTGTGAAAATGAGTCATAGTAGAGGTGTGAATCATCCTAGGCAAATACCAAAGGATCATATCAGTCAATTTCATTCTGAAATCTCAGTTAAAGATGATAGAAATCTCTTCCCGTCCTTACAGTGTATTTGGGGAAAAAAGCAGATAAATCTTTCAGATCATTATCTGCTGCTTTTGCTCCTCCATATATCGAAGTGTCTCATGCCAGTAACCAGCCATTATTTTAAGAAGATATTAAGGATGATCCTTTAGGCTGCAGTGATTTACCTGCTGATCACATGACACAAAAACCTTTTGGCGTCCTCCTAAACTCTCAGTACCATTAAGCTGTGCTCATATTAAAACAGCGCAGCGAAACACTTACAACTACTTGGAGAAAGGCACTCAAGCATGCTTCTTTTAAAAATGTATTACCCCCTTAAATTATGCTCAAAGAAACTAGAAACATACTTGACTTTTAAGTATCATTAATGTTTTTTACAAGGTTTCACAAATGATGTATTGAAGATCCTAGAATTGTAGGTGGTTTCTTAGGAGAACAGATTGCTCTTTAATGAAATTATGTACTGTAGATGCAAATAAAAGAACCAAAGAACCTTACACACACAGTACCTTTAATACCTTTCCTAGGCTTTGAGGCTGTCTTCAGTGCTTCACTTGGTTTGCTGTGGAATAACATAAGAATATAAGAAAGACAACGAAGGAGAAGCCATTCAGTCCATTGTGCTTAATAATAATAATAATAATAATAATAATAATAATAATAATAATTGCTTACACTTATATAGCTCTTTTCTGGACACTCCACTCAAAGCGCTTTACAGGTAATGGGGACTCCCCTCCACCACCACCAATTTGCAGCCCCACCTGGATGATGCAACGACAGCCATAGTGCGCCAGAACGCTCACCACACATCAGCTATCAGTTGGGAGGACAGCAGAGTAATGAAGCCAATTCATAGATGGGGATTATTAGGAGGCTACATTTTATAATTAGCTACATTTCTCAGATTTAAGACCTCTTCCTGACTGAAGGATCCCAAAACTCTAGGATCCACAGCAGGTGCTGGCAGCTTGTTCAAAACATCCACACTTTCAGCTGTTAAAACACTTTCTTCTGCTCTTAGTCGTGATTCTATTTGAATATAATTTCTGTTTGTGACTCCTAGTCTGGCTTTCCTGTTCATTTCAAAAGTATTGGTTTCATTGGAATTTGCCAGTCTCAAATTCCTAAGTCTCTTTTTAGAATGCCTCTAATAAGTTTCATTTTTAAGTTCAGTGACCCGCACATCAAATTGTCTAAACTGATTCCACATCTCTAAGTATATAATCAATGTTGAAAAGAGCTCTTTAAATTGTATACATGTTTTAAAATTGTGGTCTGAATCATGAATTACAACACTCAATAAAATCCATCTACTTAACACCACACTCATTCAAGGCCCCTCAGGACAATTCCGGATCACCCAGATGGCATCTTGTACCTCCAGCAACCTTATTTATTGTATCTCTTGCAGTAAATGCCCAGCCATCTACATTGATGAAACAAGAAGGAGACTCGGTGTCACGAACACGGACTGAAATCCGTGTCAGATCTTGTAGAAGACCCTATGCGATGTGGTAGGAGCTGGAGAAAACAGGAGGCGTGGTAAAAGGGAACACACAGGGGTTTAATAGTGCACAAAATAATAGTGACAGTCCATGAGACAGTGTACGGGGAAGACAAAACGGCATCCAAATCCAAATGGGTCCAAGGGCAGGTCAAAGCACAGTCCGAGAGTCCATCAATAAGGAATCCATCCTGGGATGCGACAAAGTTAAAATCCCCGGGAGGGGGGAGCACACGGACAAACAAAACATGGAGGTCCAAGGGTGACGGGGTGAGATCCTCCAGACCCCGGGCTCAGGAAGCAGGAGGTGTCGGGGATGAGGCCTATGCCCTCAGGAGACGGACGTAGGGTTTTCTGGTGCTAGGCGGGCCTTGCGACATCTTACCCTAATGATGAGCCCCGAGGACTGGAGGAGCTGGTCTTTAAATAATAACGCTAAAAGGGTACACCTGGAGAGCTTAATCACACAGACAATAATGGGAGCAGTGGAGCGCCCTCTAGGGAGGGATGTCGGGCGTGACACTCGGAGAACGCTTCAGAGAACGTTAGGGATGTTAAGATTAAAGATCTCTCCAAGCCCATTGTTTCTCATTTCACCTCTGACGGCCATGATCATACTAATCTCTCTGCTGTGTTCTCAAAGATGGTTTTCCAAACTCATACATCAGAAAGACTACAGAAACTAAAACCATCCTGCAGCTAGGATCACACCTTCCCCCTTCTCTTAACGACAGACTACTTTTCTTCTAAATTCTCTCTTTTCATTGTAGGTTTCATTTCACACCTCCTGATTACTGTAATTGAGAGCATTATTATCAGATATGGTATTTCAGTGTGGTTTGGTAATCTATCAGTTCATTTAAAATAGAAAATTACCCGCCTCATCCAGACAGCTTTGAAGGTCATGGGAGTGAAACAGCATCCCTCCCCGCAGACAATGTTTGAAAAATCCATAATCAAACAGGCAGGAAAAATTATTTCAGATCCTTCCCACATCCTCAATTCTGAATATCAACTTCTTCTTTCTGGCAAACGTTTTAGGGTTCCCAAATGTAAGTCAAACATCCATTAAAACTGTCAACGCAAATGTCAAGGATAAACACAATTTTGACTTTTACAACCAACTTGAGTGCAATATGTTTTATGACGTGTTATAAATGTACATGTTGTTATGTGTTATACTGTACATGTGCAATAGAGTGATGTGCAGTGTTTTTCTTATTTTTTTAATAGAATAATGTGCAATGTTTTTCTTTCCTTCTTCTTTTTTTTTGTTTGCATTCTATTTAAATGTACAGGATGTCACGAACAGTTCTTTCCGGGCCCTATGCGGACGACACGATCCGAAAGGTGAAGAAACAATAGGGAAAAATAACATGCAGGAGTCGGTCAGGAGACAGGGGGGCGTGTCCATGCAGTGCTGGTGTCCGGGGGGAGTGAATCCAGGGCGAACAATCCAAGGGTAAATCCAGAGGGGGAATCCAAGATGGGAGATTTAGTCCAAGACCAGGGGATCCATCCGAAGTTAAAACCAGAACCGGGTCGGGACCGGCGGGGCAGGGAATCAGGAACAGGAAACTAAAACCATAACGGAGCCAGACGCGGCAGGACCCCGGGCTCTCACGAAGCGGAAATCAATGAGAAGCCCCGGGCAAACGCCTGCGTCTCGCTTTAAGGTGGAACTAAAGAGGGGCTGGAATAAGGAACAGGTGTGGGGAATGGGACAGAACGAGGAAGGGCTGGAGCGCCCTTAAGAGGAGGAGTAACGATCGTGACACAGGAGTGCTGGATGTCCATAAAAAAATTCCCTCAGGGGAAAATCTTATCTTAGTGACATAACCAGTGGGTTGTGCCCTACAGTTTAGACTTGACCACATCAAGTCTGAACTGTTGCTAACTGTAGCCAGGATCTCCAAAGCATTCATGGCTTTGACTGGATGAATGGTGCTGGAGCTTGGTGGACTTTAGTTAGCTAGAGGGCTCTCAGCTTTGCAATCAACAGCAACCCCAGGTGACTGGACGAGGCATTCAAGAGCTTGCAGTGCAGGTCATTAAAATCAGGAAGTGAAGAGAAAGCTCAAAGGTAGAGAAGTGTTAAAACGTGAAATTGGTACAGTATATAGAGTTATGTATAGTGTCTTGCAAAATAATTCAGTCTCTTGTACAGTTTTCACAGTTTGCATCTATAAAATTTTCAGTCATGACACTTTGAAGTCACAAGATTTGAGGAAGACTTAACCTACTCCTTGCATTCAAAGCACAAAACAAAATGAAAGAAGTTATAAGACAATTTAAAAGAAAGAAAATTGTAAAAGTATCAAAGGCACACAATTAGTTGAGTGGTCTCTCTGTGTAATACATAATCCAACAATAAATTAAACTGTTTCTGTAAGGGTTCTGAGTCAGGTAGTGAATGTCAGACCAATTCAGACATGTAGTTGTAGCAAGGTAGATAACGAGCAAGAGAAAAAAATCCACAATACTGAATAGCCCTTTTGAGCACAGTAAAGTCAATCATTAAAAAAAATAAATATGCACCAGATGTTACCTACAGTAGATCTGGATGCTCCTCTTAACTGAGCAGCCAAACAAGGAGAAAACTGGCTGCGAGGATGCAACTGTGAGGCCAATTGTTCAGATGGAGATTAGATTCCACATAGCTGGCCTGTGCTTGCAAGAAAGCATTTAAGTGATACTTCAGAAATAAATTAAAATTCCTCTCCAAGAACAGAATAAAATTAATATTTGCTTATTCGTATTTCTTTTTATTCATTTTGTGAACTTTAATGCTCACATCTAATGCCAAATATGTGGGAAATTATTTAACGTTCTGCATTCTGTCTAAAAAGATTAATAATGTGTAAATCTGAGCTGGGAAAATTTCATGAACAGTACATTTTCTTTTGGTTACAGTTATTAAAGTGAAGAATTTTGCTTCGCCAAAGATTAGCATGAGCATCCTGGGATATCTTGAACATCCCTTCATTTTATGTTATCTTTTTTATAAAAATAAACATGAAGACATTTGAGAAATTTGAATCTGCTAAAAAAGAGTGCCTGAAATTAAGATTACAGATCTGCCTGTCTACAGAACTAGCAAATTTAATAATAATACTTACTATACTAATGATACCTTACTGGTAAAGGAGTAATGGTGAAAGAAATGTCTATAAGCAGTGAAAACAAACTAGTATTGAAGAATAATTGGCACTGTTCAGTGAGCATGAAAAGAACAACCTGCAAATATGACTGGGATTTATAATGGACTATAACTTTAAAGGCGGTGTTTTATTTAATTTTGCATTAGCAATAAAAGCAAAGTGTGACTTTGTCATAAACACATCTCTGCACTACAGAGGTGTAATCAAGCACTTTGCCTTACCTTAGCAGCAAATTTAACTTGTGGAATGGTTCTTGCTTTTTAAATTAACTGGAGCTTTTAAGAAGTTATGACAGGCAATGTTGTCTGATGATCCTTTGAAAAAGCTCCTTCACAGATTGAGTAAAATTGGCAAACACCGAAAAAATACTCGCTGGTTTCATAAAAGGCCCCTTTCTCAGAGTTTCCAGTCACAAAAACCAAATCTATATATTCTGATCCTGCTTGGTGTATTTTTTTTACTCTACCTGTTTCACTGCTAATGGAGAAAAAAACGTTGCTGTCAAGAACAACGTCTCAAGGGTGTACAGACAACAGGTGTAAGGTATAATTTACAAGAATACTGAACATCAAAAAAGACTTACAATCTTTGTTTTGACTTTTTAATATGAAATCATCGCCTGAGGCAGGATCTCAAGTAATTACAGTATGTGTGTTGTATACATGAATGTGTAACTGGATCATAGTTGTCAAGGACTGTAGAGAAAAAAAGTGTCAATAGGTTACTAGACTGAAGCAGTATTCTGCAGTCTTATGATAAATAAGCTACTAAATTATATAAATTTTAATTAAGTATAAGTTTTAGTTATACAAACGGTGCAATTAATTCAAAGCAGAATAAATTAATTTCACTAGGAACAACAACACCCAAGAATTAAGCATATTGAAAGGTTTCTAAAGTGTTTTAGTCATAATAAATTTGTCTTAACCCACTTGGCTGAGGGCCAACCTCTTTGCCATATGATGAGGAGGAGACTAGGATCCCCACGCAGAACGACAAGCGACCAATGGATAGTTGCAAAGGTGAAGCTGGGATAGAAAAAAATGTATGCAAGGAAGAGAAGGGAGTTACTTGTGAAAACTGGAAACTGTTTGAATAAAGTGGATGAATGATCAGAAGGAGAGATTAAGGCCAATATGTTGCGAACCGATGGCCTCGATAGCAGCTTCCAAAGGCGGAAGGAACTGAGTCTGGAAATTGCTCTTGGTGCTCTGGACTTCAACGTGTTGACCTGTCTGATCTGCCTGTTACTGCTGCATATAGGAGAATTCTGGTGGAAGGCCAAACCAGTGGAGGGCAGACATCCTGCAGGGGTTTTGAGTGGAAAGATTAATTTGTGGATGGTGTGGAGAACAGATGGAAGAGACCACTGAGTCAAGGAAAAGAGAAGATCACAAGACGCTTGCTGATTGAGCTGAAATTAGGATGCCAGACAAATCCAGGGCTTAAGAGGCAGGGGAGAAGGGAAGAATCTGGGGCTAAAGTGGACACCAGGGATTGTGGCATGAGGAAAGCAGAATTAAACGTCACAGGATGCCTTGTGACTGAGCTGCAGGTGGGATGCTGGACAGAACCGGAACTACTGAGATGGCATCAGGAGTCAGCAGGGGCTGAGAAGAAGAAACCTCAGGCAGAACTGGACTCTGGGGATAGTCGCACGAGAATGGCAGAATCAAAAACTGTAGGACGCCTGCTGACTGAGCCAGAAGTAAGACACCAGGTCAGATAAGTAGACCTGGGCCCAAGATGGAGCAGCAGGGGCTAAGAGGCCTTTGGACGCTGGGGAACAGAAGCAGAAGAGAGTACAGGAGAAGGAGTTGAGATTAAATTAAAGAAAGAAATTGAAGGAGGGAAGAGGGTGTGTGGCTTGAAATTCCAAAGAGTAAGTAGTTTGGAAAGGATGATGAAAAAAACGGGAGAAAGCAGAATAAAGAAAAGCAGATACAGACAGGGAAGAAATGTTGAAAGAAGAGACACACATAGGAAGAAGGCCCAATGGATGGTCCTGGGGTTGGCAGTAGCAGTGACCCAAGGCTCCGTCTGTCTTGCTGTGTGCTGAGTGATGTCATCACCGGATATGGAAGCATGCCGAACGCCTGCAGTTTGCTTATGAACTTCAGAAATATGGGGGCAAAAAAAATTCTTTCTTTGGTGCATTTCTATTAAACAGGTTTGAGAGAAACCAGAGATAAGCAGCATATTTCTTTTCTTTTGTTCTCGTTTTGTCTTCCTTGCTTTTTGTTGTTTGGAGGGTGGTCCAATGAATGTGACAAAACATGCAAGGAGAGGCACAGCATGTGAATCCACAACGTTTCAAAGAACGTTTCAGAATTCTCTTTGAGTTGTCATACATTTTGTAAAAAACTTTTTTCCTGTGCTTACCATTGACTGGAAAAGGTATTTTCAGGTTGTCATTTAGTTACTGCTGATTTGAAAGGTGAGGTTTCCATCATAGATAATCTAATAAGCACCACCAGCCCTGCGGCTTACCTAATATTCTCTCTGCCTCATATAACCCCTTGCCTTCACAGTCCCCACTGGCTGCTTTTCTCTTCTCAGGTCCAATTTAAGATCCTAGTCCTTATCTTCTGCTCCCTTCATCACTCCGATGTCTTTGATCTCCAAGCCATTGTCTTTCCTTATACCCATTTTATTACTTTTTTTGCACTTCTGCCTCTTATGTTGCTCATTCTCTTTCCTCACACTTTTGTGGTATTTTCACATACAGTATCAAGAAGCATCAAAACAACATTACAGCTAACCAGCCTCCTACTTTTTAGACAGCAGTTCAGATTGTATCTTTAGCTCCTATAGCTCATCCCTCTATTTTCTGTCATAGCTGTACATAATATTGATTTTCTTACAACAGTGTATTGAATCCTTTGAGTTTAAATCAATCTAGATGTCTGTGTTTCAGATTTCTTACACTTCATTGATTGGTGAGAACGAGAATCACCACGGATAAAGACTAAATCTAAATAATATCCAAACCATGACCAAAGCAATCTTCATGTTTCAATAATTTCCCCATTAAGTGAATTTTTAAAAGAAGGCGTCTCAGGTGCCGGTAATGTCAATGATGTCTAAATCTAAACGTGTTACTCTCCACTCTGCAACACAGTGCAATAAAAGAAGCCTGATTTTGAGTTTAAACGACAGGACTGTGAAGACCTGCTTTTCCTTTATTTAAATGAGGTGGTAAGATATTGCTGAAACAGCAAATTTCTGGAACACCTTTTTTTTTCTACTGAGAATCTAGCATTAGATTAAAGATTAAAGTACTTTAATTCTATTTTGACATTTGCTCATTATTCAGTGCTGTGCAAATAGCTTTGCTGTGAACCAAACTGTGAAAGCAGTATTTTACCAAGAAATGTTAGGAAAATACCTCTTACATCTGTTTGAGATAAGACTAAAAAATACTGTCTTGAATTTTTGTAGTCTCAAGTGAATACAGAAGTTTTAGCTCCGCTATTTACTTTTTTGCACAAATGGCAAATTATAATCTCAATTCTATTCTCAAAATCTCTTTTTTACAATTAAATATCAGCTTGGATCATGTCATATTGAAGATGGAAGGTGAATATTCCTGTTTCAAAATATAAAAATAAAACAAGATAAAAAGGCTGCATTTCACTTCAGACCACATCCTTTTACAATTACAGTGAACGTAAGAGGAGTGTTTTAACACTTGACTTAAAAACCTCAACCTTTGTGCCAGTAATTTGAAGGATGAATCACCTACCACAAAAGGTGATTGAAATGACAAATACGAAACATTGAACAGACATTTGTGCTGGCTCCAAAGTTCGACGAGCCTCTCCTCCATTTGCACAGTCCAAAACACTCGCTTTACTTCTTTTCTTGCAACCGCATTGTATGCATTGTACTTCCGGCTGAGCGCTCATTGGCTGTCGACTGTCGCAGACACAAGAGCCCACCCCTACGACACGCAACAATTTCATTGTTGTAGTGAGTCGCAGAGTCGTAGGGGCTATTAAGAGCACTATGACTGAGTCGCTGGGGGTGTCACACTACGCAATTGATGGTAACGGGCGAGCGCGAGCTGCGACTCTACAACTTGCTGTGATTTTCTTATGATTATGTAAACAGAAGCTACGACTGAAAATCCTAGGAAAAGTCATGCAGTGTGATGGCGGCATTACAGAAGCTCCAGGACTCTTACTGCAGAAAGACATCGAAGCCAAAATGATCTTTTTAAACCTCACCATTCTGACTTTTCAGGTTTTCACTGGAATTTATCTCCCCAGATCTGCAGACCTTCCACTTGGCCACTCACTCACCTGCTGTACTCACTCACATGTTCTTCACTTTGATCTCCTCCACCTCCCCTCTTTCTCCCGCACTCCTGAAACACACTCTGCAGCCCACACAGTGTTCCCTCTTCTTTCTGCTTTCCAGTGTGGCATTCACCTCTGCTTGATCATTGATACAGGCTCAATTTTGGAGTTCATATATAGAAACATGTTTTCTTTGGAAAGCCTGTTAAATGTGGTCTTATGAATCACAAGACATTTAATCCCCCATCCTTGATAAGAGTTTAGGATTAGGATGAATGACATATGAGATATACAGTGGTGTGAAAAAGTGTTTGCCCCCTTCCTTATTTCTTATTTTTTTGCATGTTTGTCACACTGAAATGTTTCAGATCATCAAACAAATTGAAATATTAGACAAAGATAACACAAGTAAACACATAATGCAGTTTTTAAATGAAGGTTTTTATTATTAAGGGAAAATAAAAATTAAAACCTACATGGCCCTGTGTGAAAAAGTGATTGCCCCCCCTGTTAAAACATAAATCAACTGTGGTTTATCACATCTTTGGAAAGCTGAGTTCAATTTCTCCAGCCACACCCAGGCCTGATTACTGCCACACCTGTTCTCAATCAAGAAATCACTTAAATAGGACCTGCCTGACAAAGTGAAGTAGACCAAAAGATCCTCAAAAGCTAGACATCATGCTGCAATCCAAAGAAATTCAGGAACAAATGAGAAACAGAGTAATTGAGATTTATCAGTCTGGAAAAGGTTATAAAGCCATTTCTAAAGCTTTGGGACTCCAGCGAACCACAGTGAGAGCCATTATCCACAAATGGCGAAAACATGGAACAGTGGTGAACCTTCCCAGGAGTGGCCAGCCGACCAAAATTACCCCAAGAGCGCAGCGACGACTCATCCAAGAGGTCAGAAAAAAACCCACAACAACATCCAAAGAACTTCAGGCTTCACTTGCCTTAGTTAAGGTCAGTGTTAATGACTCCACCATAAGAAAGAGACTGGGCTAAAATGGCCTGCATGGCGGAGGTCCAAGACAAAAACCACTGCTGAGCAAAAAGAACATAAAGGCTCGTCTCAGTTTTGCCAGAAAACATCTTGATGATCCCCAAGACTTTTGGGAAAATACTCTGTGGACTGACGAGACAAAAGTTGAACTATTTTTTTTAAGGTGTGTGTCCCATTACATCTGGTGTAAAAGTAACACAGCATTTCAGAAAAGGAACATCATACCAACAGTAAAATATGGTGGTGGTAGTGTGATGGTCTGGGGCTGTTTTGCTGCTTCAGGACCTGGAAGACTTGCTGTGGTAAATGGAACCATGAATTCTGCTGTCTACCAAAAAATCCTGTAGGAGAATGTCCGGCCATCTGTTCGTGACCTCAAGCTGAAGCGCACTTGGGTTCTGCAGCAGGACAATGATCCAAAACACACCAGCAAGTCCACCTCTGAATGGCTTAAGAAAAACAAAATGAAGACTTTGGAGTGGCCTAGTCAAAGTCCTGACCTGAATCCGGTTGAGATGTTGTGGCATGACCTTAAAAAAGCAGTTAAGGCTCGAAAACCCTCCAATGTGGCTGAATTACAACAATTCTGCAAAGATGAGTGGGCCAAAATTCCTCCACAGCGCTGTAAAAGACTCATTGCCAGTTATCGCAAATGCTTGATTGCAGTTGTTGCTGCTAAGGGTGGCCCAACCAGTTATTAGGTTTAGGGGCAATCACTTTTTCACACAGGGCCATGTAGGTTTGGATTTTTTTTTTCCCTTAATAATAAAAACCTTCATTTAAAAACTGCGTTTTGTGTTTACTTGTGTTATCTTTGTCTAATATTTCAATTTGTTTGATGATCTGAAACATTTCAGTGTGACAAACATGCAAAAAAATAAGAAATCAGGAAGGGGGCAAACACTTTTTCACACCACTGTACATATGTCTGTTAACAAAGTTATATATATGTGTATTGTGTATTGTAAAGGGTAAATATATGAATAAACAAAGCATTGTTGACTAATTTGGATAAGACTTTACAGGATTATTCCTTGAATAAGGCAATGTAAAAGTGCATTTCAAATGAGAATAGAAGGCACTTCTTTATGTAGAGGGCTTTGGGGTGTAGACAAACTGAGGAATGTTGTTGAAGCTGCTAACTTGGCTTCCTTAAAGAAATGACTGGTTGAGATCCTTTGATCGATTAACTACTGACTACCAAACCTGTTAGATGGGCCAATTAGCCTGCTCTCATTTATAACTTTTCTGTCCTTAAAAAAAGAATGTGATTCTGTCACAAACAGAAGTGCTGGGTTGAAACTTGGAGTATCAGAATGTTTACCCATCCATCGTTTGATACACTAACCATAGTAATTCACCAGAGACAATAAACCTGAGCTGTTTGTTATATTACAGAAGTGCTATTGATCTTACAGAGGAAGAAACACATTTGACACCCACGTTCATATGTTCATGCCCAAGTAGACTGATCTTGAACTTGTTGAGAAACTACACACAGCTAGACATTTACTTTGCTGAGCTAGGATGATGGCGAGACAGTGCATTTATCTATAAGGACCTTTTAACATTACAACAGCAAACATGAAGTCTTGTCCTATTCCATTAACATCTGCTCAAACACGGAATGCAAGATTCTAAATGAATTCACGCCACTCAGTATTCAGAATACGGTGATGCCAAACAGCCAGACCTGAGATCACAAGAGGAACCTTAATTATCAGGAGAATAAAAAAGAAGATACATTATTCAAGCCTGCAGAGCTTTACAGAAAAGGCAGAAATACTTAGTTAGGGGTTTAGAATACTGGGATCAATAGTGTGCAAAAACACATCCTAACATTGCAAAATTGGTCTGTCGAGCCAAAAAAACTGTTTTTGTTTTATATAATTGTATTCCCCTCGGGTAAAAAAAAAGTGGCATTAACATTTACATTCTTATTTTTGAACATTTCAAACCTCCCTACTGAACATCTAATTTTGTTCATATTTACACAAGCCTGGCAGAAACATTTTTCTCTACATTCATTACACTCATTTCCTGTTTTGATTTGGTTTTACTGGTAAAGAACATTGAAATCACTTTGAGCAACCGTGTGCTGATCTGAGATGGAATTTCACAATAAAGGCTCATATACTTTAGAGGTTTTGCCACTAAACTCTGGATTTTAGATTTGAGTGGCCCATGGCAGCTCTCGATTAATCACTTCATACTGAGGATGTCTGACAGAATAATGGTGCCTTTCAATCTAAAGGGATCAAGGAAAGACTTTGCTGCACAGTTCTATCATATCTCATTTCATTCACAACAACATACGACACAGTTCAGGACCTGAGAAGCAGAATATGGAGATGGTCAAAGGTTGTTATTTATGTAGCCTTTATGAAATCCTACTCCATTGGTACCAAACAATAACTTGTAATAATGGCTGTTCTGCAAGCACCCTATAAGAACAGAAGCAATCTGAGACCAGGATTTGGTGTTAAAAGAACAATAGCTAATAGCTTGACCAGTGGCACAAGGTGGAATGAGCCAGCGAGCTGCTGCACAGGCGACAATGGGGACAATGGAAAGATGCAACAAGAAGAGGAATGGGAAAGGAACGTTCACGACATGCAGTTCTACTTACAGCATCACAGAGGATCAGCCCTTTGTGACTGAATGTCTGCTATAAACTGTGTTGTACACAGAGTGCCTGGGATGCAGCAAACACTTTGGAATTCTATGGGCACAATTCACTTTGTCTGTGTTAGCTGGACAGATGCCTTTAAGAACTCGTTATAATACCATACCATAGGTTGCAGCGGGTAATGCGTTTTTGTCCATTTACTACAATTTTATTAATGTTTGTTTCATTATAATTTATAATTAGTCATATAATTATGGCTCTTTAACCAGCAACAAAGGAGTTAACTGCTAAGCATATACAGCAGATGTGGGGTCTATTACATTATATTCACATTTAAATGTTTTCTTTTTCTTTCAAGCATCAAGAGTACGTGCAAGCCACCTGGATATACTCCATACTGTAAAACTGAGAAAGGATTGTTTTTAAGGAGGGTGTTCCTATAACAGGCTGTATTAGCACGATTTAATCTCTTTTATACATGTCACCTAGATACATTTTCTTCCCCTCCAGAAATACATACTGTATCTAATACTTGAGGAAAATAGGAAAATAAGGAAAATACTGCGGTTTTGTACCCATTAACTCTTCAGGATACATCTGCACTCAAGGCCTTTTATTATTTTTATCTGGGTAATGTATATTCTCAGCAGCTAGAAAATGCAAGTAGGTTAAAAACCCAGGATAACTGGTGCTCATTTACAGTAATTGTTAGTGTGAATACATTAAAATAGATTTAAAGAATATGCTAATGACCAGAAAGAATGAATTTAATTAACTGGAGCTTACATTTGAACAATATGAAAGATAGGCTATATGATTCAACCGTGATCATTAAAATCTTTAAGGGTCACCATATGCGCCTTTGAGTATGAATAATTTATTTCCCACTTTCCAGTACAACATAAATAAACAACTTTTTTTTAAATTTACAGCATAGCAATTCTAAAAATATATAGCACACCAAGAAAGTAAATCTATACACATAACATTGGCAGATAACATTTAAATATTGCAGCATTTGTTTCAAAAAGTAAAAGGATCAGTGAATATGTTTTGTTGGCGTTTCAATTTATGACATGAAACCCTTGTGATCTAAAAACTGTAAAAAAGGCAGCTATTTTAAATGAAAAAATGATGATTGTTCTTCTAAACCTGTCACAGTATAAAAATGTCATGATTATATCAAAAAATACTGAAGAACATTAAGTTTTTCTTGTTGTAATTATTTGTAGCAGTTAAATAGACAGACACAAAATATGAAGCACTAATGAAATAAATACTACCAATAATAACGTAACATTTTAAAGATGATGTTACAAACTGAGAGTCACACAATGAAATTGGAGTCCAAGAGTTAAAAGCTACGAAACCCTCACCCAGCCCAGACACAACAGGCATTGTCACGGTGAGTAGAGATTAAATCACTTCTCATTCCCTAGCCAGCACACAAACATTATATAAGAAAGCTGATTTTCAGATAGATTTTCTTTAAAAGGATGTAGGGCAGGCATGGCACCCAGGCATTATGAACCATTTATTTTTGCGTAACTTTGTAAGACATGGATATCACAATAATTGAAAAATGGGTAAAGCAACACTTTTATTGGGCCAGTGAAGGTAGCTAAAACAACTAAGAACCCTTTATTCCTTGCTTTAGAAAAATAAGCAGTGTGTTGTGTTAGTAATGATTATCCTAACAGGGCATTTTTCTTCTGAAGTGAAATGACCTTTCAGTGACACCCAAAACAAGCATTCACACAAACTATTGTCAGGCAGAATAAAAGCTGTCAATACTGTCGTTTATTGCAATAAAGTCATCTGAATGAGGCAAGCTCTCCTATATAAATGCTCAAAAGAACTGACATTAAGTAGCTTCTAAAGCCACATTATACCATCCTGTATAAAGCCTTCATAAAAATGAGGGAAAAAAATTAATAAAACGTTTGCCTTGCCAAAGATTAACTAGCAGCAATGCATTGACAATAATGTATTTTTTATATCTGCAACCCATGCCAAAATGGGGGGAGTTCTTTGGCTGATTTTAATAACTTTGCAATATTTGTCATATATTAAAGAAGGCAGCACTGACCTAAATCATTTGGAAACCCAGATTGTTCAGATTATGAGTCAATAATGAGAACTGGGAGCATGACTCCCAAGTAGCCAGAGAGTTGCTAGGCAATAAAATAAATTAACGAAACCTAATGCTGGAAACATCTGGGCCAACATGAAACAAAAAAAAAATGTAGGGCTCATTTTAATTAAGATTTAATTGAAATGGGAGAGATCTTTTTAAATAAACTTTATCTATTATGGTCATATAGAAACACAAAAATGAAATTTACAGTACTGTTAAAAAAATACTGAAAAGAAAGTATTCCCTGTTAATAGAATATACTCACTTGGACATATGCAACTGGGTTTAAAGATGACTAAAACTAATTAATTAAAACTGGGCTGAGATGACTCTAAATTTGAGTCTTTTGGCAGTAAAGGCAAATTATGCATCCAACAATGAAATATAGTGAAAAATTCTAGCAGACACCAACTGCTTGACCATGCTAGACCATCCTTAAAAAGGTTTATGGATTAACAGATTAAGGTTCCACTTTGCAACATGAAAGAGATCTGCCATAACAGCAAGGAATCATCTGACAAATTAACAACAACATTGAGGATGATATGAATCCTCTGGCCTCAAAAAAGAATGGATCTCGGTCCAATTCAAGCCATATGAATGGAAGATAAGAAGGTCTAGAAACAGGAATGAGTTTCGGGATATTTTTCAGGGTCTTTGGAACAATACAGGGATATTCGTAATGAAACAATTATAAAAACAACAATAATATTGACCTTTACAACCCTGTCCAAAAACTGAGTGGTAATTTTAAAAAAATGTGTTACATTTTCAAGTGATACCCTCTATAATTCTATTTTCTCACATTTTCACTATAATACAAAAATAAACTTTGCAGTATTTCTTCTTAT
Organism: Atractosteus spatula; assembly: GCF_055471065.1. Classification (NCBI taxonomy): domain Eukaryota; kingdom Metazoa; phylum Chordata; class Actinopteri; order Semionotiformes; family Lepisosteidae; genus Atractosteus; species Atractosteus spatula. Next base: position 44,658,027 of record NC_142707.1, on the reverse strand, counting down.
CAAACATCTAAACAATATGGCTTCTTCATGTATTTTAATAAAAAGCCTGTCACGCATCTACTAAAAGCTGCACTATAGCACTGTTTCTCTGACACAACAGACCTTGATTTGTGATTTGCTCATACAAAGATTACTCTTCCTTCAACAATAGCAGCAAGGTTCATGTTTAGTTCTGGATGAACCATGTGGGCTATAGCCTGCATGATTTTTGCACAGCGATAGAGAAAAATGAAGGGGAAATAATTCCCATTCCAGTGACGTGCTTGCTGTTTGATTTATTTCTTTAGAGAGACGATAAAGCACAAATGTGTGCAGAGCTCTGTATTACGAGTGTTGTTTTCTACAGAAAAAAAAGGCTGATAGCATATTGTATATACAATACTCATATTTTCTGTGAAACAATGCGATTCTCAAACCTGTGATATATATAAAGGATCATAAAAGAATAGATGTCTTTCATTGACGAAACCAACAAATCTGTTGATGGATCTAGGTGAACCCACTACATATCTAACCTACAGTACATGACTGAATTTAAAGATAAATATGTTTCAACATCCAGGTGACAGCAATTTGAGAAATAAGCAACAACAGCAGTCCAACCAAAAAGTGCTGCTATTTCTAACAAAATGATGATTTAGGAATTCTGAGGAATGGCTGTAATAAATAAACTGGTCCCTACATTTTGTTAAAATACATTTACATAAAAGATAACACAATAAAATTTACTTTATTACACTGAATTACAATCAACCTGAGTACATAATGCAAAATGTAATTCATTTTTACTACTACTGTAGTTAGAATTTCACAGCACTCATTTAATCTTTTCGGTAACAACAGTCTAGGAACCATGAAATAGAAATAAATATTGTTTCCCTACATCACAAAGTACTGACTTTCTGTTCAAAATAATTGGTATTTAACCCTGCATAGAAAAAAGTACTCCAAGCATAGTTTTGCGATACAATAATTTTGAGGTTTCTGTTGCCCAGATTAGTGCCCTTATCCTTGAAAAGCGTGGATCTCTTCTTCACAGTAGCCAAGTTGCTGCAGCATCCTAGATAAAAAAAAACAGAAACCAAACATAGAATGCAACGAAATGAAAAGAAAACAAGAAAAAAAACTGTTCATTAAAACTTCAGTGTGGCTCCAGAGCTCCCCAACCAGTAATGAGGCTTACAAGCACAGGTTGAACTCCATGTTCCAGACTTTGTGTGCCCAAGTCTGAGTCACGTCAATATTCCATCCGTGATTTGGATTCCCTAGTGGTAGCCAGACTCCCAGTGGCATGCTGCCTGGGATTGGGCTGGAATTAATCGGCCAGGGCTCTTTAGGCTCCTGGCCAAACGGTGACCCGTTTGCTTTGCCTGACATCCACAGGCTTGTAATGACATCAGTGGTGGACGTGGCTCTTCCAAACAGTGCAATGTGTCAAAAAGATGAATGGGTCAATGAGAGGGCAGGCCGGAGGACTCCCTGGATACAGGGGTCATCACACTGAGCTCAGACACAATGACATAACTGGTAATTCCAAATTTCTGGTATATATCAGGAGCCTAATCTACACAGCAGTGTAATTGGGCAAAATACAACAATAATTCCAGATACAAGCTAAAGAATAAATCATAGAACAGGTTTTATTTTTCAACAGTGACAGTGACAGAGAAAATGCTCTAACATTTCTAAGATCGGCTAGAAAATTTGCTATCTGGCCTGGGAGTTTGGCTTTAGTCTCTCGACAGTGACTTTTAAAGAAAAAACTTATTTTCTATACGTATTCAATCAACATCTGCATCAGAAATAATCTTCCCCATAAAAAATACATATATACATTTTTGGATTTCCTACAAAAAAAAGTATTGGTAATAAAAGTATTATGATATCATGCTAATAAGTTAAACAACAAATGAGCAAAGGGAAGAGGAGATCAGATCCCCTCCACACCACAAAAGGGCACTGTAGAAGCAGTCTGCCAGCTGGTTACTGTTTCTCAAACTATATCTTCGGCCCTCACCTTGAGTGTAGTTTTGGCCTGTAGTGTTGATAAGTTAAAATTTAGCTATAGCTTTAATAACTCAAACAAATACCTTCTACATTTTTAAATGTTCATTCCGTTTCCCTGTCCTGCCAGGAACTTCCATAAACACCACGTGACATGGATTTGTCAGTAATAGGTACCTGTATAAGCTTATTGGATACATATTGGATAGCAGTGTATCCAAGTGTATCCATAGTGTCTCTAATGATAATGGCACTTGCAACAGCTAGACCACACTGATGTTATGGTCGAAAAGAGACAGAGATGTTTTGCAGTCACTAATGCTAATGCCGGCCAAGATACTGACTTGCATTTTCAGCCCTGTAGAATGTCATGGTGACAAATACAGAAACTCCAGAGACATGGCTAATTGCAGTATACACAATGTTTTACAAATGCACCTTTACAATATTTATAAGATACTGTCTATCATACACCTCAATAATACACAATTTTTTGCCATTAAAAGCAGTTACTTTTTTGGGACTGTGTATATAATTCGTATTTTTTTAATCTGCTGGTTTGCACTTTGAAAAACTAATTGTTTTTAAAAAAATAATGGGTAGTTTGTAATTGTCCACCTACCACTACTCCCTCTATTATATTCAGTACACTCATTAAATAAAATGGGCTGTGCCATACGGCTTATAAGTAGCAGAGTATTTCCAACTAATATAAATGAATTTGGTGAGAGGAAAAATTAAACTCATCACTCTGAGTAGTGAAACTCCCAGCAGTAATGGCAGTAGCACTCCCCAGATTCAAAATGCTCACACAACTAATCATTAACAACAGTGAAAAGTTTTGGTTCATATGATGCCAGAAATGGATGTGTCCAGTATGAGCAATGGAGCTTGGCAGTATACCAGAGGAGTCTATTTCCATTTCTTTTCACATAATCAGCTCAGGCAGGTTTTGTGGGGGTAGCTGACACAGTTAGAGATGTCTGTTGGAGGCTCCCAAATGTGTTTAGAGAAACATATCCAGGGGCACTGCTGGTTAAGGTGACATCGTCATATTAGTAAATCTGGCACCATAACAAAAAATAAAATAAATGCTAGATCTAATGTTTAATTATATTTTCTCAGTAGTTTACAGTGGTCACAAAATCCAGACAAACGTGGAAGTAAATTATGTGAGTCATAGGAATGCTGTACCATAAACAGTAGTTATCCAATACATAGAAACCAATGCCAGAGGATGCAAGTTTAGAAAGTCTACAAAGAACCTTGAGTCACCTGTGTACAAATAACATAACCACTGGTGTAATGATCATTGTTCCATTGTGGAAATCTAAACCGCTTCAATAATATTTGTTAACTACTGTATGTGTAGTACTGTGTATGGCGAAATTTGTATATTACATGAGTTCTCAGGTATGTAACATGCAGGGCGATTTTTCTGTGGATTCTGCTGAGATTTCATGGTGCAATTCTGTTGCATCTACACATAGTACCCTGGCTAGCAGTATTCAGTTCTGATTGGCAGATGCCCACCTCAGAAGAATACATTTGGATATAACGGACACTTTCAATTTTATGAAATCTGAATATTAAAGCAGCTTATGAGTTTGGAGGAAATGCTCATTTTGCTGGCTGTATAAGATCAGATCCATTCACTCTGGAACCTTCTGGTTGTCGTTTTCCTTCCTTTTGAAAAGTGTTTGATCTGGTAATTCTCATGGTTCCTACTTAATACTTAGAGGTGAAATTGAGACAAACAACCAGAAATCAAGAAAATGGTTGAAAAATGTTTAAGGTTCTAATCTATACTTTGAAATGACTAATCCAGTTAAGTCAGAATTTTTGTAAGTACTTTTAGATTTTTTCTCATATAATGTACTTATAGAAATTGGTAAGAATGTTTATCCATATTTATCTTCTGCACCTGTTAAAAGTTGTAGAAGATTATTACCATCTTAAAAAACAAGAAAACTTACCCCAGTGCTTGTTCGGTAAAACGTGTTGGACCACAGACACAGACAAAACATTTTGAGTTATTAGTTCTGCTTATGACGTTTGACAATAAGGGTGTTTCAATTCTTCCTCGTTTGCCTTTCCACTCAGCTGAAGGCTCAGAGAGAACATATTCAACTTCAAACCTGAAACATAAGGGATTGACATCTCATCAGAGAAAAGAGTTAACAATCATGCTAAATTAGAAAGGGATGTTTCTGTGGATATCTGCTCTGCATTGCCCATTAATTGTGGGCCACCACCTCATTAAGATCTATCTGTAGGAACCTAAGCAGATTTTAGTGGGGTTTTCACTACAAAGCTGTAAAATGTGAAAAAAACATTTCACTAGTAAGAAAGGTATTATAAAAGTAATTTATAAAACAAATTGTTTAACATACTTTATTATTATCTACTTATCTACTACAATGTTAATTAACATTGTTGTTTAAAATCAGAATTTATATTGGCTTTAATGCTAAAGGCTTTTTAGAACCATGTTAAGAAGCAGGAAACAGTACAATCATCCAGAAAATCTACTATACTACTAAATGTAAAGTTAGTACCATCTACTATGTATCTTGAAGTAAGCATACAATCTGCAATATTCCTATATCTAATTTCATTCCATACCTATAGAAAACCTTTAACGTGTGATACCTTCAAACCAGCATCCTAGTTTCAGAATAGACAACAGACTCACAATCCTATAAGTGCTTGAACAGAAATATTGTCGATTACTGTTTAAAAAAAGTTCAAACATATATACTTCTGAGAATTCAAGTACTGAATTCTACCAATTTAAAAATGTAGACATGAATGTAGAAATGAAATAGAAACATAAATATTAATCTGACAAATAATGTCTTAATAAAAACACAGTAGCTTGCCAACAGGAAATGCTACACAACACTACAATCACAGAACTATATGTTTTGCAAACTGCAACATTTCCGTGGGGCTTCATGTAAGCTTCATTGTATCTTTTATACAATAATTTTTGAAAACCTATTAATTTGTTGCGCAGTTCAAGACAAGCAGTGCTTCTTACTGTGTATTGTACAAGAGTTATCTGAAGAACATGGTGTTAAGGTATCAGCATAAAGAGCAAGAGAGAGAAACATGGATCTAAGATCAGATTTCTAGATTGAATCCCTTCACTGGCACATTTCACAAGGTGATTAGTTTGAACCTAAAAAAATCAAACCAGATGAGAGGAGCCATCTGGCCAGCTTGGTGTTTCTTGGTTTATTTAATTGGCTCTGATGGGAAAGGGATGGCATGGAGGAGGAAGGCAGGAGAAGAATCTTTACCTCTGTCTTACTTTTGTTACTGGTAAAGTTGTGGAAAGAGCCAATATGGCTCTAGAAGGTGAAGTGTTGTTTATGTAATTTGCTGGACTGGTTCAAACAACCATCAAGGAGAGCAGATAACACTATAGCATATTACATGATATGATATATATTCTGTATATATTTATATTGTGCAATATGACTTTTTTGTGTACTGTTCTGTTCTGGTTTGTTCTTTGTGTGTTCTGGACTGTGAGTAACTCTTCTTAGTGCACTTCTCACTGTACTGATTGTATTGTATGTATTGTATTATTATTATTGTATAATTCGTTACACTGTTGCTGTGCTATCTGTGTTAAGCTGCTGTTGCACTGCAATTTCCCTCACGGGATCAATAAAGTATCTATCTATATTTTTAGATTTCAAGGAGGCTTTTGATGAAATCCCTCAGAAACGGTTAATTCACAAAATAAAAGACAGGGATCCACGGAAGTGTGTATATATGGTTCAGGAACAGCAAACAGTGCATACTCATAAAGGGGCCACAACTACCAGATGGGCAGATGCAAGCTGCTCTTGCACTTTCTGATCACAGAAACAGCAGCAGTGCAGTTACAGCAATCAAGGGCTGGGCAGACATTTGGTAAATTAAATTTCACACTGACAATAGAACGATACACTATAAGTATCAAATAGGTCATTCTGGTAGGACATTGCACACAAATTGGATCTGTCTGTTTATGTTTCTTCTATATTCTCATCAACAAAATGTGGGATAAGCTTGTAGGCAATAAAGAAGCAGACATTTCTTGAATATATCACAAAGAGTGTATAATTTAAATTCAGGGACGTTATGCTGAGGCTTTATGATACTCGAATAAGACCATATTTACAACTTTAATCTTACAAATAACTGTTCTTTCCTTTGATAAATGACAACATAAAAAAATGTTAAAGCAGCTTTGCACCGCCTGAATAAGCATTCTGGGCACGACATATCAAAAGGTAATATTTTAAACTTGTGTGTACACTACAAAAATGTGTATAACTCTCCTGGATGTTCATATTAAAGTTAGTATAAAACAGTATGTAAAAAAATCCAATGATGTTTCTTGGGGGTTATGGTTGAGTGCTGACAAACATACGGTACGCTGGTACGGAAAAGCACTTGATACAGTGCAAAACTAGGTCTTGTTTACACTAAAAATATACATGTCATTAAATAGCAGTCATGAATAGTGCGCATCTCATTGTTTTTTCCCTATCCCTCTCATCCACTGTTATTCTGCATTTCACCCTGTAAAATCTGAGACGTGTTGCAATGCAATTTGATTTCCTTTTGAAAATCATTTTCTGAAGCTAGCAGAAATTTCTAACTTGTGCTAAAGTACCCTGGTGAAATGCATTGTGCGATGGGATGCATTCTTCCAGATGAGATATAAAAACTAAGTGCCAACACTGTGCAAGTGAAAAATCCCTTTCTGGCACTCTATTGTGAGCAAGATGTATCCGAAAGTAGTTTAATCTGAAAATCTGGCCTACTTCTAGTCCCACCACATTCTGCTCTGCAAAGAGCTCTGCAAAATTCTGCTGATTAAATTATCTGTATCTGTTTCTGTAAACTAAATGTAACACCCAGATCTTTGCAAATTAGCTGCTTGAATGTTCTGCTATGTCACAAACAAAATTATAAATGTAAAAAAGACAAATGAAAAATCAAACGTCATCAATATTCCCTACAGTCCTCTTCCCCCAATATCTCTTTTCAAACATTTTAAAACACAATTTCACAAGAAATCATGCATCAAAACTGGAAAGCCAGAGAATGTAATCAGCCTGTGCGACACAGAAAAAGAAAAAAAGTCAGCACAACACAGATTGTATTATAGAATTCACCTAAAAAATATGAATATGGCAGATTGACCTACAATCTGTACAAAATAATCAAAGAACAGCAATAACTTCAATGTACTATAATTAAATATATGTCCAGTAGGTTGGTGGCACTTTTCCTTCTGCACCAGAATTTTCTGGAAAAATAAACATGCCCCAAATGGAGATTAATGAGTACTGTACTATTAGAAATGCCACCCCTCAGATGAGGAGTTAAACCATGGTTCTGGATACAAATTCATTAAACATTCCACTTTTCAACAGAGTTGGGGTGTTAATCCTAGTGTCATGTCTAATCCCACTATAAACTTCCATAATCTAGCCTCCTCAAACGTCCTCTCTTAATTCAGCCACCTCACCGGCTGCTGAGTACTGAGCCTGCTGGTGTATTGTGACTCCTGTGTGTTACCCACATTAAGTGATGCATTTTGGTGCTGGATGAAGCTGGTTCCTTCCTAAATGTTAAGGGCTATGGGATCTTTTGTAATAAAACATGCAAGAAAGAATTATTATTAAAATATATTATAAACAGTAGTGTCTTGACATTCTTGTGGTTTTTGAGAATGGTTTTAAACAGCCAAATTCGCATATAATCAAGTCCACCCCATCAAGTCCATGATGTACAGTACTACAGTATATACAGTAAATGTTTGTTTAAAAGACATAAATAATGCTCCCTTATATGATAATTAAAGTACTAATGTATTGGCTTAAAGTTAATTAAAATAATGTTGATCAACTAAAAGAAACAACAGTAATCACAAACTTATAGTAATCAGCTCAAATTAACAACATGAATCCCTCCTATAAGCCCAGCAGATGCCTGCACTTTCTCTCTCTGTGTGTTTAGCATGCACCACTGTAATGAAAAGGCCAATAAAGCTGTCAGTGAGCCTGGAAAGTCATGTTCAGCTTGTCATTGCCTTTTGTGAATGTTAAACCCTAATGTACATGTATATTATATACATTATATAATGTATATTATATATCCTACATAATACTCCACAAAGACACAATAAATGAATCATATTCAAATACAGGGTGAATTTTCGAAATATACAAACATGATGTTTAGGGGTTAAAACTTAACATTACTTTCACTCATTCTACAACAAGCTACAGCAGCTACACTTGCATACCTTGTGCTTCCTTTCTTTTAACCTCAGACTGACAGACACTGAAATTTGAATTTTGAACCAATCTTAGCTGAAAATAGGGGTGGGGTAGTTTTGTGTGAAAAAATGATGAGATGCATTATTGTATTTTTTTATGTTAAAAACTAAATATAAAACCACACAAACTACTGAAGTACTGATATGTGTGGAATTGAGAATGGTTATTTCTAATTATATACTGAATTTCATTATCTTAGTAAATTAATATAAGTTTAATAAAAGAAGTCAGTGAAGCTAATGTAATTTTTTACAAAGGTGCTTGGACGACAGCTGACATTCCAGAATGAAAAGCAAAGTATTAAGATTTGTGCATTCATTTCTCAACATCCGTGAATAAACTTCACTAAAGCAATCTGCAGAGGCGATAAGTGGTTCTGAACCCAAGATCACTTGATCTTGACTCCACTTAAAGCATGTAAAACACTAGTATAGCAGTGATTCTACAGTGACTAAACTGCTGAATACCTACAACCTTTCCTAAATCTGATAATAGAAAAAAAACTAGATTAAATTGTCAAACACGTCTAGTTATTTAATTTCTCAACATTCTGAAGATTGGCTACACAATCCTGTGCCAGGAGTTTTCTGGAAAAAAAAATCCTTATAATCCCTGCAGGGACTTTTTTGCAAGCTCTCTAATCTACAGTAAACAAGTTATTTTCTCACTGGTATAAGTCGACCTGAATGAGTTTTTATTCATGAGATTGTAGGACACCTTTAGAAGTTTTAAGTTGCTTATATTTTACATTTGTTTTATGCAAGGGGTTGGGGAAATATGGAAAGTGCAACCTAGTCATGTTGTTGAACCCGATATCCTGATTTCTTTCAGGACATGGCTGAATGAGATCCATGGGTCAATTAGCGTGATCCAATGCTCTCTAACAAATGATTCTGTCAGAGCAGAGAGATCTGAAGGGATATTTACAAGAAAGAAGGAATCTGGTGCACTGGGGAAGAAAGCTGACTTCCAGACTGCTGGTGGAGAGAGTCAGGAATTGACATGGGGCAGCATGACCGTGATAGAGGCACAGAGAAAAGGCAGATCTGGGGAAGAATAACAAATAAAACCAAAGACTTTCCTGGGGTGGTCTAGACACTGACGATAAAAGTGGGCAGCATCTGCACTGGCAGTGAATGAAGCAGAGAGTGACTCTGCTGACAGCTGACAATGAGTATTTTGTTTTAACTAAGGTATTAAGAAAGAAGTCACCACTATGCTTCAGAAAGCAGAAGGACAAAATTCTTTATTGGACAGTATTAGCACAGAATAGGCAGAAGTGTTTCGGGGTACTACAAGCACTCAAGATTATTAAATCCCCAAAGCCCGATAGTATCCTACCAATTAGACTCAAAGAAAAGAGAAATGTTAATCACAAGTGTCTGGTGCAACTCTTCCAAAACTATGAGACTGATCGTAAAACAGGGTTATACTCAGGGACTGAAGAATTGCTAATGTAGTACATATCCATAAAAAAGGTGAAAAAATTAACCATGGAATTATAGACCAATAGTTTCTATTACATGCAAGGTAATACAAATGAATATAACAACTAGATTACTCTGAATAAGCAACAACAACAGTTACATGCAGAAATGGAACATATGATACAATACTGTATATTAAGATTTTCAGAAAGCTTCTGATAATGGTCCCCATAAAAGATTAATTCTCAAATTGCAGGCAGTAGGAATTCAGAGAATTCAGGGGGGAAATGCTCAAACTGGGGTGATAGTGAAGCACCACAGGGATCTGTACTAGAAACACTGCTTATCTTATTTACCAATGATTCTGATTCCTGAACAGTCAGTAAACTAGTCATAATTAGATGAGGAGGAATAGCCAACACTGTATAAGTAGCAAATTAATCTAAAAAAAAAGATATATATATAAGGCAAGCATGTGGCGGATGATGTTTAATGTAGACAGGTGCAGGATACTGTATGCACTTGTCTATATTAGAGAGATTTGTTTACTTTAAATATTCACAGTACATTCTGAGATTTGTTTTAAATGTTTACAGTACCTTTTATCATATCTTTGTTGCCTCTTCTACATACTGTATTATTTAACAGAAAACTGACTTTGAAAACTCAGACTGATACATGCTTTATTGTGATTTTGTTTTTGCAATGCTTCCCACTGTATATTATATTAATAAAATAATCTACAATATATAAGGTAACATTTTTACATGAAAGACACCAATTCATTGTCTACATTGCATAATATACCCACTTATTCTTTTGTGTCTATAATTATTTCCAGCAGTGTATTTTTAGTTCAAAGACCTCACTGAACTGCCCATAATTTTAAGTAATCAGGCCCTCATTTCATGGTTTGCTGAGCTGTCAGTCTTATCAAGAAGCCCACGGAAATGTATTAATTTCACCGCAAGAAGGGGAAATTGGCTAGGGCTGGTTTACTTCACTGTATCAAAGTGATCTCAACTAATTACACCGCGCACAGCAATAGAAAGAAAAAAGGAAAAAAATAAATGAACATAGTAAATGTTCGAAAAAACGATGATAGTTTTAGTAGAATTAAACTGTGCACATTATACTTAAGTGTCCACAGCAGAATTCCAGCAGTGATTATGATTATTAATACTGAAAAAGAGGTTGTCTGATTAGCGAGGTGAAAACAGAGCTCTGTTGAACGTAAGAAGATGGCAGATAAGATCTTCTATATCTCAGTGTGTGGCCTGATCTGGCAAGAATCAGAAAAGCAATTATGTTTGTTTTACTTGCAAAATAAATGGAAACTGTAATATTCCTTCTGGCAGGTGGCATCTGAGTGAATGACTTTGCTCCTCTGTTATTTTCTATTTTGGGTTACAGACAATAAACCCCAGAATTGTTTATGTCAATAATACATTCATTTGTTGCTTGACAACTACGAGCACTGTAGGAATTGGTTAGCTCAAGGACACATTTGAAGTAATTTAGATAAATGTTGTTTTTTTTTATTTCTAACCACCAGTTCTACAAAGCATTACTATTACAATTTCTTTGACCAAAACACAGTTTAAAATAAGTGTACTCTATACAGCAGGGCCTATTTGAATCATTTGAAGGTAATTGTTTAAAAACAGTGTAATAAAAGCAAAATCTTTAAAGCTTTTACAAACTTGCCTTGTCTTTACCTTAACAGATTACTCTTTCTATACAGAGGCAAACCGAAGGTTGTCCTTTCCCTGGGGTACAAAAATACTATAGGTCACTAACAGAAAACATTTAGCAGTGGAATATAGCCTCATGTTTTAGGTCAGAGAGCTCTGAAGACTGCAGTTACTGACCTCGACAAGTTAAGAGGTGGCTATAAAACAATCAACAAAAACATCAATTTGGCTCCTTCCATGTAATGCTGTAGTGCTCAGTACTTGGAAAAGCCCTGCCAGAAAGAGGACTAAGTGTCTCCTGGATCCATGGACTGTGAGACAAGTGGTATGGAAGGCAGCAGTAAATTGAAAAACAGATGTTGAAAATCCCCGGAATAGGCCAATTTACAATCCTGAAAATTACAATTAGACATTTCCTGCATAATCAAAGGAATAAGGAACAAGCCTCTTCTTAGGATGCACCACAAAAAGAGGCAACTTACCAAACTAGATCTAAGTGACCATGTCTTGTGGTCAAATGAAATGAAAATGCAGCTTTTTGTACATGCTCATCAGCACTATGTTTGGTATGAAAAACTGAGCAGATGTTGAGAGAACTCTCTGTGTGAAATACAGAGTGGGATCTATTACCTTTTGAGGCTGTTTTGCATCCAAGATTGCCTTGTTAAGATTTGGGAAAACAAACTCCAAAATGTATCAGGTGATTTTGAATCACCTGATTCTTCCCATCATGAGGCTTAAGCTTGGCGGAAATTTGTAATTCTAGCATGCCAATGATCCAAAGAGTATATACAAACTGATGCAGAAATGGAAAGCTGTTGAAGTGTCATGGAATTAAGTGTCATTAAATATTTATTTTTGTTGCCTGGACAAGGCAGCTTCGTTCTCTGTAAGAGCAAAGGAATGCAGCTAAAAGGGTTCCTATCTGATAGAAAAGCCCTAATGACACATAGTGCAGCCTGCTCCAATAAGTCTGTTATTAACCTTCTGTCCAAGACAATGGGTCAGAGGTCACTATCCATCTTCCAAAAAATTACCCACCAATGAGGGTGGATACCAGGATTACACCTAATAATATCCTAACCAATCATCAGCTGTGATGCAGTACCTTAAAAACTAGCACACAACTCATTTTTGTTGGTCAACTCACTGATCTTCTCTCTCCAGATGTACTGGCAATCTGACATACTAACCGAGTTACTGCAAGCAGTCCGTGTCAGAATTTTTTCCAAGATGCCAGGCCAAGAGAGTGAGTCAGTAAAGTAGAGAATTCTGCCCAAGATATTCTTTCTGTAAATTTGGCAAATTTCTATGTAATAAGTAAATGAAATGAAATGGCTGTTGATGTGTTTGCTTTTATGTTCATTAGTATACAAAATGTACAATAATGGTGGACGAGACACAGCCCTGTGGTGAACCAGTATAAGTGTAGTATGTACCAGATAACCATTTCCCCACTTGGACCTGTTGAGACCTGTTTACTCAGGAATCCAGAAACCACCTCTAATTAAGTTATTGTTGAATTTGAAGTTTTTTGACAGTTTCTGTGTAAGCAACAGTGATTATATAGTTGGTTATATTAAAAGAAGAAGAAAGATAAATCAGCATTCTTACAAATGCCTTTGCTTGGTGAACATGGCAATTGACCATGTTTATCAACGTGAATTTTGTGTCATCCATTCCCTCTTCTCTCTGTATGCAAACTGCAGGGATCAATAAGGCTCTGTGTGTTCTTTGAATTTTATTGCATCACTATGCTCTGCAGTCTTTTCATTGGGAGAGATGTAAAAGCAACTGGCCTTGCATTTTGTGGGATAAAAATGGTCATAATCTGTAATAAAAATAAACGTCTCCCACAGAGAGTGGGGACTTGTAAATTTAAGGACATTTAAAAAGCTGATTAAAATGACATATTGCTGAACTGCACAAGCTTGACGATCTCATATTATAACAAAAAGCCACATATTATCTGGGCCTGCCTTCTTCTGTACATTAATATTCCCAAACTGCCTATGCACCTGTGCCAAGTCAACTGTTATAATATCTTCAGGTAATGGTAAATAAGCACTGTTAACTGAGGTGTTGTGGGTATTTATCCACAACTGGTATAAAATACATTTATGTCATTTTCCAGCTGTTGGCCTTCCATGCCATTTAACAAAGGAAAAGTATTAACATTATCCTTCTGAGAGATACTGGCCATGGATTTAATGCCCTTTCATGCCATTGTAGCTACAATGCTTATTAATTAAACACAGAATAAAGGGTTGTTGTGGTTCTCCAGTGAGGTCCCTGTCTGTGATCTTAGTCACAGAATGACCTAGTGTTTTTTACCTGTGGGAAAGTAAGGGAGATGAGATCTGAATGATTTTCTGGATGAGGATCTTTTCCAGGACAGTGGGTACTACCAGTACTCCCTCTGATGGATGTCCACTGCTGGCACCTTGATGTCTAGCAGAGAGCTAAATGAACATCTGGACATGATCTTAAAGTCACAGTGTATGGTCAGTCATCCAATAAGATGACCAACTAATCAAGGACCTGCAGGTTGTGGAGATCCACTCCACCTAGCGACTTCTTAACCAATCATTAACAGGAATTTCCCCAGTTAAAAAGCAATGTACATCACTTCTGACTCCGATTGACTCTGCTGAGCAAAACTGACTGGTTGACAAGAGAACCACTGCCACAGCTGTTGTCAAAACTTTGTGACTTAAACTTTTTCGCAAATGGCCGAGTTACAGAATTAGCCTTAGAGGTTAGTGGGACCAGTAGGAAGTGCTCACCCAGCAGTCTACATGGATCCTAAAGCCCAAGTAAAGTGATGGTGACACTAGACGTAAAAAAGGTGTGTTACCCTGGTGTCCTGACCAAATTCCTCCTTGTACCAATCATGGCCTCCTAATAATCCCTATCTATGAATTGGCTTCATTACTTCTCCTCACTGGTAGCAGGTGTGTGGTGAGTGTACTGGCGCACTATGGCTGCCGTCGCATCATCCAGGTGAATGCTGCACATTGGTGGTGGTGAGTCCCCATTACCTGTAAAGCGCTTTGAGTGGAGTGTCCAGAAAAAGTGTTACATAAATATAAGGATTTATTTACTTATGAGTATCTGAATGCTAAATATGTTAATGAGACTGATAAAGAAGTTAGTGTAACAGATGGTATGTTAAATGCATAATCTGTGTTTTTATATCTCTTCTTGATATCTGTTATAGCTTGATAGTCCTCAAGCAACAATCTGCATCTTATATTTATGCAGACTTTCACACATTTACCTTGAATTCTTTCATGTACATATTCCTTTTTATCAATGAATGCATTCTGTGTGCGGCGAATCAATGTGTAGACTCCTTATTAGTTGATTGATTCCTAATAGCAAACCCCTACAACATCATGGTATCATTGATAGCCAGGTTATACACATGGTATATTTTTACCCTGTACTAATCGTCTTTCCTAATCTCCCTTTTCACCTTTTTCTACACTGCCATCCTGAGCCTCATGTCGCCTTAAAAAAGGAGCACTTAGTTGAGATTCTTGGTTACTCAGAGTTTGTTATTAAGAAAAAACCTTAAAGTACCTGGTAGCAATAATTGAGTCTACACAGCAAGAAACGTCATCTGAAATATAGCCCTTGTGTTTTCTTGACTCAATTATTTGACAAATATTACTGTTCTGTTTTGCTTTGGACTAATACAGTCACTATTCATCTGATCCACCTGCGTAATCATTTTCAGACTGCAGTGGTTACAGCAAGTCAAATCCTAGGAAGAAATAGCATGTGCATCAGCAGAATGACTGCAGTGCACCATCTGCATGAAAATAATCTGCATGTCTGGAATCTATCAAGTGGAAACATGTTGATAAGAAATGAGATGGTCACCCTGCCATTGTAGACAGCATCACAGAGATGACAGCAGAAAATGTGATGGAGTGTGAAATTCGCAGACGAATGTCATTTAACCCTTGAAAAATCTGACAGAAGTTGTGAGATGCAGAGATGTCACAGTGACCATTATGCTGGCTGTCATGCTGTACAGATTGACCATGGATTACAACAGCATGACTTAAAAAAAAACATGTCAGGGCCTTGCTTTATGCCAGCAGCCAACCTTTTTCCTTACATTGGCAAGTCCAAAAGATCACCTTGCTAATACCATCTAATACTAATAATAATACTAATTCTATCAACAGGAAACAACCATGACAGCCCAACCTTTTCTAGCTGGCTGCTGCTGCTCAGGAAGAGTAGTCTACTGGACTTCTACCGATCTACTCTAGTCTAACAGAGGTTCACTTAGAGACTTCTTGGGTGTTTGATCGATGTGTTGATTAACCCTCCAAGAATTGTGTGAATGTTCAGGGAAGTTATATTGGAAAACCTAATTTTGATAGTGTGCGATAGGCTTCATACTGAGATCCTATCAAGATTCAAAATCTCAATTTTTCTTCATAATGTCTGTGATTGGCATATGTTTAAAGTACTTTATTATATCAACTAGACCCGAGTATCACTTTTTTGTGCCTAGATATAGGCAAAGGTGCAGTACTAAAAAACGAAGCGGGCATACTTAAAAAACATAAAAAAACAAAACAACATTCAGAAATATTCTGAGAGCTGTGGTAATCAAATGTGCAAAACTCTGATATATAGTCCAAATATGAGCACAACTTGTGCTAGGATAAAACCAATATAAATATAGTCTGTAAAGGAATCACATGCTGTCACAAACCAGAGTTAATAAAATATGAAAGATAATGGATGAAATGCATGTTCTCAAAAATGAAGGCTTCACAAAAGGTCACACAGTAATGAAAGAAATACAGTTTCTGCATAAATGCCACAGTGAAACACGTTTCCTATTGCAGCATGGTTACAAATTTGAGGCACTAATAAACCGAATATTTTAGTGCAATTGCTATTATTTGCTTATATTTACAGTAACAGTATTAGCATACAGATACTATTGAAGTATTATAACACTTATTCTATTGCCTTCTACAGTAAAAACGATGTTATATTTAACGGTGAGAGAGAGGATTATACGATTTCAATTTAATGTAATCAACTGCAGCCAACAAGCAGTGTTGTGTCTGTAATATCAGTTCTTGAATATTAATCAGACAGCAGAGGTTCTCTGAAGAACTAGTCTCAGCAGTGGCAATGTTAACATAAACGACAACTTGAAAGAGCCACTTGAAAGAGAAAAGGTTACTCAGAACACCACATGAATAAGAATGACATTATATTAAGCACATTGGATGATTATACAAAAAGAGTTAATTTATATCATAGGTTTATAAAGTGAAAAACCTCTAGATCAATAAATTAAAGTTCCTCTATATGAACATCAACTATTAGCAAAATGTTACTTTCACAAAAACACAGTAGAAATGTCATGTCTTTTTCTTCTTACTTGTAAGTTTCTTGGGAAAAAAGCAAGGGTATCAACTTTTCTCAGCTGTGGCCGGGTAAGCTCATTCCAGAATCCTTCCTGCCTTTGTGAAAATCAATACCAACTTCTCGAAAGCTTCTCTTTTGGAGACTAATAGGATTTAGCTTTTCTGATATGCTGTCATATGAATCCATGTAATTACCATTTCATGATAGTGTAGCAATGCTTCCTTGAGGATGCAGGGACAGGAGAGCAGGACTGCAGGCTCACCAGTGTTTGTTTTCCTCTAATGGTTAGCTGGTTTGTGTGATAATCAGGGAGAGGGTTAGAGAGCAAGCGTGAGGAAATGTCGTAATGTGTTTGTACAGTAAATGTCTGTAAATGTTGTGTTAATTGTATCAGCTTTGGCAACAGTGTAATTTATCCGTCATGCAAATAAAGCTCTTTGAATTTGCTTTTGAATTTAGCAGTAGCTTAGCAGTCCACGAGGAAGAAAGAGAAAGAAAGGAAAGGTGCCCGTTTTATATAGGGGGGGAGAGAAATGAAATAACGAAGAATAAGAAAAAAATTTTAAAAACCTACAAGTACAATAATCAAACAACAAATATAGCATACACTTAGACATAATACATGAAAGTAACTAAATTACAATGACCTTTTAACAAGTTTATAAAAAAAAACTGTACATTACTCTCCACTGTCCAGTAATTAAACACAAAATAAAACACACAATAAAAAATAAAAACAATAAAATCCCCTGGGTGCTTCCCTGACATGATTGTAACACAGGTTATTCACAATTTTCAGTGAAACAGCACAAGATAACATCCAGTAGTTACCACACGTATACCAAGCGAGACTGAAGTGTGAAACCATGTTGTAGAAGTAACTCGCATCCCGTTTACTCCATGATATTCATCTGTGGTGAGAGCTTGCTGAACTGCTTCCTTTTAGGCACGTAATGTAAACTCAACTTAAGCAGGAAATTTTATTATGGGAAGTCATGGGAGGTATTTATGAAAAATTGAATTGGTGTAATTTGAGTCTTGCATCACCATAGAGAGGGTGTACTACAGTATATACATTATTTAAAAATGAGGTTTTAGAAGTGGTGCTATTTGGAAGTAACTCAATTTAAATTCTGCGCTTCTAAACCTATATCCTAATATTCTAGCATGCATGACAGTCTAACTGACTCACTTGTCTTCACTGTTAATCCATCTAATGACAGCAGCAGAATGAATTCCAAAGTTGACAAAAAACATCTTGTCTCTTTATGCAACAGAGATGTTTCCATAGATAGACCCTGAGTAAACAGATCAATTCAAGGAGGAGAGGATGGAAAGCTGAGGAAACTGAATACCAGAGTGACACCCCTCGGCTACATTAGGCATAGTGATGAGGCTCACAATTCTTCAATACGAGGGAAATGCCAAGAGGTAAGAAGGTGGTAAAAACAAAATCAGATTATTTAGAACTTTGCACTTCTTACCTCCTGTATAATCAAATCTCTCTCTCTGTTTCCTGTAAGAACATCAGGAATGACAAAGAGGCTGCAATCACCAGAACCAAATCAGCAAGATGATGATTGTCTATAACAGTCCTTATGTCCTTGAAAGAAAATGAGAAGGGCTTTTTCTACTCCTCCACTCATCAGGGTGAGGACCCTCTCCATTATGCACAGCACAAAAAGCTTTTAAAAGGTCTTATTAGAAATCTGGCCATGTATCTATTTTCTTCTTGAAGTAACGGAAGCGTGATCGAATCTATAGAATCTAGCAAGCTGTCGCCTGGATAGAGATAACTGTCTGTGTACGTCCCTGCTTGAAAATGTTCATCCTTGTTCTTTAGTGGGGAAATAGAATTCGAGTTTATTTTGCAGTTAATTATATGTACAGTATATATACTTTCTGATGAATGCACATATCCGCATTTAAATCATTCCATTTAAAATAACTTCAGCTTTATAGTACAACAGAAAGAATGAATGAGAAACCAGGTGGAAGTAAAACTTCATTTTGAGTGAGATTATTATGTTTTAAATTAGATTAACTGTCCTGTTTGGACTGATGCTTAAAGATGTTACCTTTTGTCTTCCAGGGCAAGATGTTGTAGTTGATCCAGCCAAAGAATATCCCTTTCTCTTCGGTTGAAAAAGATTAACTTGATTTTTCTGAA
This sequence comes from Atractosteus spatula, assembly GCF_055471065.1. NCBI lineage: Eukaryota > Metazoa > Chordata > Actinopteri > Semionotiformes > Lepisosteidae > Atractosteus > Atractosteus spatula. The sequence continues at coordinate 44,638,973 of NC_142707.1, read as the reverse complement.
AACAAAAAGGAAACTTAAGTCCAAAACACGTTAATGGATGTGCCTATTCTCAGCTCACAAGGTAATTAAGGGAAATGGTGATTACAAAGTTGACAGGAAATCTAATAATTCTAATGATCAGCAGCAATATAAAGGTAACAGACGATATGCATCAGGGAATTCTTGTCTCCCCAAATTAAAAAAGAGTATGCATGTTGGAAGATAATACTAAGAAAATTTCAGTAACACATTTTCTAACGGTCAGAGAAAACACCATTACTTAATGATATCATTCACTTTCATTAAGATAAAAAAGTAACAACGTCCTTCCTCAGACCTTTAAAATGAAAATTAACTTTTGAATTAACTTTTTCCAGATGACCTGCCAATTCTAATTCCTACTTCTCTCTTCTTGGAAAAAAAAGAGTATTTTAATTTAAAAAAATGTACACTCAGGAAAAAAAAAACCCAACATAGCAAACCTTGTAGTGTGGGACAGTTCAGCAACTGTCATAATTGTACTTGGAGTTCTAAATCTGCTCATAATGCTTCTAAAGAATGAAGTGTGTTAGCCAGCAGTTTAAGGAAAAATGTACAGGGCCACGCTGCATAGCATGATATTTCATCCAAGATGACTTATTTCAGAGTCCCCCTATTGGTTCACCCATGACTAAAGAAGCAAAGGTTTTTCTAGACATTTTGCATTATTTAAGAATTATGAATAAAGAATGAATAAAAAATTTAAGATTTATGCAGCTGTACATGAAAGGTACCTTTTCTCTACATGAATCCTCAGAGTCAGAGCCTTTTGTAACAACAAAGCAAGGTGGGGCCACTCTCTCCTTTCCTCATTCACAAAAGCACAGTACAGAACAAGCTAAAGCAAGGACATATAGGGCTACTGACAGAACCCAACAAGCAATAAAAACTATTCACAATAAATCACTCCCTTGTGCGTCTTCAGGGCACCATTTATGTTACAATATATTCCTTAACCTTCTTTATACTTCGAGATGTAGGGTGGGCATGTCTCCTGCTGCCTCTTTCTCACTATCATGATCTCCACTGCTGTATTCAGTTTAAGTGTGGACCTCTGCAGGTGATTCAGGCTGTGGGAGGCTACATGCCATCCTGCCGTCAGAAACAGCCAGCTGTAACTATTGTATATTCTGAGCACAGCTGTAATTCCTGAAGGCATGCAGCTTGTATGACGCAGATTCCAGGCACTGCCCATTCTGCATTAGTTGTACCATGTTAGTTTTAAAATTATATTATACTTCTTAAATTATAATTTGGTTGCTGCAGCCAGAATTGCTAATGCAGTATTTAATGATGGAGAAAACACAGGACAGCTTTTTGTCTGAGCAAAACACCCAATATACAGTAATAAACAAATGGCTTGCACAGAAGAATCCAGAAAGCTCCTAAGAGTAGCTACCCAGCAGGAGATGCAGCAATAATGAACAAGAGGCTATAATCACACTGTTTATACATATAATGTATAATATGTATATAATGAATATATTTTTGTTGTTATTTCTACTTTATATTGTGCCATTTCTGGTTATTTTCTTGCAACTGGTTGTGAAGTGGCTTTTGCTTTTCTACAGCACTAAACTATCATAATTCTACCTAAGCCATTCTTTATTAATCAAATTATGAAAAAAAGTAAAAATTCTATGCTGGTGGCCTTATGTATGCACAATAGTATATTAATAATAATACACTGTAATACATTTAGGTGATAAGTCTGAAAAGTATTGATTATGATAATCCGACAGCACATGTAATTAACAGCAAGGTTTTAGGTTTAGAAAACCAACACCAATTTTAATCAAGCCAACAATTTTCTAAACCTCTTTATGCAGTGCAGGGACACAGGGATGGTCTAGCCTAACCCAGCAAGTAACGGACACAAGGAAGGATAAAACCTTGGGTGAAACGCAGGGAACATACAGACACAAATACACACACACTCACACCAGTATCATTTTTACAGAAGCCAGTTAACCCACCAGTATTTCTTTGGACTGTGGGAGGAACTGGGAGCACCTGGAGGATACCCATGCAAACATGGGGAGAACATACTGTACAAACTCCATGTAGACAGCACCCTGGGAACTGAACCCTAGGCCCCTATGCTTCAAGGCAGAAATGCTAACCACTACACCACTGTGCCACACACCAATTTTAAAAATTATTGCAAGTTAATAATACATCCTCTAAAGTGAGATTTTAAAGGCATCCATGTGGTCCTTTGTTTCTGGTATAGTTTAATACCGAAGGAATAAACAGGAGACAAAACATAGGTTTAATTACAGCAATTACAAACTACACACCAAATACAAAACATACAAACAAATTATTAACAATCACTGTGAATCTCTCAGTCCAGGCTTTTTACAGTCTAAAGCTACCTTCACCTGATCTCTTAAAGATGGACTAATCTTACATACTAACCCTAACAGGAGCTAATGTCGACGTCTACATAACAAATGGCAGTTTATTCTCTAAAACTAGTGTTAAACTAGAAGAATTGCTTTTTTAAACCAGATAGTGCACACAATGGGTACACTGCAGCTGTATTGGTGACATTAAAATATTAAAAGAAAATAAATCTTTTCACAAGAGCAATTTTAAATGTTCTGAAAGCATTTCAAAATTTGCTGCCTCTCTCTACAGGGCACAAAAATACCCGTTAGGTTTCAATCCTCAGTGTTGAGCTATTGGCCTAAAGGTAGTCCTCATCCCTCAACAACACTCGAACTTCTTCAGCTCTGGAGACAGATTACTTGGGCAGTCACTGATATACTGAACTGGCCCTTACATCTTAATTCATGGCATCTTTACTATACTGTTTTATATGAGATTATGCCTGTTTGTATTTCTTACTCAAAGGAAAAATGTCCTATAAATGTGGCTAAAGCAGGGCCGGCGCCAGGGGAAAAATCTGTAGGGGGGCATCTGAAATTCTGAGGGGGGCGGTGATATTTCGGTTGAAACGGAGCCGTTGCAACTACCCAAGTGAAATCTCACAACCATGCCACTGATTAATGCTTCATGATAGAAGACAATGACGAGCAATCTGGTATTTAGCGATGAAGTACTTTTTCACGTTCAGCACTCTCGCGATTATTAATGCCTGGAACGACCAAATACCATATGCAGGTTCTGAATCGTTAAGAAAAAATAGTTGTAAAACCAACAGAAAGCACAAACTTCTATAACTATAGTCCTACTTATATAACTATTGTAAGTATAAGGATAAACTATTGCAAGGAATCAGTCCACCTGAGCAAACAAGATCGTAATAATGTCGACACCCAATAACGTAGACACTATGTAATATGTGCTGTTCCTGGACAGACAGCCCTCCTGCACATCAAACAGTGTGATGCAGGAACTGTGAATTCGGAGTTAGTGTAGTTATCTGACCATTGACAAAGTACAACAATTTTTTAGGGCACAAGTTAAGTAAGTGAAAATTTTCAAAAATCCTTTTGTCCAAAACTGAGGGGGCGGGACAGTTCAGTTGAGGGGGTGATGCCCCCTTTTAATGTAAACAAGTACAAGCAGGTAGCCAACACAAAAATGATATTAAATGTGAAATGTAATGTTTGAGAAGGTTATCTCTGAAAAAGGCTTTTGTAGCTATTATTTACGTGTTTCATATGTGTGGGAACAAAAAAATGGCAAACAGAATGCTACCATTCTAAAATCACAGAACTCTTAATTGCTGTTATGTGTTTCTTACTATTTATAAATGTGGTTACCGCAATTCAACAAACATATTTCTTCTCTGGAATCATATCCAGATTCCAAAAAAGAGAGATTATATATTTCTGGGCTGAAAGTAATGCCCTACTCTGGACAGGCTAAAATAAGTATTTTTTAATTAGAAAGAGACTATGAGAGTACTTGTTTCAAATATTCAGATTTCTCAAAAAATTTCTTTATGAATGTTTCTTCAGAAATTAAACAAATTTTCAAAGTACAATACATGTGTATTCTCACATTCTGTAACATAAATCAACAGAAAACATTTAAGTCATTATTTATACAGTAGATGCTATAGATTTCATGACATATACAGTGGTGTGAAAAAGTGTTTGCCCCCTTCCTGATTTCTTATTTTTTTGCATGTTTGTCACACTGAAATGTTTCAGATCATCAAACAAATTGAAATATTAGACAAAGATAACACAAGTAAACACAAAATGCAGTTTTTAAATGAAGGTTTTTATTATTAAGGGAAAAAAAAATCCAAACCTACATGGCCCTGTGTGAAAAAGTGATTGCCCCCCCCCCCCCCACTGTTAAAACATAAATCAACTGTGGTTTATCACATCTTTGGAAAGCTGAGTTCAATTTCTCTAGCCACACCCAGGCCTGATTACTGTCACACCTGTTCTCAATCAAGAAATCACTTAAATAGGACCTGCCTGACAAAGTGAAGTAGACCAAAAGATCCTCAAAAGCTAGACATCATGCTGCTATCCAAACAAATTCAGGAACAAATGAGAAACAGAGTAATTGAGATTTATCAGTCTGGAAAAGGTTATAAAGCCATTTCTAAAGCTTTGGGACTCCAGCGAACCACAGTGAGAGCCATTATCCACAAATGGCGAAAACATGGAACAGTGGTAAACCTTCCCAGGAGTGGCCGGCCGACCAAAATTACCCCAAGAGCGCAGCGACGACTCATCCAAGAGGTCAGAAAAAAACCCACAACAACATCCAAAGAACTGCAGGCTTCACTTGCCTCAGTTAAGGTCAGTGTTCATGACTCCACCATAAGAAAGAGACTGGGCAAAAATGGCCTGCATGGCAGAGTTCCAAGATGAAAACCACTGCTGAGCAAAAAGAACATAAAGGCTCGTCTCAGTTTTGCCAGAAAACATCTTGATGATCCCCAAGACTTTTGGGAAAATACTCTGTGGACTGACGAGACAAAAGTTGAACTTTTTGGAAGGTGTGTGTCCCATTACATCTGGCGTAAAAGCATTTCATTTCAGAAAAGGAACATCATACCAACAGTAAAATATGGTGGTGGTAGTGTGATGGTCTGGGGCTGTTTTGCTGCTTCAGGACCTGGAAGATGTGCTGTGGTAAATGGAACCATGAATTCTGCTGTCTACCAAAAAATCCTGAAGGAGAATGTCCGGCCATCTGTTCGTGACCTCAAGCTGAAGCGCACTTGGGTTCTGCAGCAGGACAATGATCCAAAACACACCAGCAAGTCCACCTCTGAATGGCTAAAGAAAAACAAAATGAAGACTTTGGAGTGGCCTAGTCAAAGTCCTGACCTGAATCCGATTGAGATGTTGTGGCATGACCTTAAAAAAAGCAGTTAAGGCTCGAAAACCCTCCAATGTGGCTGAATTACAACAATTCTGCAAAAATGAGTGGGCCAAAATTCCTCCACAGCGCTGTAAAAGACTCATTGCCAGTTATTGCAAACGCTTGATTGCAGTTGTTGCTGCTAAGGGTGGCCCAGCCAGTTATTAGGTTTAGGGGGCAATCACTTTTTCACACAGGGCCATGTAGGTTTGGATTTTTTTGTTCCCTTAATAATAAAAACCTTCATTTAAAAACTGCATTTTGTGTTCACTTGTGTTTTCTTTGTCTAATATTTCAATTTGTTTGGTGATCTGAAACATTTCAGTGTGACAAACATGCAAAAAAATAAGAAATCAGGAAGGGGGCAAACACTTTTTCACACCACTGTATATACAGTATGTATCAGCACCTAAAACTTCTTTTGGTCCTGTCTGGTTGCATGAGCTGCAATGACTGAGACTAGAATTTTCAATCTAGCAAACCAGTAAAAAGGGACAGAAGCAGATGTTAAATGGAGGAATGATTGTCGAGTCCAAATCCCCAAGCTTACCTAAGAGCTGCCAGGTTCTTCAAAGCATATCGTATGAGTTTTGCCATAGGAGTGAAGCCAGTGCCAGCTGCTAGCAGATACAGGTCTGTGATGTCTTGGATACGACTGGTTCTGAACTGGCCTTCAGGATTGCTTATGTACAGAGTAGCCCCTAGAAGGACAGAAGATGAAAGGAAAATTTTATTTTTATGGCACAACACTTCTACACAGATATGGCTGCCTGACAACCACTGATCATTAAGAAAGCATATGAAAAAAGTAATGTCTGCATGAATTGAAGGTAATGCAGCTAACATTGAACTAGTAATAGAAAACAGTGAAACTGAGATCAAAGTACAATTCTGAGAGGTCCTCAGGTCAATTTATATTGTTACATAAAAACATGGCTGAGCATGTTTTTTTTTAGAGAGGAAAATAAGACTGTAGGATCCCCCATTAACGGTAATTACTTGACCTCATGATTAAATCATACTTTACAGGATTGCTGGTAAAGGAAGGCTTTCACTCCATTCTTCAACTATTTGTGAGGAATTTATAAACGTAATGGAACAAAGACTGATTGACTCACATTCACTGATCCCTACAATGTTACAAAATGGCAGATTTTCTAACATTTCTCTAAATAAGACAAAGCTTTGTAATTTGCTTTTGCAGGAGATGGATACTGACCTAGCAAATGACAGAGATCACTGTTATGACAGTGCCAGTAAGACATTAGAGGCATACGAAGGCCTGCATGAATTTGACCCTTTAGTTGACTGAATAAAGTGCCTTGAGAATTTCGGATTGAAATGCACTATGTAAGAATAAAGATTGATTGACTGCCATAACTCAATCTAGCCTAAAGACGAGACCCAGTAATTGTGTGATAAAGAACAGCTTGTGAAGCACAGGAATTACACTGAAAAGGAAAAACCTGTACTGTGAAGAGTCCCTGACCTATCAGGCTCAATGTGCACTTGCTGAGAATGAAAAGCCAAATATTTTCATCCCTCTTAGATGATGATAACGCAGATTCATGAAAATAGTTTAAATGATTATTACATTAATCAAATTTTGAATATTTAAAGTGGAAAAAAATCACAGTTAAGGTCACATCACAATTCATTGCAATTTTCTCTTTACTGACAGAACTGTAAGGCAAAAAACAACTAGAAAATCCCTCTCCCCAAAACAAATCAGTTTTCTACATTTCGCCACTATCTGTTCCATTTGCATACAGTTCCTTTACGTAAAGTACTATGATTCTACATCAAAAACAAAGTTGAAATCTGTGCCTTGGCTTATGCAGGGTAGAATAACAACAATGTATAAATATGTAATGTAAAGCTATGCTGTCTAACTTCAGAAATGTTTATTTTATAGAACAAAAGAGATACGAACATCATAAATTTAATCTGTGTAAGTCAAATATCACTTATTGTGAAGCTGGGGCTAGTGTTACAAAAATGACCAGTTTTAATACATAAGGTAGAATATTGAGTAAAGCTTTCATATATTTGTTTCAACATTGGTCATACCACCTCCAATTTTACTTACCGCTGTGCAACAAATTTGGAACATACTTGATTAGTAATCTTGTCTCCTAATTTCCAGAATACGCCAGGAAAAGAAAATAATTTTGCTTTTAAAACATTTTCCTCATTGTGTGGATTATTCTTAAAACATACCATAGTGGCAAAGGCAGGTTACTTGTTGTGTTTCTTATTTACAGGTCACAAATAGGGCTTATTCCCATGGTAGCTGCATTACCGTGGCAGAACTAAACAATGTCAGAGCACCCCTTTCCTCATCCTTTATGACTCGCTCTCAATGCACGCAAGTACGTACACTAGAGTGAGTCATGACGATTGATGATAATAAATGGATGTTATTGCCTAGAAAATACCATGTACAGAGCTTCTGTTCATGGAGTACATGCCATTCATGAAGGACATGGTTATTAATGGGAAAAGTTTAATGTTGTTCTGTTCCATTTTCATATGAGCAATATATTGGTACCTGACATGACAGTTTAATCAATGTAAATTTAATATATACAGTGCAATAGTAGCACTGCAATCTGCAAGCAATGTCCATTTCTGACAGTAATATAGTTACAAATCAATTTGACTAAGCTACAATGGGTATAGGACTGCATTACACTAATTCTTTGGCACACACCTTTATTTAACTTGTATGCCAAAAGCAAAATGTGAAGATTAATTTTAATTAATAATTAAAATGAATGAATATGTCCCTACTGGAAATAAGGATAATGAAGTCTTGATATTAATATGTTTCACACATTTCTTTCGATCACCTGAAGATGGCTGGTCATGTCAGTCGTGTTTTCTTTCTTTTACACTCACTTCAGATCATTTCCTCAAGCGCATCTCTACTAATATGTTATTGTCAGTCCTGTAATAAGACCTGCACGCTGAACTGCATGCTGACTTTTATTGGTGGTTTTGACACTTGCTGGTAATTTTCCATTACTTTTGGTAGTACAGTGAAAGCAATAGTTTTGTGGATGAGGTAAAAAAGCTGTGCATTAATGGGACAATGTGGACATAACACGTGGACAAATAACCACCAATGTATTGTTTCCTTCTGAATCCACAATTCATTATTTTTTTATTATGTCAAACACAACTTTGACAACTCTGTCTTTGCATCATGACTCACAGCGACAATCCCTGTACCCACATGAGGAGAATCAGGATGGGCACATGGACTTTTCTGACCTCCATTTGTTTTTTGACATGTTGCAAAGTCAACAAGACTGATTGGAGAAGAACAGAAACTAATCAAGGCTGGGCTTGGACAGTATTTAAACAGGAGATCTCAAAAGAAAACTACGAATTGACCTGTAGGTGGCACTCTTCCCTCTGGTCGCGAATTAAAAAAAACAATACCCCAGAAATAGCGACAGGGGACACTACGCACTGTGACAGTTGTTAATGCCATCCTATGCTTTCTGGCGATTATAGAACCCCCAGGCACTTACCGAATGAACGCGGGTGTTACCCCTGGTGTCCTGGCTTCACTCTGGGGTTACAAAATCAGGATTCGTGCCTAGTACACACGCCCCAGCAGGGCTGCTGGTGCATAACAGCTGCTGTGAATCACTGAGGCAGTGCTGCATTTCAGTGGTGAATGAAGTGAGTCCCTTGCTTTGTGTAATGATTTTAGTTACATTCTTTAGGTTCAACTGTGCTATGTAAATGATAGGTATTAATCAGATTATGTGATTTAAAAAAATATAAGCATATCCAAAGAACAACAAAGAGGACAAAATCAAATCCAAAAAATTGACTTCAGATCTGGCACTTGTACATCACCACTGCTAAATGAGTTTTTTTTATTAACCTGGTGCAAATATTTAACATCTGTGATATCATTAACATCATGTACGTCTTTTGCTTGGAAATGTTTCAGGCTAGACGGCACTTAAATTAAAGCTCTCTGCTGGCTCCTAGCAAAGGCAAACACAAAGATCTGATTATAGTCACAAGGCACCAGCAATTCCATTAACACACATGAATTAAGCTTTTATCTGATCATGTGATCTGTAAATGAACCTGAATGTCTGGTTGAGAATATGTTAACAGAATTTAACAATAATCTTTCCATAAAGAAACCAAGGGTGAACTTAATGCACAAGGCCATGAGCAATAATTACAGAAGGATATGTGAGAGGCAACAAAAATAGCTCAATTTGGCGTGCTTAAGTAACACTGCTAAAATATACTGTATCAACCATGAAGACATCATGACTGTACTACAATGAAATGTGATGCAGTTTAGAGAAGTAATATTTTTCTCTATATAGTACAGGTTTCCAATGTGGTATTTTTAAGGAATCTATTTTGTCATTGTTTTTGATTGGAAAGAAAGCATCAGAATCATCTACGCTGTCAGTGCCACGCCCGCACAAAATTACCATTGAATGATTTCAATTCTTCATCAAAACGTGTTCCTTCTAGTAACTGAAGAAATGTGTCATCTTGGCACAATGGTCTATATAAATTCATTGATTAAAAAAATATTTGGCATTTTCTTAATCCTCTTTCCTTACAGGAGTCTAACGATTTCAGAAATGATATATATAAAACCCACAGGTGCAAAGCTGTCAGTGAAGACCCAACCAATTAAACCTCTGAGGCTGGGGTTGTACCACTCCCTGCTTCAGAAGTTCTTTCAAGACAGGGTGCAGATTAGCTACACGTTTCTCCACACGTGCATTTCAACATTTATGATGATGATGCAATTAAATATTAATGTAACTCTTGGAATTATTTTCTGTTGTTGACATTTAGCTTAAAAAGACAGGAAAACACTGAAGATAATTGGGAAGACTGCATACAACATTGCGTTAGTGACTCAAGTTGTAATCTGTATGGGTCAAAGAAAGAGGCACCAATGGGTGGCATATAATTGGTTCTGCATACAATTATAATCTGTGGTAACAATTTTTGTACTAATGATGCACATTGGTGACAGAATTTCCATACAAAAGTGTAATTTGAAAATATCAAGGGAACATGTTCCAGTTTTGTACATGTGAGTTGCTCTCATCCCATACAAGCCAGCAGGTTATGCTAAGTAATTGCCAACCAGTTTGAGGTCCTCAAAAGCTAAACTCAGTATTTGACTTTTGAAAGAGTCTTGTGCTTGAGGAGATCTCATGTACAAATCACACATACTAAAGTGCTTTTTGATTTTCGTATTTTTGTACCTTGTTATAATAATAAGGAACACGTAAAGAATAATTCCACACTGAAAAACAGAAAGGAGACAACTCCCCACTCAAACCTGTTAAAATAATGCTTAAATCTGATCATCACGTTTTCAAGGCCACAGACTGAATCTGAAAAGGATCTGAGTTGGGTAATTCATATCCATAAACCAATTACCTGGAATCACATTACAGAGAGCAAAGACAATTTCCCAGAGTTTACATGGTTGAACTTCTGAATCTGATTACTCTGGAGACAGATTGGAACAGGCTTTGATTGCCCAGCATGACACACAGAATCTGCTTATTTCTTTCATAGTCATTCCAACTGTACTTCAGGATGATAATTATATTTAAAAAGATTTGCCATAGAGCTCTGCCTACAGTGCATCAGGTTCAGTATTTTACTGGGCTTTAAGCTATGTTTGCTCTAGCGCTACCTGAGAAAGGCTATAAAAAAAGATGGTCTCTCATAGACAATTGAGACAAGGATCTCATTCAGATGCACCAATTCAGATTATTACCACAACTTTCCTTAATTTAAGGAACATATGCTTTCGACTATATATTCTAACATTTCAACATTTTTAGTGACACCCCACAATGCCTAGTAGGGTAAGAAAAAGAATATCAATATAACTGTCAATATGTCAATTAAGTGTCAATAGGAGTACCAAAATCTTAAGGTTTAGTCTCTTATTTTATAAAATGTACATTTCTCAGGCACTACCATTTTAAAAAATGTATATCTACCTGCAAATTATATTTATTAATGGAGAACTGCTTCTCCAAAACAGAGCTCTTACAGTACAAAATTGTTCAGCAAAGATGTTTCTATATGCATACCTATATTTAGTAATATAAATATTTTCGCTATTACTAAAATTCTGAAATTAAGAAAACTGACGTAAAAACCATAAGGTTAAGATTTTGAACTTCAAAATGCAGTGCCCTGAAAATATCATCCTAATTTAAAAAAAATGGTCTGCATTTTGCACATCTGTTAACTGTTGTCTCATTAAAGGGTCTAATGAACAGTGGGATTATTATTCTGTCCATTAGCCACATTTATTTTTTTAAAGTACTGCTTCTCTTTGACAGCAGAGAAAACTGCACAGTGAAAATAATAGGTGACCTGTATTTAAATGCTACACCTGCTTTAACGACAGTTTTTAAACCGCAAAAAATAGAGTCCTTATTTATCCAATACAAATATTGTAAGTGCACCAATTAAATGGTCTAAAATGTCATTCATCCAACACGCTCAATTTATTTTTATTTATTTCTCTAATAGTTGCTAGGGAATTCATAAATGCTAGACTAAGGAAAAGAGACTGTATTGAGCAAAATCTTGTTTCAACATCAAGTTGATTGCATCGGTATTTGGGGTCGACCACATTAATTAACATCAAGAAGATCTCACAGAAGATCTGACAATCTCAAGAAGATCTGACAATCTGGTTTTGTTAAAATAGTGTTTTTTCAATGTTCACAGCAACTCTTGATTAGTAATAAAATCTGTTCTTTTTTACGGATTGTCCATAAATGCATAATATGTAAAAATAACAATAAAATACTAAATATAAAATAAACATGTTATATCAGCAACACTGACTTTCCTTTTAACTTATCCCACTGAATTCAGCTAAAATAGTTGCAAAGCTTTACAATTTTCAAAGCTATACAATTATTATTATTGTGTGTACTGCAAGCCTACCTGAAAGAAATTATACAAATTCAAAACACAAGGATGTAGCCAGCTATTTTTTTTCCAATTTCTTTTTTGTTAAACCAGTTGTGTAAATTGGCCCGTTGTGGATTTATCACATCTTGGTGGCATCCCTGCAACTGCACTCAAGTAAGAAAGAGGAAGTGTAATCAAACTACAACCCCTCCATTTTCACTCATCTAATAACACATTACAGGCTGTGTGCGGGAGGCTCGGTGCCAGCTGGGGGAGAAACAACCCCTCACTGAAAGCACTGTGAGCCCATGAGGGCTTGGAAAGACACTGGGGTCACTGAGAGCAAAGACAGCTCCCCTTGGCAGTGCTCAGCCAATTGTGCTCTGTCACTTGGGGAATCCTGGTCACTTTCCACTACGATCCAGACTCAGACACAGAACACCTGGATTGCAGAGCTCAACCTTCAAAGCCTTTACTGGTAAAGACACCGAGAAGTCCCTGAGAAAAAATATATAAGAACATGAACAAACAATTCAAATGATGTATGAAGCAGAGGGCGAAGCGGTAGCTCTGTGGCTAAGGATCTGCGCCTGTGGCTGGAAGGTTGCTGATTCGTATTCTGCGGCCGCCAGAGGAATCCTACTTTGTTGGGCCCCTGAGCAAGGCCCTTAACCCCAACTGCTCCAGGGGTGCAGTATAAATGGCTGACCCTGCGCTCTGGCCCCAAGCTTCTCTCTCCCCAAAAAAACTAATTCCTAATGCAAGAAATTGTATATGGCCAATAAAGTGATCTTATCTTACATCTGCTCCCAACAAGGTGTATACTTTACTACGCACCTGGTTGGAACTCCTACTAACAACTACTATTAAACAGGTTGGATGGGCTGAACAGCTTCCTCTTGTCTGTAACCGGTTTTATATTCTCATGATCATGTAATCCCACTCATCACTGGCATGAGTGCCATGGCAACCTTTCACCAGCTACCCCCCAAAACATGCCATTTTCCAATTATGTAAATTTGTGGCGTTTTAGCTGACCCAGGGATGCATTTTTTCCCTGTGGTCTTGCTGCTTCACTACTCCGGAGACTGTAACTCAAAGTCTCTTAACCACAACCCAGACCCACATGAACTCTGGGAACTCTATGAGCTTCACAGGATCCTAAGGGAATTTGTGCACCATAACCAGATCTTAAACCTATGAGTGTATCCTGTAACCTAAAAACCACAGACCATATACCAAACTATGATCAGGTGACAATTCACCAATAATCAGAGTAAACCATAACCTCCAGCCTGTAACACGAACTATATATAGGAGTGTTCTCTTTTGTATAACGTCCTCTGGGATTAGTGATACACTTTTTTGCACACCAGACAAAACTCTCAGTACTAGGCTGAAGCCAGAGCTCCTGTTCCCAGGTGATCAGTGCCCCAGGAGCCACCTCACTGCAACATTAAGGCTTACTCACTTCAGGGCTCCCCAACACCGAGCCAGCAAACTTCCAGCTCAAGGGGTCTGGGAGCACCAACAATCCAAACTTCCTCTGGAGTTAGAAAACTGAGGTAACATTTAGCAAAGCCCCTCAACAGCAGTAACTGAAACACTTATTTAACACCTGATGTATTATATTATAATACAAGTTCAGAAACTCATACTGACTAAATTAACTGAAGATCTGCCCTTAAACTACTTGGGCTGGAGAGATTTACATTCAAAGATAATAAAAGAACAAGAAAGCAGTGCTTCTATGTAGTAGCATTAAATTTCTTGAATTTTATAACACACAGTAGGAAAATTCATGGCGACTGTTGTAAAAATGTTTCAGATCTAAACCTTGATATCTCGAGCTTCTCCTGGTTTCCATTTCACTTGAGCTTTATAATAATTAAATTATGTTTTCATTTAGCTGAATCAATTAAAACTCTTGAGGTCCAAAGCTGCAGGGTGGTATTGAAAATAAAGACACCTGTAGAATCTGTGGAATGAGTGTTCAAAGAAATTAACAACTTCCTACAGTTTGTCAACAGGGTTATACTAACTCGTCAATACAATTGCCCTTCCAACATAAGGTTGGTGTTAAGGTTTATTAACTACCAAAAATGTGTTCACTTGACATTCTACTTGAAGCTAGCGTTCTTCTTCATCCAGGTTCATATGTGTTCTGTTACTGTGCACATCAATATAAGCTGATAAACCCCTCAAATTCTCTTAAATACATCAAAATGTATCACTATTATGTCAAGAAAAGGGTATATTTATTTCTGACTCAGGATACACTTTAAGAATAAGACTTTTATTTTTTTTTATTCAATTAGTGTGGGCCAAATATTCCTGAATGTCAATGTAAAATTAAATAACTGAGAAAAATCAACATGCAGCTCAGCCATAAGCTGTCTCTGCTGTGCTTTCTTTTTACCCACTAAAATTCAAATTAAATTTGAGGGCTGTACACAATGGTAGATGGAATGGGAATGGTGCACAGGACTTATCAGATATCCAAAAGCTACAAGAAGAGTAAGCAAGCAAAACTCCCACGTGTGCTTCTTTATGGCAACTTAAACACCACGCTCAAGAGGTCATGTCTGTGAAAAGCTGCATGTCTTTACCTTTAATACCAGTCACACAGCCAAAATCAAGACGACCTTTATCCAAACAAAAGAAATAAAATACTGCTGTGGTGGAGCTAAATGGCTCATTTCAAAGTGTATGGAGGAATGACTGCTTTTACAAGTCAGGCTGCATCACTAGGTTCAAAAAGATGTGATCGGGTAAATAGAATATATTAAAAAGCGACTCACCAATTTGAAGACTTTCAATATAAGAGCTGAAAGCTCCATCAGGGTATATTTTTATCATTAGGAATATATCTGTATCTTTACAGGCAGTACTATCTTGATGTTCTGGCATAAGAGTCATAAGAACAGGTGTGTACGGTTTTATAATTTCACTTCCTGCAAAACAGAAGAGGTAACAGACACACTGCATATTTAAAGATTATTCATTATTAATAACTGTAGAAATCAAATAAACAATGGATTCTGCTGACCTAGTGTCCTAAGTCATAACTGAGCATTTATGACCCTGCTTTTAATGGTGCAAAAAATAATATATTAAAAATACTAATAACAGAATTTCGGTGACAAACAATATTTTAGCAGACCAATATATACTGTATCACATCTACATACAGTATGAATACAATTACATTTTAACATTCCCATTTGCTCTAAAAATCCCCTCAGTGATATTTCCCTTCTGAGTTTCTTTAAACTAAGTTCAGAAGGCCATGACAGAAGTACTGTGCAATGAGTATCTGACCACATCAGCAGCTACTCTCCAAATCTCTATTGCCCCAATTTCGACATCACGGATCTGAGCAGCAGAAAAACAACAAAAAAGCAGTATCGAATGATGCCAGGGGATGGCCTGT
This sequence comes from Atractosteus spatula, assembly GCF_055471065.1. NCBI lineage: Eukaryota > Metazoa > Chordata > Actinopteri > Semionotiformes > Lepisosteidae > Atractosteus > Atractosteus spatula. The sequence continues at coordinate 44,623,267 of NC_142707.1, read as the reverse complement.
GAATGCACCCAAGCACACAGATGATATGAACTGGAGTTAGCATTTAACTAACGCACTGGATGAAAGCCCAAAATAATATCAGAGGGAAAAATACTGGGCTTCATGATAATGGCATGTGTGACAGAATGCCTTTTGTTTTCAAACTGAATGTACAGTATATTTAATTTAAGGATTGTAAGAATCAAATGTAGCAACATATGTATAAACATATTGTGTTTTAAAATCAAGCTTTAAAAACAGAAATACATTTGCAGTGGGTGGATGCAATCAAAATACCGACATCTGAAAGACAGTTTAGTTACTGACTGAGCTTGTTTGTACAATTTAAAAGTCTCTTTCCTCTGGTTACTTATATAATTTATTGATATGAGCTCCAAAATAAAAATTAAAAAGATTGAAGTGTAATGCTTTCTGTTAATAATGCAACAAAAGATTGGAAATGTAACTCATTTATCTACTCATCACAACTAAAATGAAGATCTGCATGGAAGATGTCCTTTTCTGTTTTCTCTCTCTCCCTCTGTTGCTTTTTAATGATGCCTGGAACAAAATGATGCCTTTAATCTGTCAATGGCCACTCCTCATCTTTGTCTAGAAGAAAACTCTTCTCCCCTTAAGCACTTACCCAGCAGGATACAGTATACATTCATTTATATTTATAATAGTTCAAGTTATGAGTTACCTTTAACCAGACTCTTGAGGTAAACGTGATTTCCGACAGGCACCATAAACCTTGTTCCATGTGGAAGTTGAAAACGGAGCAGTTTGGTGTCATGTGTTACAGGTGTTTTAGAAACCAGGGTACACTTTCTGAAGAAGATCCCTGCATAAAGAAGAAGAAAACTAACTTAATGGAACGAAAAAAAAAGTCTTTTACTATCATTTCAAACAAAGAGCAGTTAAGAAAAACAAATTGGCAAAGCAGGCACAAGTCTGTGATCTCACAAATATTTTATGGCAGATTACACTGCACAGCATTAGGAAGACAGATTAACCTCAATATGGGTACTGCAAATACCAACATGGAGTACAAAGAAAATTTAAAAACGTTTTCACCATTGTTACTACAAGAGAAAAAATAGTGAATATTTCTGATTTGAACTACGTGCAGATGACTTCGGCTGATGTTTTTTTCATTATTTGTTGTTATTTTTTTTATTGTGCTTCTGTTTTCTTTACACATAGGAGTTACCAGCAGGATTCTGGGAAATGTGGCATTATTATTCATCCCCACATGTTGCAACAGCTGCTCAAGTGAAAAACATCCCCACTACTGCCGTCTGTCTCACACCACTCACGGCTGCTAGAGAAACTCCTGGCCTTCCCAGTGCTTCAGGGTTTCTATTTAATTGGTTGTGTAGGCTTCTTTTCTAAAATAATTGGTTTTAATCCAAAAACTATTATGGGATCCTATATGTATAACTTCATTGAACAAATTCAGGAGAGAGACACTTAAGTCTTTCTCACAGCTCTCAAAATTGTTTTTTAAAAATATTAGGCTTTATTTTTTAAAGATTTCAACAGGACTTTGTTTTTGATAAATGCCAAAACCAACTTAAAGTAAGTCCTGAGGTGGTCACAGAAGTCATAAAAATAAACAGAAAGACTGTGCAAAACGGTGTCAGTTTACTAAAGTTCTGTCCAGAAAAATATTTTAAAAAAGAGAAAAACATTTCAAAATCAGTAGACGGCAGCCTTTCAATGAAAGTTCCCCGTAGTAGTGCCAAAAGAATTTGCACACACTAGGCTGTGTTACACAGACAAAATTATAATACCCAGGCCAGATTAAACAAAGTCTATTCTCTAATTACCAAAACTTATAACATATATGATAGTTTGTCTGTATACACAATATAAATTTTGATTCCTGTGTTCAACATTACCTACTGAAGCAGGACAGTGGTGGTTGCGAGGGGTACCCGCAATAGGTTGATCAGGTTATTAGAGATATCAGGGTAAATATGCATGCATGAGCCAAGCAAGATACTGTAGCTGCACTTGCAGACCTGGCTGCAGCTGGTGTTCATCCATGAGTAGGGGCCGAGAGATCAGGAGAGCTGAGACAGATCAGAAAACATCACAGAGAAAATGCCATGATAATACCATCAGTCGGGGAAGGCTGGTTTACATCTTTCTGTTTAAATTCAGAGCTAGGAGGTGTTCAAACTGTTCTCATTTGTAGGGTGAGGGGAGTGGTTTAGGAGATTCTCAAAAAGCAGGGGACTCCAAATAAAGGAATGACCAGGAGGTGAAGAGTAAAAGTAAGCTCCCCCCATGGCTTAGCTTTAGAGGTTAGAAGCTCCAGACCTGCCCTATGGTTAAAGGGGAAGCCACCCTAGCTTTATCTAGATAGGCGATAGGAGCCTGTCAGAAACTGAGAGACATGAAACAGTAAATTAGTAGCTGACTTGGTTGTTGACATGTCAGGGCTGCTGGTAAGACACAGGACTGTATAGTGGTCCTGGCCAAACAGGATCAACTGAGAAAGGTTAGTACAGCTACAACAGAAAATATAATCAGGTTAATAAGATTAAGTTGTAGGACACAGCATAGTTCTGTCTGCCACAGAAGGGGACTTGGTGATTAAAATCAGTGGTTACAAGTCAGGGGAAGGGGATTTGTGGTTTTCCCATGAGGGGATTTACTCAATTGGTTGTGGTTGTAGTTTACTTTGGCTTAGGTTGCAAACCCCGGAGGGGGTTTGGGGTTATCATGGTGAATGAACTCAGGGTGGTTGAGGAAGGGAGAATGCTCCTTGGTTCAAACCAGAAGGAAGCTGTATAGGATCTAAGCTGGATGTCTGCAAACCTAGGGTTAAAGTATCCCGCAGTGAGAAAGCCCTCAGACTGCATGCAGTGGTAGCAGGGAGCACTACCTGTATTGCTTGCCTGGGGGAACAGAAGCGCTGACCTCAGCAAGTCCCTGAATGTTTTCCCCGGGAGATGAAAACACTACCAACAAATAATCCTGGAGGGGATTACTGGATTACTCTAGAGTCAGTGGTTTGAACAGAAGAGGCTATAACAAAGCTCACAGTAGGACTCTGGGTGTCACTAAAGTCTGGGTGTCCAGTTCTGTACTGACCGTGGGCTCGGAAATAGAGACTTCAGGTAAAAACTTCCCCAGAGCAGTGTGCTGACAGGACCAAAGAACGAAAGCCAAAATACCATAAAACAATGTAACTGTGAGTCACCACAAGGGCATGGCAAAGAACAGCACTGTCATGGCAACCACACTGAGAAGCGCACCGTGACTACACAGTTCATGATATAACCTTAGTGCACAGAGCTATCCTAATTGGTGAAATAAATTGGATTTTGACATTATTGTGGTACTGCAGAAATACCACCAACAGGTGTTTTTTGAAGTCTCAGTGTCAAAGTGCACAGCTGTGGTCTTTCTGAGAAGCGTTATGACAGATGAGGCTGAAGAAAACTTTGGATAGTTTATAGCTGTGATATCTAGGCTACACCATAGTTTAGAGTTTAGAGGGCAACATCATTAGTCTTTGTATTTTTAACTTAGGACATGACAAGTTATGAACAGTTCCTTCCACATGACATGAGAAAAATCTTTTGTGTTTATAGAGAAATACCAATCGCAGGTTTGTTGTAGTGTTGAATGAGGCATACACAGTACTTCATAACTGACCTTATTCATCAAAATAATTTAATCAGATCTGTATTTTGATCATAAAATTAATATGAAAGATCAGTACAATATGTTTTATTTTATAAAATGTGTGAGATTTTTCATACTTGGCTTAGCCATGACATCACCTTCACCATGCTTCAGAAGTAAACAGATAAGCCAGTAAGCCAAGGAGAGCTTTGGAACAAAGTTTAAGGACCGATGAGACCAAGATATATCAAATCATTGTGATGGAAATGTAAAAAAGAAAGAAACAAATCACAGATGCTCCAAAGAAATCTACGTCATCATAGAAATGCGTCCTGGCCTGGGTACTGTTCACTTATCTTTAATGATGATGTTACTAATGACGATAGTAGTGTAATGAATTGTGAAGTGTACAGAAACTTATGTGGAAGAAAATATTTCCATACTTATTGGGAAGCACTTCACCATGCAGTATAGCAATGACCCAAAACATACAGATAATCAAGGAATTAATAAGGAGAAGAAAGTAGAAAGTTTAAGCCAGTTCAAATCAATCTCCAGATTTAAATCCAATTGGTCATGCATTGCGTACAGTGAAGAAAAGAAAAACTGAAGCCTAAACACAACTTGAAGGGACAAGAAAAAGTGACTGCAGCAAAGCATCTTAAATGATTACCACATGCTTAGTGACATCAGCTGATTACAGATCCCATGCTGTTATTTCCCTAAAGAGATATGCAACCTCTGAAAATTACTTGAAATAAAGGTGTCCCAATACTTACAATCACTTGAAATCACTGGGTCGGAGACAAAGTATGTTTAATGTTTTAACAAAATGCAAAGGATTTAGCTAAAAATAAAATGTTACTTATCATAATATTATTTTGTACTGACCTTTCAAATTAATCTTGTAATTATAAAAAACAAAGTACCTGACAGCAAAGCAAAAATATTTTTCTTAAATAAGACATCCATGCCTTGTTACAGTACTTCATGAATGAAGCAGCTAAATTATCTTACTGTGCAAACAGTAAAAAATGAGATGCCAATGTGATATCTTCTGTGAGGTTTTTTTTTTTGCTTTCAGGTGTTGGGGCTGCTGGTATCATTCTCGATTTTGTTCCACATCATACGTACTTTCCAGGTGTGCCTCACATTCTTGTTTAATTTCTGGGGTTGTGTGAGAGGCTTCCTCTATTTGCCTTTTCATGTTTTTCACGGGAAGGGGAGATTTTGGAGAGGCATCCATCACTTCCCCTTGTTGTCACCACTGACCACTACTTTGCATAACAGAAAGTTGAATCTCAGTGATTGAACTGCTCTCACAGCGATCTTGAAGACAACTTACCAGAGACGTTTTGCTTCAGCAGGGAATTGTGGGAGTCCAGGGGTGCACCTAATTCTTGCCACTTATGGCTTGACACTTTATTCATGCTTACTTCTACTTTTCCAACTCCACTTGATGTTTGTACTGAACAGAAAAAAAGGGAAAAGTATAACCGTGAACGATATGCCAATATGCTAAACGTCTGATATTAAAATCTACTTACTGACACTACTTAATGCCAACTTAATCATAACTATTAAGTGCATCATTACTGTCACAAACAAAGATAGAAAATAATCTAATTTGAAGAAAAAAAAACTAAAAAATGTTTATGAAGAATGGACTGAATTGGCTATTCAGGTGGGAGTCACCGAGAGAAGAATTTGGATGTTTGAAATGTGAAGGGACTGATCACACTGTGTTTTTCTTGATAGGATTAGATTAGGATCTGCTGAAACCTAGCGTATCGATTTTCATGACAGTTATGAGGATAACCATGGCAAGCCTGATATATCAACAGCGCAGGAAAGCTTCAAACAAATTGAATAACAGAGCTCCAGCTTTGATTCTCTCAGTTGTATCGCTGAACATATTAGGGTAAATAATTCAAAACTGCTGCTTAAAATATGCCAAATGCACAGTCCCTGTTGTTTATTAACATTATTCTGAGCTCTGTTAAATCCTTAAAATCTCAGCAGACCTTTATTCTTACCACGCATATAAAAAGATTTAATATGCAAGACCTCCACCTCTGTCTCAAGAGGCACTGCAACAGAAGTTCTTAAATACTATGTAAAATGAAACTCTGGACTGAACAAATGGCTAGGTAAATTAAATTAACATTTTGCAGCTTCAGTATCTGGTCCCCTGAGGGGAGCATGTGCATACACTAATGAAATTTGTCTTATTTCCTCAATTATTTTGGTGAAATTATATAACGGGGCTCCAGGGAGGACATGCCCCAGCACTGCAGGCTACGCCTCTGTCTCCAAGCAGCATAACCTGCTCCAGGCCAGGAGTGCCATTTCAGATTTCCACCCCACTACTTCCGTAACGGCTGATGTTCTCCTTAATGTAACTACAGTTGCAGCACTTACTGTATGTAGTGTGAAACAACAGCTATTAGTAGTGGTAGAAAATACCCAGTAAGGTTTGTAGGTGAACCTCTACATGAAAAATACCATGGAAAAAGATTTGAATAGTGTCACAATACATGTGGTAAAGGTACTGGGTTCAGTTTTAAATGCAGTTTCAGAGTGGTTTTGTGCTTCTGCTGAAAGGGGGATGGACCATCTTCAGTGTATTCATCTTTCCTTTCCTGCAGATGTCGTGACTCTTATTATTATCTAAGGAATTCAGCACACACCTTAAAAACAGCATAGCATGCAACTCAGTTAACTAGTTGACCAAGCAAATGAAGTAAAAAAGACCTACAATGGTTTCCTTTGTGGGTGGGCGGGCGGTGGGTGAGCTAGCATTAATGCAGCAAGATCACAACACCCACTAACCTGTCTGTCAGCGCCGGTTACTGCAGATACCAGTTGACAAGAGACAGGAGACATGGACCACCTGAAGACGATTTACAACCACGCCTGCTTCAGGTGGTTCAGAATATTTATCTTTGAGCCCTTCAAGTATTATTTACCTTGTGACCCTAGCTTCAATGGAATCTTGACCTCTACTTGGCTTCCACCTCACCTTCAGATCTCCCCTGTGTTTGTTAGGCGCCTCTGCTTAATCGGCCTGGTCCTTGTTTGTATACCTAAGACTTTGGCATGGATCCTCCCCTAGTGCTTCGCTACTGTGTCTTCCTGGATTTTACCCTTGCTTCCCTCTACACCATCTCAGACTGCATTTACTTCCTTGTTTCCTAGACTGCCACAGCGCCATGTCTCTCTGTGTGTGAACAGCGCTGCTCAGCTTCTCCGTGCCCAAGCAGCAGTTTCCCTAGTCTGCGCTCTACTCTGCAACTCTACTCCTTATAGATCCACAGCTAGTCCTTCCACAATAAGTGTATAATTACATAAAACAGCAGAAAAACTAAATACAAAAACAATGTCCAGGTACTAAATGCTTCATAAATGAGAACAGAGAACAAGTCAACTTTGGAAACGCACAATTCATGTCCAAAATCTGTGATAGTTATAACAGTATAAAACATGAGCAAAAATTCTGCAGCCATGACTGGAGGTCCTCAGTGTAACTGTAGACACTTGGGCAGGTAATGTATTAATTATTTAACTAATTAAAATATTCAGGCATTCAGACAATGAATAATCTGATGTGAGTTGTAATTATTTTTTTAACTGTTTCTTATGAAATGTATCAGGGAGAGACCAAGGTTTTTGTGAAGAGTCTTAGGGAGAGATTGAAGATTTTGAAGCCAGTAGGCAACTTAACTGCCTGATAGATGAATCTGAGATTTAGAAGTCTCGTATGAAGCTCAAAAAGTCTTGACATGCCTATCAGTATTCCTATTATATGACACCCTGCACCAGGGTGCGTCACAATTTCCAAACTTTGAAGACATGACGGTAGTCATTCAGCCTGGTTTGGAAGAAAGACTGTTGGAATAAAATAAAGCACAAAGATGTGGTGACCCATTCCTGTATTCATGAATGTTTCAAAGCTCTACCACATTAAAACAAGCAGTTTGGTCAGGTGCATAATAAAGATCTTCATTAAGAAGAGTGTGAAAATCAGACATTAAGTACTTTTTAAGTACTTAAGTAGTTTTTATGTTTAATGGAAAAAAATGAATTATTTACAGAAATTGTATTTAAAATTGAAGGACACCTATAAATGTGAAGTAGTCAGATAAATTAAATTAAAATGACCTACAGTGGCTATAAAAAATGTTTACAACGAATTGTACCTACACCAGTTACTATATCTTTTTGTACTTACAATCGCAAGATTTTTTTATTATAAAAATATTATATTTTCCAATTATAATTTTTTGAAAATCTTGAAGGTTTCTGACTTTAACATTTTCTCAATGTGTTCAGCCTTCTCTGTCACTGTAAATAAAAAAGCTTCAAATTACTTTGATGTAATGTAAGCAACGTTTAACCCCAAACACATTTGATTAACACAGTTTGGATTTTGTAAGATTTATACAGCTAATCGAGCAATTGGAACAATACACAAGCATGTACTGACCTTTTGTATTGATTGAATGCCCTTTTCATTTAATCTTCACCAAAAAGCTTATTAGAGGGTTTTATATTCTTTTATGCTTAATATAAAACCCTCAGTGTGTCAGCCCTTGCACTGTCAGGGGGATTTTGGTGAGTCACAGAGACAGTAGCTTGGGTAAAGCAGATTTTTTAATAATATAACAAACTCATTGAATCGCTGTGTCACGTTTAATAAGCTCCCAAAGGAGAGGTGCATAAAACAACAACAAAAAGATTAAACATGTATAAGGGGACAGAAGACAAAAACAAGCTGTCTCTAAGCTATGTACATTGTCCATTTGTTATGTTTCTGATCTAAACTTAAAAGGACAAAGAGAGTGCAATTGCATTTTAATATTTAATAATGTTTTAGTTTCTTGTGTATTTTAGTTCCTCACATTTGACTCCAAATATATCACTGAAACAACTCCCAGCCTATAAATTGTGTGTGACCTGTCCATATACACACAGTACCTTCAATAAGTATTGGGAGATTACATTTTGTTTTAAATCCTGCTTGAAAACAACAACAAAAAAGCTGTTTATAGTACACCAGAGGTCTGCATTAGCTTTGTCTAGTATAGCGGTTACAGAAAGGAGGAAGCAATTTGCACAATTGTAATACTGATCAAAATTCTAAATGTTTGCTCAATTTTGAGCAGGCTCAAAAAAGGCTGTTTTTTTACTTTTATTCAACATGCTAATTGAATTTAACAATTTTATTTTTTATGAAATAAATTAAATATAATATATTTTTTGTAGAACAATATATTTGAATATGAATTTTTAGAACATGTAGGTGTATGCAATAGTAATGACTAGATACTGAAAAAAAATCTTCCTTTCTTTTAAAATCTTAATTTTACCATCACATATGAGTAACATCATCATAAAAGATGAAAAATAACTAAAGGATATTGTATGATATAAACGTAACCCTAATACTTGTCTCACTTTTGAGAATTGCTGTGGAAAACAGTATAGAAACCAGCATGCTGACAAAGATGATCATCTGATTTTTAAATGAAAAAAAAAGTAATGTAAATGCTTGCTTCTTCTGCAAAATCCACCACTTTTAGTATGGAACAGTATTACAAAAGTATCCAATTACCTGATGTTTTTCTTTGCCAGCTTCACTTGCGGATCTGTACAATTTTGTATCCATAGAAACAAAGGGTAATGGTTGCCCTCTGTTCCCGGACAATGCAGGGCTCCTGGCAATTATGAGCTCCACAGAGGCTTTTTTAAAACATTCCCTGGGTTTCTTTTTCAAAGTGGTATTTTTTTCAGTGGTACGGCTGGTTCATAGTTCTCGCAAGTTGAGTGGGAACTTTAAGTTCTCTAAGTGACAGCATGGGTTTCCTGCCACAGTCCAATGATATCCTGTTCTGGTTAACTGGCAACTCTATATTATCACCTGTAGGTGTGTGTGTGAGCGAATGAATATTTCTGTACAGTGTGATGGACTGGTGTCCCAGCAGGGTTATATCTTATTTTGCATCTATTATCTACCAGGTTAGGACCTGGCTCATTATAACCTTGCATTAGACCCAACTGTTACTGAGAACAAAGAGATTGAATTATTTTATACTTATTTGTGGGAGAACACAATTACCAAACATATGGAAGAACATGAGAATGATTACAAGTGAGAGGAGGTCATTCAAACCATGTAACTTATTTGGGTTTTAGTAGGTAACTAATCTGAGAATATGATCCATCTGTTTCTTGAAAGAAGCCAGTATTAAGAAGATCCCCGGCATCTTAGGGATAAAAGTTATGTTTTCTCAATAAGTAGTCAGAAAACTAATCTAGGGCATAGGTGTTTATATTTTTATAGGAAGCAATTTGCATTTAATTGCTTAAGTGTTTAGAATGTAGAACCTAATCTCTCAATCCTGATGTTATGAAACACCACCTTAATAAGGCAAATTGTCTCTTATTATAAGTGACGTATATCTGTTACACAGTCAATTAATTTAAAAAATAAAAGGAGGAAGACTACAGCCATAATCAATAAAGCTTGGTACGTACCAGGAACAGTTTCATAATTATTTTTAAAGCACAAATTGCTTTAGCTTTCTCAGACATGAGTGCCTGTATACTAAATGTGTACAAGCACACATTTAGTATCAGTACTCAGTGATGGATATAATTGAAATTCTGTGAAAATACCCTGAAATTTTAATGAAGGAAGAAGCACATTTCTACAAATGCTAATGATGACTTTTTCCTTTCCACTTCAACTAATGCTTGAATAACACAATTAAAATGCTCAAAATAAAATAAATAAAGGACTCCTGTCCACTGCATAAAAAATAAACTCCTGACTCCAAAGTTTCCAACTTTGAAAAAATATTTCACTTTCCAAAAATATTCTGTGCAAGTTAAATTTTATTATAGGTACTCTCTGCTCGAAAATCATTATACTGCTACTGAGGAAAAAATGTGAATAATTAAACAGTGCAATTACAGCAAAATGTAATATAATGCATTTTGTGATTGTTAGAATGTGAGTACATATGAATCAGTATTTTATACAAATTCTACCTGTCTAAATTAATATTTCAGTATATAGTACTTGTCAAATTAAAAATTTGACTTGAAATTTAAAACGTTCTTGATTCCAACTATCCATTGGCTGCAGGGTAAAAGTCTCTGAAAAAGAGAAGTCGTCATCAAGTACTGGTTGTATACTAACAAGTAAGTGAAAGCTTTAGCTGCGAAATTGCCTAGGCGTTGTATAATTCTGATCACATCTGTATGAATATACAGTAGGTATGCATGCATATATAATTTTTGTGCAACTAACTGTTCTCCTGGAACCAAAAATGATCATTTAAGACAACCCAATCCAAAAGAACTGAATGAAATCAGTCTACAATCAATTCAAAAAGTTATTATTGATGAGCAAAAAATATGCTGGAAGATTTGGTACAGCGATTCTTTAAGCCCAAATGAATGCATGCATATAATTTTTGTATTAACAAGATGAAAGTTAATATTTATATACAGTCTATTTTTTGATATGCTGTAAAACAAGGCCATTCTGAACTCTGTGTTTACATCAGGTATAAGGCATTATTGTAATTCTTCAACTCCAGGCCTAAAACTGGGTGAGGTCACACCTCCTGTCCTTGGGGTCAGCCATCCAACAGAATATCTAGTTTTCTAGTTTCTTCAAGTTATAAACTGCTTTGCACCTGGGACGAGGGTTATAATGATCATAAGTCTTGACAAGACAGGTTTAATCCTTCTCTCCTTCTCTTTATCTTCTGAAAACCTAGAAATCATAAACCTTGCTCCACTGAGCATTGTGAAACTGCCACACCACTTCTTTTTTCACCACATACAAGGTGAAAATAAGATAAATGAAGTAATCTTTAATGAAAATGAATGAATATAATCCATAAGCTTGAAGAAAAACAACTTGCCAGACTATTCTTCTTTGGGAACCAACACTGTAAAAAGTACTACTTGTATTTCTGGAAAAATGCATTTGTCATATCAACATAGAGAGAAAATCTCGATTTCTTCTCTGATGCATTTGCATTATGGCACTATTTTCTCGAATTAATTACTGCAGTTGGAAAGGAAGTAAAATCAATGGTCACTCAGTCAACAGAGAGCGGCAAACCGAAACATAAACTGTATAATAATGTAAAAATTCTCTCTATATACATTAAAAACTAGCAAGAAGGTTGTTTTGATTGTTTTGAAATTAGAAACATATTTGTGCCTCTGTAGTATAACTCTGGCTAAATTCAAGGAGGTGTTTGGAAATCCGTTCCATATATTTTATAATATAGAAACAATATTAGATATTGGTTTATATTCAATAAAGTAGGTCTGACTCATTTTCTGGCATCAGCTAATACAACATTAGTCTCTTAAAGTCCATAGTTACATTAGTCTTTTTCTTAATTTGTGCTTAGCTGAAGAGCTTCATAACAGAACTCTAGTTATGAAAAGGATTTATAATGAATGCCAGTGTGTGCTATTTCTCAAAAACACCTCAGAAATAGCTAAAGGTTATTTATCATCACGGGAGAAAACAACAGCAAAATGTTCACAGCCTCCAGGCTAACAGCAAACTGGTGTCAGCTGTGGAACATATCTTCCTGTACTGACACAAAGACAGTCCTTTCACTGAAAGGTATTAAAATCACTGTTTTTATAGTTAGTGCAAAATACACCATTTCATTTCTTGATTCACAAAATGTGGTTCATCAGTTAAAATCTAAGAAGCAAGTTCCTACAATGAATTTCAAGACAAAATAATAAAAATTAATCACAAAGCTGTTTTTTTTTACATTTAGTTCACTTACTAGATATATGTTCTTGAGATACGTCTTGAGACAATCCTGTAATAGAAAACAATTAACTTTATGAACATGAAAGTAAAATACATGTGTATGAACACAGAATGTTTATTCATCAATGTCATACTGGGTAGCATGTGAGAAAGCAGCATTTTAATAGTTATTTCAAATCCCTCAGTTTCTTTTGCTTTCACAACCAATGTTTATGCACGTTTTCACATTCTTGAACTTAATCTGACTGATTTATACCCTAGCAAAATTCTTCTTGTCAACAGGTATCATTCAAATATAACATGATAAGTTGAGATGCATATGGTTAAAAAACTAATTCAGCCCTAGCACTAACTGAGAACAAGTCACCCCCTTAACAGTAAATTACTGAGTGTAAAGTACTTACTTGGAAGTAGATCTTTACAAAAATGCTGACATCTTTACTGAGTCAAACAAGAAAAATATTCACACGCTTGAGTCACATGGCGAAGACTTAGGTAAGACTAAGACCTCTGCTCCTGAAAATTGATTTAACCAAAAGTCTCTGGAGAACATGAAGGATTTCCTGTACCTCAGGAGTTCTCTCTCACAGATAACTGTAACTGATGCAGTGGTACAACACAGCCAAAAATGCACATTTGTACCTTCTTGAAGTCATGCAATACTGACAGCACTTCACGAAAGACTACTGGCTGGGACCTTTCCCTATGGAGAACGAGCAGACTTGCAATGACTTAGCACTTCAAAACCATACGACAGCGTCAGGGGGCAGAAAAGCGGCTACGGAACAGCTCGCAATTTCAGGATCACCCGTTCTACTCTGAAACACATCCTCAAACAGAAACAGAGTCTGTCTATCCTGGATTGGCCAAAGCAGCTGGTCATGGAAGAAAATCATCCCCAACTGCAAGGAAAACCAAGAGAGGTAGACATGCCTCAGACGGAACCAAAATACTAGTGATGCTTTAGAGCTGAACTGAAAAAGTGCACAACTGACATGGTTTATGAAAACATCAGAGAACTCTGAGATTTAAGTAGTGCAAATGATTTTTCTCTAAAAACTATTTAGTTACCAAAACATAATTAGATCAGGATTTTACCACTGAATTTGTGGACTACTATGTAATGTATACACTGAGAACTCTTAAATACTTTTCTGAAGTGCTGTAACGTGCATGTGTTCTGTACAATCAAGAATATTGGAATAAATCTCATTCATTATAGATTAATAAGGAAATCATTCTTAACACTGAAAACAAAAACAACAGCTTTAAATAGTTGGGGTTAAAACTTACGGAGGTGCATTAGATAGGATAGTTCTCCAAGTACCACTTCTAATCTCAGTGCACCATCGATAAAATCAGCAACTACACACTCTGAGGTCAGGTCCTGTAATATGCATAGATAGGTTAGTATTCACTCGCAAAGTAACGATCAGTTCAGTTTTCGAAAATATTCTTTATTCTTGTAACTACATTCCATTCACCAGGTGTATGTGGCATGTATTTACATTTGAATGGGTATAAGAAACCTTCCGATGTCATAAACCTTACTGTCTTCATTGAAGTAGTGATCTTTAGAGCATCTGCAGTTCCTTTCTTTCTCCACACCTTAACTTTCCCATCACTGCGCTAAAGGTTTATCTTCGTGTAATCTGTCTGTAATCCGCTTCTGGCTCATCTTTGCATTTCCAAGAAAAATTTAATCTGGCTTCTCAGCTCTTGGTGGTGATGAGAGGTTTATATCTTGCAGTGTAGCTTTTGAAATTCTGCTTTAGCAGTCTTCTGCTAAACTACGATTTTGAGGCCTCCACCTCTGCACTTGGGAATGTGCTGGTGAATTCACTGACCGCTGTTTAAGGGCTTTCCTTAACAAACTCTAATAATATTATTCAATAATAATAATAATAATAATGTATATTATTGACTGCATTATTGACATTGGAACGTATGCCCAAATTCTGTGCTATGGTTTTCTTGAATTTTCTTTTCTTTAAACTTTAATAATTGGCTGCTTTTTTAACAGAAAGGTTCATCTTGACTTTCAATTGTGGACTCCAAACACTAAGAAAAAATAGCCTACTTTAGCCTGAAAGCACAACATGCCCAAACATAAGAGTCCTCATGCAGCATCAACAGCAATTGCAAATGGTTTCTAAATTATAGTCAGTAAATAGTCATTGAAAATAATTTGAAAAATGCCTCATAATCTTTGTATATGTCTTTTTCAACATGGAACAACTGCAATGAGCTCTAGATGCAAAACCAAGTACGGTCTCTAGATGCAAAAAATAAAGGATCCATTACAGAAATGTTGAGAGAATAATAAGAAATGTACTCAGATCGCTCAAGACTGAAAAACAGAAATATAAAGAAATTTTGTGGATCACCTGTTATTTGCAGGACAAAATGGTAATTTATGGGAAAAATACTAGTCCTCCTTGTCAAATTTAATCGAACAACAAAACAGTAACATGGTATACAATGTTAATACAATGTGTTTTCAAAAGGCTCAATAATGCTGATCATGACAGAATTCCAGAACTGTAGCTAAAATCAGTTACTGTAAGCTACATGTGGGATTTGGATAATAAACTAATACCATAGTACCAAAGACCTGTAATGATCAATTATCTACTAAAAACTTGAAAAAATGAATGAAGTAAAGAATGGTATCCTCTACTTTGCAGCCATTATTATGTATTAGAATTAGAACTTACATTTTTATCAATCTGCATTCTGGAACAGTTAGTAAAACCTTAAAACATGTAAACAGAGCTTTCAGATAACACAAAAAAATGGGGAGATATAAAACCTTTAGAAACAGGGTTTCCAGCAAAGCTTATAATTACACTAAAAAGTTTTAGAGATAAGAAAGAGTGCGTAATATTCATATTGCCTTGAACAGACTTTGATTCCAGCCTTTAGGAAAGTGTCTGAGATGAGGCCCTGTGATAAGCAGAATGTCCTGACACCAACTAGGACCTCATAAATAGCATCCAATTAGAATTATCATCCAATTTCCAATTCTGCCCAAGACTTTCTCTTCAACAAGTGAAATCTTGCGACTTGTGAACTGTAATTTTCAATGAATTATTTGTATATTATAACTAATAATTATTTGTTACTCCAATTAAATTAATACAGCTGGAATACCATTACATTCAGTGTTACAGCTGCACCATGTGAAGTGAAAGAAGAGTTTCTCCTCACTTTTTATCTCATTTGCAGACTGAACCAAATTCACTATTTTGTGCACAAACTGTTGGAAAGCCACCTACGATCGAATCTAAGTTGATTTCTATCCATGCTTGAAAAACCGAGCACAAACTTTTTCTGTGCCATTGGACATCTTGAGCACAGAGTTAGTGGAAGAGGACTGGACAAAGTTTTAAGTGTTATGCACACAAAGACACATTCTGTTCAATATGTCATTTAAGGGGTAAACACCCATATACTTCTCTTAGAAACAGCAAACTGTAGTACTGGAGTTTGACAGTTGGTTAGATTTTTGATGCAGGAATCCAGTCAAATATAACTGTTGTGGAATGGCATTTTCCCTCAGAAGTAAATGAGGGTGAGACCAGAAGCTGCAGGTAACTGTATCCTGTGTATTTATATCTTCTAATTTAACAGTAACACCACCCATCACTTGCCTGAGATTTCTAAAATAAAAACACAGGTCTCTCTGATAGGATTTTCAAAGCTCAATCCACCTGGCCAGCATGTTGTTTGTATGAGTATACATTCAATAACCACATCAGAAATCACAGAAATTAGACTATTATTCTAAACACATTTTTGATTAAGTTTAGTTCATGACAGTAACTGAAAACGTACTTGTCTTTGAGGATATAAACACTGATTAATTGTATGAGTGATTTAATCTACAAGGTTGACAACAATTGTTATAGTCAATGTATTATAAGTCTGATTTTATTAATATCTTTGCACCCTTGAGTGAATGATCAGCCATTTGTATCAAGGGAGACTGATTCGCAATTATATTGCTTTTGTTGTTTTGCTATGCACACTCTGTTGTCGTGTTAATAAAACTACACAGTATTTTTTTTTTAATCCATGTGCCTATACTGCTTTTGATCTTATTCAACTGGTTTCCTAGCTCTAATTGTTCTAATAAATTCAACCTTCACATCGCAACAGCAGCAAAGGAAAACCTACATTCAAACAGATCTTGATTCAGGACAAGGTTAACACCCACAAAATTAAACTTAATGCGGACAATATTTCTAAGTAGCAAAAACATATGTTCTATATATACGACTGTAGTAAAACAAATAAAAAAAGATTAACAGTTTATACTGATTCATCATTTTCCCCCAAACAATTTAGAAATGCAAAAGAGGCAAACAAAATGTTACACTATGTAAATAAAAAACATTTGTATCAAAGCTAGTTATGTGAAAATGGTGAAAATCATTGGTGTAATCTTGTTTATAGAGCTGTTGCTGACTGAGAGCAGCAAGCACTTCTTTATACAAAGGATTCTGGGAGTCTAGAATAATGTTATTGAAGTCGGTACTCTGGGATCCTTAAGGTAACAGTGGGTTGAGACCCTCAGACTGCTTAGTTATTAGCAACCATGTGAGCCAGATGAGGCAAAAGGCCTCTCGCTCGTAACTTTTTCACAGATATTGTGTTCTAAACATGTAGCTGATTCCAATTTAGCATAAAGCCTTTGTCTACTGAATGAAAAGTAGAATGACATCTTTAATAAACTGATATGACAAATAATTATTGACATGTTAAGGCAGAAGATCAATAATAACAGTAATAATAACAGAGATTTAGAATGCCTTTTCAAACATTCAAAAGAAAACAATTTTAACACTTTCAGTTGAAAGAAAAACAAATAAAAACGGCTTCTTAGCTGTAAAAATTGTCATACCTTTTGCTTTGTATATACAACAATAGTGATAGTTGTGTCTGTTTGGAACCAGTCATATCTGAAAAAAAAACAATATAAATTATTTTAATATACATGTTGAATACATACACACAACTATAGCTTAAGATAAAGGACTACCACTAAAGATTCTTGTATTAAACGTTTATCACTGGCTCTTTGAACATTTGTTGCTTGTTGTTTTAGCCTCTTAGTCCAGTTCAGCATTTTCTTTGTATAGCAATAGTACATTCTTCCTTTAACTGGCCCAGTTTTCATAGTCATTTTTGCTCTAGCCCATTCACTTTTTTGTCATGTCTCATGATGTAACACCAAAAGTACAGTATATAGGTATGCATATACGGTATATGTAGCCAATGACTGCACAGTCATCTGAATATTTCTTCCATTCAGGCCCTGTTGTACATCCATGTCTCACAGTACAGCACTAAGACTTTTCTAAGGAGGAACAGGCATTTTTCAAACTATACCCTGCCAATTTGGAAATATCAATAGTTTCTTTACAGCTTAGCTAATTTCAAGCAACTCTTCTACTTCAGAAGGTGAATAAAGACTGACAGGGGAGCTTTCTTCTCCTGTTGACCTACCAGATGCAACACAGTCTGTCTCCTGTGTACCTTCAAGACTTACTATCCTTATATATATCAGCATGCTCACTTGTTTGGCTGGCTCTAAGCTCCTCAATGTTCCAACGACATCACATTGTAAGTTAGGGGACCGAGCCTTTTCTGCAGCCACTCCTAGTCCTTGAAATACACTCCTTGATCATTTTTAAAATGCTATACATCTCACTTCAAAATTTACTTGTCCAGGTGACACCAATGCTGATGCTTTTCATGTTTTACTTAACTGTCTGTCATAAGCTCAATTTTCAACAACCTAATCAAGACAGCTGTTATTAGAGTCTTACTAACAGCTTTTCCTTCTGTCAGCCCTGAACCTGCACTATGATGCTGTGTTGCCTGTGGTGTGTTAAAAGATGAGAGGTTTGAAGGTAAGTGGGTTAGTCTAAGCTCTCGAAGTCTGCTTACACTTCTGCACTTTCCCCGTGTGGGGTCAATTAATTAGTTACAAAATGCCCAAACCCTTTACCCCTTTTCATCAGGAATTCAAATTAAATCAGAAATTTTAAACCCCCTTTAAAACATATAAAATACAGTATTTTTGTGGTTTTAAGAGCAACATTTTTGTTTTATGCCATTTCAATGCATTTACATTTTACAGTTTTCTGTTTTATTACATAATGCAATTCTTATATTTTTGTATGTAAACACCTTTTAATTGCTTTGATGTGAAGAGATCAAATTACAGAAGAATTGTTTGTTATGTGACTCCACTTTTAATGTAAATAATGTTGTTGAGCGCTACAAAAAAGCGTGAGCTTTCTAAAGGAAGAAAAATAAGGCCAAATCCAGATTAAGAGTGACCTTTCAGCTCTTAACTTCCAATCTTTTCAAAGTAACTGCAATGTCAGTCAATTTACTGGGTTTGTAACATAATATGAATGACCTAAGATTTGTAGAGCTTTTGTTTCCTTCAGAAATAGCACATATGGTTTGTTATATTAAACTGTAAAATAATACAGGCAGCAAAACTTTCTTGAATAGAAATACAGTAAAAAATGAATTTGTGCACTAGAAGACTCAGCAAATGAGATTGGTCCAAGTCTGCATTTCTGCCATTACATTTTGGAAACACTTCAAATTTCCAATTCTTTGATATTAAAATTTACATGACATCACAGTAAACAACTTTAGTAACTTTAATTTCAAAACAAGTAGCTTCAGTCTTGAAAAGATTGTCTTATTTTTCCCACTCTTTTCGAGCTCTGGTTTCCATAATAAAAGGGAATGACCTTGTTTGATTGAATGTTTTATTTCTATTATTCCTCTCTCTCCTCAGAGTCTATTGGAATAGACACCATTTTAGAATTTCAAAATTCATATGAAAGGTGAAGTGACTAAATTCTCCAATCTACAGTGTAAAACATCTGCAAGGAGCTTTTGCCAAACAAACTTTTCTTTCCTTTTGTTTTGAGTCTATTGTTTGCTTTAACCTTGACTAGAACCCTCCAGATAGGTATTTGCTTTAAGGAAGCCTGGTCATGCCATATAGATTTTGTACAATAAAACAGTAATTAGAAGTTTAATTAAAATATATTAGCATAGGAGATCTAGACAGAGAGCTTTATCAATAGACTTGTTTATAAACTCTCTTATTGCCACCCGTAGGCTTTTAAAGGCTTACTGCTCCTTTGCACATATACTTCTCAAAAACGATATACAAAAAAGGCTTTTTTTTTTTGGTGGGATCATTCAATTTTTCTAAAAATAGTTTGTGAAAATACTGTGATTAATGGATGAATGGTTATTTATTCATCACTGGTGTATTTACATGGATGAGAGGCCAGATACCCTCCAGTCCACAAGAGGGTACCATGGAATCAGGCCGGCAGCTGTCCAATTACTGTTTTCCAAGCTTTATCTTCTGTCCTAACTTTTTATTTGAATACTTCTGTCCTGAATCTGGGTGTTGCTTTGCCTCTGAATGTACTGTAGGTGAGTAATAATAGCTGCAGCTAACTAAAGCGAACCACCAAACAGTCTGACAACAAAATGTGAAGGCCATGCAAAGGCATCTCATTACAGAGAGCAAAATGGATTCACATATCAGTACATATCTTTAGTAAGGATGGCCTTCACTTGTTCCAGGACTTCTAATTGCAATACTAGCTTACTGGCTCTTTTTTGAGTTTGTACGTATGTCTGCCTCTACAATGCTTCCTCTACAAAGCATCCATGGTGTTAATGGGCCAACAGTGAGACACAGTCAAAGCCCTGTGGCACAGGGCTCCCCTTACAGTGGTTGAACCATAATTTAGGAGTCTTTAAGTAGAAACTTAGAGGGAGGTAGATTTTGTTTTGTGTTTTATTTTAAAACTAAGACTTGTTCACAGACAATGATTTAAGACAGATTTTAATGATACCGAATATATGTCTGCTTAAAAGTAATTTAATTATTATTAATAATGTGGCAGTAAGCTCTAACACTGACATTGGGAACAGCTGTCAGTTAATAAAAGATCATGTCAGCCAGCCATGAGGATATTAAACAAGGTGAAACATTCAAAAATTACGCTACTTATGTGTGGAAGATTTATTTTTTCAATTAAGTATTTTTGTTAATCTTATGCATTTGGGAATCTGTACGTGTTTTAATGTTGGAATGAAATTTTTAACCTTTTGACTACTGTAAACGTAATTATAAAAGATATGTTCAGTATGAAGAGCAGCAGCTGCTTAAAGTTTTCTACATATAGAACAAACAGCTCCATCATTAAAATCCATCATAACTACATACACTGTTAATGTCTGTAAATTACATTTTTCAGGGGTTATGAATAAAAGCTTAACTTATTAAGGTTGTGACAAATTGGCTGACAGTAAGCAAAATAATAGAGAAATCAGCATTTCCCAAATATGAAGTCACCATGGCAACAGATTTTTTTCTACAGTCCCCTGAACGTTAACAATTTCTTCTGTGAGTTTTTGGAACTTAGCAACCAAGTTATGACCTTTGATTTGCCACTGACATCAGAATTATGAAAACTGGCTTTGGATCATTGAGTTGTCTCAGTTTTTATTTCTCCTTTCTGTTTTCTAAAAATCTGCAAAAGAAAGCTTTTACAAAATCTTACACATGTTCAATGATACAATTTTCAGATGACCAAATGACCATCAGTTAACAGCTATCATCCACTGCAGGTTCTGTATTAGTCACAATGTCATTAGCTTGCTCGTGTCTAATCTTCACAGCACCAACAAAGAACCGTGATTCCTCCCATTTTCCTCAGATGAAAATGTGAAGCAAACCTACAGGGAGCACAATGAGCTCGACGACAATGTACCTCATGAATAAACTTGGGTCAAGACATGCACATATGTCTTTGCCAAAAAAAACAGCTCTCTGTTTCAAATTCTAATAAAACGTTTTGGTTGCATATTCAAACTGAGCATAGAAAAAAATTAAAATGTTGAAATCTAGAGCTCTCAGGTTTTCTTGAGAAAAACAAAGTATCTGAAACAAAACTTCATCAAATATCATAAACGGTAGTAAACAGAGAACAATAATTTAACAAAAGCACTGCTAAAGCTATTGGCAATTATAATTTTGTGAATAGGCATAATTCATTATTTACAAGTCACTAGTAAGGATCATTTGTGCATATCAATGTACATTCCATGTCCGGTTTTCTTAATAGGCTCACAATTGGCCAGATTAATAATCTACTCCTTTATCAAGTGTGAATTATGTAATATGCTACATCAGGCCTGATTGATGATCAGTTGTCTTAATATTAGAAAGTGAATCTTCATTTTACTATTACCGCTCTTTATTTATATCCGATGCCCTAATCCAGGGTGATTTAAAACACAGAAAATCTACTACAAATTTTACTCAGAGTAACTAAAATAAACAGTCATGTAAGATGTGCAAGTAAAATAAGGTCAAATAAAACTGAATTTATAAAATGACAAAAAAGCTCACAAATAGCTTGCAGTCATAAAGACAACATACTGTACATAAAGATGTACGCCTACTAAATACTGCTTGAAGAAATAAGAAATAGTATGACCTAACATTAAAAATGCAAATCATCAGTAGTTTAAACATTTAGAATCAGGTGTACTAAAGGATGGATTACACCTGTTTTACAAGCACTAATCTTGAAGCAAACAAGTGAGTAATGTTAGGTTCCATGTACTTATGAAATCTGGAAAGCATGCCTTAATTGCAATCAACAAAATTTTCCTTCTAGAAAAATTAAAACCTCTACTCTGCCTTAACTGCAGTAAGAGATAGTATCTTCTGCAACAATGAGGGATAAGAGGATGGGAAACATGAGACCATAAAAATGCCTACAAGAGAGAGGAGGCCATTCGGCCTACCTAGCCTGCTTGGATGGTAGTACTTAATTCATCCAAGGGCGTCATCCAGGATGCCAGTAAAACTTCCTTCAACAACAAACAGTAGGTGGTATTTCACATCCTCTCGACCTTCCTCCATGGAAGTGGAGACCAGAACAGGAACAGTTACAGACTCATCATACCATTACTAAGCTACATAATGATGTAAAACATGACCTGAAGACTTTCACTCTGAGAAGTCATCTCTGCAGTGGAAAAAGTAAAACTTAAATGCTTGTCTTTCTGGAGAGCTAACCTGCAATCATTTGTCCTTTCATTACTTACCTAGTGCAGAAGAGAACTCAACTATAATATCACAAAAGTCATACTAAAACTAAACATAAAAATGTACTTCAGACTATAGTAGGAAAATGAGATGACTGGAATGCTGTGGATTAAAAACTTTACCTAGGAGTGATGTCTTTGGAAGAAGGTTCAGGTTCTTCTACTATAGGGACACCTGAGAAAAGATAAAAGTGAAATTTTAAAGGTAGTGCTTGAATGTAAAAAACAGCAATTCCAAAGCCTACAGAACATCCATAGTGAAGACTCCAATTCTCTACTTTGCTTTTATAGGAAATTATGGATGAAGGACATGGTAATTTAAATGATCGGTGAGGTATTAAAATTATTAACTGTTCTGAAAATGTTTTAGCACATGGTAATAATCTATAATCATAAATGAGTCATACATGAATAAAACGTCTTCAATACCACAGAGTACTGCATTAAAAGTTTAAAAATAATTACCAATTACGGGTTGCTTCTGTCCCTTTGCACTTGAAGAATCTGTAAAGAAAAAAGTCAAATATGATTGTGTTATGTAAGCTCACACTAGAAGACTGCCGTTATGAAACCCCTATTACTAGAATAAATCAGTAATTAACTATATTCAAAGCCAAAAATTGTAAGATTGTAAGAATATAAAATATGCTCTTATATTTTCTTAAATAAAAGCATCATCAAAATAAATGCTTTCCATTTTACATAAATATATTTTTACAATTTTAAAATATGAACAGTAAAAAGCCCCTAATGAATTGAATACTGATAGAATTCAAAACTTAAACATGTCCAACTTCAATAATTTACATTTCCAAGTGTCAAGTTGCTTAATTTTGAAACACAATTTCATATTCATTGAGAACTGCTCTGCAGCTTGGGTAGAAAAAAGCTGCCATTCCAGACCAAAGGCAATCTTATTTTACAAAGCAAGTCAAGTCTTGTGTCCCATTATAGAAAGGTTGTGATAGTGTGGAACAAGCTACCCAGCCATGTGGTTGTATAAATAGTTAAATACAAATCAAAGGCCACGAGTGGAAACTATGTGGAAATGCATTTAAAACTGAGAACAGGAGGCAGTTCACACTTTACACAAAGGGAAATCAACACCACGGCCTCCATCAAGTAATGTGTGTCTGAGATCCTTAACAAGGATCAACAAGCTAATTATATATCCACTGCATTTATGTTTGCTCCTCCACCAGGGTGTTGTAATTATTTTATTTTTCCTAATAATTATCTATTTGTTTTTCTCTTGAATTTTGTGGGTTGCAAGGTCACATTAAAGACGGAAAAATGTCTGACATGATTTATCTTGATATCTGGCTTTACATCACAAAAACCTGCAATTTCAAAAACGGTGTGTAGACTTTTTATATCCACTGTAATTGCAAGAAAGCTGGTCAGCTACTCTTCCTACGAGTCTAGCATCATGCCTCGAACTAAGGAAACATCACAAGAATTGAGGAAAAAGGTAGTGGATGCTCATCAATCTGGGCAAGGTTATAAAGCCGTTTCAAAAAGACTCTGACTCCATAAATCCACTGTTAGACAAACAGTATACAAGTGGGGGGCATTTAACACATGGCATCCCTGCCATGAAGTGGACGTCCTCCTAAAATTTCACCCAGGGCCACAAGGAGAATAATAAAAGAGGTAAAAGGTAATCCTAAAATAACATCCAGAGATCTACAAGCCTCCCTAGCTGTCTCTGGAATAGTGGTGCAGAGATCAACAATAAGAAGACCCCTGAACAGAAATGCCATCTATGGAAGGGTCGACAGGAAGAAGCCTCTTCTGTCAAAAAAGAACAAAGCTGCCCCTATGAAGTTTGCCAGAGACCACCTGGACAAGTCCGAAGAGTTCTGGAAGTCTGTTCTCTGGACAGATGAGTCCAAAATTTAACTATTTAGGCACAACAAGAGGGCCCATGTTTGGCGAAGAGCCAACACAGCCTACCACCAACAAAACCATATCCCTATTGTCAACCATGGTGGTGAGAGTGTCTTTGTATGGGGCTGTTTTTCTTACTCTGGCCCTGGGCAACTTGACATCATTGAGGAAATCATGAATTCTGAGAAATATCAAGGGATTCTTGAGAAAAATATCAGGCCATCAGTTCAAAAACTCCAGCTGGGCACAAAGTGGATGTTTCAACAAGATAACGATCCTAAATATTCAAGTAAGTCCACTAAAGAATGGCTTAGGAAGAAGAGGTTCCATGACCTGGAATGGCCAAGCCAAAGCCCTGACCTGAATCCTATTGAAATGCTGTGGCAGGACCTGAAGAGAGCTGTTCATGCAAGACATCCTTCAAACCTCACAGAGCTGGTGGAGTTTTGTAAAGAGGAGTGGGGAAAAAATCCCTCCAGCAAGATGTCAGAGACTGATAATTGGTTATAGGAGGCAACTGTGTAGTTATTGCTGCTAAAGGAGGTGCCGTAACTGCTAAAGTTATTGACCGATTCATTTGATTTTGCACACAAGAATACCTGGTGATTTGTTAAATATCACAGTCTAATAATCTATGAGTTCGAATCCCTTTTTATGTGTGGGAAGTCTTTATTTAGGACATTCATTCAATATATTCATTAAGAGTTCAAGTTCATATATCTTTATAATATCTAAAATAATGACCACTTTGAAGGGCTCACAAACTTTCAAGGATGACTTTATGCAGTTTCAAAGTAGAAAGTTAGTTTATTTAGCAGTTACAAAAGACCCATAGCATAGGAGATTGATCCACCTGTATGTTTTATATACTATATATGTATACATATGTATTTTGACTACATGGTATACAGTTTAAATTCTAAAAACTAAAAACAAGACTGTGGTTAAATTATTACATTCTGCCCAGTAAATTACGATTTAACATTAGTTTATTGGGTTAAGAACTAGGCTATAAAAAAGGTCATTATAAAACACTAAATAGCTGAAAATTGTCATTAACTGAATGTATTTTACACTTTCCATTTCACTTTCACTCCAGTGAGACACCCAACTACAGCATGTCTTTTAATTGTTTCTTCAGGACAGGCGGTAAGTTGTAAATGTATTTGAAAGACAGAGATAACCAACAGATTATCTAACCTAGATGGTTAATTAAAATCACTTATCTACAGGCAAGGCAGTTAATCCATTTACAGTTTACAATAAAGCTGAAATTTTTTAATTACATGCAAGCTGTAACACAGAAATGCAATCTCCTGAAGAGTAATTACCAAAAGTCACTTGTCAAAATGTTCAGTCATCTTAGTCTTGATTTTCTAAAATACAGTAGGTAAGCAAATAAATTACATCATCAAAAAATATAAAGGAGACCTGTCATCTTTTGCTTCCCTGATTATTGCTTTTGCTTCAAGATTATTTGAGAAATAAAATAAATTAAAATAAAGCCAACTTCATTTCCAAATTTTAGGGCTATAACTTTATATTTTTATTTTAATCGTATTGCCCTTGTGTTGTTCTAACTGCCCGAATACAGAGTCATACCTAACTCAATCAGAGCCACTGTCTGACAATCTCAAACCTCATGGTACCCATTGAATTCAGAAGTGCTAATCAGCTTTTATTATAAAGATATCCCCCAGGTGATTTCCTTTCCATAAAAGAAGGTTTGGGTAACATGACTGAGCTGCCATGCAACAACCATTGATGAATATAACATGATGAGTCTCTTAAAGTATAATAACATTCTTAGCTCTCAAGTTTAAAATTAATTTAATCCTGTCTCCTCAAGTAGCAAAAACAAAAGGCATTAATTATATCCAAGGAAAGACACGATTATAGCCTTTATTTTGGACTATTTCATTTTCATTAACAAACATTTATTTTACCACGTGAAAATAAGTAGTGCTGGTACAGACAACAGTGTTCAGCCAAGCCAGAAATCCTCAGGAACAACACACACCTGAAACAACTACACTGTGAAGCAGCTGAACAACTTGAAAAGTCAAAAGGAGATTTGAACTTCAAAATGTGGAGAAAAGAGATTTTTGTTCAGCTATGATCTGAACTAAATGAAGCACTCTGAGTCAATACAGACAAAATTAACTTTTCCAGATGAGTTACACAAAACATCAAAAGTAAATATAAAAGCCGTTTTAAGAACTCAATACTTCCGCTTATTGTTCTCATTGCTAAACATTTTAGTGACCAATTTTAATATGCCTTTTCAAAGCTACCAAAATGTGACGGAGAGAAAATAACCCTTTACAACCATTTGTGAAGATGACATCACAGGCATGCTTTGACTTTGACTGAGAGATAGGAGCAGAACTCCAGGTAGAAAAGTAAGGTGAAAATAAACTGGACTGTAATAGGAACTTTCTGCAGATATACCCCATTACATTTCAGAAATATGATTCACCTACAAATAGTCTTAATGAAGACTGAAAAAGCAGTGGCTTGCCAGTTACCTGCTTCCATGCTTGGTATATGTATTAACATGAAATTCATTGTAACTTTAGGAGTTGCACTTGAACACTCGTTAACATTTTCATTTACAGTTGGCGTTTATATTAGCAAACATGCAAGCATTTCCTTGTTTTCTAATGGGGCCATTTTTGGGGGTTTTCCGATTGTACATGCATACACCAATAATTTACAATGAAAGAAAACACTTGACCTGTTTTCACTTTAAGATAAAATAACCCCAAAATGGAGATTGGCCCTTCATCATAACTTACCTATGGGGCATTTTGGAGACTGTTGTCTGGATAGACAGCAAATTCCACTGAGCAACAGTCTTTCATTATTCAGTGAAGCACGACACAGACAGCAGATGAGGCCATTAAAATTCTGCATGCAATGCTGACAAGCTACCGAGACCTTGCATGGCCTTCACGTCATAGCAAATTCAGTTTTACTTTGTGAATCTTGTTATAAAAAACTTTTGATAAAAGAAAACCTTTTATGGTCCCTTAAAAAGAATATGCCATTTACATCATGCAAGGTACTAAACAGCCCACCTTGAAAAAACAATAAGCTGCATCCAGTACCTGCTTGAACTTTACCATAATGAAGAAATGTGCTCTCTTCATTAATGTTAGAATATTTAAATTACAGAAATCTGCTGTATGCAGGTTACACCAATGTTTCAAGAACTTCACCAAACCTAAGAAATGCGGTTTTACTTAAACATCATAACGACACACTATTTTTTAACTGTAATGTTTAAACAATTGGTCTAACCTGAAGGACACATTTGGGCATTCAATAGACTTGGGCAATTTCAATACAGTAAAGTGTTTTCAATACAGCTAAGTGTTCGTACTTCCCATTAAAATACCCTATTCTGTAAGTTTTTTAACAATTTTAACTTTTTTTTTATAAAGAGCTTTGAATAGCCACTTTTAAAGGCACTATATAAAATAAATGTTGTTGTTTTATTAATAATTGGCATTATATCAATGTGTAAACAACTGTCTCTTATCCGATCACCTCACCTGAGGCTGTCATAATGGCCAAAGATCTAGGTGATCAAGGTGTTAGGTGATACTCACCATTAACATACACTAAACTAATTATTAATCATTAAATCACATTTAATAATAATAATATCATCATTCCCAGTGAAGTCAATAAGCCAGCTGTTTAAGTAAACAGGTTTATCGATACACTCTCCATTAAGCTTACAGTACGTATATAAGTTTTACTTTATTTTAACACTAACTAGAAAGTAGTAAAGAAAGGGGAACGACTTTTTGCAGTGTGTTTTTATTTTTATTCTTCGTTCTTTGTGTCATTAAAAAAAAAGAGACAAAGCCAGTTAGTTTTGTCCTAACAACAAAAAATGTTAACTGAATAAAAAGCTATATACACCCTCCCTTAATTTATAAAAATCTAATATCTACAGATATATTACCTTTAGATCCTGTGCTAGGTTTCACAGCCATTCTGCCCACAAGACACTCCTTTAGCATGGATTCGTAATTAACCCAGCGGTGCACCTAGAACAAAATTAAGACAAGTGTCTTACACATACACAGAGCACTATGAGGAATATTACAGTTATAAGGGCAACACCTAAAAGAACAAAAAATACTTAGGTCTAAAATCAAGTGTGAAATCAGAAATCTTCTCTTCTGTGTTTAATAAATTATTGAGAGCCATATGAATGAATCATGTGAATGTTTACGATATCAACCAAACATAAGGAATTGTGCTAAAATGGAAGGCGGCCTGCTGCCACTGTAAAGATTCAGTACTGGTAGTGGTGCTTTCCTGAAGCTCATGTAGACCTGGGAGCGATGCGGTGCGAAGCTCGTTAAATGACACCGATTACTTACAACTGTAACGTACAGTGGAAAAAAAAAGGCAGCACCCATAAATCAGAAGCCAAGTGTGCGCTCTCCTGCCAGCATGAGGAGAGTCTGCTTGTGCGGGTCTGATCGGGTGACGCACCTGATCGAACAGGTCTGTGCCGTCTGCTCCCGCTGCCCTCATCAGCTCCTGCTCTCCCCCCGGGTGGTACTCCATGTAGGCACTCACGTTGTACACCAGGCCTGCAACAGTGAAGGCTTCTTCAGCATGTTAACCAACCGACATAAACTCACTTACTAAAAGACATAATGGAGGGAGCTAATGAATGACACCTCTAGAGAGCTGTGATGAATGAAATTATCTAATTATGAAATTATGAAATTCGGGAGTGGAAACGCTCAAAACACTGTTGGCTTTTGACTAATATTCCTCAACATTGATTCCGTGGGATCAATGCTCTCAATGTCCTTTTCTGAAAATAAACCACGCATATTAAGTTCTTATAAATCATAAACATGAATGGATTCAATACTCATTCTCTTGTGAGAAAAGAGTAAAGAGGTTTTTCTTCTCTCAGTTTAGCACTACCGCTATTAAAGTGAAAATATGCCATCTGCTGTTGAGAAGGGAAATTGCAGGGATTCAGGGATTGCAGGGATTCATTCAGGTGGCTTGCACACATCTGTTAATGGTGAGCACCATCACAAAGTGCTGGACAAGACATCAGTGTGCTGCTTTCCACCTCAAAGATGAAATAACATCTAGTCACGGGAAATTCTTGTTCAAAAATCATTTTGAAAAACTCAAATGGCAGAATTCAACTTATTTCCTTTATTATAAGGGGTTCACACACAGGCCTGCACGAGTGTATTTTCTCTGAACGCTTATCCGCTATTGTCATTGAAATACTGAGAAAACCTTCAGAATTGAGGACTGAAATATACAGGAGTTCGCTACCACTGTGTTTAAGTGTGTTATTCTGAAGGCGGTCATGCCTTTATGAAAATGAAAGGTAATACAAACAAAATCCACACAAAGAAGTTGCTGATGTAAAGCCTATTTACAACACTTTCTTACAGGAAACAAGAGGTGCAAAGAATAATGAGCATTTAAGCTCTACGCACTGTTAACAAATACGAGTAATTGATTCATATAGGACATACACACATATACTTCATTTTCAACACAGAGAAGCCAAAAACCATGAAAAATGAAAATGTCTCCAGGTCATGATGAAAAATATTATGAAGCAATTCAGCAGATAATTAATGACAAATACTTTATTTCTATTATGACTGTAGCTCCTTTTTAAAGGCAGTGATAAATTGCTGCCTGAATAAAAATGTGCTGTCTTGTGTTCACTTTAATAAATGTAGCTTTTAAAGAAGAAGATTAATTGCTGTTTAGAAATCAATGATATTTTGTACAAAACCTGCATCAGGACAGTACACGAGGCCGTGGGTTTTAAAATACAAACACAGCAAGGTCTCTCCTCACAGGCCCTGTAACAGAACAACATGAACCTTTGTGCTGACACATTTGTGCTATACATACAACTGTTTTAAATACTAACAAAATTCTATATTAATCTTAGAACCCTGGGGGTATTCTGCATTTTTTTTAGAAAACTCAAGAGAATCAAATATTCAAATGTTAAATTATACTGTATATGAAAACACAGTTGTAGAAATCGTGCATAGGTACGGGACTGTCTTCCCTGGAAATACAAATGAAGTAGTTTGAAAGCATTCCCATGCGTTGACTGCATTTGCATGTGTGCAAAATTCAAGTTGCTTGCATGCTGGAACTGGTAACTAGAATAATACACTCAAATAAAACTAATCCAAAAATCAAACTGAATCAGGATGAATGATCCATTTTTAAAGTTGTCTTCATACATAACGGAAACAGCCTCAGTGTTCCCCCCTGCAAATGAGCACACACCCATTGTGCAAGCTTCAAATTAATACATTTTAAAAAGCTGTCAGTCACCTCGTATGCAGATCCAGCAGTCATCCCTTTTGTTGTGAGATGCCAGCTCCTCCTCTGTCACATCAATTAACTTCCCTCGGAGGCCTGTTAGGTCTTTTCCACTTTTTGCTAGGCGAATCCAGTCCATTAAACTCCGACCGGGCTTCAGAGGAACCTTCCAAACAGACAAGAATTATTTAATACAAAACAATTAAAAAGCCCAGGAGTGTTTTAAAGAACATCCATTCTAATTCATTCTTCACTCACTCCATTCATCCATTTCTAATGGCTTTATCCAATACAGGGTCGAGGGGCAACCGGAGCCTATCCCAGCAAGCAACAGGGATCCCGGCGCGAGGCAGGATACACCCTGGAAGGGACGCCAGTCTATCACAGGGGAGTTACACAGACACACACACTCACACCAGGGCCAATTTTCCTAGAAGACAATTAACCTACCACTATCTCTGTCAACCTTGGGAGGAAACTGGAGCACTAGGAGGAAACCCACACGAACACGGGGAGAACATACAAACCCCTTGCAAATAACACCCCAGGAACTGAACCCAGGGTTCCACTGGGTTCACAATAAGACAGCAAAGCTAACCATGCTGCCCTAATTATAATTATAGTAACAAACATAGAGAACCTAATATTCCTAATAATGTTATTTGTAGATTATGATATGTACAGAACATTTTGGTATGGTACCAAATGGTGGTTTTTAACCAAAAGTTAAGGTCTCCAAAGTGTAACTGGGAATAAGAGTTCTAAACACACTACCAGACTAAATCTCCAGTCACTTGAATCACAAAGAAATATTTGGTTTGATACTGATACACTGCTCAAGTCTCCTGATCTTAGTTCTGTAGAAATATTACCGGATTTGTTCACCACCCAAGTGTAAAAAAGTGCAGAAGTGTACAACCAGTGTAAAAAGGACTGAATAGATCAAAAAAACTTTAAAACAGCATTCGCAGCACAATGTTGTGTACCCAGGGTTTTTAAGAGCTGCACTTGCTGATAATGGGAATGTACTGAAGAAAAGGTTTAGTACTACAACATGAACAGCAACATGGTGTGTTTCCAATTTAGAAGGATATCACATTTCCATAGGAATCAACAGCGGAATCTTCCTTTTCAGAACAGTTTTAAGCTCGTCCAGCTTGAAATTCGACAGATTGTCCAGGAGTCCTGTGATAAGTGGCTGCTCATTATTTCCAGTTATGACAGCATATGATACCTTTACACACACAAGTCTTAATATGGAATAAAGGGTATCCGATTAAAAAAAAACACACAGCCAGTCTCATACAGATTTAAACAATATAATGCAGAAAAAGTAAACAAAAAACTAAAAGAATTACATATCTGCATTAAAAGGACGAAAATCAATTAATCGTTGTCATTCTTCTTATCTACGCATTCTTGATTTTCTGGAGACAAGTCCTATTTCAGGATGACACTGGGATAAAAAGCAATAATAGATTCCAACATCTTGAACAGGGGAAATACAACAAATTGAAGACACAGGCTTGCACACACAACAACAGAAACAAAACAACTCAAGTAGGAAAGAGCACTTTTCTATGAATCTTCTGAACAGACACAGAAGGACAGTTTCCACATGTTCTTGTCTTTTAACAATGATTTTGTGCCTCAGATATGAAGGCGGTAATTGAAAACTGAGCTCAGAAATCTTGCAAAAAAAACATGTTGCGTCAAACAACAGTTATAGTAAGTGATATTTGACAGAACAATAATCTATTTGACAGTTGATTGTACCACTCAGCTTTGCAGTGATCAACTCAGAATGGCTGTGCAGACAGTGATGCACCACTATATGATTAAGCATATTTTAATTGCATATGACTAATTACCTGACACTGTATTTTGGTCATTGTTGCAAATAATGACATGCAGTTGTACAACTGATTTATCTAAGCTTTCGGTGTACGGTGTGAAGCTCTTGGCACATTACAATAAAGTAGGCTACACTGCAGAAAAGTTTCAAGAAGTGAATGACAACCCTTTAGAGAATCTTACATTGAAAATGTGTTCAAAATGTTTGGGCAACAGAGTACACATAGCGTGTAATATGCGGACAAGGATCAAATTAAGAGAATGTACTTATAGGCACAGCTCCCCCATGTGTGCCTTTGTTGCTTTCTAATGTACACACTTCACCAGACATGTCTTCCTTATCTGTCATCTCACACTTTGATACACAGTGCCATATGATCAAACTCTGAAAACTCACTGATGTCTGAAACCCGAGAGCGGGTATCACACTAGGCCACAGGAAGGAATCGCAAAAGCACACTATTAGATTAGTAAATCTCTGCTGATGTCAGAAGCATGATCATAAATTCTCATTGCAAAGCATTAGTAAATATTGTGCCTAAACAGTGATGCAATTAATTTCTTTGGGAAGTCTGTGAGTATCCTTAAAAGAATAACAGGGGTTGGGCTAAGTGATTTCTAGCCACAGTATCTTGCAGTTACAAACCAGACTGTACTTCCCCAAATTTCAGTTACAAACAACAGATAAAATGGGAACTTCTGTAAGTTTAAATATCAAATTAAGCTACAGTGTTTCCTGATAGCATGAAAAAATGAACTAATCCTTATGTCATCTCACTGAATACAACAAAGCCTAAAATAATATAATATTTAAAATAACTACAGTACAGACAATTATAGGGTTTCCTACTGATTTCTTTAATTAATGTAATCATTTGGAGAGTGAAAATATGCAAAGCTATTAAACACTTTGTGCTATGAATATGTAATACAGTGCGTCTTAAATAATATAGTTCAAGTAGGTCAAGTAGTTCAAGTAGTCACACCTTACACCTGAAGAAGGCTCCACAGCCAAAACGTTTTGTTTCCTTTCTTTTCAGCAATGGAATAAACCTGTTACCTGTTCCTTCAATAATAAAGGATGGGCTGACCTAACGTCCAGATTTATGCATTTCAAGGCAATAAAACAAAGCCAGTGTCTTAACTAAACCATATTATACCAAGTATTAGTACATACCTCTTTTACAAATAAAAGCAGTTTTAAATTGAACAACTTGTACTGTTTGTATGGGAGTGGTATTCTGACACTACTGATTATCCCATAACAGTGCATTTCCGTAAGAGTCACTTTCTAATAAGGAATTGCTTTAATAGGGATGTGGCCAAAAATTTTATAAAAGATAAAAACTAAGAAAATGTACTTGCAGTATTCGGACATTTACTACATGTGATAAACGGTATATTGCGTTGTCGGTGTAAGTTTTTTTGTGATTTTTTTTTGCACAAGACAAGAATGGAGGAAGGAGAGCCAAGTGGGCACCCTAGATTTACAGCACATGTAAACGATACTTGAAAGGAAACTGTGCTAACGTTTTAACAAACATGAATAAAAGATCTGTAATAACGCGTTAAATAATCTTCAGGACACCTCCTTAATTACACTGAGCGACTTACGTTTTCATAATTACTACTTGCTTATTGCTTATTGTACACCCATCGAGAACTAATCATGTTCACATTGATTAAATAGGTTTACATACATCACAGCAAAGTAATATTACTTTAATAAATTAACCCAGCGGTTAAGCACATTTTAACGATAAGCCTTAAACTTACCTTACTTCTCCCAGATGAAGAGACTCGCTGCTGGGAGCTGGCAGCTGGAAAGGACTGAGATGGTACGTTCAGCATTTTTTATTTTAATTAATATTGACGATAGAACTACTGAGCCAAAACTCGAAATCCTAAAACTGTAAATGACCAGCAAGTATCTGATGTTTAAAAGAGCATCTCTAATTTAGAAAGTCCCTAACAGATCACAGAATAAATAAGGAAGTAAATCAGAATAACTAACACATTTCAAAGAGATGTTAATTTTTCTTCGAGTTGCATAATTAGTTAAAACAGTTCAACATTCATTAACATATATCAGTTCGGAAAGTTAAGCTACCACTCTCAAATAGTTTTCGTCGTTCACCATATTGTATGTATGGTGTGTTTATAGGACCCGTCTTAAATGTTGTATTATACGGTCAAACAGACTTAAATAGAAGTACACTTGCACTTCCTTGTTTTTGAAATGTAAGCACATTTCTAGTTTCCCTCTATGGTTCCGAGAGCTGTCGCATAATTCGTGACGTCACTTACTACTCCATCACCGAAGAGGGTGGTTTTTCATGACTTAGGAAAGCAAAACTTTTGCTGCGACCCCTGGTGTACACTCAAAGCTCTGCTGAAATGAATCCATGCTAAATTTGACGTATTCTACATCTCTTCTCTTCAGGGAATTGTATTGGGTTTCTTATAGTCTATGCGTTTTATTTACAAATCCCCAAACGAAGATACCATCCATAGTGAAATTTCAGTTCTAGGAACTGCATTTGGTAACAGTTAACAAGCACACTGTATGTGCGCTGGTCTGGAGTTGCTGTTAAGATACAAATGTTGAAATAATTCACGTAAGTAGCAATGTGTACTGCATAAACTGTTTTTTATATAATACACATATATTATAACAACCATATATCAGAACTGGAAAGTTACGGGTTCAAATCAAATAGCAGCGTTTTTCACTCAGATTAATCCAGTTAAAAAAGCCCCTGTATAAATGTAACAAGTAATAGGTTTATTCCATGCTGAAAAAAAGAAGAAAAAACAGAACGTTTGGGCCGTAGAGCCTTCTTCAGGTGTGTCACGGCCGAAACGTTGTGTTTTCTTTCTTCTTTTTTTCAGCTTGAAATAAACCTATTACTTGTTCCTTTGCAGCCTACGCATGCTGATGCAGCTACCCACCTGTATAAATGTAAGTTGTAATTGTAAGTCACTTTGGACAGAAGCATCACCCAAATAAATTAGTAATAATGAATAATTATTCACATTCTTCACATAAATTGACTATTCAAAAATGTTATTGTCATTACATTGTGTTGACAGCATTCCAAATGACATGGATGTAGAATTATTCAAAAATGTTGCAAAATACATAATAAATAAAACACTACAAATTTGGTATTTTAGGGATTTTTTTATAATAATATGATTTTTACATCTTTAATGAAAGCTGTATTGAAGACTGCATATATCAATAAATTAACTTACATAGATTCAGTCTAATTTTACATGCCTAATGGAGGCGCTGAGTTAGTGTAATGTAAAAGATCCCACAGAATGAGACATAGTAAAGCACTTTGCAAAAGTATTCCAAGCAAAGTAGTCATGATACATTAAAGTAGCACTTAATTTTAAACCTTAGAAAAGCAAAAATAAAATAAAATACCTTAATGAGCCACACAATTAGCTGAGTAGCTTCTGTGTGCTGCAATAATGGTTCCCATAATTTTAGAAGAAAAACACTGTCTCTTGGGGTTCCTTGGTCAGTTAGTGAACTTAAAGCAAAGACTCAGCCATGAAGTCTAAACAGGTTTCAAAGCATGTTAGGGAAAACTCATTGAAAAGCACAGATCTGGAGAAGGGTAAAAATATCAGCATCTCAGTATACCCCTGTGAGCACAGTCTTCTCAATCAACAAGAAGTAGAAGAAGTATTGTACCACCCAGACACTACTGTGCCTCCAACCAGAGCAGCTGGGCAGGGAGGAGGGTTGAGGGTTGAGGGATTCCACCATGAGGCCAACAACAACATTGAAAGAGCTACAAATACAGAGCTTAAAACTGCTGTGCATAAGTAATCCCCAAGCAAGATCCCCCAGAAGAATGGGCAAAAATGTCTCCTAGGTGGTGTACAAAGTAGTACTCACCCAAGAAACCTTGTGGATCTAATTGCTGCCAGGGGTGTTCCCACCAAATATCGAGTTCATGGATCGCAATACTTATGGAATAAACATAAGTCATAGTTTTG
The DNA here is from genome assembly GCF_055471065.1 of Atractosteus spatula. Lineage (NCBI taxonomy): Eukaryota > Metazoa > Chordata > Actinopteri > Semionotiformes > Lepisosteidae > Atractosteus > Atractosteus spatula. Next base: position 44,586,537 of record NC_142707.1, on the reverse strand, counting down.
TCTTTTGTTTTTGCATTTATTTTCTGTAACTTATCTTACATTTAGAAGTCTTCATTTTCAGACTTCAGGTTTGGACTGATATTCAGTTTAAAAATGTATATGCATACTTTTGTACTTTCACAAAATGGGACACTATAGGAGAGTCTGAATGCTTTTGCAGGGCACTGTGTATGAAAGAGTTTCAATGCTTAACAGAGAGAATCGTATAGAATGTTAACTGTTTGATCTTTTCTTTAGAAGTGCTTCACAATTTTATTACCTAACAGGTGTAAGCCATGTGTGAATAATGTACTTGCGAAGAGATCAAACACTATAGCTGCCTATGTGACAGTAGACATAAATTGTGCTTATTATTTTGGGTTCTATGTTGCCTAAAACACTCTACTCTATTTCTTTGACATGGACGTGATCTACCTATTCATTATATTTTACAGTGCTTCATGGTACAACACCTTTGAAGTGATTTGATTTATTTGATAGTGATGTATTATACTGACATGTAGTACTGAAAACTTAATGTAACATCATACTCCAGTTGATTAATAACACCTAGAACTGCTGAGTTACTGGTGTTCTATATTGCCCTATTTTTTATTTCAGTGAGAAAGGACAAATACCATTTAATGCCAAACATTTTAATCAGCATGCTGCTCCAAATTATTTTGGAGAATGATTGACATAGTTGGATGTGTACAGTTCTAGTTGATGACCTCTAACTCTACAAAGACAATAACAAAATCGTCTTCCATCAAAAAAGATATTAATGACGTAAACAAGTGATTTTAAATGAGAAATCTAGATTACTGGACCACTGCAGAGAAAATCATTATGAAATCTCCCAGGGAATATTAATTATATGTTGATGATCTCTTTGTGAGAAATCCACAGAAAAAGAAAAGTACAGATCTTACAAAATAATTCATAATTCAGCAGTTCATTAGTGGGTATTTAGACACAAAAAGAAAACAGAAGGTCTACACATACCTATGATGTCTATAATAAAATGGGGTATAAACCCAGTACCTGGACATCTAACCTGCTAGGAAATTATCAAAAATAAAATATGACAGTATCAAGACATTACACCCAAGAAACACGTAAGAGTAAAGGGTCACTAATACTGGCGATCAATATATTAACGTACAGCCGATAAAATGCTTTACTGCCAGATTCATATTAGTTTTTAGTGGGTGCAGGAAAAGAATTAAACTTGGCATGTGTTCTATCTGCTATACAGGATAATAAAGTTTTTTTGTCAGTCTAACATAAGAAATAAGGCCACACTAACTATCAAGCGAAAGTGTGACAAACACTTTTACCAGTGATAATGAAATAGCAAAGTGATTAGCAATCAGAATTGCATTTTTTCTAAATCCAAAGCACTGATATTTGAATATTAATTCTCCCCAAACCTAACATCTGTCATGGTGTTTTAGTCTTATAAAGACTGACTGCACAGCACAGTATATGTCTCTCAAATTAATTTACAGACTAGTTACATGGAAGCCTTCTGCTTCTAAGCCTTCAAGAAGGGATGCAAGCAAAACAAAATTCCAGACAGCCTCTCAACTCCATAAAACATTACAAGCCGGTTGTGTTCTTGCACAGAAGCAACAGAAATAATTGTGAACTTAAATTCAAGAGACCTCAAACACGACACCTTAGCTCAAGCTTAAATAACAGTACTTATCATAAACAAGATATATTTGTATGTTTTAAAACATTATTTAAAGTAAATCAAATTTAACAGAGTGTTGGAAGTTTCAATACTGTTTGTTCTGTGTTTCATTTTAAAACCCGTTAAGACTTTTAACATTATTTTGTGTCAGCATTACTCAGTGCACATCTGTGCTGTTAAATGTCCCAGTGGGTTTTTTTGGTCCTGCGCTCTTGACACGTGCTATAACTAACACCTTCACAACAAATGGTTGAGTAAAAAGCCTGGAGACCAAGAGTGCAATCTTCTTCAGAGCCTCACACTTTACCACACCTTCACATGAGAAATATTTGTCAACCAGTGGTATCTTGTTGGCTTTTTAATCCCTTCCCCTTGATTAGACGGAAAAGGCCATATAGGTACAGTAAAGAGCTATTACATTTTCTTCTGAGCTGAATAGACCCATTCTGAATGTACTGTACTCAAAATCCTACATTTTATGTTCAATTTGTTTTTAGGGTTTTAGGGGAAAAAAGGAATATTACACGGTACCCTATACAATAATAAACAAATGTGCACAATCATCATGGCATGACCGACCGGTACCTAAACAAACTGTGTAAATCCAACAATAATATAAAAACAAGAATAAAGGAGTAGAAAAAAGGAAACCAGCGACGTGGAAGAGATATGCAAAGGAAAAAATACATTTTAGAGCATGGTTGTCATGCATTTAATCAAAAGCTTTAAGGGTACTGTTCAAAAGGCAAAGATAAATGCCTTGAATTAGCCTGCATTCATTAAGTGGTCATTGGTTGATTAGGTGAATGTTAATTCCAGCATCACAAGCTAGAAATTTGTGATGGTGATGATTGAAAAACTGCCTGTGATGAAACTGAACTGACAGGTAAACTGTAGTGTTTGAGTTCTATAACGAATTGAAGCAGAAAGTGCAGGTAACTGACCTACTCGTAAAAGGAATTTCCTGTAACTCCTCCATCCATCCATTTTCTAACCAACAGAAGGTTAGAAAGGAGCCCACAGGGAAAGTCAGAGCCCAGCCTGTCAAGCTACAGGCGTAAGGCAGGTTACACCCTGGACAGGACTCCCGTCTGCCTCAGGGCACATCCAGAAACAAAAACACACACTCACACTGAGGCCAGTTTTCCCAGAAGCCAACAAACCTACCAATATGTCTTTGGTCCCAGGAATTGAGCCCAGAGCCCCAGCACTGCAAGGCAGCAATACTGACCCCTGAACCACTGTGCCATTGGCTTACAAACTTGAAATATGTATATACAGTTTGTACCCATGGATCTTATTTAGTGCACATTTTTTTAAATTATTTTAAAGTAAAAGCTACAAAATACCCACCTGGATAAACACACTGATGGAAGGCAGAGCCAACTTGTTATAGCAGCGACATACACACGGCCGATATGATACATAGTGCTGAGCCAAACAGCTCCCCAAAGAATAATGTGTTGGGCTTCTGCAGGTAGTGAGAACAGTCTGAGGGCAAGCATTCCACAAGGTTTTACACATCTGTAGCCCACTCTGTCCCATTCTTCTAGCTGAACTGCCTGGAGATGAACTTAATGATGTGTGGCATTGAGCTGCGCACTCCAGTAGTTCCTCCAGTGCTCAACACAATGGAAATCTGTTGTATTTCTGACGGGGTGGGTAAGGGACTACAGTATCATTCTGTCCACCACTGACAGTCTATTCATTTGAGAGAAAGTTTGTTTGAGAGTGTATTATGGTGTTGAAATGTATTGTATTGTACTGTTATTTACTACTGCTCTTATTTACTACTGTACTGTTCTTCACTAGGCATTTTGAATATATCAGTTTACAATTTAAAAAAGAAAGGTCTGTTGTATTTCGTAATTAACATGATGCCTTTTTTTCCAGAATTGTTCTGTGTATCCTATACATTTACAATGCAATATTCTTAATATTTTTTCTTTTCATTTTCCAAAAACTGTTACCAAAATGATTATCTGAAGCACGCACCAATGCATTGGACCTTGTACTGTTTTCTGATTCTAGTCTTCCTTCACTTAGTGAGAAAAGATTTCCAAAGACACTGCTTACTTGTATGATAGATTCTCAAAATTTTATCGAGAAATCTTTTGTCCTGCGCTAAACACAGACAAGTACTTAGACATTTAGGACCACAGGCAGGTCCTGTAGCCTGATCTCATCAGGTCTCTGATGCTGTCCAAGCTGAGGCCCGAGGGGTCTGTGATGGATAAAGGTGGTCTTGAAGTCCTTTTCTGAAAGTCTTGAAGTCCTTTGGGATGGAAATCACTATATAAATGCAAGGAATTACTGTTACTACTTCTACTGTTACTGCTACTACTGCTACAGTGGGTAGCATGTGTCAGCATTCTCTCTCCCCCCTCACACCTGGACAAAGCCCGAGATCTGAAATTGTGTTTCATTTCTACTCTTCAGCGTGGAATTAACATTTACTTATTCCTTGTCATCGCTAGTAGTTCAACTACTAGTGGTAATGATAATAGTGTAAGTGCAATGAAAAGTCAGCTTTCAGCTGCTGTGATGAAGCTTTGTAGGTTAACTGTGATTGTGATTTTTAGACCAAGGGTGGCAATCTCTGATTCAGATTGTCCACAAGGGCAATAATATAATAAGTTAAATGAAGCAAGTACTATATATATATATTTAATTGCTTGGAAGTTCAGTTATTTTTGCAGACTTTAAGCGAGGTGATTTCAAATCTTGTGTACAGTACTTCATAAAATCGTGATGTCTGCTGACATTGTCACATGGAAAAAAAACCTTTCACTGCAACTGTGTATTCTGATTTAAGATACCTTAGTATAATACACATACTGCATATATTGAATTATTAATGAAGTTTCCAGCGTATGTCATTCAACTGCCTACACTCTTAAAATTAAAGATCACTATACTATGACATTTTTACAAGTCATGTGGTTATTTAGTTATTTTATATTAATTTAATATGAAATTCTCCACTTTTCATCATGACATTTTTAAATATTTACGAGTTCTTCTCTACTTTAAAAATCTTCTATTTTTAAAAGTATTACTTATAATACTGGAAGCATTTCCTTTTTTCCCCCAAAAGGCACCGAGTCTTAACCGGTGTCATGTGACATTCACGGACTGAACGCTTGATCTACTCTTGTTTTACATTGGTGAAAACTTCTGGGAAAACTAATGTAGGGTAAAAGGGCATGAACTTTGCATTCCCCTCCAGAATTTTTCAGATTTTTGTTAAGTGGTCAGGCGTGCCTGAGTAAGCGAGCAGTCGGCCTTAGAAAGTGTCACCTTCACACCTGCACACCTTGTGAGACCAGACGTGTCAAACGTCGGTGACAAAGATATCGAACACATACAGTTCAAGACTCAGAATCGAATTCATTATTTTGTAGTTTCAATGTGTCTGTGTTGGGCATTTCAGTGTTCTGAATTTTCAATAGCATTATTTCTAAAATAGCTGCACACATTTTGGCATGTTGAAAACTGAATTAAGTTTTAATTTGAAACAAAACTCGCATGAATATATATCTGAAAATTAAGACAAGAATTAGGTAGGTTTGTCATTAAGCAATATTTATTAAAGAAAAGTATACAAATTAAAATTTAAAATAATGAAAAATTAGTACTAAAAACATTAGTACTAAAACTAAAGTACTAACAGTCCTATCTTTAAAACACATTTTTTGTATACAAATAATACCGTCCGATAACGTAATGTCTAAAACCTCTGGAAGACCTTTTATACACATGCTGTTGTATAATCCTGTTTCTATCTCAAGGCTTTTGTAAGAACCTCTCACCCAACATACAATCTCAAATCCAAGCGGTTCTTGTGACGTCACTCCCCCGAAAAAAGAAGGCGCTATATCTCAGCACAAACGCTGCTTTCAACTGTGTCAACTGGCCCAGACATTTCACAAAAGTATGCGGTGGGAATCATTGTTTGTGCTGTTTGTAGGGGGGAAACCTCTTCACCTAGCTGCTTCACCCCAGCTTCATGGTAAAAAGTGCCCTAAGGTGCAGAAGTGTGAGGTTTCATTTACGAAGCAGCCCGGGTGTCTCTCAGGCTGAGAAACTGCAGGGTGACAGCCTGTGAACTCATAGGCTATATAGTTCAGATAAAGGTTAAATCCATTCAAATAATACAGGAAGAGATACACTGTGCTGAACTGGGCATTCTTAAACTATTTGGCTTTGAAAGAGCATCAAAGCATCATCGTATGGATTAGGACAGAGAGCAGGATACAAAAACGTTTTAAGGACCTGAGCCGATATCAACAAGAGTTTTAACACAGAGTCGCTTTTTTAAAAGGAATAATAGATAGATAAGACTTTATTAATCCCGTAGGGAAATTGATGTGTTACAGCAGTTCAGCCCAAGACAAGCAAAAACAGACATCAGAATAATTATAAAAACAAAAGACTACAAAATAAATATAAAATACCTAAATAATAAATACATAGGTGTGTGCAAAATGTAATGACCATAGTCACTGTAGAAACAATAAAAATATGTGCAAAATATACATAAGTTTATACAGACTGATTGTCCAAAAAGTACAATGGAGCAAACATGCTGTCCATAGACGAAATAAAACACAAATTTAATTTTTCTACTTCCCAATATGTTAACATTTACAACCTGAAGAAATAAATGTTAATAATGGAGATAAGCGTTTCTGAACGTTTCTAAGGATGACGAGGAAGAGCAAATCTAGCACACACATTGTTTTGAAAATTGTTAATGAGAACCTTTTCAAATTCTAAACAAAACACATTTCTATAAATATCGTTAGTTATGACTTCTTAAACAATGAATATATAGAGAGTATATTGTCCCACGTAGTAGCTCAATATTTTGTGCTTCAAATCAAATAGTTCAGCAAACCTGTCAGCAAACTCAAACGTTCACAACAAATAATCAAATAATTGTAAAGAAAACCTTGATAAGAAAACGGGCCCCTGGCCAGACTCCTCAAAACATTTACTGTATAATCCTCATCATTCTAAGAGGAATCACGGTGTGAACTTGTTGATCAAGTTGTTCTGTCGTTTCCTTATACGATACACTCATATTAATGTGCGATTATGCATTACATTCTGCAGTCGTGATATAAATGAAGCTGAAAAAGTGTTTTTATTTTTACTTTGCATGACTCTTTCTTGATCCAGTAGTTCCCACAGATAAGTGTTGTTTCTCAAATATGTTGAGGTGTTAAGTGAGAGGAGTGAGTGCCTCACGTGCGCTGCTGTCTAGGCGTCAAGAGGCGTGTTGAGGTGCGAGCTGACACGCGCCTTCTCGCTTCACACCAAGCAAGCCGGTCAGGGATCAGATGACTGTCAAGTAGCGGGGCAGTACATTACGAAAAAGAACAGTGTTTTTTTTTTAAAGTATCAGATCAAATAAGATCAAATAAAAAAAAAACCCTACAGTATCACTTTCATGATACTCTTGTGTCCCCTTTCCGTTCGTGCATTGTTTAAATAAAAAAACGGCACAATATTTAACCTTCTGGTAAAAACATTAAAACGCATAAAGCACAGACCCCACAAGTTCAGCTGTTGTGGGTGATAGTTCCTTGACAGATTAGAAAATCCGATCGAGCTGTTACTTAATACGATGTAATACAATGCACAACAGCTAACAGTGCAATTATCAGGATGTTTGCGTGATCTTTGCGTTTCTTAAATGTTTCAAATGTATACATATGACACCGTTTGAAGAAGCAAACGTATGACAGAACAGTGACTACTGATAAGGTACTTAAAAACAAACAAATGCCTGTGCAAAGTGTGACTTTTAACACCAAGGCATTCTGTGACAGGACACGTGCGACATAGCTGTGACGTTAAGGTTGTTAGATCGCATATAAGCGTCTCCACTTCTCATTGGAGTCAAAAACCGAGGTTGATTCGGAGGAATTGGCACCATCTGAAAGAAGGATACAATGCAAGACAGCGGCTATACTAGAACCGAAGGAATCGCAGATGAACGCTGCATCGCGTCAAAAAAGGAACATAGTCCACAGAGGTAGACTAATTATAAGGATTTGTGTTTTCAGACGTCTGTGTTTTTAAGGGTGTTATATGTTTTTAACCGACTGTTTTCTGCTCTCCAGAATAACGAATCTGTGGAGGCCCTGGTGTCTTCCAAGTGACTCAAGGAGGAAGGAAAGGAGAACGAATAATTTTGTAAGTTTATGTTTCTTTCTAAGCACAATGGCTATGAAAAATCCAATTCAGCTATCCAAATCCTGACATGGTAATATAATCTAAAACTGAAATACAGTATAGCTTTAATAGGCTGATGCTGAAGAGGAAAGGGTTTCCTTTACTAGTTCTGAAGAAAGTCTGTGTCTGCAAATCTCGTTTCACTTGAGTTTTAAGATACTGAAATCAAATCTTAATTTGGTACACAGATAATTAATTTCTCACGTAGACACTTGTATATCATTTAGTATTTTATTAAGGCAGCTTGAAAAATCTTCAATTTAGCAGACGATGAGTTAAATCAAGTAACATGAATTAGCATTTATCCACAAATACTCTAGTTTGGATGTCTCGTACAGAAATATGGTACAATAATATGCATTATATAATAAACTGTTCTTATTAACAATTTAACAGTAGACAGGCTTATTCCTGGTTTCTGCATTTATTTTGTGTCTGGATGCAGCTGATGTTTTATATATATTATTTTATTGTGTTTCAGCCTTACCCCAGTCCAATGGTAAATGTACCAGGCATGAAGCACACTGAAGCTGTTCATCCTGCAAAGTAAGTTTGCATACTTACGGTTTACACAGGATATTAGCCTAAGTTTAAAGAATCAAGAAATTTCCTTTTGAAATTGGTCTAGAAAGTGTTCATGCCATGTTTTCTAATGTTTATTATTTGTTTTTATTGAGAATAATTTCTTAATTTTACCACATGAAATAAAAGAGTATCACATTATTATTATTAATATTATTAATATTATTATGTGATGTCTTCAATTAAGTAATTTACAGATCATTTGGGACAAAATAAGAATATTTCAACCGTCAAGGAACCAGCATTTTCTTCATTGAAAAAACACACTTGCTTAATTGATCAATTGCTTAAACAAGTCACTTAATCTTTATATAACGTGATATAGGGTGACCTATAAGAATACCTCTGGTCAAGAAAGTGGCTAGCATTTCAGTAGTTCTCGTTTCATAGTTAGAAAATGTATTTCTCATTTTCTTTACCCATTAAATCCCCTCTCCCCTTCCCAGCAGAGAATTATGTTTAATTTTTAATATTTCTTCTGTTTTAGGCTCTTCTGGCCCAGATCAAAGTGCTATGACTATTTATATCATGAAGCAGAAATCCTGTTGAGAAACTATCCAGTTCAAGCGACGATTTCATTCTACGAGGATTCCAGTACTGACACTGATAGTGATTCAGATGAGGAAGACGAGCTGAATTAAATATACAAGCATAATGAAAAAAGACTGTCCTAAGTATTTTCCCGACTGCTTATAATGTGTGCATGGAACTGTGTTCTCGTGCAGCTGTTAGTGTTGTTGATCCATGGTTCAATAATTCCAGTTAGGAAGACATTGGTTCAAAGGTGCAGCCTTATAGATAATAAAACTGAGCAACAGATAACATAAAACAAAATGTAATGGATATTACTTAAACTGTATTTTTAGAAAACCATTGCTTACCAATTTCTTTCACTTTATGGAGCTGTTCCTTATATCAGGTGTTTTCCAATGTAAATATTGTATAGTTGTTATTTATTTAAGAATACTTATTTATAACTGTTACTTTTACTTATGAATGTAAATATATCTATTGTACATTTTATTTTTTAAATAAATCCTATTTATTAATCTTGGTGGGAATATAGTTTCATTGATAAATTCCTCCCAGGAATATTTTTACTGTGGTTCAGCATCGAAAAGTGATGTTACTGAATACCAATCAATTCTGTGTCCTTGGAGCGGCTGGTACAGTATAAACAATGGCGACCTCAATAGTTCAAACGACTTACAAACTGTAGTATTAAAAACTGGGCAGAGAACAGGCAGAAGAAATCCATTACAGAGCAGTTTTAAGTACATGTGGGTAGTGAAAATGTGTCTTATAAATATTAATTGGGTGACACAAAACTTTAAAAACTAGCCTTGAAAGGAATTTATATGTTCATGTTTCATTGTTGTCCTCCATTCAAGGCAATTTAGGGAAGTGAAGGAAAATGGCAACAAGGTGTTTAACAGAGTTTAAATCTGGTAGAACAATGGTACAATTTTACAATGCACTTGTCAGATCTCGTTAAGTTTCATTTAACTTTTTTACGATTAAAAAAAACAAATGCTAGTTTAACTGTCATTATAATGATTTATTTCACGCATTCTAATTACTAAATGGATACAATACTGTTGTTGGATAAGTATGGATATAAAACCTGGACACCTTAAAATCCTATTACCTGCATTTTTCTGTTACATTCAAAGACCTGACATGGGATCAGGTATGAGGAAGTAGAATTTCAGAGAGCAGTTGCAGGATACCAATTAACTTCCAAAGCATCCCCCTGGCTATGAGCCCTCTGCCTTTGCTGCATACATCCTCTCCTCTCGCTGAAAGATTGTCTCCTCCCTGCCTGCCTGACCCCCCCTCCCACCTCCTTTCCTCTCTCCCCCTGTCTGACTCAGCCTTTGCTCTCTTCTCCTGGATCTTACACTTCCAGCCCCTGTCATGACTCCCCTCCCCACTCATGTGTGCCAGGCGCTTGTTCCTGCTGTGCGTCTGCCCCATGTCTCCTTACTCAATCAGTTCTCCTTCACAGCCCTCCTCACCTCATCTCCTTTTCACAGGTTCCCCTTGTAACAGAGCTCAGCTCCCCTTTTCTCTCTGGAGTCCCTGGATCACTCTATTTCCTGTTGTTGCTTGTGGTGCCACATCTGGATCACACAGTGCTTGTATCATTCTATCATTTTCCTTCAGGTAAATATAGTTAATCTTACATCACACAGGACCTCTTAGCCCTCTTCTTCCTGGATATACTTGTGTAACTTCAAAATACAAACTTTGCAAATGTTACAGTCTCTTCAGCCATCTTCTCCACCCCCTGCCTTTTCTGAAACAGTCAAGTGTTTTAAAAGACACTCGTTCTTTTTCATCTCTCCCTGCATCACTTTCCCATCCCTACTGTCATTGGGATTCTGATCCATGGTGTGTGCCCACTGTCTGCTGACATCCCAAAAGTGCTTTGTGCTCTTTACGTACTTTGCAACACTTGCTTTTAAAGGTGCTACACAATAAAATAAAGTTTATTATTTAATTTAATCAGGTTAAAATAAATATCCTAGTCACCCTGCCCACTTCTCCCCGGTTAATTGACTGACCACACATCTCTGGCCTCCCGTTTCTGAAGGTTTAGAGATTTATAAGTGAAACAGTGGCCTATCTGTCTAGGTTATCAGATAGGCCACTGTTTTAGTTATACAGATCTGAAAAAATGGAAACATGATGTGACACAATGAAGGATGTGCAGAAGAGAACATATGTTTTGTTAAGACTATTATTTTACAATATATAGTGTAATGCCATCCTGAGTGTGGCCCTTTAAGAGGTGGAAATTCCATTGAAAGGGGGACATGTTGCCTTGACAACTGCAGCTGAGAGAAGTTGAAGAGCTAATGAGAGGAATATAAGAACAGGCAGGCTACTTCCTAAATGGGACACCAAGCAAGACCTCAGTCTTGTGTAAGCTACAGAGAAAGAAAGATGTGTAAGATCACACCTACCATATGTGGAAGCTCAGCAGGGACAGAGCCAGGCCGAAGCAGGACAGCAGAGACTGAGTGAGTGTGTGAGACCCAGCCTGGTGGCGTCTGAAGGTGTCACTCGTGGTTTGAGATGGACCTTCACTGTCTAAGGCCTGACTGGGGAGGAGAGGACCAGTAGCCGTCATGGAGTGGAGTAAGCAGGAAGCTCCGTGTGTGTCATCGGGAAGCAGGAGGCTCCAAGTAAAATAGTGTCATCAGAGGGTGAAGCTTGTCAAGCCAGGACTCCACAAGCGAAGGGCTCGACAACATGAGGGACCCAGAGACATCTTTCCCGAAGGGACTGGCTGGAGGGTGAGAGTGGAAGGTGAAACTCGTTGAGCCCGGAAATCCGCAAGCAAAGGGCTTAGTGAAGCAAGGGACCTCTGTGAGCAATCTTGGAGATTGGGAAGGACAGTGGCGTGAGTGAGATGGAGACTCTTGGCTTGGCTGGCAGCCCACTCTAAGTATGCCACCTGTCCTGGTTGCTCCGACGAGGAGGCCAGTTTTTGCACCACTCTCGGAGGTGAGAGGGTATTAAGAGAGTGCACGCAGAAACAGCACATGAAACAATAGAAAAAGTAATGGGATAAGGTTCGCCAACAGGCTAATAGGGTCTGGAGTGGTGGACATGCCTGTCCACGCCTACAGTGGCAGCCATTACTATAATAGACACAATAGACCTACTAGCAATGGATAAAAGTATCAGTCATTAAAAATACTTTTAATCTTGTATTATTTTCTTTCATTTTTTCATATCCTTTTTTGAAGCCTCTTCATAAACTTTCAAATATAGTAATAGATTAAATAATGATCAACCTTATTTAGCATTACATGTACAGTACGTCCCATGTTAAAACAATACAGTCAACTTTCCACCTTGTATTTAACTTTGAATTGCCCGTTGTTAAAGCACTGTGTTATAAAAGGCAAAATAAATGTTCTTTTTAACTTTGAGGCTTTGAAAACGTTTCCCCTGTTACCATGGTCCTGACACAAAGACCTTTAAAGTGTATCATTTCATTTTAACACAGTATAGACTCACCAAAATCTTCAACAAGGTGCATAGTATACAGTAGTCCATTCAATGCTAAACAGAAAAAGGCTTTTAAGCCTGCTAATATGCTCCATAAATATATTTATTAGACCCAAATCTGGGCAAGATTGCTAATGGATCAAAACATTGATCTTATCCAAATTTATGTTTAAATAATATTTTTACAGAACATATTAGCAGACATCCAATTTTTTTTTTCATTTGCATTGGATTTATTTGTAATTTATTTAAAGTTTTTTTTTATCTGCCATGAACTGGATCTCTATCGCATTTTCAGAAAATTGTGAGTGAATAATTTAAGGTGCCGGGAGACTCATAGACCTTTCGTGTCATGTCTAATGTAAGCAATGATCTTAGGTAATGTTAGGTAATAGTCCTAGTGCATTGGCCAGGCAGTGTAGAAAGAAATCATGTCTTCAACAGCACTATTAATATGTCAGGGGATTGATTTATTTTGTAAAATGCCTTCTGTAAAATAAGCCCTTCTCCTTCAAATGGCACCTCTCAGCTGTCCAGTCCTAAAAAGTTAACCTAGACAGAAGGACGTGAACCAGATTTGATTGTCTGATTAGCATAGCAAATTCACCAAAGTGAACCATATGGATTAGCTATGTTCAGATTCTATAGTGTTTCAGTGCAATAGAGACCTAGGAGAAAAAGACAAAATAAAAATTGGAGTGTTTTACTCAGATACAAAACAGGAAAGGGAAACGTGCCTGATACAAGGGAAAATTATTTAATGGTCAAGTTTGGCATTGGTTGTGAGCAAATTCTCAGAAAGTATTCGAAAGGCTCTAATGAGGGGGAAACCTGGCTAAATAGAAACCAAACAATATGGGTCCAGGAAGAAAAAGACTTAGAAAGCCTTACAAAGTAACTTCTTGGAATTCTGGAGGCTCATCACAAAAAGGAGAGACCAGAATACACGTTCAGAAATGTATTTTCATTAAACAGCCCTGTATGGACATTTAATACTGTTGAGGTCTTTATTTACCTCTCTGGACAAACAGTATGATCCAAAGTAAATTAATTTGGTTGTGCTGTGCACCCAAATGTTACCCAGAAAACTCCTACGGTATTAGAAAAATGTGCAGAATCCAAGAAAATTGTTGAAGTCTTAATAATAATTGAGATATTGCCCAGGTTCCACTGTATGTCAGGATTTGTGTTTCCATCCACCCATTATTAGAAACTGCTCATTCCTAGTTAGGGTCATGTCAACCTCGATCCCAGGCTGCAAGGTAGGACTGCAACCTGGATGAGACATTAGTCTGTCCCTGGGATTGCATAGACACACACATAAGCACAACTGAGAGACATCTGGCCAGCATGTCCTTAGAAGGTGGGAGCAAGCTGGAGCTGTCACGATTGTCTCTCCCTCCTCTAGAGGGCGCTCCCACCTTTCTGTATTTCATTTAGTTTAAGTTCTGGCACCTGTGTCTTGTTCGGCCATTCCGCTATTTAACCCCACTGGCTCCATAACTCTCGGCTCTGCATTGGAAGATGGACGCAGTGGGTCCAGGAGTGACCCGACGGCATAGGCTTCAGAACTGCTTCCTGACCAGCTGGGTCTGGGGCTTGGAGCGGCTGGCCTCGTTACCCTTCTTTTAACTTCCATGTTCCTGGTTCGATGTCCTCATTCTCTGTTTTTATTCATGTCTTGTCTTGGATGGATCTCCCGGCTTTTGGATTATGGACTGCGTCCTGGCTTCCCTATTTTGGACTGTGTTGGTCTTGTTCTCTTGCGCCACACCTCCTGTGCACCAGACCACAGCCCTCACGTTCCCCTGTCTGTCATCTCGTCCTAATCCTGCCATGTTTCCCCTGAAGTCTTACTCCAGTCACTTCCGGATTATACCGTCTACATAGGGTCCTAAACAACACATTTGGGAGTCTGAACCGGCTCGCGTAACAGGAGCTCCTAGTTAAAATCCATGTGAATATGGAGAAAATATGCAAACCCCTCACAGATGGCACTCCAGTCTGGAACTGAGTCCAGGACACAAGTGCTGTGAGGAGCAGAGCTAACTGGCAGGCCACCACACTGCCTGGGATTGCTTTGGATGTTCATAGGAAAAACAAACCATTAAAAACAATCTATTTCTTATCCATCCAACTACTTCTAACTGCTTTATCCAATACAGGGTCTCAAGGGAGCTGGAGCCTATCCCAGGGGGGCATGAGGTGGGATACACTCTGGATTGAACACCAGTCTATTGCAGGGCACACACAGACACAAACACACACTAACACCAGGGCCAGTTTTCCCAGAAGCCATTTAATCTACCAGTATGACTTTGGACTGTGAAAGGAAACTGAGAGAATGTGAAGGAAACCCATCCAAACACAGGGTGAATAAAAAAAATCTTTCAAAATAAAAAAACTGTATATAAACAGAACCCTACAGTACATCCAGAATTGGACCCAACATTGTGAGGCCGCAATGCTAACCAGTTTGTCACCGTGCAAGTTATTTAAACCGTAACAACATCTGTAAAAATAACAATGTCATGATCTTCATTTTCTGTGAAAGGCTGTATAGAATGAAAATTTAAAACTTTGATGAGATTCTTTTAACTTATTTAAAAAACAAAAGTGATTCAAATTCTCTATATTAACCTGAGCTGTTTCTGACTGTATATTCATATTAAAAAATATCACAGACTTTAGACAAAACTGATCACATTTTTTTAGGAGTTTTCATTGTGCAAATGTGATTTATTAAGCTTATACAGTTTCTAGATTTTTTTCCCTCATAATGGATAATAAATCACATCCGGTCATTGCATTGTTTATCCGACAATTGGATGTACGAAATACATTATTTTAGCTTTAGTAAAAGAAATTCATCTTCGCACTATTTTCACTGCCAGATAAAATGGAGATAAATGAAATTTCCTTGTTGGTATTCAATGCTGATAGTAAAATGTACTACAATAAAAATGTTAGGAGAGGGATGTAGAGAA
Source organism: Atractosteus spatula (assembly GCF_055471065.1). Taxonomy (NCBI): domain Eukaryota; kingdom Metazoa; phylum Chordata; class Actinopteri; order Semionotiformes; family Lepisosteidae; genus Atractosteus; species Atractosteus spatula. The sequence continues at coordinate 44,571,024 of NC_142707.1, read as the reverse complement.
AGTTAACAATTTGAACCACATGACAATTTACTCCTAAACACAGGAAGACATTTTCATTTCAATTACTGACATGGGTAAAGATCAAACATATGGACTACAGTGCTGTCACCCAGCAGGCTTAGCAACAAATTAGAACTATTATCAGTCAATGAAGATGTTCACTTTTCCTTGTGCCTCTTTACAAGACAAATGTGTGCCGGAGCTTAAACAGTCTCGGGTGCAACAGAAATTCAGTATTCATTTCCCCCATTCTCTGTTTTTGTTCTACACAATTTTCTGATCTTCATTAATTGATGGAAAGAAAATTGTTTCCCATTAGATATGTACATGATAATGACAATCACTCGCATCTGAAGAATTTAACATTTCTTTCAGCTGGTACACCTTGCTGGCCACATCCACCAGTTTGTTTCATTTGTTTCAGAAAATGTTCAACGTTAACTCATTGAAACTGTTTGCTGAACTCATTCCCACTCTGAAAACAAAATATTTGAAGCAGTGGCATGCATCCAAGGATGAAAGGGTTTTTTTTTGTTTCTTTCATCCTACTGAAATGAGTGAAGGTGTTTTTTTTTTCCTCAGGTATGGTGCAATAATTTGCATTGATAGTTATTTAAAGAAACCTACCATTAAAGAAAAATTCTACTGTCATTATAAACTTTTGAAGAATTCTAGTTAAATTATATGTGCATTTCTTAAACTACTTTTTCCTTTTTTTATCCAATATTAAACCATAAAGGTGCAGTACTCCAGTTTCGTCAGCAGAGGGCGAAGTATACTCAGAAAACTAACGCAGTCCCACAAATTCCTTACACTTCATAAAGGGAAGCAAATACATTATTTTTTAACTTTAAGCGTGTATGCATGCGTATTTTTCATCATGGCTACGTGTTCAGTTGAAAATAGGACAGAACATAAATCATATATTTACAGCTATACAAACATAAAGGTACAGGTTGCTGCAAAAAATGTAAGCAGGGTAACCGGTTTGACACATTTCAAATTGGTGGCCTGGAGAAAACCACTGCCCTTAGTAAGTAAATCAGACCCTTTGTATTTCCTTTGAAGTCTGATACATTTTTCCATTGGAAAGTAACTACCACATACGCTGAGAGTCGGCAGGTCTCCAAAACTAGATAAAAACTCAAGATGGAAACATGTGACAAGATATACTGTATGGAGAAGGTGACTGTTACCTGGAGATTTGTAAGTCTTTTTAAAAGTGTAAATAAAACAAAGTCCAGAATGAACAGTCTGTTGTGGAACTGCAATCCTGTGATCTAAGTGAATCAAATGGATCATCTAATTGGCTTGTGAAAGATTGGATTGAATTCAGCAGCATGGCTTGGTAAACTGTTCCAAGCCTTCCGCAGTGTTTGTTAAAAATAATGTGTTAGCTTGTGTGACTTCAGCATCAACTGTTTCCGATTTCCACATATGTCCTTATTTGTTGGCTGAAATAAGTGAGAAACAACTACTGGCACTGACCTTGCTTTTCCTTTTAGGATTTTGAAGACATTGACTCTTTTGAAAAATCCCACAGGCATTTCCTAGGAAGAGCTTCAGGCTTTCATCATAACTCATCTCTTTTAACTCATGGGAATAAGTGTCAATGCCCATTTTGAACTTTCTGCAATTTGTGTCAGTACTTTAATTTATGAAGCCGACAGAAACTGAAGTCTTGTAGATGTGATCAGCCGAAGGCAGTGGCTAACAACTGAAAGGAGAAGAAATTTACATTCTTTCAAAGATCATTGGTACTGAGGATGCACTCTGATATAATGAGACAGGCAAAATTTCAAATTTTGTCATCAAAATGACATCACAGTATAGAATGGTAATGGCACTGACACGGTTAATGCTACAATTTATCATGAGAATTACTATGTACAGGAAAATGCACATCGATTTCTACCGGGATACCTGCCATATGATATAGCTGTCTATATGGTGAACTTTTTTTTAATGAAAACTGGTTCTTCAGTTTTGAAACAAAAACTATTTAAACTTTTCGATCAGTTGTGTTAGCATAGTTATCTGAAGATTATGATCTATGAGAAAAGAGGATACAACTGTAATTGAATCATTTCCTTGACTACTTTATTTTGTTCTGTTTTTCTTCTTATTCTTCATCTCATTTCATTGTCATAGCTTTCCATCTAAGAGTGTTTCACTGTTGTATTGCTTAATACCTGCAACTGTTCGGTAAAAATTAAATCTATGAATGTTGTAAAATGCAATAGTAAGACTTCATTTTAGAATGCTGTGTACAATTTTTGTCACCACATTATAAAATTATATTGCTGAATTGGAATCTGTCCAGAGCATAGCAGCCAGATACAATCTTATCTAAAGGACTAATCTAAAGGATTAATGGAATGTTTGGTACTGCCAAACTAAAAGAGCCAAACCTTTATAGTTTTGAATACAGAAGACTACAAGGGAATCTAATACAAGCATTCAAAATCCTTAAGGAAATTTGCAAAGGCAACTCAGTAAGCTCTTTTGGTATCAACAGTAAAACAAGAACCAAAGGTCACAACTGGAAACCACAGGACAACAAGTAGCTTATAATAATTTAGTTTATAATTAAATCTTCAAATAAAAGGGCATATCTCTATATAAATTGTTGTAGGAGTATGGAACAATCTGCCCAGCCATGTTTTCCAAGCCAAAACAGTGAGTTCTTCAGAGAAACAGCTGGATGTGATCCTCGTATGTATTACTTATTCATTACTACAGAAGATATATAGGCTGAATAGCCACATCTCGTTAGTAACCTTTTCAGATTGTTTTTGTCTTGAAGAGGTTTAATACAGATGCGGTTGTAAATGGCTCATACAACGAACACGTGAAATCCAGTTGTAAAAAACAGAAATTTGAAACCCCTCAAAAATAGTATGCATTACCCCCATTTGGATACACTTAAATTCCGTGCTATCTTCCATATACATTATTCATTTTAATGATGCATTTTATCAGTCCAGAACACGGAAGTCTTCAAGAGGAGACCGTTTCAGTTTTCCAACTGGTGGCAGCATTGGCTAAGCTGTAAAAAGCCAGAGGAATTTGTGTTCTGTACAGCAGGGGTCGCCATTAAGCTGTTCTCGCTGGCCATAAAAATTAAACTACATAAATACAAATCTGAAGGGTTGCAGTCTTGCGAAGGTTTTATTTTCCCTTTTCACACAATTAACCGTATTTCTAGACTGCAACAAGCAGACATTTTAAATAAGATTTAAGCAAATCCTAATTAAATTACACAAGTAATATACAGGTAAGTGTATTTTTTCCTTGAAGCCCTAATTGATTTATCTCTAAACTAGCATATGCAGTTAAAAAAGGGGGTAAAAATGTGTTTGTTGACAGAATCTTAAAACACATTAAATATCTGGGAGGTGTTTGTGTGTTTTAATTAATTCCGAAGATTAGTGTTGGCGGTTTCCCCATATTTGAAACAGGAAGAATTTCCATGTTGTGTAAAATGTATTTGAATTGCTTGAGTGTGCAGGATGTGTGTGTATGAGAATTTGATGAACCTTCTTCGTAATGGAGTTGATAACAAAAGGTCAGGAAGAAGAAAAACCAATGCATTCCACCAATCACAACTCGCCACATCATTATTGTTACGAATCAGGCTTTCCTCCCTGAGATTGCTGCTGAGCCACCAAACACTCAACATTGCAGCCACAACTCGGTTCACCTTTTATTGTAGGAAAGGACACCTTGGTCATAAAACCAGGGCTCACCCCTTCAACCGAGGAGAAACACAAAAGACAGTTAAACCCATTGACTAATACAGAGCTTGTCTCCTGAGCATCACTTTGTATAAATACCATACACAATCGCTTCTTTTTTCCTGACGTGACAATGTGTTCAAGGTTATATAGATATGCACATGATTTTCTAGATTTTTCAAAGTCATTAGTGAGTGATTACTTCATGGAAAATTCTCAGCAGACATATAAGAAAACAAAACATGAAAAGGATTGTTTGAACGACTGATAAATAAGTGCAAAAATGAACAATGAGCAAAAGTCACCAGTTGTCTTTACATAATGTGTGCCCTGAGACTGTATAGCAATCAGTGATTTCACAGCCCAGGTGGCTTCACAGAGCAATGAATATTACAGCAAAGCTGCTGGGAAAATGCTTCCATAAGCTACTAAATGCCCACTGGGGAAAGGTGTGCTAATAGTTCCATGTTTACCCACTATCATCTGGTCTTTTTCAACAAGGCAAGAAAACAACAACTTGAACTGTTTAACAAGAACCAGGGCATTCTTAAGAGAATTTACGCATATGTCATTCTTAAATAAGACATTCCATCATTTATTAACCAGTAAGGTGAAAAGAAGCCAGGAAGTAGTTTAAACTGTGGAGCTGCAAGTGACTTTGTGTAAAAAAAACATTTACATTAACAAAAAAAGGAAAAAGTCACTAAATGAAAATGGCCCCTTTTTTTTCCTTTAGTGTGTGAATGGTTTATATGGTAAAATATAAGGTTGGTAGATGTTTTTCTTGCTTAACCCTTTACCTGTCACTCATGGAAATATTATTTAGACAGGAAAAAAGGACAGGCTCATCGAGTTAACACTTCACAGAAAAAAGGCTTGAGGAAAACAGTAATTAATGTTTTACCAAGTAAGATGATGACACCCTATGATGGACATGCTCAACTGCCCGTTTGAGTAGACAGATGAGAGGTTATAAAACAGGTAACAGAAAGTGACAGAGTATTACGAAGTATTTTTTTTAAGTTTGGACTCTCTGAATATCACACGCAGAATTAATTGGATTAAAGCTATGTTTTGCCGATATCATCTACGACAATAAGGGAAAGCAGCCCCGAAGAATAATCAATGGACATTTTCTACCCGATCATAGCTCAGGATTCTCTAGCACTGTTGACCATTTTTTCTGAAAACGGACACTCCCAGAGACCTCCTGCATGACTGTAAACACTACTTTGCTGTTCTACAGTTGTATTGGCAGGAATCATTGCCAGGGAGTTAAAAAAATGTCATTTTCACCCATGTGTAAAATTCTAAATTAAACTTGTTCAATCGTTTAGGGAACAAAATTGCAATGTAAGATGTATTACATAAAAATGATTACCAGCCATTTTTTTCTCATTATTTTTAAATTGTTAAAGTAATTATGCACTGTTTTGCTGTGATTTTTCCCTACAGTTGCAAAGAGCTAAATTGAGTGTAAATAATAACAGTTACAGAATCATTAGACTGATCATTATGCTATAATCCCCCATCATCGATGCAGTCATGCATTGATCTAAAACGGCACTGTACATAAAATTATATTTTTTACTATGCCAGCACTACTCCTTGAAAAGTCATAGGACAAATCTAATTTCTGGGAAGCAATGATGTTGTTTTAGGAAGGGGATAAGAGGTTAATCTCCTTTATGCACATGGAGCAGCAATATTTAGTGTGTACATTATCCAGTGGTTTATACACCCTGATTGGCACTAGTCTAGGACTACCTAATGTAATATCAGGTAAACAATTATCAGAGTAAGGTTAATATTAATGTATGAAATCCGCCCTATCTGTTACTTTTGACAGTTTTTATCACAGCATTCAACAAAGTTCAAATGAAACCTACGTACTATTTGGGTGCATTGAAAAATCAGATTGGTGCTTCACTATAAATACCCTTTAGAAGTACAGAACAAAAATCTTAATGGGTCTCCCCAGTTGCAGTTCATAATTATTTTACAATATGTTCATTAGTCTTCCAAGCAGATGAACATGATTAAAAGCACCATCAAAGAAGTGAAAACAATGCATTTCTACGGCTTCATCAAGAATGTAATCTAAACCTATTATTCTTATTTTGTCACAACATAGTAATGCACTTATCGCGGGGTGGTCTTTGACAGGAATTCTTTCTCAGTTCCTATTTGATGTGCAAAGGGATTATTCTTTCCATGGTAGCTTTCGTGTTAATTTGTCATGTCAAATCAATAAAGTCAATTTATGTTGATTCCTCCCACTAGCCTTTTCTGCTGATAGAAGAAATGGAGGCAATCTGTGAATGTGCGCTGGAAACGGGAATATTTTTAACTAAAGGTTAAGCTACCTTAAAGGGGATAGAAGGCCAATTAATATATTAATGGATCACAGTGATAGCAATAACATAGTAAAATACACATAATAGGGTAAAATGTTTTATTACAGTTCATTCAAAGCAACAACTATTTTAACAAAGTAAATATGTTTGGCTGTCATTATGAAGCAAATGAAAAAGATTCAGTTTTAAAAATCAAAATAAGCACCTTAACGCGTAGAAAAGAAAATTACAGTACTTGCACTTGCTATAGTAAAAGATAATGGAGTTATCTTTAAATTAGCAATGGTCAAGAGATAACTGAGGGTATATTCTGCGAAACAGTCAAAGAACAAAGGAATACATTTGATTCAACATTAGGCCTCTCTATAAGCTGGAGCTGTGTGCGTACCAGAGAGCACAGGATTGCACCTAATACGCCACTCGCCATTTCCAATATTTGTTACTTGAAGGTTTCATTGCTTACGTCTATAACTATAATTAAGGACTTAACAGAACTTCACAGAGCTTCACAGAATCTGAATTAAAATGGTTTAAATGGTTCCTGAAACATCGGGTAAATGCAGAAAAATTAAAAACAACTTCAGTTTTTTGTTTACCCACATTTTGGTATGGGTTACGATGACCAATTAAGTTCTTAGCTATTAGAATATTTATTTAGAATATAGCTAAAATTAGCATCTAAATTAGCTATATCCAAAATAAATTATTTAAAAAGCAAATAAACATATTTGCAAATTTTAGAGTAAGTAGACATATGTGATTTAAATGCGCCCATTGTATCATTTAAAAGCACATTGTGATTTAAACTAGATTTCAATATACAACTTTGAATGTTGTTAAAACCATAAAGAATACGCATATATTTGGGACACTATTTCACTCAACAGGTACTTTTTAAGATAATTTCACTCTAGAAGTTTTACGGTGAAACTATGAGCTTTGCTTCCCTGAAATCGAGGCTTATATTTGTTTGTAGCCTGGTGTACTAGGTTTGGCTTAGGAAAGGAAAGTTTATAATTAAGTGTCTGCCAGAAATTAATAAAATAGCTGTCATTAGTCACCTATAGAAGCTGGCACGAACTAAATTATGGAAGTAAGAGAATTTAATTTTGTTACAATTATAAATGAAAGAATTAGGGGTTTGGAAATATGTTGTTAGGTTAACATTCCAAAAGACCACCTGGAGGTGTGCTGATGTAAATAGTACAAGGAGGGGTCGCACACGAGTGAATACCTGCACATGTTGTAAACACACCAAAATAAAAGCCTTCAGACAAGATAGCTTGATTGATATGTTCGAAAAAGGTTGTTGAGGCTTTTCAGCTGAGGGTTTGTCAAGATATACTCATTACACAAGAATAATAGAACTGCTTGTAAGGCACCTTGCCTGTACACAGCCCGGTTTCCATGGCAGCAACCTTTTACAACACTAAAATTCAGAGCAGTTGTGCTAAATACAAAACACAAAGTAGCTACTGTCTTAGAAGTCTTCCATTCTGAGCATTGCACTTAGAGAGTATTAAAAAGAAGAAATAAAGCCTTCAGGAAAGAATGTAAAAAATAAACTGAGCGTAAACGCTAATATTTTATGTACCCATGGTTTAGCCTCTATTAAATTATTTATTACATTGCCATTTACTAACTAACAAAGCCAAAATCAAGCTTTCCCCAGCAAGTTAAACAGGGTAGCTCAAAACTCAAAAACTTGTCAATTGAGAGTGGGACACTTTTTTACAATATATGAAATGTACATATTGTATTTCTTGCATAGCCTACAGCTCTTGATTTTTAACTGACTTGGATTGTCAGAAGTCCTTATACCCATGTAAAGCCATATACGTAATGTTCATCAGAAACTACACTTGACATAAGCACAAAGTACTTATTACAACACGGGCTGCATCGGTACATTGGACATCTGGCAACATCTACCAGTTTTATTGGTTTGTAGATCATGCAAAAGAAGGGGTGGACTCTGATACTGGAGGCAGAACATCAGACGTAAGGGACAAACAAACAGAATAGATGGAAGTGTAATGTACTGCATTGTTGATTATAAAATGTTAATCTAATGTCTTGTTGACCAATGTCTTTTTGGTATAAATTTTGTCAGAGAGTCATACGACAAAATGTGAATTACAGTGCAGAGAAAATATTTGCAAACCCTCCAGGTTTGTCCTTTTTCTTATACGTTATATACCTAAAACATAACTCTTTCAAAATGATCCATCAGTAACAGTTTTGTGTAAAGAAGTATGTACATCCTTAGATTCAGTGTGATAGACTGGCATCCCGTCCAAGGTGTATCCCTCTTTGCGCCCACAGCTTGTCGAGTTAGACTCTGGCTCCCCATGACAGTGTACTGGTTAAAATGGTTAGAATATAGATGGATGGACTCTGGTGGCAGCTCCGTTAGCAGCAATGACATCAACTCGACATTTCCTGTAACTGTTGGTCAGCATTAACATTTAGGAATTTTAAATTCTTTCTTACGAAACTGCTTCGGGGCAGTGACATTTGAGGGTTGTCTTGCAGGAGCAGTTTGCTTCAGGTCCTGCCAGATCATTTCAATGGATTTACGTAAAGGCTTTGACTTGGTCAAGACAACATGTGAAATTTCGTCTTCAGCCATTCTGTTGTATACTTTATTTGCTTGTATTCTTACTGCATGACCCACTTGCAGCTCAGCTTCAGCTGACGAATGAATGGCCTTTTATTCTCCTCCTGAATTCATGATTCTGTCAATGACGGAGACCCGTCCAGGTCCTGAGGTATCAAAGCAGGCCCACATCATGTCACTCCCACCACCACACTTGATGGTGATGGTAACAGGAGATGGGAGTCTTCTGTTAGAAGGCAGTGTTTTGATTTTCGCCAAATAACATACAGTGCGGAGGAAAATTCTCAGTTTCACCAAAAAGCACCTGACAATCCTAAAGATTTCTGGAAGAATGTTCTCTGGACAGAGGAATCCAAAGGTGAACTTTGTGACCACAGTAAGAAACAGTTTGTGTCAAAAAAGTAAGGATATTACCAGTAGCGACGTAACAAAAATATATACAGTAATCGAAATGAAGTCTTGCTAAGTGGTTTGTACAATTTTTTGTGACTCAACATCAATTAAAGCATATGCTTTAATTATTTTTTCTTTCACTTTCTTCTCCATATTGTCTAGCAGTGAAAAAAAATAATTCTTTTTCATAGGTAGTGCCTTTAATTTCAGTGTTTTCTGTTTTATATTTGTTTTTTACGCTTCTGCTACCCACTTGTAACAATCATCACATTACATGCCATCTGGCAAGTGTTCCTCAGTCTTGCATAATTGTGTAAGTCCTTTCGAAATCTTTTTGCACCTCCTATAATACTTGCCTATTTGTAAAATTAGCATATTAGTTTACTAACTATCATGTAATCTAAATAATTGATATACACAATATACATGTAATATACATGTTCCCTTCATCACTCATACCCTTCCTGCCTCTTTTCCCCTTTTTCGTCTTCTCTCACTTTCTGTTGTTGTTCCTTCTTTTCACTCTCATTCTTGTTTCTGTTATTGTACCCTTTGGAGTAAACACATGCTTAGACTCATTAGACTCATCTGGATGGCACCATCTCATATTACCTTTTAGCACCTCCTCAGGACCTCCCTGTTCAGACTGTACCTGCAGTCATCGGCCAGTTGTGCAGTGCTGCTTTGGAAATCTTGGTCAATGGCAAAGCCAATTCAGGCTCGTGCTCTAAATAGATCACCCCTTAAATCACACAGAAGCCTCAACAATAATAAAAGTGTTTTTTTCCACACTTTTTAATAGTTTTCTTTCACAGATTTTTTTTAGATAAACATTTATATATTTCATTCCCAAATGCAGTAATGCTGTGCCATTCACAAGAGTTACCTTCTTGAAAACGCTCGGTAAGTTTGTGGTTGGTAAATTCAATTCGACCTTAAGGGAAAAATAGGGATAGGGGATCTGGAGCCATGATTCAACCTGTTAAAAACCTCTTAAACATTTTTTTCCACCTATAATAAAGTACAACAATAATCTCAGAGGAAAGAAAAACACAATAGAGTTTTATGTAACATTGGACGGATAGTATTTATTTCTGGATGAGTTTGTGACATAATTCTTTCCTTTATTGCTGTGATGACACCCATGTGGATTGGGTCACATGGCTTATATGACACCTTAATTGATGTCACTCTTCCTCTTCTTACACTCTAATAGCTTCCTCACGTCTCTTTGTTGCACAAACTGTAGATTCCTTTAAACCAAACAAAAGACCAACAGCACTATTACTTAGTCCTTCACACAACTTATCAAACACTTTTCTACTGAGTGCACCACAGATTTAGATCACTTATGGCAACACTGGACTCTTCACCCTTTCTCATACGCTTAGGAGCCATTTTAATGTATCGATTAATGTATCATTATTTTAACTAAATACTATCACTTTCATTTAGGAAATCACTCTCAATAACATTTCTTTGCACAATAAAATATCAATGTCCATTAAAGCCCAATGCCTGAGAAAGCATTGCTCTCTCTCTCTACTCTTCTCTTCTCGTGAGAAGACCTCTTGTGCCAGACACATCACAGCCCATGGATCCTTCTTGAACTGACAGGTACTTTAAATATGGGGGTTGCATGATGTAAAATGGAATCCAGAAAATTCCACACAGGTACTCAAAAGGTACATAAGGTACATTTGTGTACAGTAAGGGGGTTACTGTACTTTAAACTGCCACAGGAAGATGTACCCACCATTCATGCTAAACATTTTATTTCATTCCTCATAAGACTATAAGTTATATGATACTCTTAAAATTCACTGAATGTAGAATGATTGTTAAAATTATTTTTTTCATTATTGGCATATAACGGTATTCTATTACTGATGCATTTTTACAAGTGTCAGTGAAATTCTAAAATGCAATACAATAAGAGCTACGATGGGACATCTAGGGTATATCCTCAGTTGTGAAATGCTGTACTACAGAAATACTATAAATACTGCACACAAATACAAAAATAATAAAGAAATACTGTAGAAGGTTAATCAGTTTCAAAGGACCATTTGCTTTGCTTTTAGAAAACCACAGTACGCACTACAGACATTCTCAGAAACCTCCACACAGATTTCCCCTTTTCTCTTTCCCAACTTGCGAAATGGTTTGCAGGCAGAGCAGATGACAATCAAAAAAGAAGCCAGCAGATTGCACTGGTCTGCTTTGAAGAAGGACAGATCATTCCGACTCTGCATATTTGACTAGTAAGCAGTGCGCATAAATCCTTGGAGGGTGAAGAGAAGGAAATAGAATAGTGCAGCAAAAGATGGACCTTTTGACCAACCAAACAATCGATCAGCATCCGTTCTTGTGTTTTTAATATATTGGCTGCACACTTTATAGCAATTGAAGTAATTTGAAATAGTATAGGTTAATACATCATGAGGAGTACAAAGTAAAGAATGTGTCTTTATATTTTAAAAGTCAGACAGTGTCACAGGTTAGTAATCAGCATGGAGGCTATCATCAGTCTTGTTAGACTGGGAGTCTTTCAGGAATGTCCCATGTCAGGCTGTGGAGGGCAGGTCAGGGGGGTGCCTCCTGGGAGCTGCCCTGTCAGACTAAACTAACAGAAGCTAACCCCCTTTGGAGTTTAGTACAATGTCTTCTGTAGCCAAAGGGCTTTGTGTGCCAATCAAACCTGTTTAAAGTAGTAAAACAGACATGACTGGGTGTGAATTTTTATCCTACAGAGAGCCATGAACTGTTATAAAAACGGCTGTAAGAATCCATAAAGGCTTGGAATATTTGTATGCACTGTAATACCAATAGCTGTCTACTTTCATGACATTTGAATCATGGGGAAAATTAACTAAGATGTTTTGTCAAAGGAACAAAAGCACAGGTTTTTGTGTTGTTGTGTTGAACACAGGTGGTTTTAAAAATTCATATTTCTATAGATTTTGGAAGGAAAACAGATCAGATTCCTCTTCGCTGTTGAGTCAATTGAGTCTCTTTGCTACTGTTTTACCAGACATACAATGTCTATAAATTGAAAATACCATGACCTGGAATCTGGATTACTTAAAAGTATTCTCTATTTAAAGAACCTTGAAAATTATATACAGGGAAAATTCTTTATGGGGTTGAAAATACAGGCTATAGCAGAGGTTTACTTCCAGTCTTGAACAATGCAATCCAGCATTGTTCAAGCATTTAAAGAGCTTTGTATAAGCATTGTATAAACATTTAAAGAGGCTTACAGCTCTCTTTCAAACACCACCCAATGAAAACATAAGCAAAACATTAAACGTTCAACTGAGGAAATTTGATCAGAAGAGTGAATTTGTTTTCAGTAGAACCACTACAACCTTATGCATGGTGGAAATATTAAAAACTGAACTTGTATTTCAGCACTGTTTCTTTTACATATTAAATATTGCCTGTGTCATGTAGTTATATTTTGCATATGAAAACGAAATGCTTACGATGAAAACTTTATTTCTAGCCATGCTTAAAAAAGAAAATGCCAAGACATTGCAATTGCTTGAATCTGATATTTGCAACATCAGTCGAGAGTGCTGCTGGAAAATATGATAATCCATCAAAATTTCGAATTAAGATAAACATTCAAAGTGTGCTTTTGAACTACTTCTATATTACAATACAATGTAATATAGGAATTCCTTATAGAAGTATCAGTCTATTACTGATAGTTATAGTGAGTTGTTTGTAGAAAACGTATTTAACAGAAATCACTAAAATCTGGAATGCATAAAAATGACAATTTGAAATAATCAGATGGTTCGTATATCTTGTCAGATAAGGTTATATGATTTGATAAATCCTTAGAGAGGAAAACAGCAAAAAAAATAAATCAACCCTTTTTTGCTTCACATGGTGTGTTTCATATTCATCTCCAGCTATAATATGTCAGGAAAGAACAGAGAATAATAGAGTGCACACATATGAGGCATAGTAATGGGCTGCTACCATCCCATTGAATAAACAGTTATCTTTTGTCTAATCCTCCTAAAACTACTGCTGCCACATGAGTCAAAGGCAATGAATACTGTCTAATCTTCCTCTCCCTTTGGAATGATTTGTAGTTGATTTGTATTGATTTACGTTCTAATACTACTAATTTTCATCTCTGAAATCAGCTTGAGTGTGTGTGGGGGGTGCTGTTTTGTTCAGGCAATGCTTTATAGGTGGTATAATGTGGCTGAACCACATGCATCATATTATTTCATTAGAGTCCAGCCATTACAATGTACACACTGATGTAAATCAAACTGCCAGTTTAGATTTGAATTAATGCACTCATTAGGAAATTTCAACGGCCTAAATAGATTTCCTCAATACCAGTATTGAAAATCCATGATCCATTGATGCAATTGTAAATCTCAGCTTCTTACTTGAAAGATATTAAATAATAATAATAATAATAATAATTTTAACAAAATACTAATACAAATTATGGAATTAACTTAGATACATGAATTTTGCTAGTTATATTATTATTTTTCTTCTTGAGTTTGAGTTATTCTAAAACAGTAGCTTTTATCAATGCCATTAAGAATAATTATGGTAGCAATCATTATAATGGAGACATCTTTTATTAGAGAAATCCTAGTATGCAAAAATAAATAATACCTGTGTTTTTGGAAATAATCCATTACTCATTTCAAATAAAAATTACTCCTTCTAATTCAAAGCATAGTTTCAACAGTCAAAAATCAAAAAATATCTTTGATGATCTAAACTAATTTGAGATGACAGAGAAATAGCAGCTGGTTGTCTAGTTGTGAGCTTAAAGGGCAGTAAAGGGAGGAGTGTATGACCAGTTGACAATGATGGAATAAAAACATATACAGTATATATTTACATGCAATAATAACCTATATTACATCTATAATAACCTTTTATATGGGAAAGACAAATTAAAGTTTATGTAATCAACAAATACAAATACTGTTACAGTTTTCAGCTTTATAGATAAAAATGGGTGAAGCCGAAAGAGAAAATCAACCAGAACAGAAGACAAAAGAGTATAAGGAAGAGAGAAAACCTTGAAAAGCTTTGTTTCAGAAATCCAGCAAAACACCTAGAATAGCCACTAAAACCTAAAGAGAGACAAAAGAGAGATGGAGTACTATATGGATTGAAGTATCCAAGTGATTTTAAGCTTCTTGGATCAACAGGAAAGTGTAACAGCATGTTGGATGAAAACCAAACAACAGACTGTCAGAATGTTGTATAATTTCAATGGAAACAATAAGGTGGAGGAATTATAGGGGTTGCCCCTATTTATAAAGTAAATTAATAAAATCAAGTTCTAATTTTGTATTGAATAGTGCAATACACCCACGAAGGTGATTTGTTCATGAATCGTTGGGTTTGCCATATACTATTGACCTTAACATCTCACTGAGAACACATCTAACTTCCTAAATCAGAAAGAAGGCCTTCCAGCTGTTTCACTTTATATTAATTGAAGTGTTAAGAAACAATCATGTCAGAAATATAAAGACAAGACAGCAGTCCACATCTCCATAAAATGTTTTCAAAGATAAAATTGAAATTAAAGATGAATGGATTATTTTAATCTGCCAATAGCTTTACTGCACAAGATATGTATTACAGACACTACCCTCGAGCAATGTGGTCACAAGGATCAAAACTCATGATGGCCACCAGACATACTGTAGGGTCTAGAAGGCTGTACTGTAGTCCTTTTCAGGATAAGAAACAGAAATTCACCACTAGAAAATAACATCCATCATTGGCACAATGTATACCCTTTACATATCAAACCAAAAAAATTGCAAGAACAAAGGACAGCCTTCACCACTAACCTAATCAATTACCTAATTAACACCTATTGTGTAGGTACTCTGGCCTCTAGTGGCAGGTTAGCTGTAACTACAGTCTTTTGCTTAACCTTGCTTGACAGAACTTTTCCCCTCTCAACTCTCGCCAACAGAGAGTGTCAACCTGCTGCAAACAAGTGGAGGGGAACAGTTCTCACAAACATCCCCTGGGGTCGAACATTATTCCCTGTTAGTCAACACAGCTGGGTAACTTGTCCCTTACTCTCACTAACGTTTTTGTAAAATAAAGCCCTCTGTTCTTAATTTAAATGTATTTCCCCATAGTTGACATTTGTGATCCCTGGTTCTTGTCTTGTTGTTGACTCTGAAGAAATCCATAGGGTTTGTTTGGGATTCTACCCATACAGTTTCAAAATATACTTCAAGGCATACTAGAGAACTAGATTATTATCACAGTTCACCATAGTAGGTGAAACTGGCAAAGAGAATAAGAAAGTACTTATTAGCCATGCGTTTCTTTTAGAGACATGTGGTCAGGGTAGGCAAGGTGCTGTAGGTGCCACCAATTTTGTGAAAATCTGGGAACAATAAAATTATTAAATTGTGGGTGTCTGTTCAACTGAACTTGAATACAAGCTACCCTACTCAATCACTCAAGCTTGTTCCAAGCTTATAGTCTCAGTATAAGAAAAGGGCACAGTGTACCACTATCACCTTATTCATTGCTTTATAAATAATGCTCAAATGTAATATTCACCCAGCAGAAAAAATGCTGTGGGAGAAGCTGTTGGACAAACAGAGACCTCTTCTGCTTTTAGGGATGTATCCTTTAGTTTTAGCTCTTAATTAGCAATTTAGCCAAGTACTGTAAGCTAAGCTAGATATTTCAACCCCACTGAAAGGAAAATAGATATCATTATATCTCAAAAAGACATTACTAAACTGGATTTTCAAGTGATGGAACAGTAGCTATTGAAGATATGTAAGAGAAAGTATTTACTTACTGTTTAATTGTCAGGTATTGTTTAGATAAGATAACCTTATTAGCCATATACAAGTTCATGCATTAGGAATTTGTCTTTTCACATACCCCAACTTGCTCTCCATGAGACACACAGACCAGGAGAGAGCCTGGGGTCAGAGCACAGGGTCAGCCATTTATACAGCACCCCTGGAGAAGTTTGGGTTAAGGGCCTTGCTCAGGGGCCTAATGGAGTAAAATTCCTCTGCCGGCCGTGGGATTTGAACTGGCAGCCTTATAGCCACAGGTGCAGATCCTTAGCCAGAGAGCCACCACTCTGCCCCTGAGGATATGAGTATCTTTTAAGAATGTAAACTAACAGTTTGGAAGCTGATTAGTCAGGTGATGACTTAAAACCAGGAAGTTAAGGCTTCCTGAGACACAAGGGAAGAGGGGAGTGGGGTGTGGGATGGGGGAAGAAGGAAGAGAAATGAGGAGCAGTACAAGACTGTTGGTAGAGCTGGGAGTCTGTGTGATGTGAGTTTCAGTTTGAGAAGAGATTTGTTTGGGAAGCCGTTAAGGAGCCTAGCTGCACAGTAATATTGGTAGAAAAAACCTGAAGTTTAGATAGAGCTTAATGATGCAGCAGGTTATTGTCTGGTTTGCTTTGTGTTTCCGGCAATGTAAACAAATAAATAAAAGTGCTTTTGCACTTTATGGCCTGTATTTGTGTCTGTTTTCCTGGATTCTGCCTATAAAAAGATATATTTCTCCAATGCCCAGGGTTGACACATTACAGTACATTTTTATAACCATCAGTTTGACAGCTGAGGACAGATGAAATGTCAATTAGGAAAAAAGAAAAAAGTGACAAGAGTGAGCTTTATAATATGATTAGAAAACAACAGAACCCAGTTGAGGACAATGAATTGCAAGCACAGGTAAAAAGGATCATATCTCACATTTCATAAAATGGAAAGAAGGAAAGGAATATTGCAATGGAGAATAAAATAAACTTTTTCAGTGTTATACCAGCAAAAGAATTGTCAAGCATTGTATCTGGAGAAAAATAGTAAACTTCTAGATAAATAAACGGCTGATGTACTAGATGTGAGTGTCAACAATATGCCAGTATATCAGTATCAATATCAGTGGAGGGACAATGTTCTGCATTGGATAGTGTTCGTTTTAGAAGAGGGAGAAGTGTTTTGGGTACTGTAAGTTTTCAAGATTAATCAATCACCCTTGTATCGTACACATTGTACTCAAGAAATTGAGAAATGTTATTCACAAGCGATGGATGCATCTCTTCCCACTGCCACTAAAGATGGGGTAGTACCCATCCACAGAAAGGATGAGAATAATTACTTGAATCAGTTAAGACATTTAAGTCTGTATAAGTTTATAAGAAGTAAACTAATGGATCACCTATTTAGTAATAATATCCTATGAAACAGTCAGCATGCATTTAGAAAAGGTAGGTCTTGTCTAACCAACTTGTTAGAGTTCTTTGAACAACTAACAACAGTATGGACACATGATACGGTGTATTATGAAGACTTATTTTGAAGACTTGGATAAAAGTTTCTGATTAATGAAAAATTCTTAAATTGCAGGCTGTAGCCATTCAAGAAAATTGAGGTGATGAAATGAGTGGAGCACAGTAGGGATTTGTGCTAGAACTCTTTTTAGTGTATTTTAATGATCTAGATCACGGAATAGTTAGCAAACAACATAAAAAGTGAAATACTGAGCTAGAAGTAAACGACACAGGTGTTTTTTGTTTACACCGTCATTTATATTGTCATGACAAGGTGGGGAATTAATTTTAAAGACAATCAAAACATTATACAGTCAAAATCAAATCTAAAATATATAGTCCAAAGCACAGAATGTTTAATCAAGAGATGCTATGTTAATTTTGTAGAAAAGAATGTTGCTGTGGAATAAGTAAAGAAAAGAGTAAACATAAACTGTACATCCCTGGACTTAAGGGAATGTCCTTCATTGAAAGAACTGAACCCTAGTCTTGAACAGAGAGGAATACAAGATGACCAGATATAAGTATTCACCATCCTCAAAGGCAGTAACCACGTCACTTCAGAGGATTTCTTCAAAATTGACTCTTTAAAAGTGCATTTAAATCAGAGAACAGGAGGAACCTCGTCACCTAAAGAGGTTGGAGAATGGAACAAGCTATCCAACCATGGCTGGATGAGATTTTTGGGGCTATATAGGCCAAATGGGTTCCTCTCATTTGTCACCTTTCTTATGTCCAATTTGCACCTTGTCTGATTGCATAGATCACATCAGAAGAAGGAGTGGTGGTGTTGCCATAACAATCTTAGGTACATAGTGTTCCTTGTGGTTCTCTACCTATAGCCTATGCAAGCACCCCTGTTTTATGTTGTCACAGATCTAGAAAGGCTGTCTTGACAGGGGCATGTCTTTACACAAAAACAGTTGAGAAAAAAATTGACACTGACTCCAATACACCAACTTCTTCTAAACTCCTCTGATTTTTGGAGAAACCTCGGCTACTGAGCCACCACTGGTTTTTCAATCATATATTGATATCGTATCACATCAGTTTGATATATTGATGATTAAATAGCATGTTTGATTTGTACACAACAGGTAGTTATTGGCAAAGAACAGAAATAACTGTAAAAGTAAATTTGCTTATGTCTTTATATCAGTAGTATGTATGAAATAGTTTTCTACAATTTTGCAATTTTTTTGTCATCCTTTTGACCTTGACTTTAGAATATATAGTGCATTTTTGCTTTAGAATGAATTAATGAATTATAAAGTAGAAAAAGTGTAAAGATAAGGGGCAAATTCTCAAAATTAGATGATTTAATGAGTGGAGTACCATAGGGATCTGTACTAGGATCACTGCTCTTTCTTATTTATATCAATGGCCTAGATCCTGGTATAATTAGTAAAGTGAAGTTTGCAAATTATATTCAACAATAGGAGGATTGTCAAACACTGTAAAAGCAGGAAATGAAATAAAAAAAATAGATCACATTCAAATTTAGGCAAACACCTGGCAGATAATGTTTAATGCAGACAAATTCATGAAGGCAGTTAAATCATAAACTAGAAATACAAAACGAAAATGCAAGTGGTTACTTCTGAAAAAGAAGGTGTAGGGAATGTTGTCACATTCTTGTGTGTTTCTGATGTTTGATGATGAGCTGTTAAGAGGGAGTGTCTAAACTCCTGCATTTTAGATCTTTTGATAACCAGCTCCTTTCTGTTAGTTTTGTGTTCTTACAGTACCTCCATGAATGTGAAATTTGCTAGTTTCTCAATATTTTGGTGCTTTGACAGCTATTGTAGCTCTATCAATTAGGAAACTGTTTTTATGGTAAGTTTGTAGATGTAGTTCAGCTTGTTTAGAAGACTTCTTATGATGGGACTTCCAGGTTGCTACAAATCTTGCACAGGTCACAATTTGCAGGCTTGCAGTTTTACTGCTCTGTGTTCACACTACCTGTATATCTTTAGTTCCTACTCTTTCATTCTTTTTGCATGGCACTTGTGTTACTCTTCTAGCTTGTGTTAGCCTATGTACAGTGCCTTGCGAAAGTATTCGGCCCCCTTGAACTTTTCAACCTTTTGCCACATTTCAGGCTTCAAACATAAAGATATAAATTTTTTATTTTATGTGAAGAATCACCAACAAGTGGGACACAATTGTGAAGTGGAACGAAATCTATTGGATTTTTGAAACTTTTTTAACTAATAAAAAAATGAAAAGTGGGGCGTGCAAAATTATTCGGCCCTTTTACTTTCAGTGCAGCAAACTCACTCCAGAAGTTCAGCGAGGATCTCTGAATGATCCAATGTTGTCCTAAATGACTGATGGTGATAAATAGAATCCACCTGTGTGTAATCAAGTCTCTGTATAAATGCACCTGCTCTGTGATAGTCTCAAGGTTCTGTTGAAAGCGCAGAGAGCATCATGAAGACCAAGGAACACACCAGGCAGGTCCGTAATACTGTTGTGGAGAAGTTTAAAGCCGGATTTGGATACAAAAAGATTTCCCAAGCTTCAAACATCCCAAGGAGCACTGTGCAAGCGATCATCTTGAAATGGAAGGAGTATCAGACCACTGCAAATCTACCAAGACCTGGCCGTCCCTCTAAACTTTCAGCTCAGACAAGGAGAAGACTGATCAGAGATGCAGCCAAGAGGCCCATGATCACTCTGGATGAACTGCAGAGAACTACAGCTGAGGTGGGAGAGTCTGTCCATAGGACAACAATCAGTCTTACACTGCACAAATCTGGCCTTTATGGAAGAGTGGCAAGAAGAAAGCCATTTCTCAAAGATATCCATAAAAAGTCTCGTCTAAAGTTTGCCACAAGCCACCTGGGAGACACCCCAAACATGTGGAAGAAGGTGCTCTGGTCAGATGAAACCAAAATCGAACTTTTTGGCCACAATGCAAAACGATATGTTTGGCGTAAAAGCAACACAGCTCATCACCCTCAACACACCATCCCCACTGTCAAACATGGTGGTGGCAGCATCATGGTTTGGGCCTGCTTTTCTTCAGCAGGGACAGGGAAGATGGTTAAAATTGAGGGGAAGATGGATGCAGCCAAATACAGGACCATTCTGGATGAAAACCTGTTGGAGTCTGCAAAAGACCTGAAACTGGGACGGAGATTTATCTTCCAACAAGACAATGATCCCAAACATACAGCAAAATCTACAAAGGAATGGTTCACAAATAAACGTATCCAGGTGTTTGAATGGCCAAGTCAAAGTCCAGACCTGAATCCAATCGAGAATCTGTGGAAAGAGCTGAAAACTGCTGTTCACAAACGCTCTCCATCCAACCTCACTGAGCTCGAGCTGTTTTGCAAGGAAGAATGGGCAAGAATTTCAGTCTCTCGATGTGCAAAACTGATAGAGACATACCCCAAGCGACTTGCAGCTGTAATCGCAGCAAAAGGTGGCTCTACAAAGTATTAACGCAAGGGGGCCGAATAATTTTGCACGCCCCACTTTTCATTTTTTTATTAGTTAAAAAAGTTTCAAAAATCCAATAGATTTCGTTCCACTTCACAATTGTGTCCCACTTGTTGGTGATTCTTCACATAAAATAAAAAATTTATATCTTTATGTTTGAAGCCTGAAATGTGGCAAAAGGTTGAAAAGTTCAAGGGGGCTGAATACTTTCGCAAGGCACTGTAATTGTATTAATTTCTTTATTTTGACCTTGTTGTATGATTGTTTCATGAACTTATGCTTAAAGGGGAATTGCAATGCCGTTGTTATATATCAGAGTTAGAAAGAATTACCACTGATGAGTGCATTTCAAACCACAATTAAAGTAAAATGTACACAGTAACTTGCAAAATCTCCAATTTACATCACAAAATTACACTGTGCTGTTCTGTGCTGCTCCCTACAGTATATTACTATAAATATCGACGATTTATATTGGAAAGGTAAATTGTTTTTAGAACAAAGTAAAAGTATTATATAAATCATATTTAAAACTATGCCCCCTCTCCATTGTATAATAAATGTTTTTAGGTTAGGAAGTTAGGAACATGAGTCATCGGTTTAATGGAATATCTATTTTAACTTTTAATCTATTTCATTACTAGCGGATTTTGCTGGGTAAAACAATAGAAAACACATGTAATATTCTTTAATTTTTTAAAATGTGAAACTGTGACAGTCTTCCAAAAAGATGCCTGTAATTTATTACTTTTTCATTATTAAAATGCACAAATTTGTCACAAATTATGAATGCTTAAATATTTTGGCACCCTAAAAACGTAATGATACTAGGATTTCTATACAGTATACACTACATTGTCTATATTTACAGAGTAATAATGATCATTTCATGATTTCAGAGGCATAAGAAAAAACCCAGATGAAGAGCTCCATAAAAAAAAATATTTGCTACTATCTGTGTAAATGTACACATACCTGTACATATGTATACAAGTACTGTATGCAAGCAAAAGTCAAATAAAGTGACTGGGAAAACTAGAAACAATGTAAACTACATGCCTTCAGTGCTTCCTTAAATTATTTGCTTTTATTTTTATATTTTTATATAAATAAAAAAGAATATTTTTGCCAATAACATTTTAAACAATTTGTTTAAAAACAAAACTGAATGTTTATTTAGGTTGACATTTGTTCTGTAAACAGAACAAGCATTGTAAGCATTGTTGTTTAGAAAACAATTGACAATACCTACTGTATGCAATAGTTAGAAAATGAATATCTAAATGTTGTAATAAAATTTACAATTTCTATAAGCATTATAAACTTTGTTTTGTGTATCTTGTATATCAACATTACTACAACATTCAAAGTTGAGCAACAGCTCTATATTCCAAATAAACTATCCACCTGGCCATGTAGAAACCTTAGTAAACTCTGTGAAGTGTATATTAAACAATCAGCCCCTAATAAAGGACTGGAGACAGTTGCAGTATGAATTATTTTAGCTGGTAGACACATTAAAATCAGTTAATATGTTAATCTACAGTGTAGCTTTGGTACTGAACATGAACCAAAGTGGAAATGCCCTTCAGCTACACCTTATCTAGCACAATCTGGAGCACAGCAGTGGAAACTGGCCATAATAGTTAGAGTCTGGCAACGTAACTTGCCCTCATGTGCTCAATCAATTACAGTCATTAACATGTTTTCTGTATAAAATCCAGCTCAACAGAAAGGTTGTCCAATGTTACGTCAGAAGCATCTCAGCAGTTCAGAAAACTTCTTCCCATGTTTGTGTGGGTTTCCTCTGGGTGCTCCAGTTGTCTCCCACATATAAAGACATACTTGATTAAATAGGCAGGTTAAACGGCTCCTGGGGAAATTGGCCCAAGAGTGAGTGCGTTTGTATCTTTGCTTCCCCTGTGATAGACTGGCACCCTGTCCAAGGTTTGTCCTGCCTTGCACCCCTTCCTTGCCAGGATAGGCAACTGCAACATAGCCAAACATATTTTTTTAACATTCTGTATATTTCAAGGACACAACATACTGTACAGTGTATTTCTTTTTAATCGGCTCGTTCAAATGTGAAGCAAAAAGTCCCTGCAGTGGCTCTTTCTTTTCCTGCTGCGCCGATATAGGCTGTTAAGGTTTGGTATAAATTACTGTTACAGTAGTTGAGAATGTACTGTAAGTGTAGTGGTTTATTTCACTGCTGATGTAGTAAATGAAACTCATGGTGGCTGTAAGATGACAGTATCGGTATGGTTCCAGCTGCTGCTGCACCGCATACTGTTCGTTCAATTTCGGAGAGTAGTAGTCCTACGTGCATTGCCAACAATGTTGTAATGGTTTAACATTAAAATCATATAGCTCCAACTTGTAAATGTACATCATCCTCCAAAAGTACATACAGTACCTATGGGGTGCTGAGAAAAGGAAGTGCAGAAAAGAATAGCTAGAAAAGCAATCTCAAAATAGGGCTACACCAAATCAAGTCAAAGAGAACAATGGATCTGTATTTAATGGTAGACAAGCCACATTTGGTAGCTGGACATGTAGACTACTTGAGGTGTATTATTACAAGCTACCATTACTTTCCATTACCACATACTTTCACCTTATTACTTTAAGCGTTACAATTTCAATGTTAAAATGTGCTTCTTGTTCTTGTTTGCAAGTTATTCATTATGTGTTCTTCAAAGCTGCTTTAAAAAGTATTCTAGTGATATAATTCATTTATTTAATTGTTTTAAATAGAAAAATAAGTTTGGGGTGTTGGTGCAAATTGAGATCTGGAGTGGCTTCTTCCTAGGACCGGCCCTGCTGTACTGGATAAAGCAGTCAAAAGATGGTTGGGTGGATATTGCACTGTCGTGATTTGCTTATACAGTATGTACCACCTTTTTAACATGCATTTAATCAGCAGACTGATTCACACTGACTGACATCATACAGACTTTGCTGTTGTGTTGCAAACAGTGGCTAAACTAGCCGGACCATTTTGCCATTGTGACTCCTCTGCAAATGTTGTTAGTGTGTAACGTTTGTATGAGCTACACCGGCCTTCCAAAAAGCTAGGGAGGCTCTCTTTAATGACTTTCTTAGTCATATGATTAGAGGATCTGTATAATTTTGTTTTCACTTTGACATTGTTTTATGTTGATGAGTGGCAAAAAATCCTAATTAAACACATAATGATTTCATATGATGGGAAAACATATTCAAGGGGAGTGAATACCTTTGATAGCCACTGTTTACCAACTTTCATTTCAGTAGTACAACTACCGCTTAACAGAAATCATGGGACCTACCATGCTAGCCCATTCTCTAGTCCATGCTATGGACAGGACTGACTACAGTATTGTGTGATATTGTGGTACAGTATTATATATGACAGCATTATTTGATCACATTACAGTAGTGAATGTACTGGAAGGAGAAACAAAGTGTTAGGTCATTTCTTTTTCTTCTATATTTTACATGAAGAACAGACAATTTAAAATATATGGTATCTAAAAACGTGTCTGAAAGTCACTTCATAGAGTCTAGGACATAAGGTCTTAAGATGTGAATGAAGGTATAGTTGCATGGTACTGACAAAGCCCTGGAAGAACTGTGGGTGGTTCAGAAAAGGCAAGTATCACTGTCTATTTTGAGCTCACCTAGAAAAAAGTGGCTTTTGCTTTCCAGGTGAGGGAGGAGCAGTCATGAGATTGACCGGCAGGTTTGTGCAGTAATGTGGATGCTGTACTGAGTCATGGTGGTGAAGTGGGAGCTGAGTTTACAGACAAAGATCTTGGTTTTTCAGTTGACTTTCGTCTCTATCCTCATCTATGGTCACACATAGTAGTGGCTGAAAGAATGAGATCACTGGTACAAGCGGTGGAAATAAGGTTTGTAGGGCTGCTGGGCTTACTCTCCATGACAGGGTGAGGAGCTCGGCTATCTGGGAAGACCCTGGAGTAGAGTAGCTGCTCCTCTGGATTGAGAGGAGCCGGCTGAGGTGGTTCGAGCATCTGGTGAGGATGGGAGCATCCCGCTGGAGGTGTACTGGGCACGACCCACTGGGAAGAGGGTTAGGGTTAGGGTTAGGGGCAGATCCAGGACAGACTGGAGGGATTATATCTTTCAGCTAGCCTGTGAGCACCTGGGAATCCCCCAGGAGGAGCTGGTGACTGTTGCTGGGGAACAGAAGGTCTGGTCTGTTCTGCTCAGCCTGTTACCATTGCGACTCTCACAAGGAGTAAGCTGTTAGGAAATGGATGGTGAGCTCCTCTCTTCTTTCCAGTCCTTTCTTTTGTTTCCTGTATAGTTGTCACTTGTACAACAGATGCTTCTGTTTGGTAAACCTCATGCTCTGACTTATTCAAACAGCAGCACGATATAATGCTCTTCCAACCAAAAAAACAGGTGGAAAAAGGCAGTCACTAGCAATTAAAAGGCAGATAGAATGAAAATAAAACAACATTGCAATAGGAATCTTTTCAAAATTGTCCATTATTAAAAGCTTGTGCCCATAAGAAGATTAGAAGATTAGAGAGGTTATATATTTTTTAAAGAACATGAGCTTAAGGTGCCATACCTCTTCCTCCTCTCATTCAAAGAGAAAAACAAAAAAGAAAGTCCAGAACTGGGATCTTTTACGAGTCTTTGAAAACAGATCATAAGCATGATTCTTATTGTGATCATTACAGAATGACGCAGACACAGAACTTTCAAATTGAGCACAAAACCCAATTTTAGTGAAGACATGCTATTTTAGTATGTACTGCATGAGCATGTTTTCTTTCTAAAGTACAAGAAATGCTCGTCTACATTTTTATAAAATAATTATCACTCTAAATAAATGTATCTGCTGTAGAAATTAATATTAAGAGGACTATATTAATACTATCAGTACAACAGAATATTGTTATCCTTACTTTTTATTAGTATTTCACAAGAAAATACCAGATTGCTTAAAAAGCAGAAGTTCATATGCTGCTAATTAAAGAGGATGGAGCATTTTCAATTCAGCTTTTTGAATGATGCGTGAAACCTTAGTGACATTTTTAATCTAGATAGAAGGGCTAATAATTACTATGTAATTATTATTTTTTATTCCTATTGTGCAGGAGTTCTTAAAATTTCTAGCTTTTGAAATTAGAAAGAGATAATGATACCTTCTCTTCCAAAAACTTAAATGAACTTTTATTTTTATTTATTATATTAATTATTATAGTATTGATATTATGCTTATAATCAGTAGATGCATTTTCATGAATATGTGTTAAATCTGATAGTGTAGGTAAAATGTGTATACAAATATTCCCAGTACTAAAAACCCTTTCTCCTTTTTCAGAACACATTAAATAATAAATTCCATGTCATGTCAAAATGCTGTGCCAAAATATGACATTTTGTCAAAATCCAGAAAGGTAATTCCTTTGCTTTCACGTAAGTTACAATATAGTATCTGTGATCACATAAGACAGAATATTTTATATGTCATACTGTAATGATAGCCCCTTCGTTTCTTTAAAAAAATATTTTTATATAATAATGTCGTTTTATAAAATGCAAAATTGATTTGTGGGTGTAAAACTAACTTCTTATGTTTGTAATTCTGATTGGTATTTTTTTCTGATGTTTTAAAAAATAAAATGTGTCTATTAAAA
This sequence comes from Atractosteus spatula, assembly GCF_055471065.1. Classification (NCBI taxonomy): domain Eukaryota; kingdom Metazoa; phylum Chordata; class Actinopteri; order Semionotiformes; family Lepisosteidae; genus Atractosteus; species Atractosteus spatula. The sequence continues at coordinate 44,544,475 of NC_142707.1, read as the reverse complement.
ACCATCATTCTGTATTCCTAAATGATATACTGAGCAGCAGCTTTGCCTTTCTGTTCCTGCTGTCTTCATTGTTGTCAAGGGAACACATATGGGAACAAGGGAACACTGGAATTCACTAAGAGTGCTGAGGTTTTTATCGCTTTACTTTACAAATGTATTATGTTGCATAAAATCATTGAAAGTTACATGAGGGATAAAACTACAGTACGCAAATGTGTACAGCGGCTATACTTGTGTGTGTCCAGCTACAATTACTGTAATTATACAGGAAAATTTAAAGACACAAGCCAAAAAATGCTACACAACCCTGACTGAAAAATTAAAAACTTAGCTTTTTCAAGGCTGTGGTTGCCCTTATTATTCCTTTATTACAGGCTTTGACACTTAAACACACAAGTACATTAATGTCTTTACCTCAAAGGCAAAGCACGATTGTGTCACAAGCAGAAGAATTCACTTGCACGTGAAAACAAATGTACTGTAGCAACATGAAAACCTTGTGATTAATGTTAGTCAGGTGGTTATATTATTACAAACATTGCCAAGTACATCATTTAACCTTTTCACTTTCACATTAAAGTTTTAGAACAGTAACATTTGAATAGTTTAGACTATTTTTAAAATTGAAATAACCGATACGTATTCTTTTTATATCTTTCACTTTGGAACCTCCATTTCACAGTAAGCTATTACTGCAGGCCTACAAAGATAATGGTGATACATATACATGTAGCTTAAAACAAACATTGATGGGCCATTTGTTTCTGACAAATCACAGTCCCTATCAGCACAGGGACACATCAGATGGAAGACTGAGGTACTATAGCTCCAGTGAGTAACACTGTAAGCTTTCGGGTGCCCAGAAAGCCACAGAAGTTGCTATTGTATGGCAAGCTCAGAGGGTCTTGAAGGACTTCACACCCAACCAAGAGTGCTTGGATAAATGCTTCTTTAGGAATCCTAATCACAGCTGACTAATTAAACAGCTGTGATTCGAATTACTGGGGCTAGTTTCCATGTATGAGTATGACATTGTAACAGACAAGTGCAACGTTGTTAGCTGATCATAAGCTATGAGAAGGGTCTTCATATAACATTTTCCACATGACTTGATTATGTCACATCACATTTTGTGGATCCCAGTGTATGGTGTATAAATATGGTAGGTGGCTTGCAGTCTTTTTCTGCATTCAACAGAGAGAAATGTATGGTGCCCTCCAGACTTCTTCATACCCTCAATGAACAAATAACATAAAACACAATGAGTTATGGACTGAGTTATGTGTGCTTAAATCAAATTCTGGATGTGTCGCTGTAGTCATAATAGCATTGCCAGAACAAAGTCATATTTGTAATAACTGAATTCCAGAAAACACAAAGGTCACATTTTTTCATGCGATTGAGTGTTCCTTTTAAACAAAATTCTATGAAAACCAATCTTCAATAATATTCGCCCTCTTTGTAAGTGCAATGGAAGACACACACACTTTACCAAGGTCTTGACTCACCTTGGTCATCAAAAACCCCAGGTTATTTCTCAAAAAGAGAAGGGGGAGTAACTGGTTTCCTGGCCAAATTTCCCCTTGCCCTTTACCAATCAGGGCCTCCTAATAATTCCCATCTATGAACTGGCTTCATCACTCTGTTCACCTCCCCATTGATAGCTGATGTGTGGTGAGCGTTCTGGCGCACTTTGGCTGCCGTCGCATCATCCAGGTGGGGCTGCACATAATTAATAACAATAATTTTTATTATACAGAAGCCTCTGAAGGTTTCCTGTTTCGATATGTTTTACAAGGAGGTATAGTAAGTATCACATAGAACAAACTAGTAGTAGCAGTAGTATCATCATGGATAAGGACAGAGAGCTCTCCAAAAATTGGAGCCAAATCATCATTCACCTTCCTGGAGTGAATGACTATTGAAACCATGTCTTGTGGTCAGATAATGGTGTAAATAGAAAAGTTCATGGTAAGAAAACACTGCTGCCAACTTGTGAAATATGGTGGGGGATCTGTTATGTTCTGGGGTTGTTTTGTATTTATGGGTCCTGGAGCCCTTGTTAAGATCATGGAATCATGGACTCCAACAAGCATTAGGTACAGTAATTTTCACCAGTCATATTGTTTCCCCCACCAAGAACCTCAAGCTTGGCATAACATGGAGATTCAAAGCAATAACAAAGTGGTTAACTGCACACAAATTAATTAATCTTGATTGGCCATTTCAATCTTCAGACCTAAATCCAATTGAACATTTGTGGTTTGAACTCAAGAAATTAGTTCTCAAATGGCAGCCAAAAGATCTGAAATACCTAGAGGAGTTCTGAATGGATGCATGCTAACTATGTAAGTGTTAGCATAATTATCGAGCATCAAATAAAGATCTGAGAGTAGGTAGTGGTCATCTGAAAATTTCAGAATTAAAGGATTTCTGAAGTTTATAGTTATTTACATCTTGTAAATGTAAATGTTTCATGAGAATGAGAGTAAAAAAATATCTATTTTTATGTACATTTGTGAAACTATTTTTTGAATCGATAAATTATGAAAACTATAATCTGAATGATAATGTTATAACTACTGCACTGACTGTAAAGCCATATTTTTAACTTCTATAAATGCATGAGAACTGATTTAATCTGCTCCTAAGCATTCTGCTATTTTAGTGTTAAACTAAGAAAAAATAATAAATGTTCTCAGGAATGGTTGTTCAGAGTACAAGTCTTGTTTGGACCCTTGTCCTGTAATTTTAGTGAAAAGCACAATAGCAATATATATATGTTAAATATTAGTTTACTTAGCAGAGAGTGTTTACTTAAAGTTTAGTAGTATAAGTAAGAACTTTATGAAAAGTATAATGAAGAACTTCTGATTACCCAGAAAATCTCGTTTCCTCCGTTTGTGTCAGTTTATTTCAGAATCCTTGTTGTAATTTTAAACATTGTTCTTGATATACTTTTCTCTTGATAACTCCAGAACGTTTTAGTCATTATTAAAAAACTTACATGAAGTAAACATATGTCTTTCTTATTATGTTTTATGTCATGGAAATTATGTCTTCTGAAACATGAACAGTTGTTTGATCTTAGTTTAATCCCTCTAGTTCATCAAATATTTTTACTGATGTTAAGAGTAACAAATCTGACCATGAAATTTAAGAGGAAATTTAGAGGAAATCCTTTAAAGTTAGAGTTATAAATCCTGATCTGATTTTAACAACGTAAATCAATTTTAAGTTAAAAGTTTGAAGAAACACATTTAACCAGGATGCAACAGGCAAGGAAATTCTCTCCTTGTATAAATTATTGTATATCTCTCCTTGTATACAGGACAGAATCTATTAGTTAGGACGTGGATAGTTGTTGGTTTTCATTGCTGTTATTGCAGAACCATTATTCAGACTCCGTCCCTCTGGGGAAATAGCAGTTAATTGACTTCTCCATTGTAATGTCTCTACCACTGATAACTACAAGACGTTTGTTGACATTGCAGATAGGTGTGAAATTTAGGCCTGGCTTGTTTGTAAATATCACACCTTCCAGAGAAACACAGAAAGCGGGGAAAAGGCAACATGGACAGCTATTTTTTGTTTCATACAATCCCAATGCTTATTGTGAACAAAAAAGTAAACAGCCTAATGCTATAGGCACAGCTGAAAGTACTTAATTTCATGCAGTCCCAGACAGTTACTGCATTGTTCTCTGCTGCCTTTGGCTATTTTCTTGATGTTAAATAGAGCTTATTTTAGCAAACAGACGCTAGTAAGAACACAAGTACAATTATAACACAAAAAATACAATCTTTAAATGTATTGTATATTTTAGCTATTTTCTGAGCTTGTCTATGAGTATTGAGAACAGTGTCTATTCCTTTTATTTGTAAATATAGCTTAAGACAGATGGTTTCCTTTCCATTATGTAATATTTTATCTAAATGATGGAACATTTCTTCTGAAGAAATACCAATGTTCTATTAAATTCATGAGAAAAATGTGTTCCTTTTTTCTCAAGGATCATTCAAGCAACACAAAAAGGAGGATAAGAAAAAACTCGTACTATTGTCATTTTGAGAATTGTTGATAAAAAAAGCATTTAGATCAAAGTATGTAAAAAAAAACATACACGAGAAGACATTTTTCACCCATTTATTCCAGTATACACGATGTACGAGATTTTTAAATTTACCTTTTTTATATATAAATATATATTTATTACATATCTCTTATTTCTTAGGTAATATAGAATAGGCTGAACAGCAGTGTAGTAATAAATTACTCAAAATTAAAAGGATGTTTTCATTTTTTAATTTTTAAAGAATCTTTTGTCCTACATGTTATGTAGATACAAGGATTTTTAGCAGGTTTCCTGCATTGTGGATGTATTTCTTTCTAAAGTACCTAATAAATTTTGTCTAAAACGGATTCTTTAATCATTTAAACCTTTTATACAACATAAAAACTTCCTTTTTCAGTTAGATAGAGTGTCCTCTTAATGTATTCATACCTCCAGTAAAATAAGAACAGAAACAATCTGTTACAGATTGTGTGAAGTGTCTTGCCTAAACAATCATAAAAATGTTACACTGTAATCGTAATTGCTTGTATACAGCAAAGTCATATTTATCACAATTCCACAAATATGATGATCACATTTATTCACACCTCTAAATATTCCTTTCAATAGGAATGCAGCCATTTTCTGACCGCTTTATCCAAAACAGGGTTGAGGGGCAGCCGGATCCTATCCCAGCAAGCAACGGGTGCAAGGCAGGGTACACCCTGGACGGGACACCTGTGCATTACAAGACAGACACACAGACACAGGCACATACTCACTGCAGGGCCAATTTCTCCAGAAGTCAATTACCCTACCAGTACATCTCTGGACTGTGGGATGATACCAGAGCTCCCGGAAGAAACCCATATGAACAGGGAGAGAACATATAACTTCCAGGCATATAACACCCCAGGTCTGGAATCGAACCAGAACCCCAGTGCTGTGAGACAAACTGAGATAAACTGTGCCACAATGTCACAATGTCACTGTCCAGCAAAATCCAACAGAAACAAATATACAGCAACATTCCAGAACCATGGTACTGCACAGTATATACAGGACTCCAGATCATTCCTGTTTCCCTGGTGTCTGAACAGAGGTAACACAGAAGACATTTCTTTAGAAACATGGTTCATTATGTTTAAGGTCAGAGAGCTCTCTGAAGACTGCGTACAAATAAGCATCGACCTTCGCAAAACAACAGTTGACAATAAAATAATCCACAAAAATCTGAATCTAAGAGAGGTGGTTTGGTGACATCCATAAATCTAATTGTAACAGTTGGAGACCTCAGACACACATGAGTATTTTTGAGATACAAAGTACTCTGTGGCTTTCAAGGAAAGGTTGAAAAGGTTTGAAAGGAAAAAACCTCTCCCGAAAAAAACCTCTGGTATCCCAAATAAAAGAAACAACATGAATTTGCCTAAATAATTCTTATTCATCATTGAAAGCATGGTGAGAGCATTTTCATTTGCATTGCATAAAAAGATGGGGGCTCCATTGAGAAAACATTCATGCCCTGGTGTAGGGGGTCTATAATGTTGTGGGGTTGATTTGGGCCTAAGGGTTCTGGAATCCTAGCTGAGATAGGGGGAATCATGAACTCAGTGAGTGATGATTACATTAGCTTATCAGGTTTTTCCAGTTCAAATGTTATACAGTATATAGAGAGGCAAGGTATATATTAGCAATCTCAATGTTTGTTTGTTTTTTCCTGAAAAATAAAGAAAATCCAGACCACACATTGAGGTGTCATTTATTCAATCTAGTCAGAACACAAAGTGCTCTTGTGATGACAATAAAACTCAAGCTAAGATTCAGTATCTGAAATTATGAACCCACAAATAAAGTAGAAAACACACAGAGAAATTAGCTGTAAATAATTGGTGCCAGTGCATGCTTATTATACGACTATATAAAATACAAAGAAGTACTGCATTAACAGAAAAAAAATGCAATGGGGGTTGTATAAACAGGTACATACGGAATGTGTGAAAGACGAATGCATCTTTTAAGCTTATAATGCATTTATTGTGATACTAATGCACTGTGCAGTTTTATATCTGCCGAATTATTTTTACACAATGACAAAATATAACAAAAGCTAAATAAGCACAGACAAACACACATGGATGCACACACACACTGATCTTACAATGACAGAAGTCCAATGTTTCAGAATGTGGCAATTGTCTCTTAGATGTCAGTCCTAATAAGGAACTAAGCTATGGTGATATATACGCAGCTGTTTAAGTACAGAAAGCTCAAGCTTAATCTGACAATGCGTTCAGGTCTGCTTCAGATCAAAAACTCTTTCTGCATATCAAACAGAAGATTCCTCGGCATTGGAGAAACAAGACAGATGCTGATGGGGTGGGCTCGTGATAGCTTTAGTCTGGTCTTATTTTTAGCTATTGTGCTTAAGAATCAGAACTGTCTGATTGCTATTGTTTTACTTGTAAGCTAGCCTGACTGGTTCTCCCTGAAGGCTCTCGAGCAAACTCTGCCTGGTAAATATTGACACCTGTATACCAAGCTGGCAGCAATTGTTGGATTTACAACTATCTCCATCTGTTGCCGGGAGAATTTTAGGCGAAGCATTTCGGAACTCTTATTCATTCTTTAGTGTTAGCTGTGAAAACTAGTGCCCTTGGCTAATCCCAGGAACAACTGGCTGCGTTCAGTCTTGCAGCAGCTGAGCACAAAACTCCTGGCTCATGTGCTAAATGCATATCCCAGTGGTCACTTCTACCCACTCAGTTCAATAGCAAACACATGCCAAGGTAATCTGCTTAGTTGCCAAGAAGAGTTTTCTCCCATTTTCCCCCATGAGATCACTCCGACCACGGTAAGAGCCTAAACGTATTCTCGTCCGACTCTATTGTTCCCCAGAGTAGGATTAATAACTAATTATGTCAGGTCACTCATCCAGATGGCCTCTCAGATGTCCCTTTGTCTTTACCTAACCTTCCAGATGGCCCTTTGACCTTGAGGTCCGTTGCCCATAGCAACATGAAGTCACAGCCTCCACTGCAAGAAGTAGGGAGAAGGAACCAACAGAGGAGGGAATCCAGTGTGTCCACACTTTGTATTCTATCCCCATCTCATGCCTTGTTAAATCCAATGAATAGATAGAAATGCTAACTGATCCCAGCTGAGTGATGACCGTGGTCATGATTCAGTATTACACGCTATGTTTTTTAAATCAGCAGATGGCTTTGTACATAGAAACATGCATTAATTTGAAGAACATCAATCACCATAATGTGATCTTTTTATCTCATTAATGTTAGAGAACATAATAGAAGGGAATTAGAAAATATCTCTGTGAAAGGAATACGTCTCAGAGAATTTTAACAATCTGACATCAAAGCCCCTACTATTTCAGTGTAATAATTACAGATTCATAGAACCCTTGTAGTAAGACCATCTTCTGGGATGGGATTTTAAAATCTACAATTTAAAATCTTCAGCCCAAGGTAAATCCACACAGTTTGAAAGCGACAAGGCTAGGAGAACATGAATAAAATACTCGAGTAGATTGACACAGCACAATTGTATGCATAAGGTTTTGGGCCAATGTGAAACTAGTAAATTGATCTGAAATTTCATGACTGTGATATGGCAAATTGTTAACAAAATTAACACTGCTCTCAGTCCTTCAAATGGAAAAACAACAATATGAGTATTTTGAAAGCTACAGCATATAAAATAAGTCTCAAATAACATCTTTATAATTGTATTAAAACTAAAGCATAAAACCACCAGAGAAGAAATTAAGCTTTCAGTTCTTCCCTTATTGGTTGAACTCTTTTTTCAGCATCTTTTGTGTAGCCAGTCTGTCTTTTTTTTGGCAGTTAATTTAACTGTATTTCTTTGTTCACTGTTATACTTAGAGAATGTTGTATGCTCTAGGAAACGGTTTCTAAAGTCTTATTTTTTTGTTTTCTGTTTAAACAGCTTGTCATGGATGTGTGTTACCCTATCATCCTGTTGCTTGATGCCTTCCAAGTAAAAAAGGTCTGTTTCAAAACTGCACAACCAAAGCTCTCTCCCCTAGAGTATGATCTGTGTACTAACAGGACTGAGACTATATCCATGTTCACAAATGGAGGGCTTAAAGAGAGATTGATGGGGTTTCCATTCATATGTTGTTGTACATAGCAGAACTACTTAACAAGATTCTGTGGTAGATAAACAAATAAAGGATACGAGCTGATTTGGGGTTTAAAATCCAAGAACACCCTTTAAAGTCTTAATGAGATAGTTAGCACATTAATTATATGTTAGGTCATCTGTTTTTTTAAGAAACAAGACTTTTGCAGTACTTAAAACAACTTGGAACATACTGTATATTTGACTGCTGAACATGTTGTTGTACTTCCATTACAATCTTTTTTGGAGACCTGAAGAAGGCTCCACGGCCGAAACGTTGTGTTTTCTTTCTTCTTTTTTTCAGCATGGAATAAACCTATTACTTGTTCCTTTGCATTAATATTATATGTTTTTCTAGGTACATCCAATGGATTTGAAAGAATAAGTATGGATGTAGATGCTACTCAAATCTACAGTTTCCTAAATGACAGAAACAGGTGAGCTTTAGTAATCAATTTTTTATATAAACCTTAACAACCAATAACTTTTAAGAATATTTGCTAGCTAGCGGCTATATTTTCCTTAACAACCCAATTTAACTTTATGTTAATAAAACGTGTGAAGTACCCAATGGCTTTGTTTAAACTTACTGTCACACTATTTTAAAACCCCATACATACTCTGCCCAGTCCAGCTTTTTTTTCTGGCTGAGATCTTAGCAACAGTGTGGTAACATTTCAGTAATGGGAAGCAAATGTTCTCATTTGACTTACAATCAAAGTCATAAATAGGCCAATGGCGGCAGTAATTAGAAGGAAAAGATTACATTTAGATGCTAAAAAAGAGTAACTGTGCCATATTCATAAACAGATGTCCTTCTGATGCTGTAAGGGACTTGCATGAATTTCTTGGGTTGTGCAGGATTTAGAACCTGACCCAACTTGTTTTGATAAATGTCCCTGGAAAAGCAAAAACATCCCTTTAGAGGCTGTCTTTTTAATTTGTCTTTGCAGCTAAGTGTTGTTTTAAGCCTGAACTAGCATCTGAATGAAGCAGTTTTGATACAGCTCCACCGAGAAGGCTCATTTTATTTGCACAGGAAGGACATGCAATATATTTAGTTGAAACTGAAATTTAAATGATGGTAGAACATAGCCAAACATATTACACTGAAAAGCAATCTAATTCCACAGGTTTACGATGCAGGAAAAGAAAATGATGTACTGGAGACAGATAATAATTTGAAGGATAAGAAAGCACTGAAAGTGAATTTTTGGAAAAAGGTCTGCATTATCAAAGAGCTTTGTTGATATAGCTTTTTGTCAACCACAAACGATCATATGATGGGTTTTTTTGCTTATTATTAACGGTGATTTGTGTTTTTAGATATCTTTGAATTGGATATGAATTTGTTGTGGCTGTAGTGATGTACAGTTTTTCTTGTCCTTGACAGGTATGAATTGACATTATTTAAACAGCTTTATCACGATGTGTTATTCTCTGCCAATCAAACACATTCCTCTACAACAGAACTTTCTTTACACCTGGTCTAAATGCATATTAGTTTATTGATCAAACTGATTGTGTTATAGAGAATTAATCCAGAGTGGGCTGTAAATGATTTTCTTCCCCCTACTAACATTCCATGGATAATACACTTATGTCAACAATGAAGTGAGCAGTTTTCTGTCCAGCTTGTTTTTGTTTTAAACTGGAAGCTGAGAAACATCTGCAGCTTCAGAGATACTGCAGCACCTGCACAGTTGCACACTACAAAGCCTTTGGAATATGGAGCCATATATTAAATTACTGGAACTGTGGGATTAAACCCAACAGCATCTGAGGAATGCCTTACTCAAAGTTATTTGTCACATTTGATGGAAAAAATAATAATTGCTAACATATTGGCTTCAGAACATCAGCATGTAAGCAACCTTCAAATGAGCTACAAGGAGCTTGCTCTCCCATCGTCCTGAAGAGTTAACAAACAAAACACAGCACAACAACACCCTGCTAGAATGTTTTTTTTCTTTCATATATTAAATGAAAGCTTCATCCCATATGGAAATAATTTTTAAGGAGAAAGCAAACCACGTTTTAATTTCAGATAGACTGTTTTGATTCAGTCTCAGTTAAAGACGTTATTGACATTTCTCTGATGACATTACAACCTAGTTTTGTAAGGACAGTAAATGTAAAACAATTATGTGAAAAAAGGAAATTATCTATAGAAATATAATGTGCTAGTGTTCTGATGGGCCTTCATAAGTTAATTACTTTTTTAATAGTAGCTAATAATTTAAATTAAAAAATTAACTTGTAACTACAGTATGTAGATTGGAATTGGCTTTAAAATGGTAACTTAATAGTACAATAACATTTAATCATATAATCCATTTGTATGACCAAGTATGCCAGTGCAGGTTAAGAATAGCTTAATGATATACAGTATTTACAATATTCAGTAACAAAATAAATGTATACTTTTGTAGTGATGAGAATATTATTAGCAAGATATGCAGTGAAAATTCAGATATTTTCTGAATTGATCAAGTTTAATTAATATTAAAAAATAAATCTAAATTCAAATAAATTTAATCATCAAGATTCACTGAAACACTTTATTCAGAACATGCAAATTATAAAGAATATATTTTGATGAGTTTAATATATTGTTCCCTAATTTACTCTTTAGAGAGATGCAATAAAGGTTAACAGTTTTAAAATTTAAAACCAAAGATGAACTTGTCTAAAATTATATATGCTGTATAGCATACCATTTAGATCAATGTCTTGTGAATATATCAATTAAAAGGATATGCCCTATCATAACTGGATTCTTGAGCTTTACTCAGCTGGAGGACATTTTTCTCAGTGTTTGTGTCAGTGTAAAGGATAAAATAGCAGTCATTTTTTAAGTCTGAAAATTCACATATTGTAGTTAATATGTTAAGTAAGATCTGAAATTTTAATTTCAGCTCTCTCAGTAAGAAAGCCACTTAGTTGGAGGCAATGTGTGTGTTTTTTCAGACATTCTTGCCAAAGTTCAAATTTCCATTGCAAATATGAACTTTGCATAAGTACTTATGATGGTAGCAGTTCAGACTGTCTGGTTATTGTTTTTTTCCACAAAGCAAAGCAAAGCCCACAAAATTCTTCTGCAAATATAAACTTTACTTAAGTACTTATATTGCTGTTTCTTTCACACATATGACAGCCAGCTGAATACAAAGCAGTCCAGTTAAGCCAGTCTTTTTCTCTGAGACAAAAGACGTTGTCCTTCAAAGGAATAACGTTCCTTTAACAGTTAAAAAGAACGCTGAATATGTTAAACGTGACAGTGTTCAAGAGTACTTAGCTTACAAGATAGGATCTATTGCATTTTCCCTCACTTAGAACTCTATTGAATGTCAAAAATAGCAAAATGAACTCGTCTTTAAAATAGCTTTAGACCTAAAAAGCACCTGTCATTACAAAAGGACAATTGACATCAATATTCATATGAAAAATCTGATATATTGACATTTTGGTCAGTGGTGCTACAAATCCTAATTGTCTGGGGACAGTATGCAAAAGCTAATGTTATGGTGATGCAAATCTCTGATTATTGATGTGAAATGAATATGCCAAGGAGATATACAGTATGGTATAAACAAACAAAATACGGGCCAAATGCATAAATCAAAGAAAAATATATTTTTTTAATGATGAATATGGATGTGACACACTGGCTAGGTGATCAGAGTTTCTGACTTGTATGGTTCTGTGCTGTGATGCCTTCTGTGTAGAGCTTGTGTGTTCTCCCTTGGTTCCTGTGGGTTTTGTCCAGGTGCTCCCTTTTCCTTGTCTTTTTCTCTGTAACGCACAGTCCCACAGTCATGCTGTGGCCATTACCTGGAAAAGTGGCTTTCTGATGATGGACAGATATACTGTAAATTGAATGGTTATGTGTGTTCCTGCCACACTGTTTTAAACAAAGCGATTAGAAAATGGATGGATGGTTATGTGTGGACACATACTGCATATATATTTGAGAGTGAGCATTACAACCTCCTGAGTAAATTGTCGGGAAGAATCACAGGGCAGGAAAGATGCAGCATTGCTTCTGAAATATCACTTGAGAATGACAGAATGCATTTTTTTTTTTGCTCTGGCCCGAGTGAAGGGAGGTGTTTTCTCAGCTGCATCTCTCTCCATGCTCAGTCTGACATGTACAGATCCACACAAAGAGGTCTGCAGCGCCATCTCACTCCGTCAGGGCAGGTTAGCAAGGTCAGCACAGAGACAGACTGCGGCTCTGGAGATGCTGAACCCCCCGTCTATCAGAAGGCCCGTAGCTAAAGTAACATGATGTGATTTTCATGCTTTTCAGAATTCTGAACCTCCTAGCTGTCATTTTAATACAGTTGCTTTGCTTTAGCATGGGAATGTATGTCTTTAATATATATGCTATATAATGCTTTTGCTATTGCTAGAATTTCTAAACTGTACATGTCTCTACTAGTATGAAACTTCAAATACTGTATAAGATAAGGAATCTGGTCATTTATAATTTTCTGTCTTCACACACATACTGTATGAACATACACCTGTTCCTTAAAAAAAACTTTTAAAGTTTTAGCAGTTGTATTCTGTTTATGATATGTGATGTTCAATACTAGAATAGTTATATTTATAATTAATTTGTTATATTTGACACTTTCTAATTATAATAACAGTACTGTACTCTAGTTCAAAAGATTTTGCTTAGTACTAAATATTTACTTTGGACTGTACTGTATTTGCCTTTTCTGTCAAATCTAGGGCTTTATGAAAACGTGCATTGAATAAATCTGACTGGTGAAAAACTCTTTGTTAACTATAAAAATAAGTCTGCACTGTAATAAATATTCACAAACTACCTTTTTCAAACATATTTTCAATTTTGTGAGGCATGTTTGACTGCTCTTAATATAAGAACTTAATTGTTGTACTTGATGCATCTAGTAATGTTTTTGCCAATAAACAGATAATATGTGAATCAATTGATTTAGCCAAAATACTTTTTAATTAATATCCCTAAATGAAAACAATTATTTGCATTGCATTTCTGCAGAAAACTAATGAGTAACACATGTCTGATAATGTATTGAAAAAGTTCTGCTTTTGAAAACTTCACAGCAGGAGGGTGTATAGAGTAACAACTGTGTTTTAAGGTATCATGCCACCTGTGTAATTTAACACATCAGATATTTCAGAAACTAAATTCTGCAAAATTGTTTTCATTCTAAAAGAACCAATGTATCTTTCTCTGCTTGAAGTGTCGTTTAAGCTGCGCAGTTTGTAATGCAATTATTGTTAGCCATCTCCACTTATGGGCTGCCTGGTAATTATCTTGTTAATATATTAGCACAATGCATTGATTACCCAGCTAATCCGATCACACGCCTGTTATTGATCCTTTATTGAGCACCCAGACAATAAGCACTTTCTGTTGAGGTTTGGTCAATAGCAGTTGCAGAATAGGCTCTCACACACCTAATTGGCTTATGAAATGGCCAAACATTTTGCTTTGCTTTGCAGGCTGAGATCAATGGAGAGCTTCAGGGTTGAATTCAGATTACTTTCTTGACAAGCCTCCCCCTCCCTCTCTTTCACTAGGACTCGGGTTAACATTAGGACTGCTTTTGCGTTAGAACACCACATCTGAAAAACAGCTGCCATGTCCGAGATGCCAGAACAGCTGTAAACGATAAATCATTTGGGTGAGGAATTCTGGGCCACACGTTGGCATGTGGCCTGTCAGGCATGAAATAAAGACATAGAAGATCGGGGGGTCAGAGGTACCGAAAGCTTATAAAATGTAAAATTGTACAGCATTAAACCAGTGGCAAACAATTTACAGTACTCTTCAACAACATCGCCACAGGTATTCTGCAGATTTACTGGCAGGGATTTCGTTTGTGTGGTCCTTATTGGTCTGTAATTCAGAGCTTGTAAAAGCTCACACTTTCTCTGCCCTTTAACTCTAGCCACCTCATTCTAACAATGTGTAATCTTAGCCTTAGACACTGTGTCTCTAATAGAGTAAAACATATTCTACTTATGTGCGGTTTGACATTATTTTCAGGTTACAAGCATCTTGTGGAATATTTATCAACCCATTTTTCATGTACTGTAACAGAGACAACTTATCTTGTATAATTAACTCCTGTATACTTAAAGATTTTGAGCTGTGGGGACTTTTTCAATATGTTTCTCTGAAGATTCTTTCTTTGCTGCCTTTGGGTTGATATAATGCAGTGAAATGTTATTCGGTGTCAATGTGTCATCAGCCCATATTTTACTGTTGATTCTGACCCAGTTCCAGAGAGACTGCATGTCACACAACAAATGCGCAGGTGCTAATTTAAGAATCACACAGGAAGTGGATTACTCTGGAAGCTTGTTTAGAAATCTCACATGTTGCTATATTGGTAATAAAAATACCAAGCATTTTAAATAACAATAATAACAACAGTCTTCAGCTTTTCATTATAACAGTCTCCCATGGCACATTTATTTACTGTGAAGTGAAGAAACAATGAGAAAAACACAACATAATACACATACCACTAGCTGATGATTGCATCTGAGTGAAAACTGTGAATCTTGAATCGCTGTAAGCTGATTCACCTTTACCCTCTAGTTACATCAAGGGTTTCCTTTTGTACATCCTATCTATATATAAAGAAAACATTTCAGGTGGGAAGGCTCCACAGCAAAAACGCTGCGTTTTCTTTCTTCTCTTTTCAGCACGGAATAAACCTATTACTTGCTCCTAAAGAAAAGATTGCCAATCTGCAAATACTGTCACATTTGCTAAAAACAGGAGATACAGTATGCAGGATATCATAAAAATGTGATATCATACAGTACAAATAAGGCAGTTTCTGAAGACACAATTAGAGAAACCAAAGAATGGCAGGTAGAGGTCAAACTGAGATGAACTCTATGTACAGTACATGTACAGCGGGAGTCAGGTCTTCGCCAGTGAAGCATTTAACTGTGAAAATGTACTGCTTTAGCTTTGGTGCTATTCACTATTTGCTGTTTATGTAAAACACAGTAATAACACAGCAGCCTTTTAATCTAAAGTATTTTTAACTTTACTTGTGTTAACGTGTAGTGAAATCCAAAATATTCATAATATAGTGCTTAACAATTTCAAATATGTTCTTCACCTTGTAAAACTAATATCAGGCGTGATACACAAAGGTTTGCTAATTAAATAGTTTTCAGAATTTCAGAGACTGCAAAGCCCCCCCCCCTTTCTTCAAGGGCTAAAAAGGCTCTTCTCTCTCACTGTGACTAAATTAAGTGTTTCAAGGCAGCTTTAATTTTATGGTTAATCTACTCGCATACACTTACACAAAATAAACAGTTAATTAATCAACAGTTTTCTCTTTAAATGGAGAGACACTTCAACCTCTGGTTGGTATGAGAACATAACGCAGGTGTCAATGTTGTTTTAAGGTGACAATTATCTGGAAATGGTGAGTGTTTTGTTCTGGTATATTTTCCATCAAGGCACCCATTAGCAGAAAGAAAGTTGTTAAGCATTGTGACAACATTCTAGAAGCACGGATGAAGTGTATGCGGAGGAAGAGAATGTGTGCAAGGAGGAAGTACGTGTAGGAGGAGTTGTTACGAGCTCACAGGGAAGATTTAAAGGTGTCAACTAATGTAGACGGCCTGTATCAGGAAGTGAAGAACCCAAAAGCACCCCACAAAAAAACCCAAGCACAACACCAGGTTTAGTATTATTACAGAAAACAATGCTGTGTAGCAATCCAAAAGATTTTGCTTAATCCAGGGTTTTATAAAAGATGATGAACAAAGTGGTTAATAAAAAGTTTTTAATTTAATCTAAAAAAATATTATAATAAGGTTAGGAAGTCACATGAATATGAGCACTATAATAAACCCCAGCATGGAGTGGACCCAAGAGCTCCAAGTCACAGTCTTTTGTGCACAGCAAAAAATATGTCAAAACATGTCAAGCTTTATGGATTACGTTTAAGTTGGAACACTGGTAATACTTGTTTTCACATATCCATGACAGGAATAATGTCTCTGTTCGTTTGTTATCCATGTTGTGTTAATTGCTAGTAAGTTATTCATAAAGACCATTTATTGTGATGTAAAGTGGCATGAAGAAACAGCACTGCTCATTTGCATTAGAACAAAATGGGTAACACTTCTGAGCAAGCACCACTTACAGGCAAACCTTACTACTTTAATATTAAAACTTACTTTGTCGGGTGTTAGCAAATGCCTGGTACATGCCTTGTAGGTAATTAAGGGGACACTTGACACCCGAAGATGGGTCAGCAGCTGAAATTGCAGTTTTTCTTTCTATTTTGTAGTGTGGTATTAACCTTTACTTTTTCCTTTGCAGCCAAAAGCACAGATACAGCTTCACACTTAGGCCTCTTCATTAAAGGGGATATAATAAGTAAATATTATCAATGACATGGTAACATGCTGTCCATGATATTTTAAGTACTATTATGTCAGTATTACATAACTAACCTGACATCTCAAGGCGTCATTTAATTTGTGAAGTTCATAGTGCACTAGAAATAAACAAGTTTTGCTTTGGGGCTGTTGTGTTAATTTTAATCTTTCTGGGAGCGCCCCAGAAAAAGGGGGTATCGCTCACTTTTTTCACCAGCTGTACCCAATTTAATTTACATTAATATACAGCATTATGAAGTTCAGCTGCAGGTTTTTCAAAATACAATACTGCAGGTTTCCAGAATGAAATGCTGGAATGACACACATAAATGCAGGTCACCTCAAGTGCCTGACCAACACATGCCTTTAGGTGATGTATGAATGTGTCCAGAAAATGATTTGTCCCTATACTTGTACACACCAAAAAGAGATAGATTATAGTTTGATAAATTTAATTCTGATAGTTTGCTACTGTATATAACTCTTGCAATATTGCTATAAGTATACCCATCCACTCTAGGCCAATGTTTAACATAAAATGTGAAAACAGACCAATGATTTAAAAGTTATGTCTTCTGGTGCTGGAGTTAGTCTTCCACTCTGTAACCTAAAAAGGCCTGGAGTGGGAGTATAACAGTTAAGCCTCCATTGTGAAATTGAGGTGGATTTTGTATCAAATGCGTCTTTGATAATGAATACATGGCTCATAATTGTAGAATACTTATTAAGGAACATGGAGTTTTGCCACCCAGGTTGATGATAACAGTAAAGAATATTCAAGATGACAAGTTCAATTCCACCTACCACTCATCAAAATGTCTAAATCTCCGTAATATTTTTATTATTCCTGTGCTCACGCTTGCTTCGTGTCTTACTGGGATTATTAAAACACATCATGTTTTTCATCTTTGTAATGCAATACACTTTCTTAACTACATTTCAAAGCAATGCATGGTGTAAAATATCAGTCAAAGCGGCCTACTTTCATAGAGATTATTCTGCTAAAGCGGGTATGCTTTTACAGAGGATGAATGACATTGTATATCCTTCAGAAGTGAAGGATCTTGGCATAGAGCAGGTTCTTCTACTTTGTTTCCCGATGTGTAATGTTCCAAAATCAATAAAGACGGGAAAAGGAACAGTGCGATGGCACTGAGTGTTTTATGTTCACATAGAGGTACAGAGCCTTTAGTCATACTAAGGACGTGTGGAGTGAAGGCGAGAAAGAAAATTGTTTTTTGGCAACTTGCATCAACATTTAGTAGGTATCATGCTGTGCTTGCAGGACTCATTAACCTATACAGTAATGATTTCTGTTAACAATGTGGTGATTCTGTTTTATTATTCTTTAAGTTCAACAGCTATTGTAGATACAATACAATAATCAATAATCAAAATGAGTTACAAAATCCTCGTGGAATAGCATAGTGCAGGTAAAACTATACACATGCTTAAAAATTCTTAATTCTTGAAATTGACAAAGATTACCCAGTTCCTGTATATTTCAATGATTAACATAATTGAAAATATTAGAAAAAATATTTATATATATCATATGATATTGATAGGATAGACAATGGTATACAACTTTATATGAAATTATGAACAACAACAACAACAAAAAGCTTTTGTTCCTTAATACTCTTTAGCTTACTGGACTTTAAAACCTTAGGGCTTAAATTAGGAAATGGATTTACATTATATTCAGAAAAAATATATATATGACATTTTAAAATTCTTAATTCCTTTTCTTGAATATTTAGTCTTTTTTAGGCTTTATATATAAATTGTGCTTTAGTTATTTGCAGGATATAAGTCTAGGGCATCTGTTGAAATAATATTTTATATATAAGGTCTTAAACACCCAGTAGCTATTTGTGAACATGTTAACTGATAATTAGAAATAGCTGAAACCATTTTTTGCCCTAAATATTCTGTCAAAGACTGTGTGACTAAGAATGCCGGAAGGCTGTTTTTTTTTACCATCACCTTCCATCAAAATGTGAGTTTTTCAGATTTCAGTGTGTGGGAGTCTTTTAACTTTTTGATTTTGTATACTTTGTTTAAATTGTATCCATAAAAGATATAGAGAATACTGTAATTAGTCTCTCGAGATATGATTTTATTCCACAACATTAAAAAAGGATATTTAATGAATGCATTTGTAGAAAAAGAGTAAGAAATAGTCACAAGATGAATGAAAATGTAGATAAATAAGTACTAACTTCCTGAATGGATGCATCATCAATGCACTGTCGTTCTCATAATTGACATATTTTATGCACTAGCTTTTCAGGGTAGAGGAACATTCTTACAGATGTTCACTGCTTGAAACCTCTTGCGATTAAAGAATCAAATCAAAACTGGCTGGTATAATCATACATTTGCATCTGACACTAACAGTAATGAGCAGCAGCAAAATGGCAGTTAAATTTACCTTTTCAAGTGCATGCAATTAACAAAATTTAAAATGATACACTGAAATAAGAAAAAGCACAACTGGGAACAGACAGGCAAAGATTTATGTCTAAAAATAAATACACTTTTCTGCATTGTTAAAAATCTTTTGGGAATAATTTGCATAATTAATTATATATAGATTTGTTCTATATACAATAAATATACAGCAAAAGTAAAACCTTCAGTGTTGTGCAGGAAACATATGCATTGTATCTAATTGTCACCAGTGTTGTTCACATTTTTTGCACTGTCATTTGTCAATTTCTTTCAAATGACAAAACAACAAACATGCACCCAGATCATTTCCAGGTAAGCTATTTTGTAAAAATTAACTTTCAGACACTTCTGCATTAATTTAACTATTTAATGTCTGAAGCAGTGCTGGCATATTTATAATGTTCTATTTGTTCAGTTCATGTTGTTCTATGTGTGATGACTAATAATAGGTGGCGTGGTAGTGCAGTTGTTAGCTTGGCAGCCTTGTATCAGCCCTGGGTTCAATTCCTCAGATGGTCAGAGAGGTATTGATAAGTTAATAGGCCTCTGTAAAATGTGCTATGGTGATTGTGCCTGTGTCTGTATCTGCCCTGTGATGGACTGGTGTCCTGTCTAGGCTATCCTGCCTTGTGCCTGTCGATTGCTGAGAGATGCTCCTGGACCCCATCATTGGATTATTATTATGTAGTTCAAGAAGGTAGCTGCGTCAGCATGCGTAGGCTGCACAATAATAATAATAATAATAATAATAATAATAATGGAACATGTAAAGGTTTATTTCATATTCCATGCGGAAAAGAGAAGAAAGGAAACACATTTCGGCTGTGGAGCCTTCGTTGGAGCCCACACCCGAAGAAGGCTCCACAGCCGAAACATTGTGTTTTTCTTTACTTTTCAGCATGGAATATGGAATAAACCTTTACTTGTTCCATTATTATTATTAGTGTTAGTGTTGTTACAACCCAGTTAGGATTAAGGGATTCTAGACATTTTAAAAGATATTTACTCTGGGTTTAAGTGTTATGGGGCACATCAAGGGGATTTGTACAACTGGCTACCATTTTCAATTAAAGCTCTACAGTCAGTATTTAAGGCCTGATTTCTACTTATGGCATATTGCAACTGCAGCAGCCCCAGCCCCCATCACCTCCACACATTAAATATCACAGCAGAATAAAGCGAGAAATAAATTATGCAAATTATGTTGTAAAAAAAGCCATTTACAGTTCAGCTTCAGAGAAAAGAACACCATGTTCAAAATTCTGAACCAATCAATAACTCTCTGATGACGGCTTTATTAAAAGAGCAGCCTGGAGAGAGCTCCTTGCTGTGCTGGAATAGGAGCTCTGATGCTGGACTGGGTTGATCTGCTAAGTAAACAGTGAAGACAATAGATTTATCAGATCGAACACCTGATAACACTCCCACACAGCCTCTCAGCCCTCCCTCCCAGCACCCTGCCTCCAGTGTCTGGACAATTGTCCATTTCTAATGTGCAGGCTGTGGATATAATTACTTCTTATTGCAGCGATAAACAGTGATCAATTACCTAGCTCCTTTCATGGTGCTTGCTATCATATACCAAGACCTGCCCTTAACAACTTGGGAACTTGTTTTTTCAAGCTCATTGAAGTACACGGTTGATGGACATACAAGTGGTTTCAGATGATCAGTTATAAGGAATTTTCCACAGTAAAGCAGCCTATCAAAATTCTGAGCTATGCTGAAAAGAATAATATCAGTTCCGGTCATAGTGTATTAAACAATTTCAGCTTTCTTCAGTGTATAAAACTAAAAGTACACTATCCCAATGAGTTTAGAGTCTGTAATCAACATATACACACATTTACAGATACTTTTAGGTATGGATTATTTAAATACCACGTAAGAATACTGCATGTTTCCGGATTTGTCCTAGACATTTCTAACTGCCACACCCATAGAATGGTTTCCAAAACCAACTGCAAGTGAAGGCAAGGGTGGTCCATTTTTAGGCCAACTAAGCTACAAGGTTCGTTTAAACAAGCAGACGAGTGTAAACAAAGGTGAATTTGAGTATGTTTGGGTTGTGGTAGTATTCTTATAAGTCATTTGTGTGGTTCTGCAAAAATACATATTTGAGAGCTACAGGATCATATTGACAGTAAAGAAAATTTTTCTTCAGCTCTGTAACTTGACATCTGATGTAAACTTTGGTTTGTTTTTGTTAATCTGGTTACCTATACAAAATCTATATACAGTATGACCCACTTGAACATTTTCTGGATGACAGTATTCTTTATATTTGCAACACTTCATATAGAAGAAAGCACAATGCAGGTGTAAAACTTAAACATACCATTAACCACAGTTTTCAGCAATTAGTCCATTAAAGTTTTCTTTACTGTTACCTTTGTGGCATACACATTTAAAGAAACGACTGCAGTACTTTACTGCAGTTTAATATGTAGCTAAGGCCATGGTTTAAATGCAGAAATAATTTCATTAAATGTTTTTCTTAGTGGCAGCCTTTTTGAAACATGCCTCTTTTTGGGCCTTTCTTTTCCTTTCTAAGTTAGTAAGATCTTTCATGGAAGCTTAAGGGAATGGCTGAGTGCACAACCAATTAGATTCATTTGATGTTGGAGAAGCGCCTTCTTTGGTGTTAAAACCCCATGTCAAACATGGTGTCTAAGCTCATTTGTAGTGCAAAATGAGATTGACAGAACAGCTGCAGCGGGGTTCATGCCTGCTGGACGACTTAATTGTAGAGACTGAAGAGCCATCATGACTGGGAGGGACAGGTTTTATTGTAACTGCTAAATTACAAGCGTGGTTTATTAAAAGTGATTTCTAATCAATACATACAGACTGCACACAAAGATGTGTTTAATGGCTTAATATGCAATTTTTTTTCCTTGTGTAAAACTTCTGCCTTGTTGTTCACCTGTGGAGTTGAAAGTTCTCTATATTCTCAGTCATGTTGGTGGTGTTTTTTTTCTCGGAGTCACTCAGTCTTTTCTCACTGAAGAGACACTGAGGGTAATTGGCAGCAAGAGATAAGGGGAATCACGCACTGGCACAGTCCAGTCCACTGCAGGTATGTGATAAGCCAAAGGAGTCTCTGCAGAGCTGCCAAATGACGAGCCTCCGATTGGCAGAATGTGGCTCAGTCCCAGCAGCTTTGAGACAAACCATTACCGTCATGGGGACCATAACATTCCTTTTCAAGGTTTTGAGGAAGATTAAATGAATCCTGACTCCTGGCTCTGCTGGTGCCAGGCACATTAGAA
Organism: Atractosteus spatula; assembly: GCF_055471065.1. Taxonomy (NCBI): domain Eukaryota; kingdom Metazoa; phylum Chordata; class Actinopteri; order Semionotiformes; family Lepisosteidae; genus Atractosteus; species Atractosteus spatula. The sequence goes on along the minus strand of NC_142707.1, from coordinate 44,522,113 downwards.
CTCTTTGGTTTTGGAACAACACCAATGTCATCGTGGCTGAGAAGTTGATAGCGAGAACAATAACCAGCCACTACAATATTTTTCGTGTTCAAGACACCTGTGCAAAACTTCTTATTGGTTGGACAAAACTTCATGAGGTGAGGATTTGTGTGTCCTGAGGAAAAAAAGCAACATGAAACATGTCCAACTGGACCTGATTCTCAGCATACCACAAACCCCAATTTCCACCAGATCTAGAAATATAAAAAGTAACAAGTTTTACATGTTACCAATTATGCACAGTTTCTACAGTACACATTCATCATAGAAATTGCTGGAAATAATGATGGAAAGTAAACTTGAAATGACCAAAAACTTTTGGCCAGGCATTCAAACAGAACAAATCTAACACTGGTAATAGTGAATGAGCGCAGGAAGATAACAAATATGATCTATGTTGAGGATTAAACAAAGGGAAGATAGGGATCTACCAATATTTACCAAGGGATTAGAGACTGTCATGTTAACACACCTGAACACAGTCCTCCAAATGTATAAGAGGTCATCCTTGAAATTAGGTCCCAATCAGAGGATCGCTTTCTGCCTATAAGACTACAATTTGTGATATACTGTATGACAGAGGTAATCAGGCCAATACTGAAGAAGGTTTGATAGGACTCAAGTGACAGGTTTTTAATACAATCCAAAACTCAACACAAAATCATGTGCAAGGTAGCACAGGGTAGCAGAACCTGGAGAACTACATATCCATAAGTTAGGAAGAAGGAGACATTCGTGAAAGAAATCGTAAGCATCTACGAGAAACAGGCACTGGTTTTTTTTGCTCATTCATCTCTTTGTCTCTTTTATCTGACAACGTTGAATTAGATTTATAAAATCTGTTTTTGGAGAAGGGTCTTTCCCATTCATAGAGCCAAATCTAGTCCTGCAATGTATTTTCTCCCTTACTTTTATTTTTCATGGAAATCCCTTTCTTTCATCTTCTATTGATTTTGAAAGCTTGAAGAAGGAGGAAGCTCTTCACCAGCGCAGAGAATTCAGCACTGAAGTAGAATATTTCTAACGGAATGGTCTTCATGTGCAATTAATATGTACTTTTTTATTTAGAACCCGTTGTTATTTTTTTTCCCCAAATACTTTCATTCTTATTTAAAATAACCTATGTAACAGCACCCCCACCCCAAAAAAGTCTGATAGCAAAGGTATTAATTTGTGTAACTGAGGACCACAGCCAAATTCCAGCAGATCCAAAATAATGGAGTCTTTTTTCAAATATGTGAAGCAGAAAGAACAGTTTCAAACATCATAATCCATTTTCTTCAGATGAAATGGGACACGTCCAACTTTGTAGTCTTACTCAGGTGAGGTTTCCTACAGATCATTGTCTATTCCTCAAGTATACTTTATAGTGAATTCAATGTTTTTTTAAATAAATTCAAATATTTTGTTTTCCTTGACCAGATTTTCAAGTCACTTTACTTTTAATTTCACACTTCCTGATGTTCAGTTCAAGTAGCTTAATTTATATTTACAGAGATAAGTATCAACCACAGATTGAATTCTGAAATGTATATTGCATAGTTTTAGCTGTTAAATTAGCACTTAGCCTGCTGCCTTCAAAGTACCAGTATGCATGTTATGTTTGAGTAACATTTAGGTAATTTCTAGAAAGGATTGCATTGATCTACATGTATGAATATATCTCTAAAACCATTACATTTAATGTATAAAATGTAAGGGAGGCATTCAGTACCTGGCTCTGCCTGAAGGTCAGGCTACAAAATAATGTGTGCTGTGCTTGTTTTTTATTTATTTGATTTTAGAAGATTTGGAGTCTGTTTTTACACACACCTAATTTGGAACTGGCAAAATTGCAATAGCCAGTCACAAAAGGCCAGTGGTATGTATGACTGCTTAAATTCACCGCATCGGGATCTTAAGAATCAATCAATGAACTTTGAGTGAACACTGTTACAGGCTGACTCCTCTCATACATAATATGAGTTCTATAAAAAGACAAGTTTGATTTTATGGGGATATTATACGTGTTTGGAGGCACAGTGGTGCAGTGGTTAGCACTGGAGCCATACTTTCAATTGAACCCAGGGTCCCAGTGCCCTCACCACTTCATATAAAATTTAAACATATTAGCTGGCTTTACCGTTTCTTCACTTTTGACCAAAGGCTTAAAATCATTACCAGATTGTGCCACTGAAGCTTAAGCAGTGCTTCATATCTAAAACATGTTGCTGAGCTCTCCGTGTGGCAGTGGCTTAGATGTTTATTTAATCACAGAGAAAACAATTCAGCATTTGTCAAAAGCACACTGAGAATATATACCAAAAATAAACAAAAGTATGCTCTGAGGATTTTAATAACAGACCTAAACAATGTTAAATGGATACAGCATTTAGGTATATTTAGCATTATATAATGGGTGGTCAAAGAAATGTTATTTTTTATTTTGAGAGTTTTGGTGATTTGAACTACATACTGAATAATGTATTTCACTTCTTACAAAACTCAAAGCATTTTTTTCTTAATTTAATGTGACAGAGAAGGTTCCTTTCATTGACTAATTTCCACAGCTGTGAAATCATTTATTCTGACAGAAACTAATGTTTGTTTAGCCTTACTAGCAGACTTCGCTGTTGTGTTTGAAAGTAGTTTTTCATTTACCAATGCAAGTATGTAAACTTTTACTTTCTGTCCCTTTCACACTGAGGAAAAAATAAGTAAAGCAGAGATAATATTGTTTTCTTCACCTTCTTCACTGAAATGTCATAAAATGAGAGAAATAGACAAATTAATCAGTATGAAAATATATAACATTCTAATGGATTACTTTGATTGCTAAATTAATTTGAATTTCGTGCTCTAAACCAAATATATGATTAAAACTAGCAGCTTATGTATAGGTTATTGTTGTTCATGGGTCATATATTCTGTCTGTTCTTATTATTTCTTATTATTTTTCTAATAACACATATACTGTACATATTTTGACACCCACCTGCATTGCTAAACTCATTAATTTATAGAAAATTCTGCTCCCTATTGCCAAGTTGCTGACCTTCTAAAAAGCAACAGTCACCAAAGTTATTTCCTAATAACTCACTTATGCGAATTTGAGCTTGTCTGTTAATTAGACAGTAATTAGATGAAATGCAGATTGCTATGATGTGGAAAACAAGTTAATTATGATGAGAACGCAGATGTAGGCTGGGAATGAAAACACAGCACAAAGATTTTAGTGCACACTACTGCTATCTCTTAGCTTTGCAATGTCAGACTCACGCCAGCTGGCCATAATCAAGGTAATAATGAAAATCTAATAAAGAATTAGTACCTAAAAGTGTAGATTTTTGTTTGTGTTGGTGGGGTGGGGTAAAATAGTGAAAACATGACAAGTGTATTGTTTAAATGAATGTGTGTTTGGCTAATGGCACTCTTCAGAACACAGGATTACAAATGCAATCCTACAAATGTAAAAAGAAAATCCACTACTGTCTAAAGGTCCTCCTATGCATAAATTCATAATATTCCCGTTTTGAAACTACCAACCTATCTGATTTAATCATGGTAGGATATTTCGTGAACATGAGGTATAATACCTTAATATAATAAAGTAATTTATTAATACCATCCCCCCCAACTAATTAATAAGTTTTCAGGAGACATTCACAGTAAAATACTTTAGAAAGGACAAACAGTACAGAGTACATATGGCAAATTGCAGGCACCAGGACAGCTTCTGTAGGAGGCTGAGCTAATTAATCCAAGAGAGAATTTTAAAGCACAGAGATTTTTTTTGCTAGATTAATTGAGGGTTGATTTGAATGTCTCTTTCCATCCTTTTTTTTTTTAAGTCTCACAAAGAACTGTATTTCAACATCGAAAGGCTAGGACTTCGCTGTATGTAGGTCTAAAATTAGACTAGCTAAGGTTATCTTGCCAAGGTTGTCTTCATCTCAACCCAGAATCACCAGCTCGGAATCCCCCCTGGGACCTCTACTCTCCACCAGCTAGAGCCGGACAATTAGAATCTGTTCACTCTTTCATCTTTCTCCTGTTCAGCAACAGAGAACCTACAGCAGATAGCTGGACCCTTTGCAGGGACATTAACTTTTCTTTATTGACTTGCATGCATTGTGAAAACCTAACAACTGCTTGAAATGTGTTTGGGTGGTTTTATCCGATGTAAAATCCAATACTAATTTATTTTTTTACGTTTTAAAGATACCATCAAATTCAGTTAGAGTCTTCCTCTTTACCTCAGACATTCAGCTGGCCATGTTACATGAAACATTGCTCATTATGTTGTTTCTTTAAATAATATTCTTCTAAAACTGAAATTTGCTCACTTGTCCTCTACAAATCTACTTCTGGTATTTGTGGCATATAAAGTGAAATAGAACAAATATGGTGTGAAAATAGACTCATCTTAGTCCTCCATGAAATATCTTTTTACAGATGTTTTGATCTAAAGAACATTAAAAAATTAATGTTAAAGGTTTAGTTATTCCTGGAGCCAAGAGGATGTAATTTTTTTTTTTAAATGAAAAGCCATACTAGAGTTAATTTCATAACTATAAATTTTTAAGATTTACAAAGAATGATCTGCTCTGTAAGGATAAGCTTTTATTTTGAGAGTGGAAAAGGTGCCTTATCTATGTACCATAGAAGAAAACCCAACTTATAACTAATAACCCAACTTATTTTTTTTCCTTTGATTATTTTGTCTCCTCCTATTAAAAAAAATATAAATTACAAAGAACTAATTACTTCAGCTACAGAGCTCTGAAAACACTCCTGATTGAGTTTTGACACAGAAACAGAATACCGAAAGGATCACTGGCAGACACTTGAGGTTTTGTTTGAATTGAAACTGGAATCCTTGAAAGGTGTTTTAAAATCTCCTGAACCGACCAAGGCCAAGACAGCAAGCTCATTTTCTATTGACAAACCTTGGGCTCTGCATGGAGTCCAGTTAGTACAATAAACAGCACAGTAGAAACTGTTTGTGCAGGTGAGGACTGCTGGCTGCCCACCCATAAATCTGAAGTAGTGAGAACCAGGAAAAGGTAGAGCTCAATGTTGGAGAAATGAAGTGTTGTCTGTAACCTCTCCCTTGGCCTGGGGTCATAGGCCTCTGGAGGTTCACACAGACTCCTATCTCAAGTTAAAATGGTTTGCTGTCACTTTGTACTTCCACCTTAAACTACAAGAAGCACCTGGGAACACAACCCAATAACATCAGTACCAGCAATAAAAAATAAAAAAGATGTGAAATGACTTCTTCTTGGCTCTGCTCACTATTACTAAGTGTGAAAAGCTGACCATATTTGTGTGAAAAGAAACATTTTGAATGTTGACTTTTGGAGGACGTGGAAAAATAGTTTGTTGTTTCATTAATTGATTTGTTATATTTCACATCTCTTCTAGATCATGGTTGCTTTGAGAAACATTTTATTTAACAAAGATAAGGCATACTACTTATAAATCGTGCCATATTATTTAATAGCCAATTTAGGCATTAATTGATTAAATAGATGCTTTTATATTCTCAGTAAAATAAGCAATTTCTAAGAATTTAAAATGGACAATATTTAAAAATACATTTCATTACTGTTAATATTATTTAATGCTAAAATGACAAGCAAGCTTCTATCTGTTTTTCTTCAAAGTATGAATATTAAAAAGTGTCATTATTATTTTTGAAGTTGTGTACTACACAGAAATAAAAAAAAACAGTAAAGAAGATTAATTATACCCAGACACCATTTAAAAAATTGAGGAATGAACTCTCAACAAAAGACGGCAATTATATGTAGCAATCTGTAGGTAATAAAACTACAACAAAATTCAGAACACTGTTGAATAAAACTCATAAAAAATATTTTGCTGAAGATTCCTTTGAAAGATCAAAATCATAACCTATACAATTTTAATTTGGAATTCTGGCTATGTTATTTATCCTAGCTCTTATCCTACATTATAAAAAAACATTCAAATTCTAAGAAGCAATGTTTCTGGATAGGTTTAAACTGTCATTCTATATAAAGTGTAATAGCAGGAAAATTAATTCATATTCTTCCTAATGCTGAATGATACTGTCAATTTATCGAAACTTATGTTACCCTGACAATTTCATTCTCTGAAAAGAAGAAGAGGACATATGACAACTATATCAAACCATCAATAATACATTAACACACTTTCATAGTATTATAAACTTCAGGCAAATGAATTAGATTTAATCATTTAGATTAGTTCATGAAGTTGAATGTCTATTGCTACGAAAAGTTTAGACTTGTTCTTGAATGGCATTAAAGAGCACCAACCCAAGGCTAACAGCCTTATTGTTTGTGATATGTGAAGCAGATGCTAAATTTAATAATAAAAAGTTTAAATGCCATTCCAACTTTGCTGCCAGTTTTGACAATTTTATTTAGCTTGTGTGTGTTTTGAACAAAGAAATCTCCAAGCAAGCCCTGAGTAGAACATGCTGAGAAAAAGTTTGAAGATGATTAATCTGAGTTGTGAGCAAGTCGAAAATTCGTGTTTTGCACATACATTATTTCCTTTGCTGAGTTTTGAATTAGTATATTGCGGTATAGTTTAGTAAAGTAGCATTCATGGAAACAGGTGCACCCTAATCAAAAATCCTAGAAAGAGCTAGAATAAACACTGTTTAGTGAAAAACAAATAATTATTTATAAGAGTACTCATTTCCCTATAGCCTTTTTTGATAACTTTTTCTTGATGTGTCCAGTCGGATACGAATTACTTCCTTAAAAACTTACACGTTGTTTCTGGGAAAACAGTATAAGAAAAGCATGTTTATTTATGTTATGTAAAAGTTTATTTTGTAGGAAAATATAATCACAGCTCCATAAATGCCCCCTCTTTACAGCTACGTTTACACTTAAAGGGTGAACGGCAGTTTTAAAACATCGAGTCGTAGGCGAACAGAAACACTCCGCCAAGGCTGGCCGGCAGGTTCCAATGTAATAATGCCGCATTAGATGAAGGTCAGTTAGAGTTTTTCAGCACAACACTGCCTAAGGCACTTACTTCAGTGCGGCGTTCTTGCTGCTTATGACGCGAATCCAAAAGGCAGACAAGGCTGCTCGCTGTAATCAGTTTGTGTGAGTCGTCCGCGTAACAATGTACACACAGCTGGCAGCAAGGTGTGGAGCTGGTCTGCCAGAGGACCTGCGCCGAGTAAACATTCACAGAGAAGGAGGCTTCACCTCGCCTTTCTTTAAGCTGACTCTGTAATGAGTAAGACAAACAGATTCACATCTGGAATGTCTCTAGTAAGAACCTTCGTTTGCTCACAGCAAAGCTGCTTACTTTTTAGGGTTCGTCCTGTTTCACAGCTCGGGGTTTGCTGTTTGTGTATTCTAGCAGGGAGAGTCCAAGCAAAACAATAACGTTTCACGAGAAGCACATTTCAAAAACACTTCCAACCGCAAACAGAAATGTGGTCATTTAAAAAAAATATATATGGTCATTGTTAAATCAAGACAGCTTTCACAATGATCTGATTATTCCTAGCCCCTGAACTTCCGAATGCATTTTACATTTAAATTTTTAGCTAACGCTCACTCGAATCGGGCAAGAGCAGCTTTGCAGAGTGTAAATTGGTGGTATGTATGGGCTAAATCACAACAACCCCATACAGCAGGCAGAAGCATTCCATTAAGCATCTTTCAACATTTATAAGTGTAAGGAATTATGATGATGATGATGATGATGATGATGATTATTATTATTATTATTAGTTATGTTTCCTATTTGGATCAATATTTCCATGATTTTCATTTGTCTCTATACTTCCATGAGTAATTTAGAACTATCCTTTCTCAATCCTGTTTATTAGTAAGCCAAAGCAAAATTTGTTTTGCTCTTCCATTCAGACTTGGGAAGTGGCCCATAAAATATAACATTTTACAGCTGATTCTAAAACTTTGCTTAAACCTTACAGATTCCTAATTATATACTGAACATCAAAAAGACTTATTACTCTCTTCATTAGTGTATGTAGTTTAGCTAAAAAATCTAAAAAACAATTGGCTAAAAATGCTTAAATAACGTATAAAATAAAATGTAAAAATAAAAAGGTTTTTGGTTATTAATTTAATGTTCTTGGCATCATTGAGCATTCTTGACTGGCCACACTGATACTCAAGTGACTTTGCTGTGTAAGGTGCACACAGTAAATAACCTCATTAGCAAGACGTTCAAGTAGGTCAAGTAACGTCCCTCGCTCACACCCGAAGAAGGCTCCACAGCCGAAACGTTGTGTTTCCTTCCTTCTCTTTTCAGCATGGATTAAACCTTTTACTTTAGCAAGACAGTTGACTGGATACTGGTGATGAGGGAATTTGAACTGTTGAATGTCAGGTCAAGTGAAAATTAAGAAAGAAAAACTTCGAAAGTACCCAGCACGCCATCAGTATATTGGAGGCTGGACTAAGTCTGCACACTAACCATTGCTCTGGAGTACAAAAGAATCAAAGTTTTGCATAGTACCTGATGGACGTCTGCAAGGGTGGCACAGATGTGCAGAAAGATACTGTTTGTTAATTGTGACATACAACAGACCAACCATTGAGAAGGCCCAAACATGGTGGTCTGGCCAGGAGTGTCTATTTGCTATAGAACTCCACTTGGAGTGACTGACTGATAGTGTAACTGCACAACTCTGCATTGATCAAGTCCTGGGACCTCACTTGAGCTCAATCTAAAAGTACAACACATCCTCATACTACTCACATAACAATGGATTTCTTCTGACAGTTACTCCCTGGATGCACTACTGAGCAGATTGTAACCCCACTGAAGATTTGTAGGATGACCTGGGATGATTTGTAACATCTAGTGCTCAGAGACCAATGAACAGGCACATGATTCTCCAAGTTATAAGGAATGAGACAGAATCCCACAGGACAGCATCTGCAAACTGGTACAAGGGATGTGTTGCAAAAGTATAGTTTCCAATGTTGGTCTCCAGCCTGTGATTTTCAAAATAGACCCCCTGTTAACTAAAGTTTGATGACAGGCATTAATAGGCAAAATGAGTTTACCTTTGTCGTGTCTGCTGAATAAAATGTTGGTATACCCGCTGCAGAAAACCTTGTGACTTTTATGGAGTTATGACTGACTGATTTATTAATTTTATACAGCTTATAAAATCTTGATATACAACGAAGGCATTTTTATCCATGCATGCACATTTGAGGATAGTAATTCTATTACGTTCTCTGGTGTTCAGTTTTGGAGACTTTAACTGTTTAATCATTCATCTGTAAATCATTTAGATAATGGAAGGGTATGCTATTCTATCCTTATATTTCAACAAACGATTTGTGAAATACCATTCACTATATTAGGGTATTCCTTCAATTTTCAACAATTTCACCTTATTGAATAACTTGATGACCGAAAATATTTCCGGATAACCTTCCATAATATCATTTTCTACTTCTATATATGATGTATGTGTTTTTAAAGGTCACTATATTACATTTTCAGTTACTGCAAAGTTTATAAGACTGCAAATAAAGCAATACAGCAAATAGATTCAAAATAAATATGCCAGCTGCCTAGTCAATGTCTGTGAATTTTCTTTCTTTTAGTAAGTCATAACTCCTCCTTTATGAGATGAGCACTTCTTCTCTGGACATATCTCAATTACACATGAGGAAGGAATATATTACCTTTTATTAATGTAATCACATAGCAGTTAATGACCTGAGAACAAGATTTTGTTTAATTTCTTGGTCATCCTAAAATATGACTAAGACCAGAAATTTGAAGGCACACGTATTTTGATTTAAAGGAAGGATCACAGTAAAAGGTCTGTCTCTCTTAGCTACACATTATTGTTAACTTGTTTAAATGAAACCAAAGTGCTTTTACAAGTCACTGCTTCAATTAAATTTAAAAATAAGGACAAAGAAAAATAGTCGTTAGAATATTCACAAAATGCTTTTAAAACACTGTCATTTCATGATGCAAATTATCTGTACCTCAATAGTTAACAGTCATGGACCTGTTAAAATGACTTAAAGCCCTCTGATGGTTATTTCAGATCTGGGAATTCAGCTGTTTCTGTGAACAAAAATAAGTATCATGAGAGGCTATAATCCTTTCAGCCCAGATGCTACCAGCCTGTTTTTTTAAATGATGACAATATCATGCACATTTTTCCTAAACTGCCCAATTAATTTCCTAAATTGATCAATTTTTCTTACATTTTCATTATCATTGAGAAAACTAATGGAATTTATTGAACGAAATGAGCCGTGTTTACAACACCAATTACATAACATGATCTGTAATGAAATTAAATTTAAATGTTGCAGTGCCAAAAAAAAACTTTTTTGGTGGATGATAACCTGAATACTGTATAGAGCATAAGAAAGACCACAAATGTGAGGAGAGTATTCAGCCTATCTAGCTTTACTGATTTTCAGTATTCACAACTAGAATAGTTTTCAGCCTCGGATGTAACTTGCCTTCTCATGCAAAAATATTAGTGCAAATAGTCTTTCCATTATAAATACGTTTTTCAAACCCTTTCAGTCATGCTTCAGACAATTAAAACAGTTCTTTGTTAAAGTTTCTTATGATCTCCTCATGGCAGCGAATTTGAACTCCATTCTGTCTGTGCATCAACACAGTCTTGGTGACTTTGAATCTGTGGTTGGGTTGATTGGGTCTAGTGTTAAGCAGGGTTCAATACTGGACCCTCTACTCTTTAGTATTTATATGTTTTTTCTTTTTCTTGATTATGTGTAAGATTACTGTATATGGACTGAATTGTCATTTCTGTACAAATGATTTGCAGATACTGTAAGTCCACAATAACCCTGATACCATGGTAGCTATTCAACAATTTTGATGAAAGATTTTTTATTGTATTTTTTGGGTTCCATTCTTAGTTCCATTAAAATAATGCTGTATCCTCTTCAGTTGACAGCTCTGTGGTTTACTTTTGAACCAAAATGAACAGGATTGTACTTGTTCTCTGCACAGTGAAGCAGCTCCCTGCTCAAACCTCATATAGTAAAGACTCTGTTTCTTATTAAAAATACAGCCAGGTTGTGTCCCATGCTGTCCGTGTTTGTAGTGGAAAAACTGGTTCATGTGTTCATTTTTGTGATGATTGTAACATTCTACTTGCAGGAGTTTCTAAAATTCTAAAATTGCGCTTTCAATTTTGTCAGAATCCAGTGCAAAAATCCTGAATAAAATGTGCAAGTGATCACAGCTGTCCTGTGTTGGAATATCTGGCTCTGGCTTCCATTTAGTTTTCAAGATGGTTGAAAATTCCTTTGCTTCAGTTCAAGGCTGTACAATGTGTGGCTTCTCTAGCCGACATGTTATCTGTTAACTCCCCTGCATGCTAACTTTGCTCAGCTGAATCTGGTTTATTATGTGTGCCTACTATTCATCTACACCCTATAAGTGGTAGAGTCTTTTGTTTAAAGCTCTACGTATACCATCCTAAAAGAAATAATGAACTCAGACATTCAAAATCTAGCCTAAGCTTATTTTTTGGACTTTATTAAGATTAAGATCTTCTGTATCTGCTCTATTTTTGGCTTTGTAATTTTCTGTAATTTTATTGTGAGCTTTTTATGTATTGCCAGTAATTTTGAGGTGCTTACTTTTAAAAGTGCTCAATAAATTTATTATAATTAAGTCAAAACTTTAGAAAATACAGTGAGAGTTATTCTGACAGCTGTCACTTAAAAGGGAAGCTTTTGGGTTTTTAAACTCATTACAGATGTATCTAACTGCCTTAATGAGTGTATTGAATTGTCCTTTTTCCCCTGTTTGATACAATTGGACATGCTCACCTTGAATCTCATCTCTAATTCTCTCTGGACACTCTCAGCTTGAATAACTGATCCATCCTTTTGGCAGTGTTCAAATCTAAAAAGGAACATTAAACTTTTTGAATAATCTGAAAATATTTTTCTGGTTGCAGGATAAATTAATTTATTTGGAGGGACAATAATTGAAAATATTGTTTGTAAGGCATATTTTGAGTTTTTGAGTTGAATTCCTTTTGCACATTTTTGCCTTAGTTTATCATGATGAGTCTACTTAATGAGAATATTTTTTACATAAATAAAGCAACTTTACTGAATGTCTTACATGTGTTTAATTATAATTTCACAAACAATTTATTGGACTTCTTATGCTTTAAAGATATATATGTGAGTGCTCTTTTTGGCTTTTTTTATATGACATACTGTACCATGGCTCACTCAAATACAGCTTTTTTGTACTTCATGATTGATATAAAAAGATGGCTTGCTTCTTGTAGTTTTGTTGAAATACAACTACAACCAGGAGAATCACCACAAACTGTAAACACACCAAAAGAACATATTAATCATCGCAGCACTGCACGTTCTATTCTTAGCTGTCACACCTGCTCATCGTTCTGTCACTCAACGGTAATTTGCACGACTGCCCAGGTAACCCATCTGTCCTTCCGAAATCAGACAGCAGCTTGTTCCTGGTGAGAGTCACTCACACTCTCACTGCCAGAGATGGGTAAGAGACACCAGTTAACCTAGTGGGTGGGTCTTTGGGAAGTGAGAGCTGCAGCTGACAAAAACCCAAGCAAACACCGACACAGCATGCAAACTCCACAAAGAAGTTGCCCGTCTGGAGTCAAATCCAGGGCCCAGGAGTTGTGAAACAGGATCGCTAACTAACACACCACTTCCTCTCTTTATTAATAATTTATTATAGGGAGGCCAAAGGTTTCAATACAACACTTACTACAATAGTGTTGCAGTAGACTTTATATTCAGTTGCCTCAACAGTTGCCATGTATTTCCTGGCCTTTACACAAAATCGTTGTTCTTAGCCACTGTAATAGGCTGTTCGGCATGCCTCCATGAGTATAAACATGATGAAGGCACAGTCGTATCATGCATTCACATCATCATAGAACTTATTTTTAACATTGACTTTTAGTGACTCAAGTGATACTAATCAGAGATAACAATGGCGGCCATGAAAAACAGCTAGTATTACATCTACTAGTACATTAAAGTCTTCAGTTTCAGAACTTAGAATTAGTAAAAGGTTATCAAAACAGCATCTGTGCGTAAGCTTTTAGGAAATCGTGCTTCAGATGAAGAAGAAATGGATTAAGCAGATTATAAACAGTCTTGGAAAGACACTGTATTTGTGACACTATTTGCTGCTGTACCACATTTTAACATTTCAAACAATTTGTAGCATGTACAATACAGTTGCACATTCTGAAATGAATGTGCATTTGCAATTAAAGTTAATCCTGGGTTGGTTATTAAACACATTCACTTCAAAGGTACTGCTAATGTAAGCGTAAGATTCACTACTGCCAGAAGTAGAGAACATGAAATGAAATGGGTTCCAACTCATAGACGTGTAAAACTGGCGAAGGGAGTATTGACACTCTACAGCCATTAAGAGAAAAACAGACAAGTACTAAGTATCAAAAGGGCAAGCAGATCTCCGACATGCTTTGCAGAAATAAGAGCTGCCAAATACACAGTTATGAAAACAGTTCTGCCATCTTCATGGGCTCAGACATGGCCTCAATTATTTACTGGAGGAAAGCTGTGTAGCTGAACACATAGGAACTATTAGGTTCACTTTAGTAGATCAACTGTGCTGAGGAGATGCCATTTGGGGGTCAATCCAAGGCCTTGGCAAAAGCTAGATCTTTATATACAGATATACAGACACTCGCTGAAAAGTGAGAAAAAGACTTACTGGCTTTCCCAGTCTCGACACAAAGTGGAAGTGCAACAGGTGGGTAGCTCTATATACTCCCTCTCGAGAGGAAGGGGAGCAGAGAGTTATTCTGGCCTATTTGCAGCATCAGTATGAATGCTCAGTCCTCTACCCCTGGGAGTAGAAATATCCCATTGGTTGGTGGCTAGTCTTCAATCTGGAGAAACCGTGGTAGCCTAACACTCTCCATGATTCAGATGGAGCTGAGGCCAGGCAGTCCTGTGATGACCATACCTTGTAAAGAAAATCCAGCAAAACAGGGAGAGGGCAGTAAGTCATGGTATGGTTAGCAGAGTGTCGTCAAGAACAGAGTGACTCAGCTAGAGTACAGTTGCAGTCCTCTCTGCCACCTGTAGGAGAAGATCTGCTGGAGCAAGTGGGGGCTCTTTAAAACCATGAGAGAGAGGCCATCCTCTGCTTGCAGGGAGGATGGAAGAGCTAGAAGAACAGGTGACAGGCATCTCTGCGACAATGACCAGAGGCAAACCAGCTACCCTGAAGGAAAGGGAAATTACCCATTGACATATGACAGTAATGTCTCTCAAGACCCCTGATGTGCATGGGCTCAGGGTATCTGAACACCAAGGCTAAAGTTAAAGGCAGGAGCTATGAGTTGTCAGAATCCAAAAACCTCATGGCTGCCTAATTGAACAAGGGCCTGGAAGCCAGTTGGCACAGGCCCAATAGGGCTTCTTTCTAGTCACCTTAGAAACCTTAACCTGCAGGATGTCAAGAGGCACGTCCTTCCTGAATGCAGGACAGGCACCTCAATTTGGGATTTTTCATCTGCTTAGATTTACCACTGTACTGAACTGCAGTCTTCTTTGGTCTTGGGATAGGACTTCAGTTGGCACTTAAACGTACAGTATACACCTCCTGGTGTGGTAATCGGGGAGGTGTTAATGAATGTGGAAACACTTCACAATAACATTCAGTCAAGTAGGAGAGATGATGAGGAAAAAAAAACTAACATTGCAATACAAATGGCAGAATGGTCTTTCTAGCAGTTTCCAAGGGAGAAAATGACAATAAAATCTCAATATGTAGTGTGCAGACCTGTTTACCCAGATTTTTGTTTTTTGGCTTAAAGACACTGTCGTGATTTATAACAAACTCAAATTAAGCATTAAGAATTGAATCATTAATTGGGAAACACCTTCCTGAATTCATAATATATTGCACTTTTCTGTACCTTTTTACAATTTAAAACTTCTACCTTACAATTTGAATCCCTCAAGAAAAGCTTTGTGACTTTGTGCCTAGGTCATTGTTGCTGGCACCGATGAAACAGTCTACACAACAGGATGTGTACTTGTTTCTGAGATGGTGTGTATCAGTTGTATAATTTAATCTATTCTGCTGGAAACAGTAAATGAAAACTATGTGGAAGTGCATTTAAAGTTGAGAACAGGAGGAACTTCTTAACTGTATTGAATAAGCAACCTGGCTGTGTTATTGAAGCAGATACCCTGGCTTCTTTCGTTTACAGCAACCAGTCAATATAGGCTGGTAAAATCCCCCTAATAAAATAATTAATTTACCATCCACCTCATCTGAGTCAGAGTCAAGATGATAACAATGAACAGTCAATGGATTTAATAAGTCATGATACTAATACTAAATAAATCTATCATTTAAACTATTATATTATTCTAAATAAATCAGCACTTCAATAAGATCAATAAAATGTTAATGACATAACAGGATGTAGCAGTGTTAACAATGCAAGTATAAGAAGAACATTAACAATAACATTGACAAATGAAGAGAGAGTAGTCGGCCCACCTAGTCCATTTGGAAGTTAGAAATGTATTCATTCAAGCATCTCATCCAGCCATTTTTTTCCAGTTCGGATTTTGGTATTTTTTCTGAAGGTTTTGGTAATTGTGCTGGAGAGCTAATACTAACAATAATCCTTCCATACATTCTCCACTTGGCACAATGGTCTTGGTAAACAAACCCAGCAGACAATGGGCAGAATACACCATGCAAAAGATAGCAGCCCATTGCAGGGTCATACACGCATTCATTCTCACACCTGTTGCCTATTGGGGAGAATTAAAAGATGTCAGTTTTTTAGACAGACTTTAGGAAAGAATGCAGAGCTCCTGTTCAAAACCATCACCCAACCAGCACCAAAACCCTGGACCCAAGAAATGTGAGGCAGAAGCAAAAATCACCATATTGCCTTTCTGATCACTAACCCTTGAATGTAGTCTTGTTACTGTTATGATACTCATTCGAACTTTTTTACACAATTACCTTAAAATAATTATGCAAATATTGTACATCAAGTTATCGCCTTCTGACATTACTCAATCACATAAATAAGTGATATAATCTAACAGAAGCCTGTTTTTATACTTGGCCCTTCGCTACAGTTGGTGCATTTCCTTTGGGTACAGTGTTAGATGTGATAATGCATAAGGAGTTTTCTTGAAAAGTAAATTTTCTAAGTAAATGGCCTGGCTTCATCAAAAACACGATTTAAGAAGTGTAAATGCACAGATTAGGAAAATACATTTTAATTCAGAAATGCAAAGACTCTGACCAGACATACAGTACATAAAAACAAAAGTGGAATACAAATGTATATATATATTCCAGATATGACCATACATAAAGAAAGATTTCATTTATATCCTTGATAAAATACCAAATGTACATATTCATTGCATTGTTGTGCTTCATCAGTTGATGTAATCTCTTGCTTGATTAGTACAGTAAGTCACACTGGAAGAAAAACATTACAGTTTAACAGCAGTAAATCCTTAACCCATTTTCTATTACAGGAGGTATCAATACCCAATTCATGCAGATAATCGTAACATAATAATGGATTCTATGTAGACAGATTCTATGTAAAAAAGGTATTACACGTACCTTTTAAAATATACTGTAGCAGAATTCACTTTTTTAAACTACTTTTACTGGTCAAATAAAAATATTTCATCTATTGATCTAACTGCAAGAAGTTCATGGCATCTAAGCTTACTGTCAGTTCTTGAAGGGAGAAATTTTAAAGCCTGAATACAATCATGATAATCCTAAATGCTGACACCTAAAGTGTGGAGAGAGTAATGGTGATCAATAGCTCAGGCAGGACTGTCTTTTCACCAGCAGAAAACGTCAGTTACAAAACAGTGATGAGCAACTAGTCAATGTACCAAACAAACATTTATACTCAGAAGAAGTGCTGCAAGGACAAGCAATTGAAATGTCAGATCACCCCTGCTTCAAAAAAAAACAACCAGGCTGGGGAAGCCATTTTGTCAGACAAGTTAAAAATCAGAAAATGTCATAGTACTGCAGTGATTAACTACATTATACTGTACTGTATACACCTAAAAAACAAAGTTTGCTTTGAGTATCTTTCCTGCCCATGGGGGCATTAACATCATGTTGAACACTGAGAGGGCAATAAAGCCAATGGAGCCCATGAAGTTTGTTTGTTTTTTTCTACATCATTTTTTCAAAGCTACTATCTGTCAAGCTGCAGCTGCTGGGTTGCACGCATGTCCGGACTTATGGCTGACATTTCTGGACGTGCTAAGTCACTCATGATCTTGTAAAAGACTTGCAGCAATGCTGGAGCAGCCGAGCTTTGTCCAGACCCGTGATCCCGACTGCTTTATTATGCACACAGGCGAAAAGTTGAAAATAGGCAGTTTTAGCAGGCTGCCAAATAGGGCCTCCGTGCCTAATCTTCAGGCAGTTGTAGGCATCGTGGTGTTTCTGAGAGTGACAAAAGGCAATGTGGCTCATATACTCACTATAAAACTTCCGTCACCTGTTTACTCAGACATAGGTCTGATATAACTAGAAGCTCTAGTTTCTGAGTTTGGCAGACATTGAAGTCAGCGATAAACAGCGGAGGATTAGAGGTTTTGAATTTACGCCTTCTTGTCTTCCTTGTGGGCGATGGCACTTCAACATACACACCTGCTTTTGTTGATAATCTGGGGGTTAGCGAATGTGGAAACACTTCATGATAACGTTCCGTCAACTGGGAGAGAGAAAAAAAAGTCACAGCAATACAAATATCAGTATGGTGCTTGTCGCCTGGATGGAAAATGACAAGAAAAGCTCTATCTGGAGAGTGTGGACCTCTTCAAATAGAACTATGATTCAGACACTATTGGCTACAAAACAGAATATAGTATATGTCTTGAAAATGTAAATAGGTTCATAAAAAGAGTGTGCATAGGTAAAAAAAAATTGCAAATGGAAATTTCACTCACACAAAGCCAGATTTTACCATTAAATTATTAATTTTGCTGGGTATGAAAAAGGTCACATTGAGTATGGTTGAGTCTAGAGATACAATATCATATTTAATAGTGTCTAACAATATGTACATATACAGTACATAAGGCAATAAACTCCTCTATGTCCCTATGTCTACAATATGTTAGAGGGTTTCATTTAGTTTTTTTAACTGATTATTATGAGTTTATGCAGGGCTGTCTGGACATAGGCAAACTAGGCGACTAGGGTCTAGGGCCCCGAGGCTGCAAGGGGACCCCCTCAATGTGCAACACAACATATGTTTTTAATCAACACATTCAAATGTGTACAAACAAATCCCTATAGCAGCTCCTTCAGTTGCTGCTGTGGATCAAAAACTGACCAATCACAATTGAGTATGTAATATGTTTCTGAAGCGAAGAAAAGAAGAGTGGGATGAGCAATCTCAGAACAGAGGTACGTCCAGTAAAGTCACTCTAATAATGTATAAGACACATAATATTGTATTTCATTTGGTTTTGAGATCCATGTAACTAGCAAACGGCAGACTTCCTACGTTTTCAAACTTGGCACATAGACTACTTGAGGTGTTTTAGTAGAAGTTAACAAATTCACGTTTTCCTAATGGTTTACACGCCGTGCGGGTTGCCTGGCTAAAACTCGGTGCTGCCCGGCCAAACAGAAGCTTGGAAGTGAATGTATGTGAAACTGTTCTGTGATTATTCGTAACCAATATACAGTACAAACTCAGTGTTTTCCTTGTGGTTTCTCCTGTATTTCATTTAATGGGGGTAGAGTGGACCCATCCTGTAGGCCTTCGGATTGCAGTTTCTCTCCCAGTGACAGCGGTAGGAGCAGAGAAGCTTAAATTGATTAAAACATACCTTAAGACTGTCTCAGAGGACTGGCCATCATGAATGTCATGATGATTTTGCTTCCCAGAAATCTAGGCAAATTGATTTATAGAACGTTTCTTTTACAAATTTTCCCATCTGCTTAGGCTTACTGATCTCTTCTCCCTTGCTCTTGGGTGCACTTGTTTTTTCTTTCTTAATTTCCATATTTTATACTTTTTAAATAACAGAGATCCTGTTTATTGTTATTTCTTGTTATTAATATTCCTTTTTATTACATTTGATGTTAAAATGCATGTTATCTTTGTAGCATTTGTGCTTCTTGTTCTTGTTTGTAAGTTATTTACTATGAGTTCTTCAAAGAAATAGAAGAGTTTTATTTGTACATGTACAATGGGATTCTTATTTGTGCCATTCTTTTTAGGATATGCGCAGTACAAAAGACAATACAGTACAACAGATACCACCACACAATGCAGATTGTACATTACAAACAGTAAATAATAAATAGCGACAGTATGTACAGACAATAAACGAACAGAACAATAAATGTGTCATAGCAAAGTCAAAGTGCAGAGGTACGTTGAATTCTGAGGCATCGCACAGTTAACTGTAAAGAAGTTGTTCTGAAGTCCATGTTGAAAAAAACTGAAAATTTGACTAGTTATATAATTCATTCATTTCATTGTTCTAAAAGGTCAAATAAACTTGGAGCTGATAATAGAAATGTATGCACAAATAGTGATCTGGAAGAGCCCCTGTCTAAGATCTTGCCTAGGGTCCTCAAAAGCCTAGGGCTGGCCCTGAGTTTAAGATTACTGTTGTTCATTTTAGTTGATCAATGTTATTTAACTTAACTTAAAGCCTCAGTGTCTGAGGGTTTTTGAAAAAAGTATAAACATTAAAATTAAGGCCTTCTCAAATAATAATTATTTGAACAGCTTTGTGTGTTAAAGACGTGATGGGTGTAAATCACTTTTTAGTCCTCTGTAATTTAAAACAAAATTTGCCATTCACTTCCACCCTGTTTGGGAACCCTGGGAATGCTGCACTTTTCACAATTAATAAGAATGAAGAAAAACAGAGCCAATGAAAATAACAACTTCTCAGAAAAGAGACTAATAGTTGCACAAATGGCAGCCATCTGTCTGTGAGCCAGCAGGGAGGTGATTAAAAGGACGGAACCAATAGAAAATTAAAGAAGTGATGCAAAATGTTTTCAATTCACATCTGAATATTCAAACACATTTCTAAAAAATATGTTTTTGGCCTAATGTTCTTCCATTATGACCCCTTTAACTACACATCTTAAAACCTCACTGTTTTATAAAGCTGAGATTGCATAGTTTATTTACATTTGCCAAAGAGCATGTTTCATCTGTTACATTTTGCATGACAGTAGGACATGTAAGTGATCAGTATGTGATTATGGAGACATAATGCATCTATAGAAGTTCTGCTGGCCTTTCCCAATCACAGTACTGAAGTTCAGTGGCCTTATAATGCCTATTTCTTCATGTTTCACAAATATAAATTTTGATACCCATCACTATTTCTGAGTATAATTAGTTTTGACAGAGATTCTAATTGATTTTAAAGGAGAAAAAAACATGTATTTTCCTCATAGCTTATTTTAAGCTTTATTTAGCCTCTGATACTTTTATTTTTCTTCCTTGCCCATAATAAATCTTTAAAGTTTTTATTTAAACATCCTAGTATAACTCATTAAAGCATCGTAATGGCATTATATAACTTAAATATAACTTGGAACTAAGAATAAATATGAAAAAATCATAATGATTGTTTGAAATTACTTTATTATATTTTATTTTACAGGTTCAAATGGTGAGCTATGTCACTGTATGGGCTGCAAAGGAAAGTTAATTCTGAAAAAATGCTGGAAAAAAAAAATATATTTTTCAGTATGGTATTAACCTCTACTTGTGTATTTTAGTATAAAACGTCTCAACATACTACAATGTGTAGAGGCTGCTCAGCGTTAATATGATTCTTTAAAATGATTGGCAGTGTTGATTCAGATTTTTCTGTCATCATATAAAGAGAGACTGAAATAGAAAACATTATGGAATCACATTCATTATGAATAGGAATCTTTTGTTGAATTTCTCTTTTTCTAAATTAGTAGTTTTCCCTTTAAAGTTTAGCCTTCCTGTAATTGGTCTACACTATGCTCCTGGAGTACCATATTCCAAAGTATTTTCAGCCTCTTTCTGTTGTTTACTAGTATAATTGCTGCACCCACTGGTCAAAATACTAGGAACTCTCAACCAGAAGACGTTTCTTTCAATGATAACATCATGATACATACAGTAGCACTTCTCTCTATGTGCATAACTATCCCAGGGTAGGAAACCTACTCAGGCCACCTCCACTAACATGCATAAGTTTATGACATTAATGGTGACTAAAAAATGTTTTATAGCACTATTTTATTTTTTCATCTGTATAGAAAGACAACTTACAATAGTGTTTCCCAGTATAAGATCTGAGTTTTTCTACAGCCTCAAAACTCTTGTAGCATACATACTTTACTTGAAAAAAATAAAGCTAACATATCAGTGGGCAACACAGGCCGAGAAACATTTTGGAACATTACCATTAATTTGGTAAAAAAAAGCCCAAGCATATTAAAAAGGTTAGGAGAGACTCCAGGAAAAAGTTTGTTGGAATGCAAAATCTTACACTAAATTATGTCATGGTTATTGTTCCTGCATTAGACTGAGCAAGACATTACATCACCTCTTCAATGCTCCTGACAAATTAAAAATGCTTAAGTAATACTACAGATACAAGTTCAAAGTCAGTACAGAACCAAAAACTATACTTACAGTCTTGGCTTGATGTACAAATAAATTTTCACATTCAACAAGAAAAAGATACATACCACTTTCCCCTGCAAGGTTAATCAAACAAAATTAGAACTAGAAGACTATCCAACAAGCAATAAGATTCTAAAGGTTACTCAACATGGGTTTAGGTACTTGTAAGTACCATGGGTGATTAACTTGTAAGAGTACTTAACTGACTTGTAAGACGACTTTACTAACTTGTAAGATGTCAAATTGCTGCAAAATCTTAAAATACAGAAAAATATGGTACTTCTACCAAAGATGTCTGATCTTAGGGTCCTCTAATAGGAACTTGGAAGGGATAGTGTTGATGTTGGGGAAATCTGGTATTATTTCTTATGTTCTGTTTTTGAAAAATTTTAAGTCAATAAAAAATTGTTTCATAAGAATAGTAACTAGTGTATCATTTAACAACGTATGACGTGACCCCTCATATTCAAGAACTTTCTACGTGCAACATTCATGTCTCTGCAGAGACATGGTTCATGAAGTTAAGTATAGAATTCTGTTATGAACATGCTTTAATGTGGTCTGTTTTCTTTGTACTTGTAAATACATTAAAAATGAAAAAGATTATAAAGCTTGAAAAAATAATCAGAAGAAAAGTTCTATTGTAACGAACACTCCAGAACTTCTGTGTCAGCAGTGTGGGGAATGACTGGCTGGAGGCAACTTTAGTGGCTTATTGCCCTTTTCATTTCAGAGGGCGTGATAATCACAGAGACAGAGAGAGAAAGTGCAGCTTAGATGCAGAGGAGGGAATCATGTTGTTTATTTTAGTTGATTACTATAAGTTTGTGACTACTGTGATTTCTTAAAGTTGATCAATAGTATTTAAATTAATTGAAAGCCTATGTTCTAATACTTTAATTATTATATAAGGGACTGTTGATGTATTTTAAACCTACATATGACATACTGAAATAGATTATGTGATGGTAAAGGAGTGGACTTGGTCATATGCCAATTTGACATACTGTAGGTTGGATTTTAGAGCCCAAGAGAGGAAATGTGTCCAGAAAAAGGTTATCTCTATTACTTTACTGAATAAAGGCAATGAATAATTTAACCACTTAGCACTCACTTAACACATGAGGAATTATAACTTTTCTTAATCAGGAAAGTGTCGCGGTGGGGAATCCACATCTATAGAATGAAGTGCTTGCACTTTTACTGTTGACATGTCAAAACACCTTCTAGGGAAATAATAGATAATAGCCTTCATCATGGTGTGTATCCTCCAGGATGTAGTTTCAAAACTATTCTAAAACAAAGCATTTGATAAACTGGTCCTGTAAACTCAAAAGCTTTCATACTCCTTTTTGTTGGACAGTAGGGTGGTATGGTAGCTACTTTTGCTGCTATGCAGTGTTTGATTCCTGGGTTTAATTACATCCTCAGGTGTGTGTATGTACTGGGAGGAGGGTGGCAGTAGCTCCAGTTTCATGCTGTCTCCAAAAGACATGCATGGCTTGGGTTTTCTAACCTGTCCCTTTCTCGGTAGCCAGGAGCTGGACTGGCATTCTGTCGATGTGTGGCTTGTTGTGACCTTCTCCAGGATAAGTAGCTCTCTATGTATGTATGGACAAATTTTTATCATAGACAATGGTTTTAATATTCATTATGATTGCTTTTTGTCTTAATTTTAGCTATACCCACAATCATTTCTGTAACACAAAAAGTGAACGTGTATGGCAGACAAAGTGCAAAGCTTGAAATAAATTATAAAGCTCTCCCTTCTTTACTGACAGGAACCTTCATTTTTCCATGCTTCTATTTCTGCTGGTTCTAACAAAGTTCAACCTCTACTGGCAGACACAGCAATGACGGGAGATCACAAGAAGCCTCCACTTTTTCCTTGTATTTCAGGCATAGAATGGATTGGCTTCAAACAGCACTTGGCTCCAGAGAGTATTTTGCTGTCTGATATTTAGACCATTATCATCTGAGGTTTAGGCTCCCAGCCCAGTATTTTCCGGGGCCTGCTTTGCATTTTAATGCCTTCAGCACCTTCACAATCATGCCAAACATTTCCAGCATATTTAGTTTCTAAAATACAAGAAACAAATCATTTTTTATGCAACCCAGGAACGCCAGCATTAACATCTGCATCTCAGATATGAAATATTTGATAATCTAAGTTTTTTTCTTAATCATTATTTCTCATCTCTATGCTTGTATGTGTTTTTGTGCATACAGTATTTGAATGTAGTTTTCTTTGAATTGTTATCTTCAGAACTTGGTAGTGGAGAATTTCCTTCCAGGACTTTTTGGGTTATAACATCAACCTTTTGTCACGCCCTCTGCAGCCAGAGGGCGCTCCTTCTCTGACCTGTCCCTGGTTTCCGGTCTGCTGTCCTTCCTGTCCCTCTCTTTCCCTTGGGCTATATATTTCCGGGTCTTGCACTCTGTCCTCGCGCAGCATTGACGTTCGGATGTCCTGAGACCCGCCTAGCACCAGGGCGCCCCACGTCCGCTCCCTGAGGGCATAGGTTTCTATACGGCATTCCTGAACTCTTTGCACAATGAGCCCGGGCCTTTTTCCCGTCTCGCCGCTACGCATTTGGGTCTTTTTCCGCTCTCCTGCTCCCCACGGTTAGTCCCTTTGGACGTCCGTAACACCTTTCTCAAGTCCAGAAATGGAATGTGTGTATCTCAAAGGATCAAGGACCTGCCTTTTGAGTTGTTAAAAGCCAGTTTTTTTCCTGCATACTGCGTATACTGTGTATGATAATCAGGAATGGTTCTAGCACATTGCTTTGAAGGCTTTGAGAAATTAACAGCAATGGTAGTCAGTTCCACAAATTCCTTAGAAGTTAACTGATCTGAATTTGTGGGATAATACAGTATGTGGCCCAATGGTGTTCAGCATGTTCTGTAGAATTACTTGAATAGTGGCATCAGAAGAATTAGATAACACATTTTATTGTGCTTATTTTTGTTTGAAGACATTTGTACATGTTGGAAAATGAAACGTTATTCCATTGTGCTTTATATCATCATATTCTTCATTATTATCTTTTCCACTGTACAATAACAAAGACAAGTTATGTTTTATTATGACTGTTGAATGATAGAAGAATAAAACATAAGTTATTTACTCTCAGTTTGTAGGTATTTGCTGCCTGGGAGAATGAACATGAGAACATAAAGTTTTCAAATGAGAAGAGGGCATTCAGCACCCGCTAGCCAATTTGGCAATTGTTAGATCCAAATAGATGGTAGGTAGTTATAAGATCCAAGGATCTCATCCAGGTGTTTCTTGAACGAATACGGGGTACTGGCTTCAACAAGATGGCTGGGTAGCTTGTTGCATACTCCACAACCCATTGGGTAAAAGTATGCCTACTGTTTTTGGTTTTAAATACAACTCCACCAGGTTTCCACTTTCGTCTCAATGTTCATTCTGAAGAAATCTGTTGTGTTGACGTTGTCAGTACCATTGAGATCTTTGAATACATGTATGAGGTCCCAGCAGAAACTTCTCTGTTAAAGACTAAAAAAGCTTAGTTCTTTCGGCCTGTCAGTGTGGGACATTCCCTTAAGCCCCGAAATGTATCTGATTGCTCTTCTCTGAACTGATTCCAGAGCAGCAATATCTTTTTTATAATATGGTCTTACCGGCATGATACAATTATACCATAAAATTCTTTGACTTAAATTGTATGCTTTTTACTTTAGCCTAACATTGTGTTTGCCTTTTTAATTGCTTCCACACATTACCTAGAAGATGTAAATGACAAATAGAAACAAGTATATTTATGTGTTTCCTCTTCTAGCTCACTGTTTCACATTTTATTTTATAGTTTATGTCTTTACTACCGGCATGCAAAAAATGCCACCATTCCATTTTTATTCTAAGTCAACATGGAACTTTCCAGGCCAAAATATGCTCTTCTATGAAAGATGAGATAATCATTTCCTTTCCCATTATTAGTTTTACAGTCTCATTTTGGTTTTCACTTTAGAACATCATTCTCTTCCATTCATATGAAGCATTGTTCATCACATTAAAAATCCTACAGCAATAATTTCAATACCCAGACTAGTTTGTTTTATTACTTTATCTAACTTATTCTAACATTTATAAAGTAAAATACCTTTACACGCATACTCAAAATGTATATTCTGCAACAATCACTTATTTCTGTTTAGTTTTAACACATTTCATTAATTATTTGGGAAACCCTCATGGTATGGCAAAACTGACAACGGGAAATAGAATAGGAACACTATGTTGGACAGCAAGCATGTGGGGACTGAAGATTCCACTAACAACACATGACACTCACAAGACTGCATGACCATTACCAACAAACAGGAAATTCCCATCACTGGTCTTATCATGCCATATTTACCACTCGTAGACAGGACAGCTATTTGTCTTGAGCCAACATCTGACATTGCTACCAATGTAATCACTCAAATTTTTGGAGTGGGACTGTAGAGCAATTTTTTAGGCATAAAGTTGTGTACAAATTCCAACATGACAACCCTCATACCCATGTGGTTGTGGAATCAGGACATTGCTGTTTTTCTCAGGCAAGCCTTGGCTGCTTACAGTGTGGTAACTTGAAGAGCTTTGAGAATAACTTAGACTTTCGCAGCTGGAAAGGCTTCTTGACCTGGAGTGAAATAGGATCCCCAAAGCTTTCATTCAGACACTTGATCTAGAGGGTTGCCCTGTTTGACCTACAATTGCATGAATGTGTGCTCGACACACTACTGACTTCTTAAAACTTTTCATATATGTACAGTGTGTCTGAGATAGTGGTTAAACTGCTGTGTCAGCTCTTCACATCAGTAAGCTACCAGCAACCAAATGAATGCAATATGTTTAACAATCTTGCATGTAACCCTTCTCGTGATGAAACCATCAGTGTAATAAAAAGATATGTCACTACTGTATGTCAGGATTTGTGTGTCAATTTCCATGTAGGCTCAAATTATTTGTTAAATTAGGCCATTCATTTTGCTG
This sequence comes from Atractosteus spatula, assembly GCF_055471065.1. Lineage (NCBI taxonomy): Eukaryota > Metazoa > Chordata > Actinopteri > Semionotiformes > Lepisosteidae > Atractosteus > Atractosteus spatula. Next base: position 44,495,345 of record NC_142707.1, on the reverse strand, counting down.
TTTGGTTTACACATAGCCATGGACGTTTGATGTGATCATGTCTTATGTAGTATCCCAGCTAACAAAATAACATTGTGGTAGCCATAAACATATTTTAACTTAGTACAGATATCGCGTGGCCTGTGCAGATTTGTAGACTCCAGGGGATATTGTTGTAACAATTCTTTACAGTGTAATCTCAAGCAAAATATAATGTTAATACAATAATGCTGCAATATGCACTTTTGAATTTTGTAACATTTTAACAGGTTAGTAATGTGTATAAACAAAACTCTTGTGAAGCAGATCCTCACAAGGCCTGCACACAACCTTCCTTTGCAGGCCAAGGCAAACAAAAATTAGTGATTCAATAAGATGCTCCTACCAGATTCACATCTATCAATTTGTAAGGCAGAGACAGTCCCTTTGAAGCAAAGAGAAAAAATTAAGAAAGGGAGCTTTTTAAATTGTATTTTCAAATATTTGTTGTTGTTTTTTTTTAAGCAATAGAAACAAATTCACTATCCTGCATGATAGGCCAAAACCACACTGAAGGTCAGGGCCAAATATAGATTCTGGTAAGCAGTAACTAGATGGCCTCTGGCCTGCTTCTACAATGTCCCTTTGTGGTCTGGTCTCCCTACTCATTGGAATATACTAGTGTCTTAACATTTATCCACAATATCCATTTATTTTCTAACCTCTTCTTCCAATTCAGGCTCACGGGGAACCAGAGCCTGTCCTAGCAAGCAATGGGCACAAGGCAGGGTACATCCTAAATGGGGCACTAGTTCATCACAGGAAAACTTACCTTAATTGCTTAAATTATTAATTATTTATAAAATAATGAACACAATAATGTATATATTTGGTAATGGCTATTGGTAATGTACTGTCTGTATATGTGGTTACAAAGGTAAAAGACTGGCCACCAGGCTGGATAAGTTCAAATCGGTAGCTGCATCACCTGAAGAAGGCTCCACAGCTGAAACATTGTGTTTTCTTTCTTCTTTTTTCAGCATGGAATAAACTTTTACTTGTCCCTCTCCAGGCTGGATAGCTAGTTATCCAGCAGACTCTGGGGATGGTAGGACTTAATGCTGTCTTTGTGGTAAGGGGGTAGAAAAAGTAGGAAAAACCCGACCACTTGGCAGAAAGGTCTCTTCCAATTATCATTTTCTACAACATATACAGGTATATATAAAATGGAAATTTGTTCAGTTTAGGAAATTGTTTTGTTTAGGAAATTTCTTTGAAAAGAAGCTTCAGCGTTCTTTGAAAGCCTCACATACAGTAACTGAACCACACCCTTCCAGCAACAGCTTTCAGGCAGCATCTGAAGGTTGAATTTTTCTGTTAGGTGGGATGCTAAAAAGCTATCAAACTTACACTTTAGCTATTCTGGCTACTTCTTATGCCTTATGCTTCTGGGATGGGTTCCAGCTTACCATGACCTATCCCAGCAGTAATTGGCTTTCTATTGATTAATGGATCAATAATCATCCCTTTTATTTATTTTGAGATCTGAGCTGCCCTTACAGTCTGAAAGAACAGTATGTTCTATCACAAATTGCTTGACTCATATAGCACTTTTTTTCTTTCAATTTTTCCCCATCAGATAAGTCAATTGATAATTATATATATTTTTTGAAAATATGTGTGCCATCAGGGCCCAGTACAATTTGTAATTTAACGTGTTTTGGCAGATTTTGTTTTGCACCTAGCTAATTTTCAGTCAACAATTGTTTGTCTTTTACTCACAGCATCAAATCCTATACTGTACAAATATACTTGCCCACCTTCTGTACGGAATTTGCATGTTCTCCCTATGTCCACGTGGAAATTCTCCAGATGCTCAGGTATCCTTCCACACAGTTTTCGAAACACATATTGTCTTTGAGTAAATGTATTTGAATGATCCCTTCAAGATTCCATGTATGTTTAAATGTCATGCTATTGACTGGTGTCCTCTCCAGGCTGCACTGACTTTCGTCCTGTGTTTCTGGGTTATCATGTCCTTTGGCAGTAATAAGCTAATAATGGATGGATTGTATTTTACTGCCATGGTGACCTTTAAATTTCAGTGAATCATGAGGACGTATCACCTGCCTCTGTTTTAATTATGTACAGTATTTTACTTAGGTAAGTAACTGGATGTCTCATTCTTTCAGTTAATTTAAGTAAAACAGAAATCATGCTGTTATATTCTCTGTAATAAATGAGGCTGATTAAATCCCTGAACATTTTTGGGCCAAATTAGTTTAAATATCAAATCCAGGGGCAGAAGTCTGGAATTTATGACTGGCTTGGAATCCTTGCTGTGATGCTCATATTGAAAATGAGTCTCATGTTAATATACTGTAGGCTAGTGTAAAAACAACTACAGATGTAGAGAAGAGAACACAATCTACTCATGAATGAAATGTACTGTTCAGAGCTGGAATTACAAATGAAATACATAATTATAACTTTTAGACATCTACATGGTGTAGGATGAGAGCTTTAACTGGTTCTATAGTTCTTGCAAGATCCCAGTTCTGAAACACTCACAAACGTAACGCACATGACACCTGCTCCTTCAGCTCTCATTTGAAAACAAACTTCCTCGGCCATCCCCAGGAGTTTCCTTCAATAACCACTGTCAGCCACATGTAGTGCGGTGTGAAATTACTGGGACAATTTATTAATTGTTACAGTAAATTGCATGAGCTTTTAGGAATCAATTGAAGGAATAATAAGTGTGTACAAAAACCAACAAAAATGATCATATTCTAAACGATCTGCATAGATATAAAATAGATGAGTGTTTACTTGAGGGTTATCAAGATGCAAAAATTAAGCATTGATTATAACATTAGTTATGATTTCTTACTCTCATATAACTATTCAACATACAGATACAGTACTCAAAGGTAAGTAAATGCTGTACATTTTTATTATATGAATTAAATCATATCAAAACATGTTTAGCATACGTTTAGGATATTATTTGTTCACTTGTTGGCTATGATCTGCCTTTCACCTAACTGCAGCTGAGTGACAAAGACTTCTGAAGCCTGAGCCTATCCCAATGCAGTCCATTAGAAAGGCATACAAAGTTGTGCCCGGACTTCAGAGACACAGCTTTGCACGGCACACCGTGGTTGAATTGCAGAGTGGCATGTTTTGAAGGACTGGAAGTTTTTTTAGAATGGATAGGAAGCTGGTTTGGTGAGTAAAACCTTGGCTTTTGTCGCCCCGCCATGTGGAAATTGAAGGAGCTCCATCATCCACTGATCATCAACTGCATCTGCATCTGCTTCCATTGCATTTGAGGTCAAAACTCCAGAGGATGCAGGAGATTCATTGGCCTCAGACCATGAACTCCTCAGTTTCTCAAATGCAGCGTCATCATCTAACATCACTGTCATCACCAATCAACGGTACACAATGTCATTTTTAGTAATAAAGTATACATTATAGGTAGGGCTATACATTAATGTGTATGCAAAACATATTTTTTAATAATTAATATTACTACTGCTAAAAGAGCCTCTGTGATCAACTATGGTGCTCTGATGAGCCTCTTTATGTATATAAAACAGTGGCTTTGCAATAGTCCCCTAGCCGAACTCGTTAAATTGTCGCTATAGAACTTTAATTGGATATTAAAGGCTCACCTTTCTGACTTGACTTTTGGATAGTATCTTTTGTTGGCACTTATTTTAGATTCACTCTGCATTTTGTCAGTCCTTGCATGGTTTTTTTCTCATTGCTGTTAAAGTTAGTTTTCATTCTCTTTTATCTTTTATCTCACTTATCTCAGAATAAAAATGTAATGTGTGATGCTACATAAATGTTTATATATTTTTTCTACATCTTGTCTTTGTCCTTCAATAGAACATGTTCGCGAAATGCATTTAGATTTCTTTCAGTTTTAGAGTTTCTGCCAGCTGTCATCCCTTTCAAGAAACATCTGTTTAACTAAGTATCACTCCATAAGAGGCTACGTGGAGCATTTAACTTAAAGCAGCCCATTCTTTTGGCCTCTTCAGTGGTTCTACGTGGTTTCAGTGTTAATTATTTTGTAAATCAGTATCACAAGCTTCAGTAACTTCTGTGTTGGTCTGTTGCACTATCCAGTTCTTAAGTACTAGAGATTCCATCATTTCCAATAGGAAGAGGAGTGACAACATGCACTTCTGTTTGCAAGAAACCTCTCACTGGCTTCTGTCAAAAGTTATATATTGGTAATGTATGTTTCTGCATAAGCTATTTGTTTGCAAAATCTGTTAATACCATCAACAAAATCAATGTAGTATCATTGTATGTGGTTTTCCCATACTTAGGAGCTAAATCTTAAATGCCACCACAACCTCTTGAATCGACTGAGGAGGCCATGACCAGATGGTATGTTTTGCATCGCTTCACATCTCACATTCGAATACCTTTTAAACTTGGCTAGGGCCTAATTTTTACATTTTAGCAGTAATATTTCGGCAAAGTTTTTCATATAGTTTAAAATATAGAAAATTAGCCAGAGATGATCTCCTGTATGTTATTTTTCAATTCTATGGGTTATGATCCCACAACAATAAAGGGTGATGCTTAACAAAAAAGTATTTTTTCAGCACGGAAAAAGAATGTAATATGAATACTTATATTAATTAGAGTAAAATGTTGTATGCCCCAATTGCATACCCCATGTGGCATGTTGTTTTTTTTCATTTGGGTGGTAGCGATTTACTGAGCTTGTCTACCTATAGGACATAGGTAGACTGAACAGAATGAACAGAAGAAAAAAACACGTAAAAACAGATTAATGAGAAACAGCATAAATCTGGCTTAGCATGTTGCCCTCATATTTGTTTCCTGGTTAAAACATAGTACTACTTGACGTTGTTCAGCAAAAACTTTTGTTCTGTGAGGGCCAAAATCCTCTTTTTGTGCGGACAACATGAATGGAAAAATGTATGGGGGAATTAGAATGTCTGCTAGGGATTTAATTGTAGGAAATGCTCTGATCCAACAAGAACAACTATTTTTCTGTTCTTTTGTTAACACATCTGGCAGGGCATCTGTTTAAAAACATGGGGGGGTAATCTTTTTGGGGGTATTTTTTTGTAAAACACATTTTCTTTACTTCACCGTCAGTACATGAAAATATGTAATGCATCAATAGTTCAATGTCATTTGGAACAGATGAAAAAAAAATCAAACACCAATTTAATTCAATTTAATTTTGTATAGCCTGTGATATATCTTGAGACCACTGTTTACACACGGTATACATATGTATAAAATGTAAAACATAAATATGGTATCTCTTTTTAAAATGTTTTTTGTCTATTAGGCAAAACAGAAAGATGCAACTAAAGATTACAGTGTTAAAAGTGCAATTGTAATGAAAGTACTGAAGGAATCAAGCAATTCATGCTGAGAAGCTAGTAAAATCACTTAAGCAAACAGTAAACACCATGGTGTAGCGATAGCATGCCTAGATCATGTCAGCTGACTCCTCTGTTCATTGACCTCCTTGATCCCAGAAAGGGTCTTGTCTAATTCAAGATCCTCCAGTATTGATTTCCATCAACACTTTTATTTGAAGACATAATATCAATATGTCCAGGGAAATATTGTGTTTGGGACCTCCAAGCTCCAACCTGCTCGTGCCCTTTTCTTAAAAAAATTAAATGTTTGGAAGCAATCTCCAGTGCTACCAAAAATCAAGAATAATACGAGATTTAAAAAGAAATATGACATTATGAACCCACCATAAACACTATCGCATTAACATTTACTGACTGAACTGAAACATCTGCATAAAAAAATAAAAAGTATTAATTTCTCATTGATACTGAATCACCTTAATTCTTGTGCTATACTTTTTTCCTGTTTCTCTTTTATTGACAAAAATATAATATCTGTTTTATGAGATTTACACATTTTAAATTTCAGTGTTCTCCACATACTATGCTGGCATAATGTTTTTCTAGAAACATGTCCTTCTCAGAGTTAATAGTGATATTGTTGCAGTGAGGTGTACATTGTATTTTTACCATGCAAACATATAATTACACATGTGTAGACCTTAATTATGCTGTTGGTTGGGAACTCATAATTGTAAAGCACAACAGTAAATTTAAAGTAAAACATGAGCTTGTTTTAATTAACATGTATCTAAGAGCTGTTTCTTCCAACACAATGAAAATGTTTTAATTTAATTAAGTTTCTCAATGTAGCTACTTTCTTTTGATGTCCTAAAAAAACTTCAGAGAACCAGTATGCATATTTTTATTAGTTAATTAGTGCTGTTGCCATATTACTATCTACTAATTGAAAAACAAATGAAAAAGTCATATTGAAACCTTTTTAAAAAATGTAAGTGTGAAGCTCAAAATACACCTTTTCGAATTTAATCACCACAGGTGAAACGTAAATAAAAAATAAATTTTGGATTCGTTTTAACTTTGTAAATATAGTAATAATGTCACAGGAAAATAAACATTCTGTGTGTGTGTATACAATATAGAGTCTTTCAAGGAACAACCCTTTATCTGTTTCAATTTTTAAGCAAATATAAAAACATAACATTTTCACTAATTATAATCATTTTTTTTATACATATCTTGTGTAAAATATGATATTAATTGGTGAAAGACTGTAGCTGTTACAAAGGGCTTGATTTTAAAAAAGTTTTGTGTAGATGCAAACCAGCAGATTAGCCAGCGGTGCTCTATGTCTGTCTCTTACAAAATCCAATTGTGGAGATCTATTTTAAAAAGGCGTCAGTTCAATTTTCTGTTTATTCCGACTTTAAAGAAAGCTTCTTGAAAAATTAACCACCGTTGTATTTTAGGTACCTTGTTTGCCCTCTGTCTTTTCTCTTGATAAACCTGGAGAAGGCAGCACAAAGCCCAGGATTCCATTTCTTGGAAGAACTGTCAAAAAACACATGCAGCCAGTGATCTGTTTGATTGCAACTATATTTCAAAACCAAAAGAAAACATTTTCTTCATTCACATAATAAATACATTTATGCACCTGTAGCTCAAATGTCATTTTGAGAGCATATTTACATCATAAATAAATCTAGTCAAGAAACATTGTACAAGTTCAAAGAAACATAGGTAGCCCAACCAAAAAGTATTTTTAAATACATTAGGAGAAATCAGAAAATGTACAAATTATATCTACATTTTAATATACTATAAGGCTACTGCTGACCTTACAAGGCAAGGCAAACTGCCAAATCTCCTGGATTAACAAACTATGAAGAAAATAACTTCTTGAGTGAGGTCGTAAACTTGAGCAATAGATCACTTTTTTAGGTATGCTGAGACCGGCCTTCTCAAACTCATTTCTAATTTATTTTTCACTCCATGTGAAACATCTCACCTTCTCAACACAATACAAAATTCTTGTTCCATTATTTTTACTACGGAATTATGGCTCTGTGTCAACGTTCACATTACGAGCAGCAAATCATTTTTGACAATGGGAATTAGTTAAGAAAATACAGAATATCTTTCATGTTAGGTGTCCTGCTGAATTCACTCCTGCAATTTAAAGCTGTGCCACGTTAAAATCCACCTTCAACCCAAATGAAAATGGTAGAATTATTTTACTCCCTTGCCTTAAGATAACATAGTAATACCTTTTTTTAATTAAGTCTGACTGATCAAACGTTTTCAAACTAAATTCATTCCATCCTTATCGTAAAAGATACTGTATATATCTCTGTTTGCCAAACATCCTTCAGATCTTTAAAATCTATGCAAATGTAGTCAAAATGTGTGTGCCAATGCAGGGAGGCATAAGGTCACAATCCAGTTTATGATTAACTTGGCTGTTCCTTAAAAATTCACTAACGGATAACAAGACCTTCTAAAGAAACTCATAACGCCTTGTAGTTCATTTAAATGTTTCTGCTTTAGATCATCACATAGCAATCCTTTAAGCCTTACAATTCTAGTGCATCTCAGGCAGACCAAACACTAACTCTAGTGAAATGAGTGCTATAAATATTTGGGTAGCTCTCAGCACCACAACTTTTACAAATGTCAGCTTCCATTTGTGATTATGACAGATGTCCCTTTGTGTCCCTGCGCTGGATCCTGCTGCATTCGTAAATGCGAAGTCACGTCATAGTGGGAGCCATTGCAACCCAAAGAATAGTTTCGGAGGGTTTCGGCATCGTAAAGGTGCTCCAGTGCATAGCCAGTCAGGGAGTATGCATGCTTGTCAAAGTACTGCCGGTGGTGGGAAGAATAATAGGAAGGGGAGGACGTGCAATGGTTTCCGTGAGTTTGGTGAGGAGAAAGGTCTGACTGCAAGTAATCCTTGGTTAAGGATAAACCTGATTTGGAAATTCTGTCCGAACTTGGGCTACTTATTCGTGACAGCGACGTGGGGCTGTTGTCCTGCTCATTGTCATGGGGACTTATCATCTTCCTGTCCCTGTGCTGGAGGTGGTCACACAGAGCAGAGCTGGTGACCGCAGGACCTCGGCACACTACCCCCTGTAGCTGAGTCTGTGGGAAGTCAGTGCCGAAACACGATGAGTGAGTCTTTGCCACGCCATTCAGTGGTGCCAGGTGATCCTGATTGGCCTTCCTAAGCTGCAATCGGCTCTCTTCCTCTTTAATCATCTGCTGTGTGGCCCTGATAAGCGTTTCTATCTTGCTGGGCTCATGAGGGCTGCTCTGAAAGTGGTCACTGCGGTATCGATCTCCCGAGTCACTGGCTGATCCAGGGTCTGGAGAGCTGACAACACTGTCTTCATCCCAGTGGCCTCTCACTGCAGAAATATTGAAACACATTGAAAGGATCACATTTAGATTCACCAAATAACAGTAAATCCTGTACATTTAGTTTGAAAATTAGTTAATTTTACTCAGAATTTTACTGTAATGCAGCTGAATTTAAAATATACTGAATTTCTGATATTAATATACATGGTGGTGACAGTGTGGACATAAAGACAGGTTTCTGCTCGTTACATTTTTAGTGTATTACAGGCAGCTTATTTTCATTTACCTAACAGATAATTGTTGTCTTTAGGATGATTTTCTTTTTTAGTTTCACGTACTGTAGCTAGAGTAGTTAATTGCTTTGCTTCTACTTAAATGAAAATATATTAAAATACTGCTTAAAAGTCACAACATTACCAGGTCTGACTAATTTCAAAGAAGAATTGTAATATAGAGGCAAATATGTGTACAATAACCAACAGTAGTGACCTCAGAAGAAACAGATCATAATTGATTTTTATGAGGAGAAGGAGGGTCAAGATTTCCATTCCAAAGATAGCTCTAATGAAAAAATGAAATATATAACGAACGTTCGGGAGGGATGACGACAGCCAAGTTCAATCAGTCTCAGCTGTTGGTAATTTGTAATCAATCATGATGTCATTTCCTCACCTAAAACATAAATACTATATGTTATCCTCTCCTCTCTTTTACATACATCTTTTGCATCCTTCCTTCTGCCCCTTGGTCACTCCTCACTCTGCATGGGGGTCCCAGCCTCCCTGACCTTTGGCCAGGAGGTTGGCCCTCAGACAAGCAGGTTGAGCCAAATTTACTGTGACTAAAACACTCCATAAGCCTTTCAGTATGCTTAATTCCTGGGTGTTGCTATTCCTAGGGAACTAAGAATTTTTATCTATGAACTGAATTCATGTTTCAGAATCAAGCTTTTTTACATAATCACCTTCGTAAATGCGATTTATTTTGTAATAAATATACGATAGGAAAATCTAACTCGCATAAATATTCTTAGTAGCAAATTATACAATAAACAAACGTCATGAAAGATGTTAAATGACAAATTGTCATGTTTTATTTTCATCAAAGCTAAAAAGCCTGATTTTGAATCATACAAGCGTGCAAATTATTTTACCTATATGGATGTACCAAAATACTTCAGCTCTTAAAGCTTTAACTACACAGTTTTCTTAAGTGAAAATTTAACAGATTATACAAAGACTTTGTCTCTTGCAATTTCTGACAGACTCAAAGCTATTTCTTAAACTAGGAGATTAGGAGTGAGAGTGGATTTAATTTAAGATAGGAAAATCTTACATTTAAATTATCCTTCTGCATATGGATTGTCTTGCTGATATTATGCCCTTGGTTATACTCCAATCATCACTTCTTCTCATTAAATATTTTTAAGGTAACTAAAAACTTGGAAAACATGTTAAAGTCTAATTAAAAAATATTGTTTTATGCAATATTTTTACCAAAGGAGGTGAGGTGATCCTATTGCACCTATTTTTACCATGAACTAAAACATCACAAATTTAATATGCTGGGGGAGGGGGAGTATTTCAATTGTCTCAGTTGCCTTTTATTTTTAAAATCATTGCTTTTAGTTCAGATTATTTCTAAGCATCACTGAGATTTTTTAATTGTCAGATATGAAATTTATCATTAAATAACTAAATATATCACAACTTCTGGAATAATCTAAATCTTCCCTGTCCATAAAGGTATTCCCCATAAATTTATCTTGAAAACTATATTTTAAAAACCATTTCAAGTTTCATTTGATTTTGTTTTACAAAACAAATGCTCCAGCAAAACTTTAAATACAGTTTGCTGGAGCTTCATCTCACATGTTTCAGGGACACCTATGGTAATGCATTAAGTCTACAAATGAATTATCTTTGGGTGATTTTGTTAATATTTATATGATATTGATTATAAACATTACTGGTATGTTAGATATTCCAGAGCTCATTAAATCAAGCAAAACATTTTCAAATGCAGAGACCATAAATGTTATAATAATATGCTGTAATAAAAACACATTAAACAGTAATATCGTGAACAATAAAATCATGATTCAGTATGTCTGAATATATAAACCCTGACATTCTCTTGCTTACATTATTATAAAAAATGCATAACTCATCCTCTTACTTCTAATAACTTTGAGGTGTGAGTTTTTCTTTAATGTATGAAGAATTAAATTTTAAGCAATACAGGTCATATCTTTAGTTTTTGTAACTCAAGAATTGCTTTTAAATGAAGTTCACTTACTGCATTACTGATTGCATTAACAAAGCATTTTTACAAATAACTGCAGCATTGGCTGATGTGTATTTAACATAGCAGTGACAGTACTTTATTGTTATTTTAGTTTAAAAATAGGCATTTTTATAATAGCCCATAGTGATCCCCTGATTAGATTTGGGATCCATTATTACTCTTTTATTAAATACACTATGAATAGACAATGTGATTCGTAGATTTGGTAATATGGTACGTAAATATCAGGCTAGTGATCTAGGGTTATTTTCTAAACTAAACACACAGTACACCGGGGACAACAATATCCAAGAATTGATGCTTTACGGATGGTTGGAATGCTTGGTGAGAACCATTTGGCTTAAAGTTAATGGGTATCCTCCTGGTAATAGTACACCGAGGCTTGAACCCCAGTCAGACTGACTGACCAAAGGGGTAGGTGGATGGGGCGGAGGAGGGATCCTCGAGATGAATTAAAAGGGAGGTGTTTGAGTTCCGTAAATGTAGCTAGTTTTGTAATCCTGTGTATTGATGGTGATTTAGTACAGCTGTGCGAGACTGACGTGTCGTTGTTATCCCTCCCTAATTTCAGTTTCGTTAAAACTTTCTTTAAACGAGACTTCATGGATCAAAGTTGCATGTGATTTCAGGTTTGTCTCATTTTTGCAGTTAACAGTTAAGAAGGTATATTGAATAGAGTAAGAAAAGCAAATGTATTGTCTCTTTTACTATGTGTTACTCCAGATGGAACACAGAATCCCTATATTCTCTACAATTGAAAAGAACCAGCTAAAATTAACATATTCTGCCTTTAAAACTGGGTAATTTTTTTTACTAATTTTATCTCCAAGTGGTAAAATAAACATTCTGTGTGATTTATATTATTAATTATCTGCAATGAGTATCTGATTTATCTTTAAGGCTTTCAAATATTATGTTTGCTTCTTACACAGAAATGGCTTCATTTTTAAAAAAAAGTTCATATGCAAATATGATCATTAAGCATTTGGAATTATGGATTCATTTACTTAAAATTTTCATCCACGGCTCGGAACCTTGGGAAGCTTCTCAAAGCTTGCTGGGAACGTAACTAAGCTTGTCAAAGATTTGTGATCTTGTTTCTTTGACAGCTAGAACGTTCCACAGTTTTAAAGTAATCCGGTTAATTGCTGATGGTGAAACTTACAGATGTGTAGGCTCACATATAATCTGAATAGTGTTGAAATGAAAGAAGATGGTCTATTTGATTATAGCCATCAGGTGCAGCAAATTGTGCAGCAAAAAAAAAAAACAGAAGAGCATTAAACAATAGCATTAATAGCTTACCATGGACACTGTGAACTGAAGCAATGTGTGGCATGCAGTTGTCAAATCCTTCCCTGTTTTCTGGTGAGGATTTGGGGACAGTCAGCAGGGAACGAGAGGTACTCCACCAGCTCTCCCTGCCGGGCTGAGGAGTGCCCAGAAAGTACCTGCCAGCCTCACACCTGCCCCCATCACAGGCCTGGCTGTGGTAATGGGAGTGTCTTTCTTCACTCAGTCTGGCAGCATGATCGAGGGTAAAACCGTAACACAAAGAGCTGCGGTCCGAATACTGTCTGTAGGCACAGGAGACGTCAGGGTGTTGGGAGTGTGGTCCTTCTCCGTGATCCAACAGTTGGGGGGAGGCAGAATCAGTCAACGGACTCCCACCCCACTGGCTCTCATGGTCAGACTCTGACCTTTCAGTGTGAAATCCAGAATACTACAGGATTCCAAAAAAGACAACAAGTTATTTTAAACAGTACAGAAGCACTCTTCATAATCAACTGAGCTAACTGCACAAAATTAAATAAGCACGTTCATTCACTCTTATTGTTTTGTGTTACTCTACTTATTGCAGCAGATTTTCTATCTGGAAAAAGGAGCTGCTTTTCAAAATCACCTTTGTTCATCTAGTTTCTAGTTTATCATAGAAAAACAACATCAGAGTTTAACGTTTCAAATTAGTTTCCTTTGATCTCCAGACAAGCCGTCAGTTCAAGTAAAATGGTCTTTACTTAATAACTATATTCTCTGTTATAATCAAATGAACCCCTGTCGCGCCTTTTGAAGTGTTATTCTACCTGTGGGTATGGAGAAGCTCTGGCTTTTGACTTAGTTCGGGCCACACGGGATTTGCTTGGTTTCCTGCTGTCCGTGATTGTGGGTGTAGAGTTTGCGTAAGAAAATGATGGCTTGTTTGATGTCACTTGGTCTAATGACAGCTGTAGTCCCTTATATTCTGTTTCCCTGTATAGTGATAAACAAAAAGACAAGTACATTTAAACTTTTACAAGTCAACAAATTGGATACAAAATTGATTTGGCCCTGCTCCTTCCAATTGTGTTACAGCTTTCAGGTTAAAATATCTTTATCACAAATTCATTATGCTATTGGTCTCAACACTCACTTGTTGTATACTTAATATCTCTTAGTCTAAATTACTACTTGTTTTTAGATATAGTGAACAAAGGAGGGTATTTGAGGCATTATATAATTTGAAACATCAAAGTAGTTCAGAAAGAAAATAAATATGCCAATATTTAGATTCACTCAAAACACTGACATGTCTTCATAAATTTGTTTTTTGATGGTTTTCTACCCAACACAAACCTGTGATTAAGAACAAGACTTGTAATGAGAGATTCATGTCTGGGTGTCAAATGTTTCCAAGGGGCTTAGAAATAAAAGATCAGCAGTCAAGACAGTTCCTATGCTGGCTCACTGTTGTAATTTGGTGCTCAGGATAAATACGGATGGATCTTTCCCAGCATTCACGGATTTGTATCCCTACTTCATAGCCCTTGCAGCAGCCCCTGGAATTAAGGTAGGAGGTCCTGAACTCCTCGAACTTAGCAGCCATATTACCATAAGAAGCCAGAATGACCCCTTGAATAAAGAACTTGAAAGGTTCAGAAAACTGTCCTTCTTCAACACAGCAGCCATATCACCCTGCAACTCACACTGAACCTCAGCAGGTGGGAGCCTGGTCAGTACCTGGATTGGAGACCTCCTGGGAAAAATTAAGGTTGCTGCTGGAAGAGGTGTTAGTGGGGCCAGCAGGGGGTGCTCACTCTGCGGTTTGCGTGGGTCCTAATGCCCCAGTATAGTGATGGTGATACAATACTGTAAACTATACTGTCCTGACTCTCTGTGGTCATTAAATATCCCAGGGTGTTTCTCGAAAAGAGTAGGGGTGTAACCCCAGCGTCCTGGCCAAATTTCCCATTGGCCTTTATCAATCATGATCAATCTTCCTAATAATCACCATCTATGAATTGGCTTCCTTACTCTGCTCTCCTCCCCACTGATAGCTGGTGTGTGGTGAGCGTTCTGGCACACTATGACTGCCCTCACATCATCCGAGTGGGGGCTGCACACTGGTGGTGGTGGACGGGAGTCCCCGTTACCTGTAAAGCCTTTGAGTGGAGTGCCCAGAAAAGCACTATATAAGTGTAAGCTATAATAATAATAATAATAATAATAATAATAATAATTATTATTATTATTATCAGCTCATCCTCCTGGCCAGGCTGTTGTCCCCCACCCAAGGAGGCTCATGTCAAAGAAGACCCTTTGAACACCCACCTAATGAATGAAGTTGTTGGATATGGGCTGCATCTTCTGAATTTAATGAAGGCCGTCAGATTGAGGATTCAGTTTATTTCCATGTTATTCTAATCAAATGACTACATACGGAAGGTTTCTGTGACATCAGTCCACCATAAATTTGACTAAATCTCAGAGGAGTTATTATTATCCCTATTATCACTAAAACTAGTTAAACTAGAAACTAGACCTAAGCGGTCTCAATGTCAGGTGCCCTTCCAATGACCTTTACATTTTTATTGTATAATCTGCATTTTTTATTATGAATTGGGGGGAGAATGGGTTTTTGGAACTACAATAAAAGCATTATAAATTTACGTCAGCTTTTCCAGTAAGAAAACATTTAGCAAGATTTAAAGAAAACATATTACTAGAATTACATCTCATTTTATCTATTTTTACGTACCGAAATATTAACAGCATAATCCCTTTTTTTGTAAAAAAAAATTATCCAAGAACAAGCACCCATTCAAAAATTCTATGCATAGGATATCTGTTACATGATACTCTATTTAAAGCCTTTTTGGTAATATGTACAATTATTTTTAACTCTATAATATCTTTACTGGAACAGTGAAACAGATGTTTTGCCAAAAATATTTTCATTTATTTTCTATGGTACTGCCTAACAATTCTCATGCTTATGTACTTGAAGGCTTAAATAATGTACTTTTGTGAATGTGTATTGTCCCATTGTTAAGACTGGAATTCTATTCTCGTAAAGCAAACACAGCTATCAGAGAAGTGTGTGCACACAGAGATTTAGCTTGGCAAAGAAACATTAAAATAAAATTCTCTTCCAAGATGCTTTTATAAACTATGAATTATTCTTAAAAAGTATTGCTTCCGTATGACAACTAGATAAATACCCCCCACTTAATATGTTTTATAGCTTCCACAGATCATGGAATACAGTTTGGCTCATTAATCCTTAAATTAACATTAGGTAGGCTGTTCAAAGGATTAAACTTGTGGTAAAATGTGCCTATAAACCCTGTCACAACAGTCCTCAGTTTCTGTTAGCAGAACTGTATGCTTACAATGATGAAAAATAAGAGCGCTATTAGAAAAGTTTTCCAGGACATTCGAAATTTTCTTGACAATTATTATAATTTAAAATAATGACAAATGCCATATTTCAATAAAGGTCTACAGCATGAACAATTAATTTTCTACAGGCTGTCTTCATAACCATTAGCATTTAGAATTCCAACAGAAACATAATACAGCATGTGTTCATAACAAATTTAATCTGGAATCTGTATTGCTTTAAGACCAGTGTTTCCACAAGCCTGTGTAGATGAGTAAAACTTCAGTCACAGCAACAATGTACTGTACACAAGGAACATTCATCTACGGTTGATACGCACAAACACGAAGAGTAGTCATCTGAACAACAATAGTAAACAGCAAAAAATCAATTCACAGGCAATAGGATAAATTGTTCAAGATTTTAGAGACAAACTGTTTACATTGATCCATGTACATGGACCTCTTTTTTTACATAGGAAGCTTCTATCCTATGCGACTTATTTTGACATTTATACAGCTGGGCATTTTACTGGGGGAAGCAGGGTAAAGTAACTTGCTCAAGGCTACAACAGCAGTATCTCACCCAGAACACAAACACACAGCCTTCTAGTTACAAGCCCAGAGCCCTAACCACTGCTCCACAATGCTGCATTTACCGTACGTCTCACCAATCGGCTCAGTTGCTCTCGGACTACACCAAATATTTTCAAATTTGAAATAAAACTGTTTTTTAACTTCAGTTATACCTGCTAACTAAAAGAAATGCAGAGGCCCATTACTATTAGAGTAATTCTATAGGGTTTCTTAATTTCACATTTTATATTGTCCCTCTTCTTAAGAATGAAATATAGACCTAAACTTCCACCTAATTATGATTGGCTAGAATAGGAACTAGCTTAGAATAGTAAAGAGCATGCCTGGCTATTTTCTTTACTCACAGATCTACACATTTTAAGTAAATAGTTGTCTCATATATTCAGATCTTTTCTTTTAATTTTTGTCCAAAGCAAAAACCAAACTAATATTTTTCAGTCTATGATCCAGTGAACTCCACAGCCCTTGCCATTTAGTACTGAATGTCCCCTTGTATTGTCTAATGCAATACATCATCACTCACAGAAAGTTAATCATTTATAGTTTTGTTAGTTACTGTACAAACATTGCATTGCTCTGACAGCCTACATTTCTAAGACAGACCCATTATTTGAATTAATTTAAAGCTTATCTGTTCCAGCTCTTATTGCTTGACCTATTAATGCTTAACTAAATATGCATTAAAAACCACTGTTTAAACTGCTTTTATAAGTTTAAATAATATTCTGAGATTGGACGCATTGTACTGATTATATGCATGAAACCATTGTTATCTTTTATTAAAGTACATAAAGGTGTGTAGTATGCACCCCGCTTTCTAAGCACACAAATATTTTTTTAAATAATAAAACAGTTGAGTCAAAAACATCTGAGTGTTGTAATTAAAAGTCAATAAATGCTTTTCAAAAAACTCATATTTGAGTAGTCTCAGTTGTGGTTGCATAACATTTAGAAGTGTTTGTTGTTCATTCAGTATGTGCCAAGCCATAACAGAAGGAAGCACTTAGTTCAAATACAAAGAGAGATTAATAGCCTTACCTTGCTTGTTTCAAAACCAGAATAAAATTTTGTTTGCAATATTAATCCAAGAGAGGAAATTATTTCCACAAAAGTAAGAATTTAGTGGTCTAACTACAGACCCAGACTTATTTAACATCAAATTGAGACGTTGAACAGTGTTACAAATGCTTTCTAAATATTTTAAAATATTGTACCTTTTTATAATGGGCATGTAATGTTTGATACACACCTGTCTCTTAAGATTATACGCATCTTAAAGTGGTTTTATGCTCTCCCTGAATTAGGAAAAATAATTTACAGTAGATACAGTAAGACCATTTACTGACATTACTAAAAATCTGCCACAAATGTATAATGCAGCTGTTCAATCCTTCAAACTTAACACAGAATGTTTACTAAGTAGACAAAATCAGAAGGGAATCTCCACATATTTATGAATGGATACATCTATTACATTTTGGATATGAATTATATTCGACAAAACCGAACTAGGAAAATATACTTAATATAGCTCAAAAATACATTCAATATTCACGCACATATTATGTATAGACCTCCCTCACAACGTATGTATATACATCTGTAGTACATATTCAAAGTGTACGTAGGCTACCTGAAACCCAAGAGTCTATGTGGTGAAATCTTTATTATTACACATCAACATTGAGTGGGCAAGTCAATCAATCATTTTATGTGCTATAAAACCCTTCACAACACTGCCAAAAATAAATATCTTCCAAATGGTTACAGTTTTGTTCAAAAGTCCAGAGGTTTTTGTTGGGGTTTATAAACCTCTCTTGTAACTATTAAAAAATCCTGTGAATTTCACACAAACACAAACCTGACTCTGTTAATTGAAAACTTCAAGATGCCAGTCATTCCCAACTAATTAAAGTGATCTGATAATGAAGAAGGGATCCGCACATTATCTCCTGCTGCATTTTAAAAGATTTGCTGTCAATGAGCAACAATTATGATGATACTACAATAACTGTGAAAAAACAATAACACTGAAATTACATTTTTAATAGGATTTTCAATATTACAAAAGCACAAAATAGAAGAAGTTACAAATAGATCTCACTCAACAAAAAGCTGACCAGAGAAAACAAACTGGAATTCAGTATTTATACTAGTTGGCAGAGGAAACTGAAATAAAATCCTTTACACATTCTTCATTTTGCTGCTTTAAAAGTCATGTCCATGCTCAGTTCATACTGAGTAAAACATAAAAATGTGTAATTTGTGGACCTATAATGTTATAACAGCAACACATCCAAGAATCCATCACTATGATTTGAAGTCAAGCAGAGTTTTATGAAGCTTCGCATGTTTCATCAACAGGAAATCAATTGGCATTACAAACTGAAATCGGTGCCATCAATAAAACACAACCCAAACTTCACTAAACATTTCAGATTGTTCTGGTTGTTTGAGGTTTGGAAGTCATTTTCCCTGTGCATGTATTTTTGAAGAAATTCACATAGGTTAACATTCTGTTTTTAGGCTGTTTTAGTTTTTGGTGTTAATCTATGTACAGGTGAATAGATTTGTGACAAATCTATTCACAAATAGCTGCATTTGTATTCGCAAAACTCTCCTATCTGTGTTTGAGTGATTTATGACAGAATACCATTTCCTTTATTTTAGAATTTATGTTATTAAGTCCTGGAGTTCATTCCACTGAAGTCCTGTAAATGTTCATACTTTGGGATGTTCCGTTCACAATTCACAATGGGCCAGTTTATACAAGTGCTTTTTCACATGAATCAGCAATGTGCGGTGTGCAAGTGTAGGTGGAAAACTTTTGAACATGCTGGAAACAGCCTTACTGTTTTAAATAGGACATTGGTCTTTTCAGGTGAGATTCAGCAAAATGTGTGTGCAACTAAGTATATCACTAAATACAATGTTTATGCAATCGCACATCAAATGAAAAGTATAAAATTTCAGTTTTAAGGAAATTTCAGGAAATTCTTAATATATAGATAACCCTAAATGATGAGGGTGAGGGAACCTTATATTGTATGTAATTAAGCTATAAATAAATCGTTGAATTTTTGAATATAGGACCATATAAGATCTATTTACCACATATAAGTATAAGTTATAATATAAGATATAAGTTTTTACCACACAAAAACGGTTTTCAGTATCTGGAGTATTAAAACTGGGCCGTTTAGAATGCCTATGTTTAAAGTGTGGACCACAACACTCCAGCAATGCATTACAAAATGGGGATTCTCTCTCTGAATCAATGGGACAGTTCTGTGAACATGGAAGCACTATATTCCAGGTAAACTGCACCTGGATCCAAACGGACTATATATGTACAGTAGATAGCTGAAATATTACCTTCTCTCTGTTTGAAAAGGCATTCAAAGAAAAAAAAAGAGCAATCCGTAGAGAAGAGAGACTTTACTTGTAAAAAAATGCAAAGTAGTATCAAGTCCACTCTGATTTCACGAGACATAAAATCCCTCAGTAATGAAAAACCCACATGTAAACCAAGCAACTGCTTTTTCCATTTACAGAATAAACTAGGAAGACCAGTCTGCACTTCTCACTTAAGATGGAACATCTGATTGACATAAGGTAAAGGTAATAAAATATTTCAGTAATCTATAAAACCTTAGCGATTAATACACCTAAAACAAACTGGCAGCCATAAACTGGCAGCCATGGAATTGTTTTATTTTTATTACCTGTTAATTACAGAACATAAACCTTTTGATGGGTTTTGGCATTATATGTATTAATTCAATGTGCTTTACTTGCCACTAATCTCATTTTATCCTGAGAAGAGGTTCTTATATTATATCGGGTAATCTGCATGTGTGTTTTTTCAGATAATAAAATATTTCAACAATCTATGAAACCTTAGTGATTAATACACTTAAAACAAACATGCAGCCATAAACCGATCATTTTTTATTTTCATTACCTGTTAATTACAGATCATAAAACTTTTGATGGCTTTTGGTATAATATGTATTAACTGAACTATTAATTTGCAACAATATGGAGTAAATAAATTCAGCACACACGCATGGCCATTTGAACTTCATCTAAACTGTCTACATTATGAATCACAGGAGTCATAAAGAATAAACAAGTCGATAAGAGGTTTGTTCTATCTGGTGATAATTTGTAACCATTTACATGCACTGGTGTGCTGAATGATCAGGATGAATCCAAATTGGACGGTTTTTCTAATACTGATAAATCAAGTAATCAAGGACTATGCATTGCAAGCATATGTATTATGCAGTTTCAGATCTTCTAACAGAAGACCTTGTGTATAAACTTATTTTATAAAAGAAAAAAAGTTGTGCTCAAGAAATCTGGGGCATCAATCTCTTCCCGGTGGAATTATATTGTTTTTTGGCAGAATGCAAGAGACTTTTCTACACAAATCCTTGGGATTAAGAGAGCAAAGATATACATTACAAGAGTTACCCAATCCTAAACATACTAGGAAACTGAACATCCTGTAAAATTCAGTCACCACCTCATTCTCAAATGTATCAAAATAAACCATGTTGTTTTGCATTATCTTGTTTTTTGTTACATATCTAATGCATAGTTCACACCTGAAACTGACTGTTAACTTGATTTCTCTTTTCTGTGGATTACAAACACTACTTTGCCAATGAATTTCACAAACAATACTGCAGAAGAATAAAAGGCCCAAATACAAATCAACATAAGGGGCATTCATTTGACACTAATTTACAATAATTTATTTTTCTATGAAGAATGGTAATAGAGCTCATGGTAACAGAAATAATAATATATTAATCCCCATTTTGCTTGTTATAGAAATTCTAATGCTCTGTAAATACTTATTGAAGAGCTTTCTTGGTAGAGAAGAATCTGATTTCTTAACTGTCAAAATAATACATGACTTGATTTTTCAGATACACCACCTTAACAGGAACTTCTACAAATGTAATTACTAAATAAAAAAAACACTTTCCACAATCATAGATATTACTCAGATACACCATAATTTAACTGTTCAACTTTTTTGTTATTATGATCAATATTCCTCCAATCTGCAATATAAACAGAATGTTTTTTCTGGGATTCTACATGCAAACATTAAGAGAATGTTTTAGCAAATGCTGTCTCATCCTCTCATACTTTCTTCCATAACCATAATTAACTTAATCATATATATAATTTAAAATTTAATTTAATTAAACATTTCTGAAAGAAGAGCTTTCCTTTGTCCTCTCTGCATAATGGAGAAACAGTATAAAACACATCTGTTTCCAGAAAAGGAATATAGTCCACTATATTGATATGGAGCATTTATTGACATAACAATGTGAAATTTTAATTTAATTAATTGGAGAAGCTGGAATCATAGATCTATTGAAATATTAGAAAATGTTAAGACTGTCTTGCAATATTTTTTCCTAGAATTTTAGAATTTTTTTTAAAAATTCCAGGAAAACAATAATATTTTCATTTTTTTTCATAATATCTTGTAAGCTTACAAGATGTTATGAAATGATGACTACTTACGTCAGAACATAGTTAACACTGACTATGCAGTGCGGCCTGGAGGACCTGCTGTTGTGTACGATTGTAGCATAGCTCTGGATCCATACCCATCCTCCATGTTTGGCAAGAAATCTGTAGTATTTTGTAGTGACTTGTCCTTTTACAAGTACTGCAGCAAAAAA
This sequence comes from Atractosteus spatula, assembly GCF_055471065.1. NCBI lineage: Eukaryota > Metazoa > Chordata > Actinopteri > Semionotiformes > Lepisosteidae > Atractosteus > Atractosteus spatula. The sequence goes on along the minus strand of NC_142707.1, from coordinate 44,473,378 downwards.
AGAAAATGTTTTCAAACTTAAGTCTGAATGCAAGATAAAATTACAATAACACAGTAAATTTTAGCATAATTAAGAACACATTTATTTTACCTAACGAAATGTACCAAAATACAAACAGTACCAACACAATGTACCAAAATACCGATGGAATTCTCAAAGAATTACTTTTTAGCAATAATCTTGTTTTTTTTTTTCAAAATGTATCCAAGGCTTCAAAGATTTAATTTAATTAAACATACCACTTCCTATACTATAAAGTTACAAGGGTTAGACCATTATCTAAGTTTCAATAATTACCTTAGTTGCATTGCTAAATAAAAAAATTATTTGTACTTGTTTTTTGTTTTTTTCATTCAGGTAAACAACCGAAAATCTGATTATACACATTCACATTTTAAAACCAGAACAGATAGATAGACCTACTCACACAGATGATGAGCACACCGTAAGTGAAAGGTATCACAGCTATGAACATGGTGGTAGAGGGTTTTTTCTATCAAATCTTGAGGTTCATAACCTGTCAGATCAGCAACTCTGTGGAAGGTAAGAAGAAGGGATAGTTTTAATCGTGGTAGGAGTCTTTTGTACAGGTAGACGGTTTCTGTGTTCCATTTCTCCTCGGTTACCTGGTAAAATGCCTACCTGGAATCTAAAAATATCAGTTTCATGTCAAGGCTGGCTCGGAACATGAACATGTTGCTGTGTAGTTTGATTTCCGTGACTGCACTGGGGGGCAGTGAGTGGCCAACAGCCACCAGTCCTACATTCTGGTAACACCCGTCAAACGGAGACATGTCCAGGCTGTACTGGCGGATCTTCAGATACCCACTGCAGTGAATAACCTGCAAGCCACAACAGCAAATGAATATATTAACTTGTTCTGACGCTGGCATTTGTGCTTATGCTTTTTTATCATTATCATCTGTCTGATGCTAATGTATTCATAATGAGCTCAATTTAATACATTTCCAGATATAATTGTTAGAAATAAATATAGGCCTCTTCTAATTACACCACACACAGTGTATTTTACCACTCTAGTTGTAGGATAAGTCTTTTCAATGAAAATTATTTTAGGGAATGTGCATAGAATTCAATTTGTATTTTATGGTAGCCAGACTTTTAGGGTAAGTTTATCTAAAAAAGGCGCAAGGCCTCGTCATTGCATGCAGCATTATACACTTACTACAGTATTCGTTTTAATTTTTATACAAAGTTTCTCTTTAAAACACCGGTCTCAGAAAGTTTATCTGGTTTAAAATTAGAGCATTAAAACCGAATATAATACAAAACCAAGTACAAAACAGGTCAATCAAAATAAAAGAAGACTGAAGATTGTTGCGATAAAATTAAAACAATGATGACAAAGAACGTTTTTATGAACTAAAGAAGAATTCTGAGAATTTCCAGATCTGACAAGATGATTACAAACCTTGTATCCACCACACGTCAGTCCCGCATTTCTTTTCGCTAGAACGCATTTCATTCTTAAGAAAAAAGAGCGCTCTATTTCGTACTCTGAAATATAAAAAGAACCCATTATTGTAATAAGTTATATACTGTTTTTGATGAAAATGTGCATCAATAACTTTCTTTTTATTTTTATGCGCATACCTTGGACAAAGTGTGAATGATAAGGTTGGTGGGCTGTGAGCACTGCCGTCATTTCGTCATGATCAGCGGGGTGGATATATTCATAAATGCTATTTCCAGTCAGCTCTACCTGTTAAAATTAACTTTTGTCATTCATTTATAATAGACTTACCATACACGATCATTATAAATCAAGCCAAATAAAGGCTGGTTATAAAAAATGAAATATTTTCTCTGCACGTTGCGCGGAGCAATAGCAAGAGACACCGCAGAAGCAGACATTTCAGGCATGACGACATATAAAAAAATATCGCAGAAGAGTCCGCGCATACCTGCGACAACCCCAAGTGCACTGACGCAGTTTCTGAAATGTACATTATCTTCCCATCCGGAGCCACGACAAAAATGAATCCATCTAACGTCTACGAAAAACAAAAAAACAACAACACTAATTAACAGAGAAGAAAATACATAAATGAAAACCCTACATTATTTCAATATTTAAAAGCGTTTCAGTCGTATTATTATTGTTGATCATGATTATAAAGGAAAAGGCGTACAAGCAACACTTTTTTCAACAGTATAATTCTTTATTTGAACAAAGGGGGATCTGTGCACAATTTTGAATACTAGAAAACAATATTTTACTTAAATGAACAGTAGCATTTTGCGTGCATATTTTCCGCATAAGTTATTTTTATTACATGGTATTATTAATATATACATATTTTATCTAGCTACTACAATGCTTCTTTTAGACCAGCAATATTATTTCAGCTTTTTATTTGCGTTTTTATTCCTTTGTGATTATTAAAACACTCGTTAAATAGATTTTGATACGGTCATGTTTTGGTCACATTATTTAATCGAATAATTAATGCGTAATATCAATACTAGGTTAAAATAGCAAATTAAGCCAAATATCGCAACATTGCAATTAAACAGACTCTACTAGCATTTTGGGTTGGGAACAGCGGTGTACAGTGTTTTGTAGATCAGGTTAAACGATATCGGCTAGTTAAGCACTGTGTTAACGTACTGCATTAATGGCTTTTATTTGTATTTTCGACATATAATCTTAGAGCACAAGTTCCGTCTCCAAACTTTCTTCTGTAGCTCCTGAACATGCTGTGCTGCAGTGATCCATGAAGAATCAAAATATATTCGGGAAGACACAATTGGCCTCGAATTTCAAATGCTTAACATGCGATAATGTACTATAAACAGGAGGTGCCTAGTGTGAACAAGCTAAAGTCATCACAGTAAAGTGTATTCTCACATCAAAAATAGTATAAACACTCACTGTACTCTGAAAAGCCAGGGTAATCTAGCTACTTTAAATAATCAAACCATGTTCGACTTTTTAAACCTAAAGAGTGAATAAATGTTATATAGTAGCGAATGAACAGAATCTGCATAAATAATCGTTTGATGCCAAAACAATTAAAAAGCTAAACATATATACTGTTCGAAGTTAAGCTATATAGATCAACTTACTGTACTCCCATAATATATTAAGTAATTGTGATTATAATATCAAATACACGACTCGTATTTTGGGGAACTAATTTGCACCTTAGTTATTTAAAATAATAATAATAGCTTACATTTATATAGCGCTTTTCTGGACACTCCACTCAAAGCCCTTTACAGGTAATGGGGACTCCCCTCCACCACCACCAATGAAATATAACTCTTTAAAAGGCTACAACCTCCGAAAACCACTCAACAACAACAACAACAACAACAATTATTAATAATAATAATAATAACAGTAATAATAATAATAATAATAATAGTAGTAGTAGTAGTAGTAGTAGTTTACAAAAACGCATATTAACGCAAATAAAACCAGAATTCATTGACGGTCTTTACTTTCAATACAGATTAACTTTAAGGGGGGTATTCAGAATAAAGACCTAATACATAGAAATATCCCAATACCATATCACAGCAAGCATCATTCAATTTATGAAAGTAAGAGCTCTCCATAGAGTGCTGAAATTAGATATAACCAGTCTAAAATTATTATTATAGTATTTTAAGCCATTGAATAAACTTTAAGTTACCTGTAAGAGATGTGATCCCAATTCCCGGCCCACATTGTCCAAAGAACTTGTACGGCTTGGGTGACCCCAAGCTTCCCCTAGTCCTAAAATTAGAAATAATTCATCAGTAAAATCATCACGCAGTTGTGAAAAAAAAACAGAATTAACTACTTCGACTGTAAACGTTTAGCTCAACATCTTTACAATGGATACTTATTAACTGCACAGCACCTGTTGAGGTAACACTAAAGACATTCCTGAAACTTAGTACTATTCGTTACGAGATCCTTCAATTAGCTTCCGGCTATAATTTCAGATAGTCTTATTACTTAATACAGATTTTATTTAAATGTCCGTATTTTGGGCGTTTGTACGCGTTATACGAGCAGTATACTACATATTGTAAGCTTAGGAGCAAAAGTCGATAGGTTTACAATATAAAGAATTAAAAACCTTAACATGCAGATCATTTCATTGAGATTTTAGCCTATATCCCTATTTTAAAATCAGGAGAAAGCCAGGAAATTCGATAAAGTAAATAAGAGTTGCTTTACTGAAATCCTGATTGAAATGCAAATCATACAAAAACAAACATACACTGGACGAAGATCAAAGCAAACTATGGTTTCCCATTTTGATATTAACCAAATATGCACTTCGAGTTTACATAATAGAAACAACAAAAACATCCCCTATCGGCTAATCGAACACACGGGACTCGGGAAACTTCAATAAAGGAGACAATTCCAGTTTCTAAAGCAATTGACGATTGATGAAAAATACAGCTTCAATTTGGCATGTATGTGATAACTAAAATGCCGTTTAGAATTATTCAGTAGAAAAGCCTAACAATAACAATCGTCCTCTTCACTTTGAACATCGCTGTCTCGTAAATTATACTGGGGGAAAAAAAGGATTTTAAAGTAAAATGACTTTCCATGAATACAAGAGAAGATCCTGTAATGTGTAACCCATGAAATATAAGAGATGACAAATTTTTGATTGCACAAACATCTATGCGTCTATTCCCAAATATCTTTTACCGTTAAGAAATACTGCATACCACTGAATTCGAGTTCTTCTTAAATAATAAAAGACATACATTATATATTAAGAGCTACGGCTCCAACCCCCCTGCTCTACTTCAGGAAAACGTTTTTTTCTCCAACCTACGTTCGTCCACAAAAAGTTTAATTAATATAGTTTGTTAGGTGTAAACATTATCTTACGTGCCACAAAAGGTCGGCTCGTCTGTTCTGTGTGATAATCTGCAAGAGTACTAAGATTTAGCTTTGGTTTTGCACTTGACCTACCGCGGGGAGAAACCGAATGCTTCACATCAGTCTGCTTAAATAAGGACAAAATACGCGTTGCCTTGAAATGCATTAGATTAGAAATAAGATCTAAAGATACTCTTGCAATTTGAAGAGGTCTAAACGCAGGAAAGTGCCTTTCAAATGAAAAGAGTAGCTGTTGAAACTAAGAAGAATAATTGAATCTTTTTTCAAAAGGATTTTTTTCAATTGCTAACAGGACTAGGGAAAACATCTCTCTGGTTAACGTATTACTGTTTTTGGAAAGGTTCCCAGTTACTTGGAAAATCAACTTTAAAATTGCTACAACCGATTAACTGAAATCGCTACCATGTTCACTTAAACCCTAGCCTTTAAACAGATGGCTAATATAATACTAACGAGCATTCAAATACTAAGCATTTACATTTATAGTAAAATAAATCTCAAGAAAAAGTAAGAATATATTCCTAAATATTATAAAAAGTGTTCTTTCTGTAAATCAAAATTAAAACAGCTTCATTTAAGGCGGTATTACAAGGTCCTCATTTAAAATGCAAATAACGATCTCCTCAAGAAACTATTCTATAAAGGTGAATATTCACCTATACAGCAATCCAGAGAAAGCAGTGGAAACATATTATAAATAACATTAACTAATTCATTATTATGGGTGATGTGATAATTATCTTTTCGTGTGTATCAACACTGGCATAAGCGACACTCACTTTTGAGATTTACGATTTTGTAAAAATACTCTAACCTTCTCATGAAAACACCCATTTATAGTTCTTGCAACTAATCTTACACAAAGGATAGCTCTCTGAATATCTGATGTCACCGTCTTCCACTGAGTTGAACGAAATTAAACTTCCTCAGAGTTTAAAAAAAAAGTAAAATTGGTATGTTTTACGCTGCAGGAAGATAGTTATGAGCAATATACTTGGTACCTCAAAAGTGACATTGCATTTTATTGTATAAAAGCGATGTTGGCAGTATTAGGTATAGTAAGAAAACGATGGTAATGGATTAATGTAAAACAAACGGTTCTTCATAGCAGGAATTATAAAACTCTTCTAAAGGGCCTACTACTCGAACCACATACAGTAGCACGTCACAGTATAGCTCTTTATCCCTGGAAATCTGTTTTAAGTGTACATTTATTTCTAACCAATTACTGCGTTTTCTAATTCTCCAAATAATCAAGTTATTTTTATCAAACTTAGTTGGGATGTTTTTATAATTCTTGCTTGTATTATTTTTATTTCTGTTTGTATTTATCACTTCTGTGCATAACCGTTAAATGAAAATATTCTCATTAAAATACACAGCACAATGACGTATTTATACCTAAACCTATTTCTAAATTGACATGACATAATAAAATTGTATTATATTTACTCTATAATTAATTATATAATTATATTCCACTGTACATTCCACATGTAATGTGAAATAAAAAGTACATATCAGTCGCATTAAAAACACAATGTTAAACTGTATAATAGTGTTTAAGAATTACGTATTAGTGAGAAAACGTTTTGTTCTTTTCGGCAGTCTATCTGCATTCCCTTGTTAAAATCGTTGACTTGATCGGTTCTTCCATTTTTTAGGGCACATACGGCTAGATAGAGCTGTTTGCCGGGATTACGTTCAAACCTAATTCTAAATTACTCTAAAAAAAGAAAGTGACGCGTGAAAGAAGCTAAATGAGAAAAACTTGTGGAAGAAAAATAAACAGTGAAACCTAATACTCAATCACTTTAGAAAAACAGCAGAGAAAACAACATCAAATCAGGAGCTCGGGTGGGAACGATTTCTATACCAGACTATAAAACTAAATAATGCAAGAACAATCTTTTTTTCATTATGATATCTGAAATGCTGTAAATGTGTTCAGTACTTTTGAACATTGCTATTATTGTTGATGATCAAGTGTTTACAATGTACGAAAAGGCGAAGTGTTTACAATCAATATACGGAAGAGAAATGTGGAATTCTCGCTCAGGAAGAGAAACCACTTTCATTGTTTAAAAAAAAACAACAGTTAACCCGACGTTATAACGTTGCTATATTTCTTGCTTTCATGTATTTTGTGTTTGCAACTTGACACTAATGTCCATTTAACAATATCAAATAATTACGTTAACTTAATACGTGAATATTTAACAGATAATAAAGTACAGATACAGATATAATGAAGGTATTGAACATATATATATATGTGTTTACAATATACAGATGTAATTAACAGATTCTTTAAACCAAATTTAGCTAAAAAATATTTTCGTTTTGTAGGCCAAACATGCGAGAACTCACCCATGAAAAGTCTTCAACATAAATGGATAAACTGCATTTCAATACATTCTAAACAGAATCAGATTAAAAAGCATATGGAAGATAAAATATCCATATGTTGTATGCAAGTACATACCACTTTCACTTTGCATTTACAATTTCCGATACGAATCTACAAATTATTCAAGATTTGGGGATACAATTCTTTTACAGTCTGACATGCAAACACTGAATTCGGACCTTTAACTTTAGTAACTGGCGACTTGGATCCGCCATTCCTTCTCCATCAAAATTACTCATATCCCTACAAGCAACACCATATGCTATTTCTGATCAAACATCGAGCCACACAGGCACCAATAATTGGCAAGACCTACTTGCAACCACGCAGAAAAGTAGCCCATTGAGACTGGAAGAGGTGGCAAATGATTTCTAATAAACCTTTTTAGGAGCATCACAGTCATCATTGCAAATGATAGGCTCATTTTGACAGCAAAGAACATCATAAAGCAATGCCATAAAATAAGTCTCACTACTGATTTAAATGAAGCCAGTCATTAACATTAAAATGCTCTCTGCTTTTTGTTTTCTTAGTAGAACTGATAATGTAAACATATTTACAAATAGCCGATTTCTGATTCGGTCGCGGCTGTACCTATATACAGTATGTTTTCAATGGCCTACCGCAGCATCAACTCTGAAATTGAAAATCGTTAAACATATATTGTTATTATACATACTTCCATACTTGCACTTAGCGCCTGTCTTGATAAAATTCAACGCGTAACCCCGGCCGTTTAGAATTATACAGTGATGCAGCTAAACAGGACGAAACCGATATACTCCTCACCAAATACGCTTTTTATTTTTTAAACAATAAAATTAAACTCTTTCTGGTGTTTTAAACTTTGTGTTAAGACAAAAAATCAACTACTAGTTCTAAAACTAAGAACTACCGCTAATTTAAAATCAGGGCAGACCACTTCCATGACACATTCCCTTACACTATATTCTTACTATATGTATTTTTGTTTCCATAATTCCACAAAACACTCTGATTTTAGTAAACTTACCTTCGGGAAAAACGATTCTCATCTTTAAGTAGCTGGTTGTGAGCCTTATTATAGACGCTTTGTCTAGTTGGGATGTGATGGCTGATGGCAGAGGCAACAGTTTTGCCAGTTCGTAGAATTCACTGTTTTCTTTTTCCCGTCTTGTCCGGGCAGCATTTTTGGACTTTTCCTTCATTTTTTTTTCAGTTTATTTAATATATAACCTCTATTCGACCCTTGTCCTGCTTCAATGTACTGACAGGTCCGCCAGAAGACAATAAATACAGATTTATAGCTAACTCATTTTAACAAGAAATATTCTAGTTGTATTGAGTGGTGCTAGAAGGATATTTTTTTACGCACTGTACCTGCAATGTATATCTAGGTATCTGTCTGGTTCTGATCGATAATTTAAACTAAATCCAAAACGGGTCAGAAGAGCCTCGGGTCCAAAGTCACTTGTAGGCCAGTGTGGAAAATGGTGAACTTCTTGTCCCGTTTTCATGCTGGGAGAACAGGTGAAGCCATAATCCATTTATTTTACATCACAATTTTAAGGCCAGGCATCTCTTTTCCCTTTACTGACAAATGTTGAAGTCCTCCATAGCGTTCTTGAAAAAAATAACACGTTCCACTGGGAAAGAAAGCAATATGTTACTTACAAATTATCCATCAAATATTTTACGGTTATACAGTTATTAGTTTCACAACGTAAAACCAGTGTGAAGCATCGTCAGGGTTTGGAGTGCATTTACACCATAGGCTCATGGTCAAAATAATTAATACAAATGTGCACGTGCATTCTAGCTCACATCAGTGCATACACACGAATGTAAATATTATTCTGTTCAGTATCTGAGAACCAAACTCCACATATAGCAGTTTTAACAAATTAGCTGACGTATTTAACGCTAGTCGCGCACCCCACTGTTGCATTAACACGGATTTAGACAGGCTTCTGCAATAACTTACCTCAATTCACAGCAGGGAGGACTCTAACTTCCATTTTCATTCAGTCCAGGACAATTTAACTACTCTTTGACCCACTTCACTTCTCGCACCTTCTTTATTTTGAAGTCTTCGCAGAATTCCACCTGAGAGAGCAGGAGGAGCTGTTATTGAATACACATCTCTAATTTAGGGATGTGAGTATCTAAACTAGTTTCCACCCCCTCCTCTCTTCCAAACTCTCAATCTTTCCCGATCTACCTAAGTCCTGCCCATCTCCAATCTTTGTCATAATCACCGCTGCTCTTATTGGGCAGCGAGTGTTGTGGTCGGTTTGGCTATTGGGCGGTCTTAACACCATCGTATCCGCGCTAGAAGTGAAACCTGGATTTCTCAGAAATACTAACCTCTGACCTCCACAGAAAGCAACGTGAAGAAAATTAGGAAGCTACGACGTACTTTAAAGTAGCCTATTCTATGTTTATACAGTTAAAAGCATACAGAACCAAACGGGCCGCATTCTATTTTCAGTGTGCTTGCTTTGATTGAAAATGACTTTATGTAATTTAGATTACATAAAGTACCTGGCTGCAAGGCTTGTACAGTGTTTAATAACTGTATTTAACAACTCTTAGGGCATCTCAAATTTTATAATACTTAAAGTATGTTGACGAGTCGGGAAGTTTTCTTTCAAGAACTAAAGAACCTTTTTTTTTTTAGTTTGTGTTTTCCGGTGTTTAGTTCTATGACTTACATAAACTTTAAAAATGAAAGAAACATGATTTCAATGTATGAATGTCAGGTGTAACACTGTGCTTATTTGGATTTCATTCCAATTTTTTCCTAATAGGTAAAAGTTAACATGAATAAGTGGCGGATAACTGTACTGCAAGCAGAGCTGACATCATCTTGAGTCTCTCCCAGGGATGTCTGTTCTTCTGCTTCTGAAGATTTAAACACAACAAGCTGGCACCAGTCAGTAGCCGCGGTTTCCTCAGAAGGCTCTCGCCCGCAATGTACCGGCATATCTGTTGTTTCATGAATTTATTCCTTATTTTAAAAAAATACATGTTATGTAAATATAAGCTATTAAGCTACGCTGGTTTCATTGAAGTGGTGGTTCACGTGTTTCCATTCAACCTGTGCGAACACTTTTAACAATATTTTTTTGGACGCCAGCAATTATGGTTGCAGTGTCTAATAAATACTTTTTTAATTATTGTAAAATTGTGTAAGTTATGAAACCTTGAATGTATTTACATAAAAGTTCCAGGCGATGTAAACACGTTTTAATTGCATTGCTGTAATGTGGAACATTATTGTTCAATATACTTGATTATTCTAGGTTTTTTAGGATCTCGACATAAACAGATGAATGACTCAAAGTTAAATCACATTTATGAAGAAAAGATGCATACTGTTAAATTCAATATTAACCTAAAAGTTTTTACCGTGTCACTTTTTTCTACTTTTTGATTGTCGGTCAACTGTTAAAGGCATTATATGAATAATCTTAACATAATGACCGCCTCTGTTAGGTGTTTCTTTTCAAGGCTTTTATGATGGTTTGTACAATAGGTACAGTACGCCTAGCGAATGAAGGTAAATATTTTCGTTATAATTACTTCAGTGATCAGAACAGTGGAGAGCTGAGACACGTGGAAACAAGGACTTACCTGAAAACTGTGATTTCAATAATCATTTTGTTTTTATTTTGACTTAATTCGATGATTTCTAATGTCAGCCTAAAAAAAACTATGCATATAAATGATACCAAATAAATGAAACGCTGAAACGAAATAGCCTCAGTGCGAGTGGTCAGGAACTGGGGTCATTTTAAGACTAATGACAGTGATGTTTTCTCATTTGCTCGGACCTGCATTTTACTTAAGTAAATGTTTGTTGTACTTTATTCCCCCCACAGATCCCGCGTTTTCAACCCGTTTATGTTCATGTAATGAAAATTCGGAAATGTCTTTCATTTATTTGAAGACATATTCCATTATACAACATATACATTCGCACTGCACAAAAAACTTGTTTGGTTGTATATACTTCACAAGTCCTTGAATCCTATTTTTTATTTGGCCATTTTTCTCTGAATCAGACAAGAATGAATTCCCTCTTTAATATGATATCCACCTGCAGTAATGTAAAAATAGAAAATTAGTTATGAAGCATAACGTGCACGAAATAGCTGCTGATGGTTTAACCTTTTAGTAAAGCCAGAATGTCTTGTTAATTAGGGAGTGTCGCTGGAAAAGAGAACAATTGAAAATTCTCCATATTATGAAATTGCCAGAAAGGAGTTTAAGATGATGTTAAAACAAAAATGATTTACGCTAAGCAAGACTGCCAATTAACTGCTGGGAAGTCTATCTTATAGATTTTCTTAATTATTGTTAATAGAAAATAATTAACTGAGATCAGACTATTTCAAAAGATCAAATAAACAAGAAGATTGAAGTGCGAAGAGAACAATAAAATAAATGCCAGCTTGTTCTTTAATATAGCCTATGTTACGTTTCATAACACAAACATCTGTAAATATGGTACTTAATGTAATTAATAATTGTTCATTTTTTGTTAATGTTTGTTGTTAATTAAATACAGAATTTTGTTTGTCCGACTTATTATACTCGCTTAATGATTTTATTAGTGTTCATATAGCGTAACACACGGCGTTTGTAAAGGAAAGAATTTTAATTTCTCATAGTAAATGTTACACTGTTTTGAAGAAAGCTATGGCTTGCTTCTAGTAAGCATGCTGCTCCTTGAAATTTACCATCTGACTTTTTATAATGTGCCAACGTATTAATATGCAATTGTGAAAGGAAATCAGATGCCGTACTCTATTTTACCGAACAGATGTGGTAGTTAGATTTTTCCTCAGACTTGAAAACATTTTTTATTTTTAATATGGGTTATTCTAAAATATCCACAATGTTTTATGTTTAATTTTTATACGCTGTGGAAGTAATAAATGTGTATTTGTTTTAGAAAAAAAGTTTCACGATTGTGGTGAAAATATAATTTTTGTAACCGATGACATAAATCACCATGAAAAGAGTAAAAGGAAACGTGGAGCGTTCGGAAGCGGTATCTGTCAGCCCCGCCCTACCCCCAGGAGACTGTGTAGTCTACATTTAATGCAGCGTTCATACACATTCAAATCGGACCGACAGGTCATTACGTGACAATATACTCTCTTTAAAACCCTTTTAAGTTAGTTAATTGGTAATGATCCCACGTCACTATATTATTTGAATTATTTAAAGTCTAAATAAATATGTATATGAGTAGCCGAACCCTTCCATTCCACGTAATGTGGAAGGGCTTTCCCACTTCATATGCTAATAAAAAATAACGCTCATCACAAGCGTTGAAGACGGAATACAGAATTTCATACATACTCTGGTATCTATCTCCCGTGCAAGGATATAGCCTCTACTTACACACACGCCTTTTGTTTTTCTGAATGGTCTGCACTCTTGATAAAGCCTAATGCCAATTTGTTTTTCTTAACCCAGTGTCTTACTCTCCGTGTGTGTTCTACTGTGATTTGCCGGTAGTTTAATAGCAGTTTAAGATCCGTTTGACCGGTTGAAAAAAACAACTAAACATGATTTTTTATGTATATCATAAGGTTATGATGTCTATAAAATTAAGATTTGTTCATCTTTACTTTAAGACTACGTTTAAGATGTAAATTAATTTAAGATATATCAATACAATATTATTTTGTGATATGAATTTGAAATATATGAAATATTTGTCTTAAAATGAACAGGTAATACATTTTGGGATTAAAAAGATCAGATTCGGAAATATTATTATTTTTTAAAACTTTGTTATTCAAAATGTCTTACAAACTAAACTTCTCTAGACTGAAATGAATTTGAGATGAGAGAAAGAAGCATTTCTAGATGTATCTAATTTAGTATTAAAATAATCAAATATTGGTATTACAGTTCTTTGTACTATCTTAAAATAATTTTAGATACCACAAAATTCCATCCTTATTTCAAGGCATCTTAAAGTAATTCTAAGGCAATAAAACTCTATTAATAAATAGGTACTTGCATATACAATTTAAATATCTAATTACAGTAGAATTGCTTTTGAAGATAATTTAAATAATTTAAAATATTTTTCAGGATTTATTTGTGATATCTTTAAATTGTAAATTAAAATATATTTTCAGTTAATTAACCTTATCTTTCAGGAAATGTTTAGATTGATGTGAGACATTTGTAAATGAATGTTTGTTTTGCCACTTAAGCATATTATATACAATATCAGTAAATTGTTTGACAGTAGGTGCTATTGTCTAGTTTAAGATATGAGTTTTAATTGGGATTATGGTAAGGATTGGAGTTACAGAATTAGAAATATATATTTTTAATACCTAATTCAACACAATCCCTGTGTCACACACTTCCAACCTTATTGGATATATACACGACAAATACATGTATGCCATTTAATGGAGAAATACTAGATATAGCTATGAACGAATAAAACAACATCTATTGACCATCTAAAAGAAAGAAAGATTGATTTGCTGTCATTTTTCTGCAATCGGTTCTCATTAAATATCCCCCTTTATTATCAGTCGCAGCTGCACACACCATAGGCATTCTCTTTCAACATAAGAAGGTTAACACGATCCATTTTTTACATGTTCAGTCTAATTAATTTCCTAGAATAATGGCACCCATTTTTATGGCCTCTTGTTAAGAGCAACCTGTTATGTTAAGAGAAGACCAGTGCAATGAAGGACAAACCTGTGATTCTTACTGATGCAGACCATTTAGTTTGAACTGAGCTGTGTGTGGGATCATTGTCACATTGTAAAATAAACTAGCCAGGCACTATTTGCCTTCCGAAGGATGTTCTAAGGATAATGATATTATTTCTTTACAAATGTTAACCCTGGAGCAGTCTACCCAGTGGTGCTGTTGAAGCCAGTATTGTGGCTTCTTTCAAGAAACAGCTGGATGGGATAGATCCTCAGAGCAATTAGCTACTGGAAAGTTAATGATCTAGGTGGCCCAAATGGCTCCTCTTGTTTGTATTCAGATGTTTTTATGTTCCAGGTCTTCTTTTAGTATAGGTTTAGTATAGTTTAAATAACATGGCTATGTAGGCGCTGACATACAGCCCTAAATCTTAATCTTATCAAATACATACCTTAGGCATTGCAAAAATAACCGATTTATTTTGTTTTGCTTCATTCATATTTTCATTCTGGAACCAAAACATTGAATTCTGCTATAGTTTTTCCTGAACCAGTGCTCACACCACGCCTTATAATTCAACACACATTCTACACACTTTGATTTCTTTTATGACCTAAGATATTTCTGTATCTAACCTTATCATATCAGGATCCCAAAGATTTATGGCAATCCTCAATATTCTGACCTGAAGTACACATTCTGGTCCGTGCGTTATGGTTCAATAGTTACAGACTAGAGGGGGTCTGTTTGTACATCTAACTCAGAGATTCCTAGTCCTTGTCCTGGAGACCGACACACCTGCTAGCTTTTGTTTCAGCTGAGCTATCAGATGGTTTCAACCTGAAGTTGACTGATGATTGTTTGCAGGTCCAAAACATATGAGAGGATGCCTTTTAATCTATGGTATTTCATAGGTGACATAAAATTCCAAACCTTTGAGCAGAAAAATAAAACGTTCATGTGTTCCAATCAGAAGACTTATTAAGTTTCAATTAAGTAATTAAGCTTCATGGGAATGAAAACCAGCAAGTGTGTGTCAAGGATCAGGACTGGGAACCCCTGAACAAGCTCATTTGGCTGATTGATCCAAGGATCTCGTGCAGCTGTATCAGTGCATTCATTTCTGAATGTGCAAGCTCTGTTGAGGATGCAGAAACCTTCATTGTTTAGGAAGTCATGAAAAAAAACAGCTGGACCAAAGGGTCCTTCTTATAAGCTTTTATAAAACTAAAAATGTCACTAGTCTCTAATGTCTCCAGCATTGCACGAAATAAAGATTGTGCATTTATTGAAAGCAAGTTAATACTGTATAACAAGTGATGTAACAACAAGCAGCACTGAGATTCAGTTTAGTTACCAACACAAATGGGTACATCAGGAGGGAATCTGATCATGCTTTGTCTTGTTTACTGTATGAATTTGAAAGCCATAGGATCCCAAGTCACAAGAATTTGGTTCTTTTAATGTCGCTTTACACATTTCCTTGCTTGCCATTTTTAGTGCAGCATACCGTATATTGTTGGTCTTAACACCTGGCCTGTTGATTGGCTTTAATTGATTTGGAATATCAATGCAGTAGGTACTCTACAGAGGAACCACAGGACAGACTGCATTACTGTTGTACCAAGTAAACACCAATTGCAATTTAGAACATTTTTGTCTAATGTTGACTGGATGAATTTACTGATCCTCAGTTACCGACCTAAGTATGAAACAATGAAAATACAGAATCATAATCAGTGTATCATCAATAAACAAGGCAGCCAATTCATTGTATCATCTTGAAGCCAAATTACAGAAGTACAGATGAATGAGGCAATCTAGTTACTTTAGATGTCTTATCTGGGCTTTGTTTAGAAAGGTTAGAAAATGTTGGAAAATTTACTGTGCAGTACTTTTTAATTATCTGTCCTCAGTAATCTGTGATTTTTTGCAAATTCTAAATAAAGTTCATTTATAAGGCTGCTAAATGATCTCATTATGGAATTTGTTAAGTAAGTTGTCAGCGTTGCCGTCTTACAGCCCTCGGGCTCTAGGGTCTGGGTCTATCTGGAGTGGAGTTTGTACGTTCTCCCCGTGTTCCAAGGTTTCTGCCAAGCGCTCTGGTTTTCTCCTACAGTCCAAAGACATTCTAGTAGTGGTTTCTGGGAAATCTGGCCCCAGTGTGTGTGCCCTGCAATGGACTGGTGGCCTGTCCAGGATGTATTCTGCCTTGAGCCAGTTGCTTGCTGGGATAGGCTCCACCTTCCTCTTGGATGCTGTATTGGATAAACTGGTTAGAAAATGGAGGGATGAAACTGGTAAAACTATTTATTTCATATTTGGTCTTTGATCAGTATTGCCCTCTAGGGGGATATATGTGTAGCGCATGGCTGCTTTCATTTAGACACAGTGAGTAGTAAAAAGTGTTTACTTACTGCAACTGTAAATATTAACATAAGAAGATAAGAAAGGGTACAAAAAAGAAGAGGTCATTCATCTCATCTAGCTGTTTGGCAGTTGGTACCTAACTGATCTAAGAATTTCATCGATCCATTTCTTGAATGAATTCTTAAATTTAATGTCTTTCATTAAAAATCCCCTCAAAATTCCTGTCTAAATTTAAATGAATTTAAATGGCTTAACACAGTTTTATATATCTCATAATGACTTCCTATTCATTTTGAGATACTGTATCTGTATCTGTAAATGACTTCCTGTTCAAAGATATCCACAAATCATTTTCATGTGTTCATTTTGTACCAATTTTCTATGAACAATATGCCACTTTAAGAAATTTCTAAATATTTGAAAAATAAAGTACAGATATTTTAAAATTGGACAGGATGTAAGTTTGTAATTTTGGAATAAAGCATAAATAATTGAGTTGGAGGTTTCTAGAAAACAGTTTTAGCTGTCTTCAGTAACAAGCCCAATTAGATATCTCAACATACTTAAATAATACCTGTAAATGATATAGGGACATTCTGGAATTTAATGTAGATACAGTAAGATCTTACATTTCGCTGTACACCATTTTGCCATTGCCATTGTGACAGGTTGGACTGCTGCCACCCTGCTTGATTGCCCAGCAAATGTGGAGCCTTCTTTTTGTTATTTGAATAGCTGAGCTAATTCATCTTTCAATAGAACTCAGAAGCAAAATCTTGGAGATGCTGAATTTTAAAGGGGAACTGCAGTCCTGATTTCTCAGACTGGTATCTTGATAACAAAATAAATTAATTGATATAATAGAAAAATGCTTTACAAATTTCAAATTAAGCACAAAATGGTGAACTTTGTAAAAGTACTGTAAGTCACCATGTTTTTGCAAACTCCTATTCAAGTTCACACAAATTGCGACGTGAAGTGGCCCTTCCTGCTCACTAGTCTCTGTAATGACCAATGTAATGTGATGTATGAGCAAATAAGTGCAGGGTGTGTAGCAGTCATTTCACCACAGAAATGTTCCAATGTGATCTTCCTGCAGAATTAACAAGTAGTATTTTTCGGCAAAACCATCTCGAAATCAAGAGCAATATTTCTATTGGATGAAAAGAGATGTATTCACAAGACCACTTCTTTACAGTGTAATAAATAATTTGTTACCTTGTTTTGAATCAGAGAATATGGAAATTCCATCCGTTTTGTGATGTGAATTGGAGGTTTTACAAGTTACTGTGTACATCTTACTTTTATTCTGGTTTGAAATGCCCTCATCAATGCTGATCCTTTCTAATCCTGAAATATAAAAATAGTGTCACACTCCCAGCTCCAACAGGAATCAGGGTCAGGTTTTGGAAATATCCACTCTCATTGCTCAGTAAATCATTCTGATATAAAAATAATAATTGCTTATACTTTTCTGGACACTCCACTCAAAGTGCTTGACAGGTAATGGGGACTCCCCTCCACCACCATCAATGTGCAGCCCCCACCTGGATGATGCAATGGCAGCCATAGTGCCCCACAACATATCAGCTATCAGTGGGGAGGAGACCAGAGTAATGAAGCTAATTCATAAATGGGAATTATTAGGAGGCCGTGATTGGTAAGGGCAATGGGAAATTTGGCCAGGGTTGCACCAGGGTTGCACCCCTGCTCTTTTTGAGAAACGCCCTGGGATTTTTAATGACCACAGAGAGTCAGGACATCGGTTTTACGTCTCATCCGAAGGACGGCGCCTGTTTACAGTATATTGTCCCCGTCACTATACTGGGGAATTAGGACCCACATGGACCGCAGGGTGAGTGCCCCCTGTTGGCCTCACTAACACCTCTTCCAGCAGCAACCTTAGTTTTTCCCAGGAGGTCTCCCATCCAGGTACTGACCAGGCTCACACCTGCTGAGCTTTAGTGGGTTGCCAGTTGTGAGTTGCAAAGTGATATGGCTGCTGGCTATGATATGATTTACTGTTCTCCTTCTGAATATTTTCTGTCTTCTGGGGTTCATTTTTGAATATCAACTAAAAGCCTTGCTGTGGTTGCCTTTAAAAATGAAGTTGTTTATCCATTTAGGGAAGTTTATTTCTGGTTTTATCATTTAAGGAATAAAATTCTCTGTCAAGGTATATTAAAGGGCCTCAAATTGAGAGGGGGATAAACATCTTTCTTCTGTAAATGTAATAATTTTTAAATCAATGGAAGTTGCTATATGACTAGTATATAATTTAGCTCCTAACAATTTCATGTTTTTTTGCCTGGGTGGGTCCAGTAACATTCCCACAACGGATGGCGGGTCTTCCATGGAGGTCAGGACGTGGGCTGGATGCCTCTCAGTCCGACCCACCTCCTTTCAGGCAGGTACCCAATTGTCTCGTTCCCTGAGCTTGGTGCTAAGCTTGTAATCCTCCGCCGCTGTCTGAAGTGCCTTGCTTTATTGTAACAATCCTTAAATGAACTCAGGTGTTTGCACCTTTGCAGTTGTACAGTTATTCAGTGGAATTGCGATTTCGAGTCTTGTTAGATTTTTATGACATGAACCTCAACTTTGGTCTCATCCCATTTCAGTCTGTTCCTCCTGCCATCACTGACAGACTGCTATGTTATTTGGACTATTTCTCGCCTTCCCCTAAACTGTTTCAGAGGTTTCTGCCCTTTTGTTCCTGTTTAGACATCCCACTGTGTCTCTAGCCCCTCTATTTCAGATTTCCCCTCTTTCTCTCAATTTTCCCAGCTCATGTCTAACCTTGAGCAGGTTCACCCAAAGCGCCAATCTATAAGCCACAACTCTACTCACCCAACTCTTGCATAAAAGGAAAAAAAAATCCTGTGTTATTGCCCATAGCTTCATCCTTTAAACTTGCTGTTGTCCCAGCACCCGCCCTAGCATCTGCAGGGATCCTATGCTTTGCCTGACCAGGAGGCACTGTTCATTCAATGTGGAATCCCTTATGATAGAGCTGGACCCTGAGTTCCTGTTTCATTCTATTTCTCAGTCATGCTGGAGTCTCTGTTATCCCTGTCTGTCACAATCAGCCCCTGCACCTGCAGGAAGCCTTCCTGCGGTACTCTTATATACATTTTGCATTTTGTTTATACCAAATACAAGGATCTGCACTAGATCCACAGCTTTTCCTAATTTATATCAATGATCTACATTCTGGCATAGGTAGTCTTGTTTGCAGATGATGCCAAGATAAGAGGATCAACAAACACAGTAGAAGCAGCAAAGATAAACTTCAACTGCTTGGTAGGGCACATCTAACATAGACAGGTGCTGATGTTTCCCTGCAGGTAGCAAGACAAATATAGATACAAAATGGGAAATGTTGAGCTCAAAGATGTTACTCATTTAAGTCTTAAAGATTGAGATATTTATGGTGTTTATTTTCATTTCCAAACAATGATCACCAATAAAAAGACAAACAGAATCTTAGGATATATAGTTAAAGGTGTGGAATCAGAACTAGTAAGACTTAATTTAGAATACTGTGTACTCTTTTAGTTGCCATGCTATAAAAAAAAGACATTGATGCATTAATCTTGTCCTCATTACCACAGTTTATGGTGCCAAAATATTCAAATACATCAGGAAAGTAGCTGAACTGAACTGGTTTATGTCCAGTTATGAGCACTTGGAATGAACTGGAGACTTTTATAGTACATGCATTTTAATAGGAATTTAGTGACACCTTTTTGCCTATGAGCAGTTATTTTGGAACCATATAGTGAGGAATGACAGTACTAGTTAATGTAAGGCTAATTAATTAATGACTACGACGCTAGTAATAACTGTATAAAACCTCTGAGAAAAGGTTAGATCACACCTCGAAACTGTAAGCAGGCAAGAGGAGGATCAAAGGACATGATATCTGGTAGCATTTGCACTGAATTTGCCATGGTGTGCCTCACTGCAGAGTATTTTGATAGAAAAATTCCATGAATGGTGGAGAGCTCACATATGCTAATGGATTTGCCAGAAACAAAAAAGGACCTCTGTGATAATACCTTTATTTTTCCACTATTGTTTATAGACTTCACTGCTGAATACATGGATTTCAAACTCTGTTTTCCTGAATATTTATTGTCTTTATTTCTCATTTTCTTCACAGCATGTAGCCATGCCAGACATGCAATATGAGAGGTATTTATTCAACTATTAAGGTATCCTGTCACAACTGTGCTAGTGTGATGAACTCTGATTGTAAACACATTAAAGGGTTTCTCCCAGGTCAGACAAATTCACTGTTATGTTTTAAATGTCTTCTTTGTCTAGGTGCCTCAGATCTGTCCACAATCACATTTTTAAATTCAAACATTTTGCTAGGGAGAATGCACATTGTTTTAAAATAGGTTTTAACTTAATCACAAGTATTTAAACTGATACTCATTGATGTATTGGGTAAGAAATCTCTCAGCTGCACTACGAAATATTTTCGTTCCTTTATATGATGTACTGTGTGACATTAGACCACTAGTTTTTGAGCGATTTCTTCTTAAAAGCTTTTCAAACATTCCATACAATAATGCTGTATGGAAATAAATTTCTTGACAAAAACTCACAATTCTAGAAGCTTAAGAGTTCTCATTAAAAAATGCAGAAACTAGTAACGGTAGAAAAAATAAACTACTGTTTTCATATTTGTGCCATAGTTACTGCATAAAATGGTTGCAGCTTCAACTCTTTAAAGTCATCAGTACAATATAAGAAAAATAGTTTCAAATAATTGTGCTTAGTGTATACTATGGGGTTTGTTCACAAATGGTAAAATTATCTGTCATGTAAACACTGCTAAAATAAAAAATAATGTACTAAAAAAAGAACAATATTTACACAGATAGTTTGTAAGGTTGCATCATTACGGGAAGAATCCTGATAAATTAGTGGACAATTAATACAAAAAATAAGTAAATGTCGGTGTTCCTTTCATGCCAAAGCAATTAAGAAGAAAAATTATGACTTGAATGAATGTATCCACTGACTAGAAATAATTATTTTATCAGTAGGTTCAAGGACCTGTTTTTACCATCATGTCTGAGAGAAAACAGAAATTGATTTAAATGCTTTATTTGAAATTATTTTTCAGACTTTTAAACAATTTTTATTATACTGACATAGTATGCAAACACATTCCCTAGAAGTATGAAAACGACTAATCTATAGTATATTCAGTCAGAAGCTTTGCCCAAATCAGTTCTTCAGTATATTTTCAAATGTTAAATTGCTTGTGTGCCCAGTAAAAGTCATTTTTTCCTGTGTTCATATATTAACTTTAAAACAATGCTAACATGCTGCTCCAAATAACAAAGAGCAATGTGTCAATTAATCTGTTCATTATTAATTTGATGAATATTGTTTTTTTATTACTAACATACTAAGAATTCTGTATTGATATGATTGCATTCACACTGTTTCTGCTATACAGGGTGTATAGCATGTAAAAGTAGAGCCTGGAATTTTTACCGACTTGTAACATATAAAGTTTAAATACTATGTAAGTGAGAATTAGAAAATGTAGGTTTTAATGGCCTCCCGAAAAAAGCATTACTCTCTTAAAAAGTATTCTTGTGCACTGTGATGCTTTTCAATCGTGATTGTAAGCATTGAACAAAAACTGCATTCGAAAGCGTACTGTGTACATTTCCATTTTTGTTATACGAGATTTGCGGGGATCAATCATCCTAGATTCATATTTAACATTAAACATTTTTGTTTCTTATAAAGACAGCAATTTAGAGGAACAAAAATGAATACCTAAAGTATAGGAAAAAAATAGATTTCTAAATTCTGAAGAAAGCTGGAAATTTACTATTTTTAAATAAGAATTTTCCTTGATGGAAACAAAACTGGTTTAGTACTGTATGTCAAACACAAAACTAATGATCTCATATTGTGCAAAAAACCCATGCTTTAACTTTAATTCAAATAAAGAACAGCAATCTGAAACAAATTAAATTCTGTATGCATTTCAGCTTCACATCATAAATGGTCTCTCAAAATGCTTACAGGTTCATATACTACAATTCCATATGAATATTGAAAATGTATACCAAAATTATACAGTACACCCTTTAATTAACTTTGCAGCATCAAGATTCATTGTCCTATGTAAACAACACATGTATTCAGAAATGGCTAAACCACACAACAAATTCTGGTTTAGCAAATTAACAAAATTAAAGCACAAATGGAATTATCAAATGACAACAAAAAAAAAAACTTGATGGTTTTGGTTTATTAGGAACAATAAAAATAATTCATACTTCAAAATATGCTTTCCTAGCGCTGTTATTCCACAGTGAAATCTAAAATTAAATTAAATAACCCTCTTAAGAGTGCCACTTAGCGCCCAATCATCATCACCAGTGGCAAAGGTTCCTAATTACCTATTAAAGGTAGGGAGTTCTCACAGTAACAAACATTCAGACTGAAGTGTATGATGGATCTATTGTGTGTGCTGTGCTTTAAGTGTACCATACAGATTTCACCTTTGTCTTGAACAATCTGACTGTAGCATTAATTCAAAAGCAACATTATGTAAGGCCATCATGGCTGTACAGAGTCTGTGATCTAAAGGTCAGCCTGAGCTGCCACTTCCAATTTCCTTTGTGTCTGAGGTTAGAAGTTGCATCTGCTAAGGCAAATATCAAGTAATTTCTGCATGGCCCAGCACACCAGCCCAATCTGTGCTGCAACATTATTGCTCCCAGCTGATTAAAAGAAGTCATGTCACTCCAAGGTCAGGTCGCTCACGGCATCAGAGACCTCAGTGTTGACTTGGGAGGCAATGCTGGCTGGTATCACATTCAGGTAAATGTCATATTGCTGGTCCATGCCAAGGTAACTGTCACTCATCAAATACAGGGTGTAGATATACCTACAATGAGAAGGCACTATTATTACAATCATATCTTGGGTCACACATGGTTGAACACTCACTTCAGGTTTGTCATATGAAATACTACCACCAACCAATCAAGTATATCATCGTTTGAAAATGTCAAGTCTCATTTGCAAAGAAACAGCAAGAAAATAGCATTTGGGTTTATGTCCAAGGCAGGTTTAAGTTGGAAAATTTTAGAGCAAAATATTCAGTAGTATGCCCACACTTCATGGTGGGAATAAATATCCACTATTCACTGAACTAACCCTTTGGTGGCTCATGACAATTTAGATGTTGTCAGAAAGGTAAAAACCATCCAAGAGGAAACCAAAATACTCTTCACATAAAAGTTCAATGTGAATGTTGCTACAAGGGATACAATTAATTTCTTGATAAGTCAAAGCCATTTACTTTCTTAAAAGGGGTAAAAATAAATGTTGTATATCAATTAGAGTTAAAATGTCAATACATTTTAAAGAGTTAAATTAATTAATTTTATGACTGGAGGTAGCACTGATGTCTCTGTGACGTAGAAACACTTAAACTGACAATTCTTGTGAGATACTGTTCAAGGAAGAGTGATTATTTCTGTAACCGCACACTGTTGGAAGTCAGTGAAAGTGACTTTTCTCAAGGTATGGCAGTGATACCACTGACATCAAGCAACAGCTTACCTTCCAGTCTTCTCTGGTGTAAAGAAAGCTAGCGATACATTGCTGCGGTTTCTCACATATCCAACTCTCTTCAAGGCCAAAAGTTCCCTTTTATCCACTTCTCCCAGGGCTACAAACCACCCTTCATCTTTGACTTTGGGGAATTTGGGAGCAAGAGCTTTGCTGTCTTGCTTTCTCTGTAAGTGGGGAAAAAAAAGAAGCTGGATCAGCTGACAAACATAAAAACCTTCCAATACTGCAGAATGGGTCACTAATCTTCTGGGGAGGCATGTAAGAATATATCCGCAAAAGAATCAAAGAGAGGGTATTCCATTAAATTAGCCATAAGGAAAATAGCGTGCTCTGAGTTAGAGGGAAATTATTTAAGATGATAATGCACCTTTTACAATTAATAATTAATTAGATTGTAGAACAACTGCCATCTAATACCATATTGATGCATTGTACTTTTACTTCCTTGTGCGACAGGTTAAGAGCTTCTACCTTTTGATGTCCCATGTTGATACGGCGCAGATTTATCTGAAGCACATACTCCTGATCAGCGTGCACAGCTACCCAGTTCTTCTCATTCCTGATGTCTGACACCACAGTAGGTAAACCTCTCTCTGTTTGCCCTTCGCTTTCCTCCCACCAGCCTTTGATGCTCATTCCAACCTCAATAACTGGCAGATGGATGAGGAAATTCCAGGCCTAGAGAAACAAACAGGTGAAAGGAAGCAAAACGAAGTTATTCCAAGTTATTTGTATTGAGATTCATACTGTGATTTATTTTTAACTCTGACTTCATCATATGACTATGCACGCATTCAAGAAAAAATGTCTGCATGCCTCAATAATTTAAATATATTTAGTTCTATTTACACATCAGCAGACAGAAGTCATGAAAACTGTTTTGGTGTTGCAATTTAAATCAGTTAAAAAAGTGAAAAGGAGGCTACCTACAGAAACAAAGAAAGACTTATAGAGAGGAAAGATAATATATGTCTTATTCAATTTATCCCCCCCCAGTTCTGTACAATACTCAAAACTGTTTTAATATGTTATGGCTAGAAATGAAAAAATGAACAGATACCTTCACTGTGTAGTATACAGAGTGTTTAACTAACTGGTCAAGTAGGGAACAGCTGCTGCTACAATGAGTCCTCCCTGTGATTTTGATGCCTGGAGAAACTAGGTGTTTTGGGTAACAGGTTCAGAGGGAAAAAGAGTTCAGAGGATGCAAGGGCAAGATCTTGATCTTCTGTTAAATCAGCAAATTGATGTTTGTATTCAGAATTGAAAACTTGGACATAAAGAATATAAACTAAATAAATGTATACAGTATTACCTTCAGCCTTCAAATATACTACAAACCATGAAGAATACAAGACCTTGTGCTGAATCAGCTTTACTGTATATTTGATGACAGATTTATTAAGAGTAAAGAACTCAAATGGGTGCATGGAACAGAAGCTCTCTAAAATATTTTCGGATTCCCATTCATTCTGGCTTCTATTACTTTGCATGCTATATTTTGTAATATATATTGCACCACTAACCTGATAAATGAATTTTAATTTATTTTTTTCTTCTCTGAGTTTATCTCTCACAAGTGTTATTTTTTTTTACAAAGATAATGCAGTTGTATCTATGCTGTTTTTAATTTTATTATTGTATATACATAAAGCCCATATAAAGCCTGGGCAATTACAATTAAATACAGTTTAATAACACTAATCCTGTGTGTGATGTTTATTAGTTCCATTTTAAGGGAAAACATTACAATAATGCTAATTATCTGAATTAAAAATTATTTACAACTGGATATCTGACTGTTCTTTTTCATTGGTCGAACAATAAAGCTGTAAAACACAATTTTAAAAGAGCAATTGTTTTTGACACTGCTTAAAAATTAAAGGAGGTACCAATAGCAAAAATGGATTCTGAGATCCTAATATGCTTATGACTGGAGTCCTGCTCCTTATCATTTAGTACACTTATAGCTGTGGCTTTCAGTTCTATTTCATTTTTACTGTGTATGATAAAATACACAATATTTGAGAACTGTGATTGCAACATACACTCTGCAATGATAGTGTTTTTGTACCTCATTAAAGCTTTGCAGAGATGTGACTCACTGACAGTCGTTCTGTTAATAAACAAGACTGCTGTATTGCAATCTTAACGGAATTTGCCGATATTTCTATATTTCACTCACTTTCTATTATTTCCTTCTTATTTTGCACTTCACCAGAATACAATTTGTTTAACTGCACCTTTAAGCTCTTTGATGGTGGCTGCCTCTTGATTAAAAAGAGAGAGAGAGAAAACAGGCTTTGCAGCAAGACCTACTAAAACATTTCAGTACCAGCCAAACATATTTATTTGAGGATTAATCTTCATCTACTGAATCAGACGAGAACACCTCCACGCATGCAATTATTTAATTAGCAGCCAAATCCTCTGCCAGTCAGCAGCCGTTCTGAGCATACTGATTGCACAGCAGATGCAAGTCTCACAGTTGTGGCTGTCTTTTCTCATTACTACTACAATTAGCACTTAAATTGATGCTGTAAACCCACTAATTTCTAGAATAATTCAGGATTTTTATGTTACCTGGGATCAACTCGCTGTAGCGGCGGCAACAGATTGCTGTTCAAATTGAAGCACTCCTGAGCCAAATATCCATTGGTACATCAGACAAAGCTCTTTTTTTGTGCGTTTATATCAGAATTAATTTAGAACTCCATCCACAGAGCACAGCCCCGCCAAAGTTCCAAAAATAATCAGTGTTCTTGACACTGTAACCCCACATTAAAGAACTAAAGCAACCATATAAAATGATGGCAGAAAAATATATTTAAAAGTGAAAGTGTGTGAAATATTATTATTTTGATCAAAGAAATAAGTTATCAAGCATAACTTTAGACATTTTCTTCATTATATTTTCCCTTTATATGCTACTACATATACATGTGTGTGAGATGGATCCCTGCTCTTGGGATCTGGGTTTGAGTCCGATGGGGAGTAACTTCTGTGTGGCATCTGCATGTCCTCTGTGAGTCCTCAAGGGTTTTCTCTGGGTGTCTTCATTTCCTCCCACCTCCCAGATATATGTTAGGTGAAAGTGACTGGTGTCTTACATTGTCCCTGTGTGTGTGCACGCATATCATGTGACAATGTGAAACCCAGTGTCCTGTCCAGGGTGTATTTCCACCCTGCCTCGAGCTTGTGGAATCTGCTGCAGGCCGCTGCTGTGAATCTTACCTGAAAAAATGACTTTCAGATAATACACTGATGGATATACAATGTGGGTAAGATGGAGGCACATCAGTTAGCCTTGCAGACCAGGGGCCCTGGATTCAATTCAAGACTTCAGGTACTATCTGTGTGGAGTTTGTATGTTTTTCCCAGGTTTGCATAGAGTTTTCTCCAGGTGCTCCGGTTTCCTCCCACAGTCCTAAGACATACTGGTAGGTTTACTGGCTTCTGGGACAACTGACCCTAGGTGTGAGTGTGAATGTGTCTGTCCACCCTACAAAGGACTGGCATCCTGTCCAGGGTATAACCTGCCTTGCGCTCAGTGCTTGCTGGGATAGACTCTTGACTCCCCGGCAACCCTGAATTGAAGAAGTTGTTAGAAAATGGATGAATGGATATATGGATATATAATGTATGCAGAAGTAGCAACAAAGCTAAGTCAAAACATTTATTTTTGCTTTACAATGAAGCAATTTGTATTTGTGTTCATGTGATTAATATGAAAAATGCAATATAACATATATCTTATTTTTGGATAATTCAAAGCATACTTTTGATAATATCAGTTATATTATCACATCATATAATATTATCATATTAGAACAAAAATATACTTTGTGTTTAACCTAGTGATTTCAGTTGACTACGAATGTGGCCACACACACATTTTAAGGAAACTGCAAAGTATAAAAGTTGATATTTTGTTGCATATACCTTTGAGACAATAACTGCAAATTTGTGGCCAACTGATGTAACCAAACCCTTTGTCATCTGAAGCGCTTTACTGCAGCTATTTTGAGTTCTTGCCTGTTATTGGAGACTTTTTTTTCAGCATGTAAACTTTTGCCATTTTTTGGTATATACATAAACGTTTCACATTCACCTGTCTGACCAAGCTGGTCAGAAGAGGTCATTTTCATAAAGAACTACTCATATGGCCACACACTTAGAGGAACTTTATCCAAAGGTGATAACAAAAGTGAGCTTCTTCAAACTTATGGTATCTTGGGTAGTTGTGATAGTGACTAGGCAAACACACAAAGATTAACAAACAATGTAGACTTTATCAGGGAATATTTTGGAATAATTAAAAATATTTGCACTGATGTAAGCTATTTGTCAAAGAAGTAGGTTATAACCACATGTACATATTTTTCTTATGAGTGGTTTAATAGTGATAAAATTTTACAATAATTCTGAAGATCCTCACATACGCAGGATCTGATAGTTTTATTACCTAATAAAATGCAAAAGTAGATAATTGTGTTTAAAATTTGAAAGATAAATGAAGATTTGTCAAAACTCTATTATCAGTAAAAAATAAAATATTTTAGCCCTCGTTCAAGGCTTTGAAATACTGATATTGTCTTATTTTCGGCACTCAATCAGACTGTGATGTGTTTAAAGGGAAACTCTTGACTTAAAAGAGCTGGAATTTTAAAAGAAGAGCTCATAACATGACTCTGTCTGTCAGCATAATAATAATAATAATAGTAATAATAATAATAAAACGGAGACATTAAAAAACAAAAAAATGCCCAAAGGACTAAATGAGCAATCCACTGCCACTGTTAAAAAACAAATAAATCATTTAGACCCTAAAACAAAAGCAATTATAGAAAGAACAATGAGTTCCTGATGTCGTGTTCCATCGTTTCTTATGTCTTGTCTCGGGCACTATTCTTCAGATGTTAATGTATTGAGAGGAATTTTTAAAATAAAACCAATGCTGGGCGGTGAAAAACTATTACATTTATATCTATGTCTCCCTTGGATTCAGAGCACTGTATAGCTTATTGAGATGAGGTACGAAGACGGTGAACCTTGCAGAAAGGGTGACCGTTACCTGTGAAGCCTGGAAAGGCTGTAATTCATTAGCCACCATGGAAGTGAATGTGTGCTCTCTTCCTTCACAGGCAGCTATCAGTTCAGGAAGACATTCAATGGAGCCCTGATAACTCCCAGAGCTGCTTTTCCCTCTGCCTTGGTTCCATTTCCTGACAAAAATAACAATGACATACTCACATAATAAATTGACTGCCAAGCTAGAAAAACAGATGAGGCTTCTCTCCTGGCCTGAGAACCATTTGTGCAAGCAAGTTGGAAATCCTGTTAATACAAACGCAGCCCTACAGCAGTCTGTAACAACAGGGATGCTGGCCATTCTCATCCTTTTTCCATTTTTATTGTGTTTTAGAAATTATATTTCACTATAGGAAGTCATGCTTGAAATTCACATTATGCGCATGAAAAGATTTGATATTTAAGAAACAGATTTTCATCTTCAGTGTGACCAGCACAGAAATGTTTGTATACCACAATTTAAAGCCACATCTGTTAAGTGATGCTAATCATGTTTGCGATGTCTCAAAAAAGCTTTTGAAGGATTAATACCTTTTTCTTTCAGCCATGTTGTAGCTGCTAAGTGTATACAATAATTCTCAGATAATTCAGAGGTTATCCCTGGCCCTGAAAATAGGTAAGACAGAAATACTGGAATACAGATTAGTTTGCTTTGTTTTAATTCAACTGTGGATTTACAGGTTTTCTCTTCTCTCAAATATGCAGGCTAATTCTTCAGCAAAAACTAAAGACTGAGAGAAGACCTACAGATCAATTGCTCCCAATATTTGATAGTACCAATATGAACTTAACTTTAAACATGTTTCAAAACATCCTTGGAACCATAAGAGATAAAATGACAAGATTCATTTGAAAGAAATTAATTCTAAATAACAGAAACACATTGTTTTGTTGTAGGTGTAACTGCTGCATTTAAAGTCATTAGTTTATGTCCAGAATAAATGGCCAGTTTGTCACCTAACTTTACAACATATTTCTACACGTATGGCCAAAATCTGTCTGCAGTGCCCTCCAGAAATATTCAAATCCGCAATGAAACGGGCAAAATAACAATATATAACAGAACGAGTGACAGATTAGATAGTCCTACTTACAAATATAAAAATGTTCTACGGGTGTCATAACTGTGATATATAATTAGCTGAACGCCACACAAGGGACATATTTGTTCACACCTCTTGGTGCAAGAGAATACTCTGGAAGTATATAATGGCTTTCAAATGTTTCCTGTTTCCAAAGGAGGTAACTGGAAGGACATTCAATAACGTGTATTATCATGGTTAAGGTCAGAGAGCTCCTTGAAGAATGCAGGAAAATGGTCATTGACCTCCACTAGTTAAGGGTGGGTGATAAGAGAGTCCATTAAAAAGCTGAATTTACCATTTTGCATTGTGAGGTCCACTATTATGAAGTTTAAAGTTACTGGTATTTTGGTACCTCTACAGGAATAGGACACAAGTGGATCATATGACCAAAGGTTGTAAAAGAAATGGTTTGGGAGTCAACTGTAAAACCACAGGTAAAAGTTGCAGATTTCCAACAGAATACATAGGGAGAACCATGGTGAAATACAGTGTGGGGCCTATTATGTGTTTTGAGTGTTTTGTATGTACAGGTCTAACAGCCCTTTTTAATATTGGGGGAATCATGAAATCCAATGTATACTATGACATATATACCAAACATCTGGTTCCCTCTGCCAAAAAACCCAAGTTAAGCTGGAAATGAACATTCTAACATGACGATGACTAAAGCCATGCATCAAAATGGACAATGAAAAGGGTAACTGCATGCAAAAGAAATGTTCTCAATCTCCTGATTTCAATGCAACTGAACATTTCTACTTTGAGTTCAGAAAGGCACTTCACAAATGCAAATCAATGACCCAAAGCAATTCTGCCTGGAGAAACGGTCAAAAATCCTCCTCAAATGCACCAGAACCTCATTGAACACAAGAGGTGTCTTGTCAGTGTAATCTCTGCCAGAGGAGGATTTACAAAATACTAACTGGTCGAGTGTGAATAAATGTCAACCTCATGTTTTCCAGATGTAAATTGTTAAACAAAAGGCTATGCTTTGTGTACAATTCTTTTGATTACAGTATCATATTTTGATGTTAAGAAACACTACTCAATCTATTCTAATTTATCAATCAGGATTTCAAATATTTAATAGCTAATTATTTTACCTGAAAAGATACAGATGTTGCTGTTCAATGTTTGGTAGGAGAAGCAGGGTTGAATCATGGAGCCATCGGCCCTGAACAATCATCTGGACAAGGTTACATATATTGAGGGCTGTGACCAACCAGCCTTCATTAGCTGCCACATCCAGCATTGCCTGGAGGAAGAAGAGAAAAGACCATTAATGTGACTAACCAAAAGATGTTGACAAGAGACAGAGTGAAGAAATGAGAAGACATCTTATACACTTAGCAGCTTATACTTAATATGAACATATTGATTGTGTCTACAGATGATGTGAAGATGCTAGGAAGCTACTTCCATGCAGAGGCGATAAGATGGAAATAAGAAAGTTTAGGCCTAAAATATAAACTACTGCCCTTTGATTACAATTTTTCCAATTTTTAGCAATTTCTAAATAAATGGCAATTATGAAATTCTGAATAACATCAACTATTTTGAAGTCTTAGCATTCTGCTTGTTTTTAGGGTACATATCAATGTGTGGTTTTGCAGATTACTTAAACAAGTGAAAAACAGATTGCAAATACATGTTGTCTAGATGATAAGATGGCTTCTCCTTAAAAGCAATTACATGACTGGGTGAAATAAGGTGATAATACTGATCAGTAATTTCATTCATTTAGTGAAGATGCCCAATATAAATAATTCTCATGCATTTTGGCTATTTCTTGCTTTTATCTTAATTCTCTGATGTATCACATGTATAAAATTAAGTTCATCAATGAAATTAAGAATTTTCCTATGTTAACGTTTCAGGATTTTCAGGAATTAAAACAGATCAAAACTGCAATAATGTTAATAGTTTATTGGATGTGGTATGTAGCTGTAACTCAGAAAAACACTTTTGATTGAGCCATTTCTGAGCTACCACTAACCATTTCTGTTCCCATTCAAACCAAAAACGTCTGCATGGACACATTCATCCTAAACTCTTAACAGAGACTTAATAGGTGAGCAGTTTATTAAATGATAACATCAGAAATGATGAGCACTGATATTCTTATGCTATTGCTTACTAACAAAGAAAAAAGAATGACAATGCCTCCAGAGAACTGGAATAATGCATGTAAGAAGAATAATGATTGTTACTGGTACAATAGTTGTTTTGGCACTGTAAGTGTCAACACTTACAAAAATCACAAATTTTGACAGTACTGGAAATGGCATATTAAAAACAGTGTTAATTTATTAATAGAGAGGATTTTGACATGAGAGACAAGGAAACAGGCTTTGCTCCGAAAAAAAAGCAGACCATTTAATTGAAACTGTCCTGCACTGGTAAATAACTTCTCTGTTTAAAAAGGATTTGCCTATTGTGTTTGCCTTAAGTAAATGCGGCCTCTTGTGTGAGGACAGCAAATCTGAACAAGTGTACAGAGACTTAGTATAAACCACAATGAGGCTGTAAAATTTAAGAAAAAAACATCTCTACATCCATCCATTCTTTCATCCTGTATTGTGCTAAAGACACAAACAAATGAGCTTGAGATACAACACAAATCAACCTGGATATATTAGCACTGGAATGGACGAGAGCAGAGATGATATTGAGGTTCAATTTTCATATCACCATATTTTAACCCAGTTACTGATATTTTCATTAAGACTTCAATTTGGTTTCTAATAAAGAGTCTATGCAAAGCAACTATTATTATTCATTCCAACATGGTAATGAGGCAACATAGTGGTGTGGTGGTTAGCACTGCCTGCTGCTTCTCATCTTCAGGCTCCTGGCTTTCATTCTCTTCTTGGGCATCTGACTGCATTGCGACTACACCCCCCCCCCCCCACCTTGTTTCAGTGAGTTTTCACCTTGTGCTCTGTTTTCCTCCCACTTCTAAGTCCCACCTCTAAGAAGACATGCAGGTGAGGTTTGATATGATGGAGTCTTGCCTTGTGCCTTGTGTTTCTGGGACAGGCTCGGGCTACAGGGACACTGGAGAAGGTAAGCAGCTTACTGATAACAGATGGACAGAACGTAGCTGCGATATAGTGTCTTTGCTTAACAAAGAACATTCATGCATTTCATTATTTTGGAAAAAAGGCACCACAAACCCTAAATAGACTGAAATTCAAGGTCAGGGGAATAATGTGGATTTAACATACTCTTTAATTATTATTTTTTTATTCAGCAACAGTTGCCCTCTTCCCCTCTCTGCTAAACCTTCTAGAACTCTCCTAAAAGGTTAGTATTCAGGAAGCTCAGCTGCTGTCTAACAAACTTAATTAATCAAAAAGTCATTTCCTAGCTGTAACTATGACTAAAAGCACTTCAAGTATGCCAGCAAGCCTACAAGTTAATCAAAATGCTAATGCAGTACAAATTAAAGTTGTGATTAACATTTCACAGTAGCTGCTTGAGCAAATTGATCACACAAATGGGTTACACATTACTCATTTCCCCTCAGTTAGAAATGAGAAAAGGTTTGTCATGGGTCTGAGATAGATTGCAGACTTGCATCGCTTTCTCATTAAACTGTCCTGGATTCAAATGAAAAATTCCACTACAAATATTTCTGTTAGCCCTAAAAGATAGTTAGCCTGAAGGTTTTTGTCAAGTAACACATTTTCTACATTATTTATTTTGCCAATGGTAACCACTCAAACAGCTTTTCAAATCAAAAATGTTGGCAAAAGGTTCCTATATTGCAAATTATCTACACCTACACTATCCCTTTTTATATAACTACTTCTATAATTACAAGTTATTTATCTCTCTCTATACATATCATCTCACATAAACAAAGTTGGTTTACTGTTCAATAAGTCTTCATTAAATAAAATTAAACTGAGGTAAAATCCACCATATGCTATGGTTTACAAACATTTACATTTTTTTTCTCTTAGAAACCCAGGTGCTTAGACACTAGAAGGGTCAATATGAAAAAAAAGCACCTGTGTTTTCCCTATGAGAATAAATAAACTATAATTCTATTATTCTGGTGTTGTGATCACACTGATGTTCTATTTAGTTCTTACTGAATTATGATTTTATTTCTCACAGTACACCTTAGCTATAAAATGCATATAGCACCACTAGATCAAAAGATGAGTGATTTAGCAATATCACACCAGTGCTGACACAGATTTTCATTCTGTCTTCCAGACGCAGGTTGTTTTCATGTTTTTGAAAATGTACCTTCTTTGGATTCTATTTTTTTCACAATATTCACTTAAACCCTCTACATTTCAATGGAGACAAACGTCTTTGTTATTTTAGCTGAGAACCCTTTGGTGAATTCATCACGCCATACAATGGCAGCAGGGAGGCAGCCCAGTCTTTTCTTCATCAGCAGCACTGAACCCATCTTAGCTGTCTGGCTGAAATTTAGTCAATATTTTTTTCTAGTCCATTTGGATTACATGTTTTAAAATGACATATTCTGAAATGAAAATAAATACAACATATTTTGTCACAGTCATGGAAGCTCCTACTGCTACTTTTGAGAATAAAAAAGAGAATATTCCTGTTTCTTAACATGTCTTATCCTAGTGGACCATCACCTCCACCAGACACCAATACTGTAAGTACAATACATGAATAATGGCGTTAACATTTTATAAAGCAAAGAAACAGCACAAAACAATAATGAAACACCATAAGTTTGGTTCAGTAATAAAATATTTTCAGGAAAATGGTTGTTAAAATGTCTAGCATATGAAGAAGTCTGAACGGACATGACAAAAGAACAACTTTCCATAGTCACACAATGTAAGCATCAGCAGAAACAGCTGCCATGCATGGACAATTGATAGATTCAGATTCAGATTCAGATTCAGAGCCTGTACTTTGCAGCTTTCCTGTCATGTGCTAAAAAAAGTCATCCCTGCCCTGCAGTTTGGGAAGCCCTGAGTGCAAATTGTTCAATGAGATAGACAAGATCTGTCTCAATGACGAGCTGTAAATTATTTTAACCGCTCCACACCTCCACTCATTATTCCCCTTTCTCCCAGGGCACACACATTCCTTTGAGATTTCATTTCAGCTCACAAGCAAACATACATTTAATATACCGATAAAGAAGGGCGAAGCTTTACTGTCCCTGGCTGCACAGTTAACACTTCAATACCTTTGTGAATTATTACTCCTATTATTATTACTCTTATGTATTTCCCATACAGCATCGCACAACATCTTTTTGAAGCTAGAGGTGAAAAGTATTATCATTTATATAGCTACCTCCAGACATTTCTTCAGGTTGGTGGAGTTTATGGATATTATAGAACTCAATAAAAATCAAAGTATTTCCTCTAGAAATGTATTACAAGTCATGGCAAATAATGTTTCTCTAGCCTCTAAATTCTTGAGAGAGAAAACACCAGTGTAACGCCTCATCTGGGTAAACAGCTTCTGGGTAGAAAACTGCAGACACAGTATAGAAGATATAGATACAGAAGATGACTTCTATTACACATGAAATCACTCCAAATAGGTTCCTTAACTTAAAACAAACAGAAGCATATCAGCATAAACTGTGTATACAGCTTAATAGCAGACAATCCCATTGTAATTGTAATTCTAGCAACTAATAAAGGCAACCCAGCGAAGCTCTCTATAGTGTTCCAATGAGCAGTACTTCCATTTTGGAAGGCTATATTTCACTATTTCGTCATACCTGACAGATGTGTTAGTCATATGACAGCAGCATGTAGATGTGTCTTATTAGAGAAAGGCAGCGGAACCTGCCTCTCACACATAACAACTGCTCAAAGGGACTACTAATAAATGTTACTATATTATACCTTGCAAGCTATTTATGATGGAAATGTTAACATGATGTGTGATCCCTTTAAACATTTGAATCTGCCTGTGTTAAATATCTCTACTTATAATTTTCTATGGCTATGTCTCACTTAATTTACCTGACGGTAAAGCCAAAAAATTTAACGAACAAGCACAGCTCTTGGCTGGCACTTTTCTATTGCTCCAGAATGAGCTTCATGAAGTGGGATAAAGAAGTTGGATTTCTTTTATTGACATCATCTTTCATTTCTCTCCACACAGTCATTTATTGGGGTTTAGGCCAAGAAGCTTAACCTCCCCCTTTTCAATACTCAGGTCTTAAGGTTAAAAGACACACATTCTTTTTAGAAGCTTAATAGATGATGGAATCATATCCTTGTAAACATGTCTATCACCGACAGCATCTATCATTTTAAGCTTAAATCACAATCCTCAAAGACATACCACTCAAAGAAAAACACCATATCAGCTCACTTGGGTACCCTGTTGTCTCCAAACCTGAGATAAAACATTTCTGGAGCTTAAAAGACAGGTACAATAAAAAGCCATGTGATCATTCTTTTAAGCATGTTACAGTCCGTAAAATGTTTCTGTATTATGTCTCTCATGTAGCTTCATTCCTTAGTAGTGCATCTAATAAGTGTTGCATTTAAGGTGACAGTGAAATGAATGTCTATTTATTAACAAGAAGTAAGAAGAAAAGAACTTTACATGCTTTTATTAAATTACAGTTGGAAACAAGCATAAATCATCTGCATTTTGTTTTATCATTTTTAATTGTAGCATTCCTAATGTGTGTGATTGTTCAATTGACGTTTACTGAGCCCGCTTATATATTTGTTCAACTAACTCACTGTTTAACCAAAAACAGGTTTTGAACAGGCACCTTACAGCTACTGTAGGTCAAAGAAACTGTCCATGTAAACTATCGGGGAGGCACCAAAGGGATGATGATCCTTGTACAGCAGTACTGTACTCTCCTGAACACATTGTCCCTCAGCAATCATCCACACCAGGCACTTATCTCTGCTACAGATGTCGTTGCATCATCTGTAAATATATATCCAGTATCACACTCATTCAAGGCCCCTTTGGACAATTTTGGATCACTCAAATGACATCTTCTACCTCCAGCAACCTTATTTACTGCATTTCTTGCAGAAAATGTCCAGCTATTTATATTGGTGAAACAGGAAGGAGACTGGGAGATCACTGCAGGGAACATGTCAGGGTTGTGAGGGTTAAAGATCTTTCCAAGTCCCTAGTTTCTCATTTCACACTCTAATGGCCATGAGCATACCAATCTCTCCCTCTATGTTCTAAAAGAGGTGTTTTGGGACTACTATTGCAGAAAGACTTCTGAAA
Source organism: Atractosteus spatula (assembly GCF_055471065.1). Classification (NCBI taxonomy): domain Eukaryota; kingdom Metazoa; phylum Chordata; class Actinopteri; order Semionotiformes; family Lepisosteidae; genus Atractosteus; species Atractosteus spatula. Next base: position 44,436,009 of record NC_142707.1, on the reverse strand, counting down.
CCAAAGTTATCCTGAAATAAGGATCACACCTTCCCCCTTCTCTCAACAACAGACTCGTTTCCTTCTAATCCTCTCTATTCATTTGGAGGTTTTGACTTCACACCTCTCTTCACCCCTCTTAACTTCACACCACCTGAGTGTCCAATCCGTTTCTCTCCTGCTCCTGCCTCCTCTCCACTCCTGGCTTTTGTTCTCCCATGCTATATCAGCTGCTGACTTTCCTCTCTTTCTCATACCTGAAAAAGACTCCACAGCTGAAACTTTGTGTTTCTTTACTTCTATTTTCAGGATGGATTTAACCTTTACTTGTTCCTATGCAGCCTATGTGTGCTGATGTAGCTTCCTACTTGAACTACTAATAGAATTATAGTTTCTTAATTACACAGAGTATACAAAATTGTTAGTAAATATGTATAGTCATTAGAAAACAGGTCATTTTATTTTAGATTTTAATGATATTATATATTATGCATAGTGGATTTATAAACAATGTATTTTAAAGCAAATAAACACATAAAAAACAAAAATGAAGCCAGATACTATAAAGAAATGATTTGAATGACTTTGTCACATACAATATGGATATCTGTGGATATTACTTCACTGAAATCTTTAATTTGTGTGGCACGTCTGGAAATGTATTTTTTTTTTGTCTATGTATTCAGCTCATGTGTGATTAAAAACTACGTGCTGTGAAGGGAACACTTTGTGTTCCATTTTTAATAGACCCTTTAAAAATAAAAAAAGGAGATGTACCATCTTTATTCATTCAGAATATCTGAACCACAGCTAGAGAGACAGACAGAAAGCAAGAAAGGTTGTGTGCCCTAGTGGTAAGGGGACATGAGGAAGGAAAAACATTCGTTTTTTGTGCATAAAAACTGTTTTCTAAGTATCTAAAACAGTTTTTATAGCTTTTAAAGGCTTGCATTTGCACTGGGGATATATCGGATATTAAACTGAGAAGAACATATTTTAATTAAAATTAATCAGATATCTATAGTACAGTGCATTGTAAGAAAAGAGGGAGGTTTAAAAAGTTTAATTTTCTATTATACCACAAAGTGGCATTATAAAGATTATAAACATGATTGTAAACTGCTCCAAAGCTATATAGTTCTATAAGAGTTTTGGGTTTCTGCTTCTTCATGTATCAAGGATTATAAAAATGGTGTGGCCCACTCCCAGTACTGTAAACTAAATGAAACTATATAAGTAATACAAGGTTAACATAATAATAGTTGCATTTCTGTCACATTGAATCATGCTGTCTTCCATGGAGGTTTATGATGTATGAAAACATATATGTGGCACGAAAACTTCCATAGAGCAGGTATGGCAACACAATAGTATGTTTAAAAATGCACAACAAGGAATAGTGTGTAGCAGAGAGTGTTTCTTAATTCTATACCTTAAGTACATTTTAAAATATTTTAAGTACTGATGAACAAAAAAAACGGGGAACTTTTAGTCTTGAACAGAGATTAATTTAAGGACATATGATTTAAGTTAAAAAAACACTCAGAGGCAGACATACGGGTGTACCTGGCAAATTCGAATGGCATTGTCCAATACAGTCTTAGTGTCAGTAGCATAGTCAGGGCAAGGCAATGCAGCTCGGCTGAAATGAGCCTGAAGGAGAAGATGGGTCTTGGTGTGGGGGCTGTCAAAGGAATGAGGGTTCACTTCAATCGGAAGGCGGTGAGCCAGTTCGCTATTCATCTGGTCCTCGTTGTGCCTCACAGGCAGTTCAGCATATTCTTCAGCATCCTGAATGAAAAGAAACAAGCTGATTAGTTTACATTTACCACTGTTTTTTTTTTAAATTTTAAAATAAAAAAAAAATGTACAAAAAAACAATGCCAGGATTATGCTGGTGATTTACATTATTACATTAGTGTTTACCATTCTGAAACCATTTAACTGATACTCAGGAAAGAACACTTTTAAGTTAAAAGGAAGGTAAAAGACTCTAATTTCAATGAAACGCTACTTTATGGGTAAGATGAGGTAATAAAATAAAGTAGATCTGAGGCTGAAGAAGGTCATACTGTACATCAGGAATGCCCACCTCCTGTCCAGGAGGACTAGTGTATCCACAGATTTTCATTTCAGCTCTTAAAAATCAAACTGAAATTAATTATTAGCTTAAATGGATGGCCTCAATCAAACTCTTAATGTGCTGCTGATTTAAAGAATTCAATAAAACTTCCCGGAGTCTCCAGGACAGTAGTTGGGCATCCCTGTCATACATATTTATATAAAACATTAAGATAGAAATCCACCACTGTATACATCTCCAGAACTACAGCTGAAGCAGGTAGTTCAAGTCAAGTGAAGTTTAAGGTCAAGCTAATCTTAATGCAACTGTTGGTTACATTATCCTCAAGAATGAATTAAATGGAAACAGTTCTATCAACCAGTCACAACATTTTGTCTGCCTAACAGCAAATGGTTTCCTTTGGGATTTCAAGCTGTCAAAAAAAATCAGCATAACAAAACAAAATGTGGAAGAAAGAAAGATTTATATCTAAAAAAGTAATTACATATTGTATACTGTTTTATGCAAAGAAAGAGCAAAAAGTGCATCAGTATTAGATGATGAATGTAGCTTTTTTGAGACACAGATATATATGTTAAGACAGTGTATATAAAACACTGTTGTATTTTCTATTGGCAGAATGAGTAATAAGTCTGCTAGAAAAACATGTTTAATCGCATTTCTGCTTAAAGAATTCAGTTTGTGTACAGATTTAGTGTACAGAGAAGATAAAGTCAGACTGTAGATCAGTTAGCTAATGGCGTAACAAAACTATCAACATTGTGCCTTTTACTGACATTTACACAGGAATAAAGGTGCTATAGGAAAATCAGACCACTTCAAAAGGATTAAGAGATAAAGACAAAAATGAACAAAATTGGACACTAATGCAAGGCTTTACATTTTTCTTCCATCTTAGCTTTGAAAGCACTTGTTTGGAGTATGTGTCTCAGACATTTCTTTATGAGTCCTGATTACTTCAGTCCACATCTCTTGGATGAGAAATTTATTTCCAATGATTCTCTAGTAACTTCGTGGAGAGACAGAATTTTACACCTATGGACTTTTTCAACACAATACATTAAATGGAAGCTACAGCAAACATAAAAAATAGGGTGATTTACATCATGCAATCAATGCAAAGAAAATGAATCACATGATCTTTCTCAAAAATATTGTAGCGCTCTGGGGTTCACGTGGGTATGCACCCTCGCTGCTGCCGCCTCAGGTCGGCCCCACACCGTCAGGGACTTGAACCTGGGCCCAGCCTCAACAAGGACCCAGCCACTTGAGCTAAAGGGAAATCTCCCTGTCAGCCCGACGGCTGCGGTCCCTGCTATTCACAGGGAAGGGCGGTGACGTCACCGTGCTGGTAAGCCGGCTCTCACAACCTGCAATGGTGGCCGTATCCGTTACAATATTTTTACATGATGAAAACAGAGTGCTTCATTCACCTTCTATGCTAAAAAATATACTAGCTGTTTTCTGCTGAATATTGTGACATGCAGTATCTAAAATTATTAACTATATAGAGTTTTAAACTAAAACTACTAATTCATAAGATTATATCTTTTTTTTCTAGCAACCTGTACTGTACGTTCTAATCAGTGGTCAAGTTATTTGTATTAGTACCGTGATAAAAACATTCTTGCTGCGACTCTTTCCAGGCAGTTCAATGATTCTGTTCCACGCTAACAGGGAATAAAGTGTAATAAACATATCATGCTGCCAGTTTGAGAGCTAAAGGTATAGTGAAGAATGCAACTGAGAGCTGAGAGGCCACAGGCACTCTCGAAACATCTGAGTCTCGAACAGGTGCCACAAAGTGGTAAGAGACTGAGCAGTACGCTCTACCACTGAGGAGCAAGGGCCGAGAATGAAGGGGCTCCGGAAGCGGGAGAATGGGAGGAGTAGAGAGGGAGCGAAACAGTGTAAAGGGAGATAAAGGACTGAAGAAGGGTAGGATCAGAGTGGTTGAGACAAAGGTATGTGAGAACTAGGGTACTGAAACAGATGCATACGGCGATAGGACCCAGTAAATCCCTGAGAAGTGAACAGTACAAGAAAAGTGGGGGAAGAGAAAATACAAGACAAGCAGTAGGGATTCTGAATGAGATGCAGTGCATGGAAAGTTTTGGCAGGGAGGTCAAGAGGGTCTTAAGATAGTGTAGATGGGACAGTCTGAAGTCTTGGATTAGTAATTGCAAGGAACAGTTGGCATGTGGCAGACAAGATGCTCATTCTACTAGTTGCTTTTTAAAATCGTATTAAGAAGAACAGCTGTCCTTGTATGTTATCACGTAACTTGCCAGTGGATTTTCAAGTGATTGTTCACAGTATTGATTGCTACTACATTGCAGTTATAATGCAGTAATAATTTGTTACACTTATATAGTGCTTTTTTGGATACTCCACTCAAAGCCCTTTACTGTAATGGGGACTCCCTTTCACCAATGTGCCGTATCCACCTGGATGATGCGACGGCAGCCATAGTGCACCAGGACACTCACCACACATCAGCTATCAGTGGGGAGGAGAACAGAGTGTTGAAGAGTTCATAGATGGGGATTACTAGGAGGCCATGACTGGTAAAGGCCAATGGGAAATTTAACCAGGATGCCAGGGTGTTTCTCTTTTCAAGAAACATCCTGGGATTTTTAATGACCACAGAGAGTAAGTAATGTCTCATACAAAGGACAGCACCTTCTTACAGTATAGTGTTCCTGTCACTATACTGGGGCATTAGGACCCACACAGACCGAAGGGTGAGCACCCCTTACTGGACCCACTAACACCTCTTCCAGAAGCAACCTTTTTCCCAGGAGGTCTCCCATTCAGGTACTGACCAGGTTCACACCTGCTTATCTCTGATCGGGATTTGAACTGCATACCTCGAAATAGCAACTGCTTGTCTATGCAACTGTGCTAAACTGCCGCTTAATTATTAAAGACAATGTTTCACAGGGTGGTACGGTGCTTCGGTGGTGAGCATTTCTGCCTCACTGTGCTGGGGCCCTGGTTTCAATTGTGGATCTGGGGTGCTATCTACATGGGGTTTGTATGTTCTCCTTATCTTCACATAGGTTTCCTCCAGGTGCTCCCATTTCCTCCCAAAGACATACTGGTAACAATAACTCATCAGTCAAACCTGGAGATCTGTCGTGTTGTTGAAGACCAATTAGCATCTCACTGCCAAAAGGGCTTGATAGGCCGTGAATATGGATATGGCTGAAGGCAAATCTGAAGGAAAATCAACTCAAGATACACAACTGTCCATTCAAAAAACATCAAAAACTGAGATTCTGTAAAATACACGGGAATCTAAAATGAAATGAAGTGGCTGATATGGAGATGTAATACACAATGTGTTCATATTTAGTCACAAGGTTTTTTTCTAATAATACAGTCCACAGTAATTCTTTGTTCTTGTTTGTGGTCACTAAGTCTGCAATGTTATGTAAATATGACAATACAGATATCACACAACCAAACAATAAAAAGGTTTTATTAGAGTGACTAAAAAAATATTGTTGCAATATTTTTCACTCTCATAAATGACTATATGAAAAAAATAATTTGCACTGTGAAGCGGTGCTTAGGATTCTAGACTCGTAATTGGAAAGGTGTGCATTTAAATCCTAGGTGAGACACTTCTGTTACACCCTTGAGCAAGGTATTTCACCTGAGTGGTTCCAGTAAAGTACCCAGCTGTATAAATGGGTGCAAATATAAGTCACTTTGCATAAAAGCACCAGCTAAATTAGGAATGGGTAACTCCCTGTACACTGTAGAATGCATACCTAGAAAGCAATACAGCAATGCTCTGCTTTGATTTACACCAAAAGCAAAAGAAATCACTCAAAAAAGCAGAAAACTATGAACATGCATTTAAGTACATTATGCCGTTGTATACAAAAAATATTTAGTCTAAAAGGAGAATAAAAAGTGAGATAAAGTTGGTACAAACTTATAAATCACCAAATGTAGCATTTGCCAAATATATAAAGTAATTAAACATAAATGGAGAGAGTTATGACAAATTATTAAATTAAAACAATAATGTATATAAAAACTAAAATACTGAGATCCGACAGGAATGTACTACAATGTTTTTCTCTCCTTAAAATTGTAAGAGGAAGGACAACGTCTGCATCTCTAAAGGGAGATCCTGTTGTTTACTGCATGCCATTTGCAGTTTCACTTGTGAAGAATTTGCTGAAGAGATTAAGACAGAGGTTTTTTTGTCTTCTTAACCGCCAAAGATGTTGCACAAAAGACCCTCCTCGATGTCAGAAGCCTCTACTGATACTCACAAGAAACAGAAATAGTTTTTATTTACTACTAGGCACATTATTAGTACCTCCTACTTTAACCAGCTCTCTATCTAATTTCCTGGGCTTGATCAGTGACTGTAAAAAAAGGAAGGAAAAAAACAGAGGTTTATTACCAGCGCAACGCCAGTAATTAAAGGAAATTGACAAGCACAGAAGCTTTTGTGCAGATGGGATTGTGACTGAATAGAGGGCACAGAGGTTGCTAGAGCCCATTATAAGCCTGTGTGATGGAGGTCTCTGCGCATGTCTTGCTGTTGTTTGCTTAGCGAAGGCCAGGCAAATTGCTAGCTGCTAGTATGTGGCTTCGGTTTGCCCAGCTGTCTCAGAATAAAGACGTTTTCTCTCACAAATGCTAAATGACAGTGATTGGCAACCTTTCGATGAACTCCGTCTGTGACACTGCTACTGTTTTCTGAGACTTCACAAGAGTGGCTAGAATTGGGCAACATGCTGCACATTTCTATCAATTGGGTCCTGCTGTTCATTCAGGATTCTCTATTTTCTTCTTTTCTTGAACAGTGAAAACCTCAATCTGTTCCACAAATGTCGTCAGCTAAGGAAAACTGAGAACTGATCTAGTGGCTCCACAAAGTGTGGGTTAATAAAAGAAAAGAACAAAAAAATAAGACTTACTAAAAATACAAGTCTACCTGTTGCAATGCCAGTCTGTCTTACAAAATACAATGCCAGTCTGATTTCTAAGAATGCTGTGCTTCTTAGTAAATTGAAATTGTGCAGTATGGTATTCTACACAGTAGATCATTTTTTATCTGAAATAACTGCCAACACTAAGAAGGAAAAAAAAAATCTTATCATATGGATTCCAACCGAATGTTCATTGTAAGAACAGAACCATTCACTACAAGTGGAATCCAGTTGAGCTGATTTCTGTTTTCTGGTGAAATGGTCATTGATCCTTAATAATGGTAACGATATTATAATGATGTCAACATCATGTTTACATGAACAATGAGTATCTTATTGAAAAACTGTTTCTTTATACAAACACGAGCACACAGATCAAACTCAAGAATAGAAAAGAAAAAAATGTGATTGATAATAGATGACTATACATTGACTATCTTTCAATAATCTAATAAGATAATATGAAAAACATTGTTACTTTACACTAAATTGCAGTTTAAGATTAGACTCAAAAGTGAACCTCGTTTAAAAATAAGTATAATCAAAAATAAAAAAGATTTAAAATACAATTCATAAGCATAGCATGGTGTGTACTTGCAAATCAGATTTTAGGACAGGCAATTTGACGAACGTTGATTACATTTTACACTGTTTTTATGTTTTTGGTCATGGGAATACTGGATTTCAAGTGGTCGTCTTAACATAAAACAGTAAATCACATCAGGACTTGCTACCTTCTTTGATTTAATTTATTTTTTCCCTATTGAAAACAGAAACACCAAAATGCACCCTTAAGAAATAGCGAAGTGAATTTTAATATAATGGATGTGAAAACCATTAGCTAATAATAACATTTAAAGTTAAAGAAAATCTGAAATAGCATGCCTATTTAATAGAAACGTGCAATTACCCATTTATACAGTAAATGTAATTCCCCACAGAATATTTTATTTGTAAGATGTTCCATTAAATTGCTGTAAAAACCATTAACGACTAACTGCAGAAAAAATGCATCAACGAATTCAGCTGTAGACTTCTCCATTGCAGAGAGCAGAATGATCCCCTCACACCACCAGATTCCTCTTCCATGTGTTAATATAGTTCTTAGGAGGCAAAGCCATGACCACATAATTATTTCACAGTAATACACATAATTGAGCCTAACGCAATGTCCGATTCATGCCAGTGCTTCACAGAACTACAGGGTAAACTAATAAAGAAAGTGGAGGAGGGGTGGAGGCGAAACGCTTCACTGCTCAGGAGAAATCCTCTGAGGGGGTTTCACATTGCACATTCACCTCTGAGTCAGAGCTCTAAAGTACAAATTGCTGCTGGTCTTTGTGACGACCTGGGTCAGCCAACCTGCAGGAGCCACACAGAGGTCATGGCATAGTGTCTCGAGAGGGAAACAGCTTTGGAGCTCACACTTCTGCTGAACTGGGTGAAAACACTGACCAAGAACCACATTGCCCTCAACAAGGTTAACTGGACCTTTTCTAAGAATAAGTCTAGGCACGCTGTAACAAAAAATTAAATCTCACATAAGGTATCCAAAAATGAATGATTTTTTCTTATGTACAAGCCTAAGACGACTAAGTGCCACAGTTCTATTCTAGCATATAAACAGGAAAAAAAGTCAAAAGGGACACGCAAGGTCCAGAGAAAAAAATAATTAAACATTTCAAAATTAGATGTGTACTATTGAGTTTAATTAAGAAACAACAGTCAGTTCAAGAGATGTTAAGCAGATGACTATAAAATTACAATAGAACACATATGGCTAATAATAGTAGAGAAAAACTCAAAACTATTTGGGCCTGTAAATGTTTTCAGCGAGGTTTAGGCTATTTCATTATACAGTAAAACTGAACTTGGAATTCCAAATAAAATTTAAAAAAAGATTTTGTACTTTTACCTACAGTATATGACAATTTTTGTATTTTACTGTATCTAGGACACACACAAATGCTACATGGTGAAAACCTATCCAATTCAAGGTTAAATAAAGTTAAAAGTTAAGTTAAAATAAATACACTTCATATTTTATTGAATCACATTACATTTTTAACCCTTAAATAAACAGCATTTCTTTTCGTTTAAAAATCAGAATATCTTTTTTAGCTCTTCTGAAAAATGATATTTTTGACTTCTCATAGTGGTCTAAGTTCTAGGTTTTGCAGGCATTGAAAGACATGTTTAGCATTTCCATGAGCACTGACTGTTGAGACTCCTATTACTGACTCATTTCCTGATCTAAAAGATGTACACAAAGTGCTGCATACAACAGTGCATGGGAGATTAGAGGGTGGAATCTCTTCTGGAGCTGGAGCATTACAGCAGGAAATTAGTGCAATTAAAGTGGCACCTACTGTATAAAGAAGGGGCTTTATTCAGGATTCTCTAGACCTCAGAGGATGAACCAGATAAATATTTTTTCCCCACCTTCACAGAAAGGTCACAAAGATTTTAAACACTATTGATTTTAAAGAACTATGTAGCACATTTATAGAAGTTGAAATTCTTATTTTTGCAAAAAAAAAAACATATCGCTACTGTGTGCACCACTTCTTAACCACTCCATTAGTGGTATAATCACATATATTTGTACCAAACACTCTAGTTAGATTCTAGTAGAATTGCATAGTTCTGTTTTACTATCATTAATTGATTAAAGACATGCAAACTCACACAGTAATCATTTGTTTTTGTATTTTATTACCCAAGTGAGTGCTATTGTTATATCTCTTAATACATATGCTAGCATTGCACTTTTCACCTGGAAAATGTGATTCAATAAGGAAATTACATTAACGCACATTCCCATCTTTGAATTATTTATGAGTTTTATAGAGATATACATATCCTCAAAGAGTATCACATGTTTTAAAGACAATATTATTTCCCAACAAAAGTAATTAAATGGCAACTGTCTGATGTTAGCTAATGTTAGAGAGCATATCATTGCACATGCTGAAGTCAGCAGTTCAAATTTTAAATTCAAAACTGTTAAACGCTTCTCGAGAGGCGAATTTCTGCCCCCCTTGGTGGATGATTCATCATCTTCAATGAAGAAAAAAAATATTTTTTACAGCATACAATTTATGTAGCCAAGGCGGGCTTTGGCAGAATTTCATTTCTCAAAGCAAACCAAAGTGTAGCATGAGAAATACAGATATTCCTTTAAGAATATTGCAAACAATTACAAGATTGTACATTTTTTGTACAATATTTTTTTGGTAGGAATGCTTGAGAATACCGCAATAAGGAGATGCTATAAAACTCCAAATGTGGCTTAATATGAACTGCCAAAACCAAAAGGAACAGTTTATTTTTTAACTTTATTGTAAATTATTATTGTGGTGTTACCAGCTAATGAATGAATGAGCACTCTGAGACCACATGTACTTGGCACTGAAAGACAACTCTGAAACAATGATGAGTTCGGGAAAGTTCTTCTGTACATCTAGATCAGTAGTGCCCAACTTTGGTCAAGGCAAGTTTTCAGCTTGTTCAATTAGGCAAATAACGAGTTATATTTGGTAATCAGGAAGAAAAAAACAGAAATGTAATGGCCTTCCAGCACAGGAGTTGTGCACCTTTAAACTAGAACATTTATAACAAACCGCATCAATGGTGGACATCGAACATATTGTCCACATCTCATAATTTATCTTACTATTTTGTTAAATGTGGATTTCCCTTTTTTCTATAATGAAGTGATTCATTAAGAAACCAAAAATTCAGTTTCTTCCATGATGTTTGCAATGTTCTACTTGGGGTATCTCTGTTATGCTGCATAATTCAATTCTTTTTGGGATCATTGTACATTATAACAAACAAAAATAATTATTAGAGCAGTTGCATGATTCTACTATGCCAGTATCAAGGTAATTTCTTACTTCATGGTTCACATGCATTTAAACTCTGAATGTAACTCTGTCTTTTCACAAATGTAATGAAAAGCACTGAGCTACAAACGCAGACCAAACAATAAAAAGAAAAGGCCATGTTCATTTAACCATATACGCAATCATTCTCATCTATGGACTGAACACCAAAATATTGAACAAACTGTAATTTTAAATGAAATGTATACATCATTTTAAATGAAAATGGAAACACTAATAACACAACTAAGTACCATGCTGTATGTGTTATCAAAGTTTAAACCTGAATCTTTGGCCATTTTACTGATACGTACAATCTGGCAGATGGAATTGAATGTGGGAACTAAACACCTTAGTTGCACACATCCTTAAAGTTCACACAAGTGCACTGATTGGAAACACCTAGCCAGAATGTGGCCGTGGACAAAGGAGTATGAAATTTTTACTGGGTTGAACCCAAGCTTTAAACATAATACATACAAATTTAAAAATCACCAGGCGTTTTTATGTGCCATTTGTCCTTTCATGCTGAATCAAACTTTGCTAAATCAAAGCTTTGTAATCTAATATGTACATCCAGTGTGCTTCAGATAGGACATTTTAAGGTCCAAAAACATTTCCCTTCAGAAAAGCAGAAAATGAACAATGTTTTCGGTGTCTTTCTGGATCTGCTGTTCAGAGACCAAGGATTAGCAACACCACCTGAATTTGTTTTGAGTTAAAGAACATTCATCTTCCTTTTGGCAGGAATCCCACTAGGAAACTGATGAATAATAATTCATTCTGCTCCATCACGGCCACGAGTTAAAAATATCACTTTGACCCAAGAATGTGGGGAAGACTGAAACCAATCCAGCTGTGGCTTATAAGGCACTCAAATCTCCATCTGCACATTCTGAATTGAGAGTACTGCACAATTTAGCATGCAACTGAAGATCAAAAACCTCATTACATAAAACTCAAGTGATTAAAAAAATGCCTTCTGTTGTTTGTATTTATTGGATTTATAAGCCATTGTATTCAATCTAAACAGATGCCTATTTCACTGCAGGTTTAAGCAGGGCATTCACCATTTACTATTTTAATTTTGGGAGTGTAGGATTTAAATTTCCTATCTTGCCTATTTTCTAAATTCCATGTCATCTTGAACATTTTTGTGATTTCTTCAACTGATTCTAACATGTAGCTTTAATTTTTCTTGATAAGCATAACACAAAAGCTCCTTTTCTGTAATTGCTTTTTTTGTAACTTAAAAACAGTGGTGTCTTTTAAGTTGTGAATTCTGAAGTACAAATATATAAAATAATTGCTATTTGCAGTAATTTAAAATAACTCTTATATGGATTTTAAATAAATGAAAATGTGACTGTGACAGAGTGTAAGCAATATCAATTATATACATTTGCCAATTTAGCTTGACCATAAAAGCTCATCCAAATGGCTAACCAGAAATCTGCTGTGAGTGTCTGGTCTCCAGGAGGTCTGTTGCTAACGCAAAGTTTATTGATTTGTTTTGTCATACTGTATAAGAGCTTCTGAGCTGTATTAAGCTCTATATTCTTCTTCTGAATCAGTTATGAAAGAATGGCTTTTCTTTAAATAATGAATCTGTTCAACTTTTACCATCCTGCCTAAGTCACTCTAATAAACACTCAAAATCTAACAGAAATCAATACACTTTCTTTAATCAAACAAATCTACTTGAACAGTTAATCATTGTGAACAGAATTCGTATCCAATTTATAGTTCATAGTTTGTTGTGAACTTTGGTGTTGTATCTTTTGATTATGACTCCTACCAGTTAACGACCTGCCTGCTGCAGTCCATACAAGCACCACTATGTGAAACTGTTAAACAGCTCAATTAGAGAGAGGACATTAAGGATTTCCTACACATGTGAGCTTTACAGCTTACAAGTAATGTGTGAAGCGTGGTCTTAATTAAACTCTATTCACTGTATGGATATATATTCATATAGTACATATTTAGCAGCTTTAAGGATTTAAAATACAGGTATTATATATATATACTGTAAGACAGAAAATCTGGCACACTGACAATCTTACGTAAGACACAAGCAATAGAATCTGCTTAGTTTAATTCAGTACATTTACTCTATTAAGCTAAAATAATGGGGCACCAGACTCTCAGAGCTTCCTAGAAGGTTCCTGGGATGGTCTTCATGCATTGGTGGATCAAAAGGGCTGAAGGATTATTTATAAGCACATGCTTGAAAAAATGTCCCATTTTTAAGATATCTACTTTTATGAGATGAGATTAATACTTTTTTGAATGTTAGAAATGTCAACATTCAATATTTGAACACAAAATGAAACAGAACAAACAAGAAAACACACAACACTATATGAAACAGATCATTTCCCAGTGTTTCTACCACTGTTCTGAAAATAACAACAGATAACAACTAAACATAGGCTATTTGACAATATACAGCAACACAACTTTCTACTGCATCCCACAAACAGGAGTGTAATTCACCAGGAGAGCAGTGGAGAGCTCTAGTACACACCTTCCTTAAAGGACAATGTTCGGGGAGAAAGTCTGTTACTGGTTTCTTAGCTGCTGTAATATCAGCCAATCAAATTGTACACTACTGTACAGTCAGCTTGCAGCAATTTTTTACACATATTTGAAAAAAAATACTCTATTGCTCTTGTTTACCCAAAATAATATTTTCTAACTTAAAAGAAGTAATAAGCATTTCCACAAAAGGAAAAGAGCCCAAACTCATGTAAACATGTAAATGGCAGAACTGCTTGAACTAAACACCTTTACTAGTTGAGCCACCAGGGTGTCCAAGGTTTTTAAAGGCCATGATATAAAGTAGAAATGTGTATATAGCATTACAACCTTAACTTTATAATTCATAATTTTCTTCAAAAAAGTACAAAATTAGTAAATTCCTATTTGTTTGACAGCACATACATGGACAAAAGTTAAGTCACAATACAAAGGCAATAAGAAGGCACTAACGTAGAAGAACCCCCAGAAACATGATTCAGCCTTCATATATTAATGTTAATATTCTCACCACAGCATTTTGGGATTCAGGTTTTCTGTTTTACTTTCTTTATATTAAGGCAAAAAAATAGGGTTATACTATAATAACATACAATATACCGCACTCCAATAAGTTTGAGAACATGTTGAAGTTAATGTTACTAGATACTACCATAATCATTACCGTTATAACCTTTGCTTTCAGAAAGAAAATTGAACTTCCCAGTTTATTTTCAGACAACTGCACTTAAGGTAAATGCATTCATTATAATTCAATTTAATGTAACTTGGTACAGTTCTCAAAAACATGGAAGTGCAAATTCAGTAAACTTATTGGCAAATAAATGAGATGTTATGACTCCATGCTTTTGGTCACATGCATATTCGTTGCCACAATAAAGGTGCCTGTAGGAGATTCTGTTTCCTGCTTGAAAAACACTGATAATTCTGATACAATTTTTTTTTCACTTAACATTTCAGCTGCTGGTGTTTTCTCTCATTAATCCCTCAAAAGAGTTTATGGATGATGTTGCTCACTAATTCCAGAGCCCACTTAACTTTTAAATTTAAATTTAACAGTCCTGCAGTTTTCTGATTTATGTGCATGTTGTTGTGCATCTATGTTTGTCAGTTCTTGAAGGAAACATTGCAATACATTATTTTACGTAGATCAGAGAGTACAATTATCACAACTATCACAACAAATGATAATAGTTAATGATAAACATATCCTATAAGTAAAATGAATAGATTTGACTAAACTAACTAATATGTTATATTTACTAATTGCATTTTAAAGGGAGGTGTCTCGTAATAGCACAAACAATTGCTTCCTATCATTGTATATATTTTTGTATATATTGTATATATTTTTAAATTCATTTTAATACCTAGGGTGATAAATCAAGCGTTGAAGAAATTTAGCATATTGACAACAGCATAAGGTGCTTTTTAGCTCCTGATACTAGTAAAAAAATGCCAATAAGTATAAATAACAGAAAAATCTGGGCACATACTAGGACCAGATGTAATAAAAGGCTGCAAATTTTGAGAGTCAGAAAATTTGTTGAGGTTTTAAGAAACATTTTGTGGACGCCATTTTGTCTTTGAGGTTGAGCCCACTGTAGTCAGGTATTTTAGTTCTGTTCATGAGCTTTACTTTTATGAAGAATAAAATAGAAGTTCCAGCTCTTCATGTGAAAAACCGATTGCTTCTCCTGCCATCCTTTTGCCAATACTTACATAAAGACTGGGACACTTATTTCTGCTTGACATCACACAAACTAGTGTAGTGTAATATGTTAGTCTATCATTCATGCTTTAACATATCTACTCTAAGAACAGTGGACACAATGTTTATACTGCCAGTGATTACAACAGACATACAAATTGCAGTCCATTTGCAATGCAACTGGCCTTAGCACATTTGAGCCTGTGCATCACTTACTGGTCAATACATAGCATCAACTTTGCTCCTGGTTTCACCTCTGCCCTGATAAATTGTTTCTCAACCAAACCAAACCAAGCCAAAGCTATTTGTGAAAAACACAACTTACAGTGAGAACGGAGAGCAGATCTTCTATTCTGCACTCTGCTTTCAGCCTCTCTTTAAACATCCGCACAGTCTGATGTTTTAAGTAGTAATAGGAGGCAATACGTCCATAAGTCAAGGGCTCAATGGTACGGTTGTCCTAAGACAAAGAGAAAGTGATAATTAGTTTCCTATTTTTTTTTTCTCAAACAGATACACCTCCATAAAGTAGGACTACTCATTAAGATACATTCGCCATGTGAAGACAATTTTGTGTAATCAAGTAATAGCATGAAATAGTGTAAAGTTTTTCCTTCGTAAATGTAAGATTAAATACAAAAAATAAAACATTCTGAGCAGAAAACTAGTTTTGAAACACATTAAAAAGACTGTATTAAAAATGATTGTGTCAAGATCTGAGGGCAAAGAAGAGCTTGCACTCTGGAATACACATACAAAAATGAAAGTGACACAATAATTTTAAAATAGATTAATGTCTGCTTTATGTACAGACCTCATAGCATATGAGAGCTAAAGGCATCATAATATACTGTAGCACTCATTAATACATTAGCTAAATTACTATGATTGTCAAAGTCCAATATTTTGTTGAGGCCAATGCAAGAAAATTATTTTTAAAAAGAAACAAAACAAAGTTTAAACGTACCTCTCCTATTTCCATACAGTAAGAACATTCCAAATCCCTTAGAGACTTTTCTACCAAGTTAGACAGGAACTTGTTGATGGTGTCATGGTTTATATCATCCAAATTGTAATAACTGAAAGAAAAAAACAAAATGAACTTTTGAAGCAAACCACAAAATGAACTTGGCAATGCAATTTACAATCACCTGTTTCCATATATATTTTTCTTAAGTTCTGAAAAGCAAACACAGTGGCACTTGTGATACAAGCGATCTTTGCATCACTTATCACTGTCATTTATAATTGTGTAAAAATGAATTTATAATGGACAGATTCTGACCATACTTTATAAGCGGTAAACAAGGTCATGGGGAAATGGAGAAAAATAAAAAAATAAAAATAAAAACCGTCGCATTTTTTATACCAACTTACTTTATAAGTAGCTTTTAATTACTTGTGGTCATGGACCATCAACTTTTTGCTAAAATAATGATACTCAGATTTGACTTAAATTTCCTAAGGGACAACACACTATAACTTTCCATATCCAGTGGTTTCGGATGACTAAAAATGGCTGCAAAGTCTAGACAGTCTGTTATACAGTAGCACCAGACTAAAGCTTACTTTAAACCACTGTATCCTTTATCAGCTCACAATTGTGTAAATCACAATTTCATTAGCAGTACGGACTATCTTTTCATAAACACAGAAGGACATTTTATTGAAGCAGGGCAAACATTTACAAAGAAATAACACATGATATCTCTTTAAAACCTTTTTAGCACATAAACTAAATTGTAAGCAATATTCATATATTTAAATAATACAAAACAATTGACAATTTTACTTAAATCAATCAATAATTGTGTTGTGTTACCATGTAAATAGTAATACAGTACTACTCCAGTAAATAATGAGGTTTGATGGCCACTTTTACAATAAAGTTAATAAAGATAAGTATAATAAAAAACTGTGTTCATTCTTGAAAAGTTCAACAGTCAGCAACAGTAAATAATTCCAGCAACTTGAGGCACCCAAGGCTTATACAATGAAGTTTCTCATGGTGATGTACTACTGTATATTGCCTTAAACTGCACTCATATAGCTTTAATGCACTTTATCTAATCAACTATTCACAAAGAGATAATTTTATCTTCCTAAAAATCCAACAGCTTAAGGAATGGGGATTTCATAAACTCATCAGAAAGCTTGTGAACTGTTCACAGGAGGTGCTTGATTATCAAAATGCACTAAAATGTCCAGAGGGAGTCTAAATGTTATCACAAAATTGCTACCAGATTTCTATCAGTATTAACTGAGCTGAAAAAGTTACAGTAAAAATAGCTTCCATACATGTTTCACTCAATTTGTACAAGAACTAAGCACCTTATTAACTCTGAATTATCAACTTTCATTAATTTAGAAATAAAAGTTGGAAGAAAAACAGCTATTGCAGTAGTTCCAAGTCAAAAAGTCACTTATCTGCTGTGTGAACAATAAAATCAGTGTGTCTTATTGATACATTTGTTGCTTAAGAGTAAACAATATTGTCGCTTCCAACAACCACAGTTTACATACATTCTGAAACTATAATGAAAAAGATTCCATTTAGTATTGTAAGACTTGCTGTGAGTATACACACAACACAAATATATGTACAGTTGTTATATTCTTAATAAATATAAAATCTTAATTAGAAAAAATATTGTACTGGTAATTCAATTAGGAACCACAAAATGATATCCTGTTTATAAAACTAGACCTGGGGGAAACAAAGTACATAAATAACAGCTTTGCTGTCTATTGAGTGGGCGTTTTCATAATATTTAATCTACAACCCATACGATAAATCCATTAATTTTGACTATTATTATTAGCTATCACTCGTTATCTGGAAAGCACCTGGGAGTCTTTACAGACAGTTCCCAGACAGCATCATAACTGCTTGCAGTGCTTTTGCATACCAAATCCACCAAAAGCACACTGGCCTGTGCACCCAATTTCCACTGCTCAAGCACAGCTCCTTGGCTGACAGAGTCAAGCTCACAGCGGCAAGCCTGTGACTGTAGAACACTGCTCTCACAGACACAAGGCCATGATAATTTTCAAACTAGTGAAGCACATCATGTACAAATGTAATTAATTCAGAATTCTCAGAAAACCATCATGTGCCCATTGCAGGATCACAACTAAGATACTTCAAGAATTTCATCAACCTCTCACTCCCACAAACACAGATTAAAACATAAAAACTAAACACTAAAAAAATAAAATTCAAAACTGATTCAAATTCAAAAGGAAAAAAATATTTTGGCATTCAAAACAAAGGTTTCAAAGTTGAAATGAAAATATGTTTAAATATGACAAGGACTGTAATTATATACAGTATACAGTATGTGTGTTTTTAGGTGAACAATAACAATGTTTTATCTGAAATTAGTAAACAATTCTCTATTCCTTTTGCATCTGAAATATTTTTGTCCTGTTATTGAGATCTCATAAATATCGTTCTTTCCAATATTACAAAACTAAATGCTTTCACTAGGATTGTCATGTCTAACATAAGATAATGAAAATTCTATGCAGTCATTTACAGCGTTCCTTCTCTATCCGTCTTTCTGTCCATCCGTGTGATTGTATATCTATTTATGTACCCATCTTTCTCTCTGTAATAAAGCAGCCTTTTCTTATCTGCACGGCTATTCATTTGTTTAACTGTGAAACACAGTTTTTCACAAATTGACTTGTCAAGATGTTAATTTATTAGGCTGGTTATTGTACTCTCTACATCAGGCAAAACCTTCACACAAGCAGGGTTGAATATTTACAAGGCTGTTAACAGGTGCTGAGTTGTTTAATGATTCTAATAGCCAGAGGCGCACTGAGAAAGCCAGCAGGATCACAATTGCAGGCTGCTGGAACACAACAATTACGAGTCCCTTGAGATGTGTCAGAGTCAGAGGCAGTTTCTTCCTAATAGCTCCTAGTGCCTGGGCTAGACAGGCTAACAGCCTTTAGTGGGCCTCAAGGAATCATTTATTAACAAGCACCTTGGTTTTTTGAAATACATAGTGTATAACATTTAAATAATGCCCCATAATTCATATTAAACAAACTGTAATCATTTTATGAAATACATTTGTCACTTATTGAGAATAAAGGATTAATCACTATTTGTTCTTCCTTGTATGCACCTGAAATACTGTAAATTGGACAAAAGTTTTTTTCTTGCTACCTTCAAAACATGCCTGTGAAATGACAAAGAAACATACAAATTTCTTATAATTTTGATTTACAAAAAATATTAAAAAGTCTACAGAATTTTTGGGAGTCTATTTATGAGAGTATGAAGAGGAAAATGGTAAAGTAAGACTTTTGTCAAGCAATCTTTGTCCTCTAGGCAAGCATTTTAAAGGTAGTGATACTTTAGTAGTAGGTTTATATAAACTAGTAAAAAAGTACATGGGATTTCTATAACATTTGCAACAATATGTATACATGTGCAATACGTAATACATATATAATGTATACTTTCACTTGTAAAAGAAAACAGATTATATACTATAGACCAAATATAAACAGTGAATTCACAGAATTAAAACATTAAAACATTAATACTGTAATGATCAAGGAAGATGACATATTCCTGTTATAATCAGTCATTATTTGGATACATTTTAGGCTGCTGATGTAAACTGCTCAGACCTGGCATTAAATTTTCATTAGAGGAGTCCAACAGAGGCTTGTGATGGATAATACTAGTAGTAAAACCATTTTTCCTTTTCATTTAAATGTAGTTTACTATATGACACAAAGAAAGGTATATGTATTTTTTGTTTGTGACAGCGGGAGTTTGAGAACCTATAGTTATTTTATAATTCTTGTCTTAATGTCTCATGTTTACTTTGAGAAGGACAAATAAAGTGTAGCTGGTCATATGTGAAAGTTTAAAGTGACATCATTCCAAGCAAAAGGTTACAGAAATGAAAAAGACATCTGCTTTGCCTTGTGAAACATTCCTGTGTGATAGCATTTTTATGGCTGTCAGCCCAGATTAAACACAGTGCAGCTCTCTTGAAATGCTGAAAGAAAGTAATTCCACAAAATGTTATGGTACAAATATGCTTGTTTAGTTATGTTCCTGGACAGAGAAAAAAGAAAGAGGGAGAGAAGCTTCATTATTATCATTATCACCAATTTTCTCTTAGGAAACAGCAATTTTAAATGTTTCATTGCACAATTTATTGTTTGTGATAGGATGACATGCAAGTCAAAGGCTCAGTCCAGACTGCATTTAGAAATCCACAAATATTTTGACAGTCCTATGTTCTAACTACTACGTCGGCTTTCAGTGTAAACATAAAAATAATGGTACACAAGTAACACCAACTGCAACAAAAATAAGTACGCTAGCTAGTCCACAAATGTGCATTAACCTTGGTCTCGGTCACAGCATATTCAAGTTACAAGTTCCCCCAGGACATTCATAAAGACTACAATGGTACTACAATGAGTTAGCAAAGCAATCCCTTTATACTAAAACCCATATTATTGTTTGATATCCGGTACAAGGTATAAAATACCTTAATAGCTGTTTAATATGTAGGTTGATGACAAAATGATTAAGTATTCCTAGGTTCTGATTCCCAAAAGTAATGATGCTGAAATGTTTTAAACTATTAAAACTATTCTTTTTGTAGTGTAAATTATATCTAGCAACTAGTGCAGATAAAAACATTACCTTAACCCCAAAATATAACCCTTTATTTGAATCTGAGATACTTGTTACTAAGCCTTTTTAGCTAACAGGACTAAGTGATTTTGTTTCATGAAAGGTAATGTGTCACTGCAGTATCTGTGATTATAAACTGAATTTTGTACATTTTTTTCTACATCTCATTATAAACATAATCTACCGGGTTTTAATACACTGTAAACAATAGTACGCTGTGTGTGTAATTCACTGTCTGAAAAAACACTGTTCTTATGTTCCTATCATATTTGAGGGCACAACTGGAATGTACCAAAAATCAAGAATGAGAGGCATTTCTTTACCTCAAAAGGTTGTGGGAGCGCAGAACAAGCCACCCAGCTATGTTGAAAAAGCTGATATTTTCAAGAAATTGGTGAATGAGTTACATACTAACTACCAAACAAGCCAGACTATCTTTTTTCACATCTCTTATGTTCTTATATTATCATCACATAAAAAAGAAATGTTCTCTCAAAACACACTTCAGCATTTAAGAAGCAGTAATGTGAGAGGATGTTAAAGCACTCTTAGAAATAGTGCTTATAATAGGATTTGTGCTACAAGTTTACAGTGGAAAAATAGTCTATGAATACCAATCTGTATGAGCATGACTCTGAAAGAGGGTGGCTTTGCCCTTTTGTTCCCAATCCTGGTCCAGTGGCACCCCAGTGTCTGGAAACTTTAATTACAACTTAACTGGTGATACTTAATGCTTTAAATTGATCTGCTTGCTTAATTAGACTTTTTTTCTGTTTCTGCTTGTTTTCTAACATCCAGCATTCACACATTCAGCATACAAAAGTGTAAGTAAACTCTCCTCAGCTTGTTTATGAAGAATCTGCTCCCTTATTTCCATCTAAATTAGTGATGAAGAGACACAGGTGGGGCTGACAAAGTATCACTCCTAAAATGAACTCTTTTGTTCCTTATTTAGAGTTCTAGCTGGTTACATTTGAGCCAACACACCTGAGTAACACATGCATCAAAACGTACCCTGAAATAAATTAATACATTAGCCTGCAATTAAAGAACCTAGTTGAAGCTCTTATCAAACATCTGGTGGAGACAGATCATAAATATAAATGAGTTTGATCAATTCTAATAATATCAGACACAAGTTTATAAATCTATACATCTGTATCACTTGGAAATGCGTTGGGGGCAATTAGTCCACCGTGTATCCGGATGGGCACTCATCTGAACTGGGAGGATGTTCCTCTGAAATCAGGAGCCGAGATCCTGACACCTACCTGGCCATCTGCTACTCCAGTGGCAAACTCACATTTATGATTGATATTGAGGACAAGAATGAACAGAAATCCCTGTTATTCTTGCTTTAGCCTGACACTTTAAATGTGGTAGACTTTGGTTCACACATTTCCTATGACAAAATGAATACAAGTACTTTGTATACATTTTTCATACAGTATACGGATGTCTGTTTCATATGTGTGTAACCCTCTTCTCTTATAATAATACTTTATAAAAAAGGTGCAATAATGAAACATCATAAAAACAGAGCAAGGAGTAATTCCTTTATAAAGCCAGTAGTTTTCATAATAAATATTTTAATTATATACAGTGTGCCTTTTGCAGTTTTATTTTCAAACAGCAGTAATTTATGTTTTAACCTTGCAGTGGACAGTTCACAGTCAAAAAGGACTTCTCTCATGTCCCCAGATTATATTGGGTTCTTTTTTTAAATAAAGCACACATTTGCTGTTTCCTGCAAAATGTGTCAGACATTTTGGAGTAAAAAGAATTTATCCTCATATGAAATATGAAATAGGCGCCAGCTCCCCCATAACTCTGTAACGGATAAAGCAGCTAGAAAATGGATATAAGAATGAAATATGAAGAGCACTGGTGAAATCGCAGCACAGTTGATGGAGGGAATCATGTTTTCTGGGAGAGAAAAGCTAGGAGGAAGAGAATTTTGTCTTTAATAAGTCAGCAGATAGTACTGAGTAGTTGAAGGTTTTATCTCCATTGATGTTTAAACTTCCAACAAATCTTTGCACACACTGAAGAATATTGAGCACTTCTGGGGCAGCTTGCAAACACAAAACAAATGAGGGCCTTGTGCGTTTGTAGTAAGACTGTTATTCAAAGGGGCTATCTATTAAGAACACCTGGTGTGTACCATGTTTCCATGCAGCTTGCTACACAGCGTGGGGTTTCACAGAATCAGTGAAAACAAAGAAAGATAATTCTATTGTTTTTTTAAATGTGCCACCAGGTTAATATGTATGTTTCATTCAAATACATTAAACCGCTCAGACATCAATGCAACTTTAATCATATAGATTACAGTGTTTTTAACATCAGGAAATACAACAGATAATAAAAGTGTAATCGACTAAGTGCTAACAAAGTAGGTCCGGGAAGTGTGACTGATCAGAATCTGAAGCTGATTAGCATATTCACAACACAAACTAAACAGAAGCACAATGCTTCTCACATTTGTAAAGAGATGTTAATAGAGCTTAATAAAGCTCTCAGGACTAATGGAGAATGTTTATGCATATATCAAAGCATCCATTTACAGAAAGATGATCTATGGGCTGCTTTATACATTTTCTGAGAAATGCTTTGCAAAGTAATATACAATAATACTCTAAATTGACCATGAAAATAATACTGTATATGTTTATTTCATGAGTAATAATCATAAGTACAGGACGTCCCTAGTGTATGTCAGGGACCAGAAAGCGACGTATAAAAGGGAATTTTCCCACATAAGAATAATGTAAATAAGTGAAAATAAGTGGAAACTTTGCCCATGCGATTTAAACTCGGAGTTTGGTATAGAACAGGGTTAGGGGTCATACGTTAGACTGAGTGTATGTTTCCTGTGTAGCTAACCAAATACAGTGCAGAGGGTCCAGTGTAAGTCCAAGTTACGTTCCTAAATAATGCACAGTATAATAATAATAATAATAATAATTGCTTACACTTATATAGCTCTTTTCTGGACACTCCACTCAAAGCGCTTTACAGGTAATGGGGACTCCCCTCCACCACCACCAATGTGCAGCATCCACCTGGATGATGCGACGGCAGCCATAGTGCGCCAGAACGCTCACCACACATCAGCTATCAGTGGGGAGGAGAGCAGAGTAATGTAGCCAATTCATAGAGGGGGATTATTAGGAGGCCATGATTGGTAAAGGCCAATGGGAAATTTGGCCAGGACGCCGGGGTTATACCCCTACTCTTTTCGAGAAACGCCCTGGGATTTTTAATGACCACAGAGAGTCAGGACCTTGGTTTTACGTCTCATCTGAAGGACGGCGCCTGTTTACAGTATAGTGTCCCCGTCACTATACTGGGGCATTAGGACCCACATGGACCGCAGGGTGAGCGCCCCCTGCTGGCCCCACTAACACCTCTTCCAGCAGCAACCTTAGTTTTTCCCTGGAGGTCTCCTATCCAGGTACTGACCAGGCTCACACCTGCTTAGCTTCAGTGGGCTGCCAGTTGTGAGTTGCAGGGTGATATGGCTGCTGGCTAAATCAAATTACTTAGAAAGGGGAATTAATATTCATAAGGAATAATTTAATTAGCCTGACATACATTTGTAACACACAATTCAGACACTGGCATATACCTTTAATGTTCCTATAACCCATTAAAACAACAAATAGAAATACAGCAGATAGATAACATCAACCCTTTTCGAATTGTGATCTTTTGGAAACCATCTAATTCATTTGCTGCTTCAGGCTATATATGTTTTTCACTCATTGTTCGTGCGTTTAAAGTTACTGATCACACCTTGATCCACTGGGATGATCACTAATAATGCATGGTGGTAAGAACTCAACTCAAGTTGAATGTAACAACACTGTCTATAAGAAGAATTTTTAATGTTAGGTTTCGATTGTCACAATATTTTCTCATTTCTGGAACAAAATAATCAATGAACACCAACATTCCTTGAATGGAGACACGGGGTGCAAGGTCAATCTAGTCAGCCTGTCTTAGGACTTTGGGACAAATCTAGAAAACCCAAGTGAGTGAAGAGAGCATGCAACCCACAAGGTGCTGCAGTCCAGAATTGAGCCAATGCTAACCACTCTGCCATCAGCATAGCACAGCACTGGCCCACGATGATTTAAGTCCATTTAAAGTGGTTGAACTAAGACTGAACATAGCAGTTACACAATGTGTTTTATAAGCTTTAAATATTTCAGTTATTATCAAATCTAACAGGGATGAGTTGTGCTCTTCATTGTTCTTTCGGGGTCAATGTCTGTTCTTAAAGCAGCTCACAATGGCACTTCCAGGCAAGGAGATAAGTACTTTACACGGCCACAGTTAAAGTTAAACTTGGTTATTTATTTGTGCATAAAACATCTGTCACTTGTATAATATGGCTTTTTTTAAATCAACACGTATAATAACTGATTTGATAAAATAATGAACAGATTTTTTTTAATATGTCAATGTGGTCAGTTACTTTTTGTTTCTGTCATTTGCCATAATTTTTCTGGTGAAATTAGTGCACATAACCCACCCACTTTAATTACACAAATCTAAAGGGTAATTACAGTAAATTTTCCATACACCAACTATTGTCTAATAATTAATAATGAGGGACAATAAAGGCCATTTTTTTAATAGCTTAATTTGAGATGTCCTGGTTTGGGGGAATAGAAACCCCTTATGTAAACAAACCCTTTTTTTTACAGTTTGCACAGTGAAGCCTAGGTGGTGTTCAAAACAGTGGGAATAGCTTGTAAACTACAAAGCTAAAATGAGGCAGCACATAAAATTAAAAAATATAAGAACTTAAAAGGCACTTGTTTAAAGCAGTGCTCACATGCTTTCATAAAAACAAACAAAATTAATACATTCTTTCAATACCACCAAAATAACAAGGAAGAAAGCATGGACTGAGCATTACTGTAATTTTAGGTCCTATGGTCAATGGCTGTGCAAAAAAATCACCTGCAAAAACAAATTTCCAGGATACACCTGAGAATCGTGGATAGTAGTAATTCCTTCAACCTACATTCCTTCAGCAGTCTCAATGCTAATCTGTACTAGAAAAAAATCCAAAACTGCTCAAAAAGATTACAGTTTTTTCTATAGAGTATGATTACTCCATAGATCAGTTTTCATATTGTTCTTGTTTTACAAGTAATTTTGTCAGATTTTTAAATTGTTAATTTTTCACAATGTACTGTAATATGTTTCAATGTGTTTGTGGTGACTGTTAAAGTGCCACTTGTTTTGTGCCCCACAAAGCAGACTATATTCGATACAGTTACTTGCCAAATTCAATGCATTTGATGAGAAACATCTGGAAAAATGACAGTATATTAAATGTATCTGAGAGAATATCTTACCCTGTCTGCACATTAGAATGGCACATTTTTCAAAACTATGTCAATCATCTTCAAAAGATATAGAAGTCAACATGATATATTATGTGAAGTCATACCTGGGGTTCATTACAAGACGGCGGAAGAAGTACGTCCAGGTTATGTAATCCATGGCATCCTGTTTTGATGAAATTGTTCCTGCAGCAATCTCAGCGTTCAAGTGGTCCGAAAGTACACCCAGCAAGCTGTAAAAAATCATTAGCAAAAAAAAATCAATAAAGAAAACTAGAAATTCAATATTCAACAAAGAGTAAAGTGTAATGACAAAGGAATCACTGGGTATACAATAGTCTGTATTTATTTTACTTGAAGGCTTCACTTTCTTTCTTGTCTTTGCTTTCTAAATGCCAGTTAAATGGCCTGATAAAGCTTTTGCTTAAAGAAAACTGCAAATCCTTTCAGAAATCTACCAGTGAGGTGTTAATGGACAAACAAGTTTAAGTGATAATTCTGTGCAGATTTAGAATTTTACAGTACACCGTGAGCATAATTCACCTTGACTCAACAGGGAATGGTTCATAGAGGAATTTTTTGTAGAAATCTTTCTTAATGTCGTGGACAAGAATCACAGCTTTGCCTTGGTCATCGAACTGTGGCCTGCCTGCACGACCCATCATCTGAAGAACGTCTTAAAAAAGAAATACAAAGGAAGTATCAAATAAAATGAACAATCTAGAAAGTAACTGAACATTGCGAAGCAAAATAATAAAATAATTTAAAATATCAGTCTTCACATCACAGCTAATGGGATTACCTGTGATAGGATAGTCAACATAACGTCTGGTTTTTCCATCGTAGTACTCAGTTCCTTTAACAATCACAAGATGGGCAGGGAAGTTCACTCCCCAGGCCAGTGTGCTAGTAGCAATCAGAACCTAATTAAAAAAAATAAAATAAAAATCACACTGGGAGAGGGGAGATTAAGCCTTATACTAATCCTTTCAGGTCTTAAAAATATAAATAGAGCTACAAACTAACAGAGACTATTCAGCATTAAAACAAGTGGGATCAAATACATGTATCTCTCTATGGAGAAGAGTCAGGAGAAACGACTCTACTACCAGAGGATGTGAGCACATGACCGCTACATGTTTAACAGCTCCAAGATAACATGATGAGGATAGAATGAATGACAATCACAAAGTTTTGAAAACAAGCCCTTAAACTGCAAGTTTTACTGAAACTGCTGACTCTTCAACCTTCCAGTATTTAAAAAAAATGACCAATCAATGAGAAAAACAGAAACAAGGAGCCAGTATGACAGATGAGTACCTGGATTTTGCAATTAACAAACAGTTCTTCCACAGTCTTCCTGTCTCTTTCATGCAAACCAGCATGATGGAGGCCAATTCCAAAGGCAAGGGTCAATTTCAGGTTCGACTCACGAACTGTAGCAATGACATCAGTCATCTGCAAAACAAAACATCAATAGGTAACAACAATAATGGTGATGGTTTTTACAGGTGTGGGTTCCATACAGTATATGACGTGTGATATAAAGCAGACGTCTTTGACATAAAGTAGAGAAGATGTTCTCAATATCGGCACACAAAATATGAGCAGACCCATCAGTTTTTCACAATGCTGTGCAGGCAGGTAATAAGAATTACTGATAAAGAAATCAACCAGATATAGTGATCAAAAGAACTTGGGACACTGTTCCAAGCATACCACTGTTTAACCATTCATCCATTCATTCTGTAACCACTTTATCAATGAAGGGTAGCGGGAGAGCTGAAGCCAACGTGCCAGTTAAGCTGTTTCAAATATGATCAAATATTGTATTTTTTATTAAGCTCCTAGCAGATAAAGTGCAATCCATGTTTCTGTAGTCTTATGATCATCTTCCCAAAAGCAGCCAAACAGCTGAGAAACTGGGCATTCCATGGTTTTCATAGTGTAAGTTTCTCAAAGACAGAGAGAGCACCATGAAAAAAAATGCAGCCAGGCAAGGTGCCTCTGGTTGACGCAGAGCTTATAAATTGGAACACAAATCCCAGAAAATGAAATGGCCCCTAAGTGGGCTTCTGCAGAAAGAAGAACTGGCAGTGGATCCAAGATCTAAGGACTTTAAGGCCAGCACTGGAGGGTGTAACTGCTGTGAGAAAATAAGAGGATATTGTTTTTTTAAATACACAGAGATGTCCTTAGCAGAAATACATTCATGTGAAGAAGATGACTGGAATGCAGACCAAAATGGAATGTACTTTTGAGGCCTGCCTGATGGCACACTCACCCTCAAATACACATGTAAATATACAAGTAAAACAGCCCAAGAGAAAATATTACTGCTCTGTTCATCTGTTCAATGACTGGCAAGAAAAGATGTCTTCTGGTCCTCTATGCTGCCAATGTAACTTTCTGTTCAGTAGGTGAATGAAATAAAAGCACCTGATAAAAGAATTGGGAAGCAATACTATAATACATTTGGAGTAATCTTGTTCCATGTTAAATGTTTAAAGTCAAAAGAATTTAATTAAGGTAAATGTAATGTAGTCTCATCTGATTAAAGCACCTTTTGCCATATTTTCGCAGGATCACTCAGGTGTTTTGTTGCAGACTCCATGTGGGATAAGAGAAGGGATTTCCACTGTGCCATACAGGCCAGCTTTGTGGAGTGACTGGGATATTGTTAACTGATTTTTCTTTCATCTTTGAACTCTGTAGGTCTTAAGATTTCATTTTGTTGTCCTTACAGTACTCACAGGGATATTGAGGGACTGCAATACATTTTGCACGCTTCTCTTGATCTGTGTTTTTCAATGACTTTATCCCTGGCTTGCTTTGAAAGTCCATATTTGTCATGTGAAATTCACCACCTGACCAAGGAACCTCACACAGACTGGTGGCTTTTATTCTGAAATCATGAGAACCATCTATGGCTTGTTAAGGTAATTCTGTGCACCTAAATTAATTTAGGTTTGTCACAGCACTGATTGTGAACACTTTATGTAATCATGTCTTTCCCATTTTTCTTTCATATTATCTATTGGACTCTTTTTTTGTTTTGAATGTGTGGAGTAGGTTGCGTCTACGACATACTTTCTGTTACTTCAATGTGTCATGACGGGAAGCTTTAAAGCAACAAAGTGTGAAAATTGTTCAAAGGTCTGAATACTTCTACAAGGCACTGAACATCCATTCATTATCAGAAAGCTGCTTATCCCTGATACAGGTTACAACAATCCGGAACCTACCCTGAAGGCAAATGCCACAAGGCCACTTGGAGCGTGCACAGACACACACAAGCACAATTTACAGACACCAATTATCCTGGCCAGCAGGGCCAGAAAACCCCGAGAAAATCTGTGCTAAAATGGGGGGTTAAAACATGCAAACTCCACACAAAAGGTACTCCTTTTGTATGGAATGAAACCCAAGAGCTCAGAGCTGTGAGGCAACAGGACAAAACATAGTGCCACTGTCATATATTGGGAGTGTATAGACACAAGCACAAACATACAATAAATGAAGAAATGTATTTTAAATCCAAATGTTCCAGTACCTTTGATTTATTTTGCTATTAAGTGCAAATAAAATGCTGTTTGTCTAACATGAATAATTTCTTTAATATGCTGCAGCTGCTGTTAATTTCAACTATATCAAATAAGCAATGCATACCAAGAATTGGTAAAATACAAGGGCTTTTCAGGATGCTGATACTCTAACAGCTTAGTACCTGACTGTGAACAATTTAATATTTCCAAACAGATAATGGCTCTAAGCAAGTGCTAGAAGTTCAGAATTATCATGTACAATGGGCTTGCAAAAATGAATTATATATAGTTCAGGTGGGTAGCTGCGTCAGCATGCGTAGGCTGCACAGGAACAAGTAATAAGTTTATTCCATGCTGAAAAAAAGAAGAAAGAGAACACAACGTTTCGGCCGTGGAGCCTTCATCAGGTGTGACACACCTGATGAAGGCTCCACGGCCGAAACGTTGTGTTCTCTTTCTTCTTTTTTTCAGCATGGAATAAACCTATTACTTGTTGAATTATATATATATATTTCTGAAGCAGATGAATAAACTATTTGTGAAGAAGATATAACAAATCTCAAAGTGGTCCATTAATCTATACTTCACTTAACAAGTGATTTAATTTTATAATAATTTTACAATTAAAGCTGCTTTTCATATTTAGGCAAAATCAAAAAGCCCTTGTTGCTTGGACCATACAAACCAATGACAAATGACCTGGCAATGCAGTAACCAAGACCTGTTCTTTCATTCTGAACTGTGACCTGAGAGGGACAATGCAAGGAACACAACAGATTTGTTTTACATTTATTATTTCAGATCCACACTTGCTCAGGCACTGCTAGTAGCTTTGGGCTTTAGCCATAGATTTCACATGGAGATACAGCTTACACACAGGCTGTCCAACACTAACAGCTTTCCCTCCCTTTGATGATGGCTCAGCGTGAATTAACCACAAATCCCACTGATGGGGGTTTAAAGTACAGATGTTGCCGTTGTCATTTAAAGCCGGTGGTGGGTGGCTGTAGAGAGGGGACTGCAGGGAAGGCTTGCTTTCCTGTTAGTAATACCTCCATGGCAGTGTAATGTACCAGAGGAGAAATGAAGGCCCCCCAATGGGAGGTCTGCAACTTTCACTTGCCTGCTGTCATTCTAGCAGCAGGGACTCAGAGGTGCTACAAGGAAAACTCCAGGCTTTTTGCATAAATCAATGGAACACACACAGCCACTGCCAGGACTGCTATCATTCTGTACAAGGCAGTACCCATAGACTGGAATACAAAGAATTTTTTTACCACATCATTTCTTCACCATTTTATTTTTATGGAGTTCTAACAGCTGGTGCAGTCACGACTCATCTGATCTTTTGAAACACAACACAACTTAAATATCTATGTTTTTTTCCTAAGAATATGTAGACATAGACAAAATGTGGTGTCTTTTCATGAATACGCTGATCAACTGTAGTTAACAACAAGTACCGTGGTATACTGTAGTTGTTAGAGTGGATGATTCCAAACATGAGATGGGCTTTAACTGGGTGTTATGCTCTGTTTTTAACAGAATTTGTAATTTGGTGCAATAAGCACTCACACATACATCCTTAAAAACAGGTACCTGTAAATAGTCATTACAATTACTTAAAGACTCAAAAAACTAAGAACAATATTTTCGAACTGCTGTCAGAAAACAAATATTTTTTTTATAAAAGTGAGCAAAACTGGTTGTTGTGCCCAAAAGAAAAACTGTCTAACTCCCATATACACATCCATCTCAGTTTTATAGTTCTCCTACCTTACATACTGAGTGCAGTATGTGTTTTTTAAAAAAAGGTTTTGCTATCAAGGATGCATAATAAATGCAATGACTATTATGGGCAAAATTACAGAGCTACAATGACAAACTGTGAAAATACTGCCATCTGAAAATACTGCAAATTGAAAAATTATGTAAGCACTGAAATAAAGTACAATGATGTAAAGGCTATTTATAAAAACAGATGATATGTCCAAATCACCCTGTTAATACCATGGCAACATTTTTACCTCCTTCAATAATGGACGGACGGCAGTGGCAAATGACATTACTGAAAGCGATGGTAAACTTAAAATCTTATATAATCAGTGATATGAGGCTCATTCCCCAGTATAATACCATACATCAGTGTAATGTTTCAGTAGCAAGGAAAGATAGACCAATTTTGCAAGAAGAGGAAATGCAAAATCTAAAGATTTTATAATGTTTAGTCTGTTGAGTTAAAGCCGTTGTCCTGTTTGATGGCAAGAAACAGGATAACATCTTTAAAAAAATAAAATTAACATAATTTATTACTTGAAATGCACAGGCCAACAAAATCAAGTTAAACGAGTTGATAAATCAATCTGTTTTCTTGACAGCAACTTTATTTTTTAGTATTCATGTTATTATCAAAAAAAATTTTCTCAGATTTCAGAGCAATACTTGGCTGATGCAACAACACACACATACATTAAATTACCATTAATTTAATCAATATTATGTCAGACACTAACACTCACAAGACCATTTACCCTTATGATTTTTCATTTATAATCATTTTCAATGGATGCAAACATGGAAACAAGGGTAGTGTGACTTTCCAGCACAGTATTGCAGCTACCTTGCCAGTATTTTAAGGCATGCATAGGAAGAAAGACAGGACAATAGCAGCATTTATCACTATTGGTAAAACAGACAGAAGGTTTTATTAATAACTACCTTTATTAGCAATCACAGCTACCCATACACAGTGAGGCACTGTCTGTTCTTACCCAATCAGTCCTAATAATGTTCAAGAGCGCAGTTGTGAGATTAAACTTAGCTTTTAATGTTTAAAAGTAGCAAATTTCAATGGAGAGGGAAGACAAAGACATTGATATCAGAAGCTGCAGTTTAATTTTTACTTATTGGAGTGGTTAAGGTTTATTTGTTTTTCGATTTCTTTTAATAACTAGCTTTTTTTCTCTGTTACAGCAGACTGCAGTGTCTTGTCTTTGTCCAGAGAATACTGTATGGTGCTGACAAATAACACAATATTTTACACATTCATTCTAAAAATAAAACTACATTTTCCCCAAGTTAATTGTGTTTTTGTTACATTGACCTGGCATACCAAACACTTAATGCAAGAGTGTACATTTTCACAGGATATATACGGTTTTAGTGAATATCCCTGGAGTATTTAAATCTCATAGTGTTTAATCTGAAAAACAGCCTGATGATTGCCCTTATAAAATATTACTAAAAACTGCTTTTTATAGGTTTTCTAGTGTAAACAACATATTTATATAAAAAGACACTATATAGCTTACACTAAAAAAGAAACCAGTTATGGCTTGTAAACAGAGCTTTATCACCATCAGGATCAAAGCAGACTTTTATATATTCCACAGAACATTTAAATCAAGAACAGAATGAATTGGTTCGCCATTTTCCTATAACCTTCTGAAGGTCATCATACATGCATAATGATACTCAATATAAAAGAAAGAAATTCACATAAATAAACTGAAGACAACAGTTAAAAGTAAATATTAACATTTTGAAACAATTATGTACATATTTACCAGCAGCCATGTCACCCTGCAACTCATATCTGGCAACCCACTGAAGCTAAGCAGGTGTGAGCCTGGTCAGTACCTGGATGGGAGGCCTCCTGGGAAAAACTAAGGTTGCTGCTGGAAGAGGTGTTAGTGGGTCCGGCAGGGGGCGCTGACCCTGCGGTCCATGTGGGTCCTAATGCCCCAGTATAGTGACGGGGACACTATACTGTAAACAGGCGCCGTCCTTCGGATGAAACGTAAAACCGAGGTCCTGACTCTCTGTGGTCATTAAAAATCCCAGGGCGTTTCTCGAAAAGAGAAGGGGTGTAACCCTGTTGTCCTGGCCTTTACTAATCATGGCCTCCTAATAATCTCCATCTATGAATCACTTTGTTCTCCTCCCCACTAATAGCTGATGTGTGGAGAGCGTTCTGGCGCACTATGGCTACTGTCGCATCATCCAGGTAGGGGCTGCACATTGGTGGTGGTGGAGGGGAGTTCTCATTACCTGTAAAGCGCTTTGAGTGGAGTGTCTAGAAAAGCGCTATATAAGTGTAAGCTATTATTTTTATATTTCATTCTTAGACAGAAAGATAAGCAAAACATGTGGTCCGGTCATAAGCATACTGTATAAGCAACTTGAAGACTGTCTAAATGAATAAAGTGTAAAGCTCAAATGATATTAAAAAGATAGTTCAGGTGGGTAGCTGCGTCAGCATGCGTAGGCTGCAAAGGAACAAGTAATAGGTTTATTCCATGCTGAAAAAGAAGAAAGAGAACACAACGTTTTGGCCGTGAGGCCTTCTTCAGGTGTAGAAGAAGGCCTCACGGCCGAAACGTTGTGTTCTTTTTCTTTTTTTTCAGCATGGAATAAACCTATTACTTGTTCCTATATTAAAAAGATTACACTGATCTAGATATAATATTAGTGGGTTAGGATGTACAGATAGAAAAAAATCAATGTCATAATCTTTATTTCATATCTACATATTAGAAATGTTCCAATGCATCTGTAACCTGTCAGTACAGCAATAGAAAATGTCAATTGCATACTATCAAATGTCAATTGGATACAATTAGTTTTGGCATTTTTAACCCGTGCTTTGTACCGGTACCGGTACCGGTTCTTATCCCAGAATATAATTTAATATTTGGCTTAATGTACTGATTTTGACACAGCAGTCAAGAATAAGTAAAGATTAATTCCATTCTGAAAAGTAAAAAAAAGAAACACAGTGTTTCAGTTGTTGAAACTACAGGGGAACAACTTCCATACCTAAAGAAGTCTAAATAGCCACAATTCTGTTTCCCTTTTCTGCTTTGCAGAGATAAATTAACCTTTACTTGTTTCTTTGCCACCAACGCATGCTGACACAGCTCAAGTCAAGAATGTTCCCTTGCAGTTTGCAGTATCTCATCTAGGTATAACTTGAAAGAATGCCTATGGAGAACTCTTTTAAGTGACTGAAAAAACAGAGCACACTTAACCGAATGAGTTCACCCTTCCAAAGAATCACACAACATAGTAGAACACGAATAGAAACAAATGTTTTCAGTTTTGAATAAGAAACATTTAAGTTAAGATTAAGTTCATGGACAGTTGTGAACTACTGAGAATTTCGACTCAATTTCCTTGCACTCAGTTCCAAGTTTTGTGTCTGTATGAGTGACAAGGGAGTCTGTGATCTATAATGTTAAGAAACAATGCACTGCTGTTTGAATCCGTTAGTAGAGATGCTGCCAAATGATGAGATGTAAGGGAGAAAAACCCTACTCTTCACACACAAATCCTTTTCTCAGTTTTGTGGCTCAGAAAAAGTGCTTGAGCTGAAAGATTGGCCTGTCAGATCTAAAACCCTGTTAAAGGCTTGGCTGTTACTTAAACAAAATGTAAAAGCACAAAATTAACATTATAGGTCCCTAGGAAACTATTATTGTGCAATGAGATAGGCCCAATGTGTTTTTATTGCCAGAAACATAGTTTCTCAAGTTCTTTTGGCTAAAGAGGTTTAATCTGATTGTATTTAGCACCTTATCCTCAACAAACTGTTTTCTTAAAAACAAGGAATAGTATCACTTTTGGTCAGTGGAGGAATTTAAAGTTAAAATTCAAGGGTACAAAAATATTAACAGTATTTATACAGTACATTACAAATAAATATGCTACATCTTGAAATTATCAATAGTGTAAAGTATAATAAAATGTGACATCTGATTTCCTTAAGAATTCTCTATTGTAAGTATTGTAAGTTTTACACATGATTACAATAAAGAGCTACAATTAGAACCGATGAAGCATTTCAGTTTCATCGTTAATGACAAGGGGGATGACATGGGACCATGATAAATGAGCCTGTTTTCTGATGGAGTCATTTTAATTTCCATGCTATAATCTCAGGCTTAGGGGCAGGGCATGCCAAATCACAGATCAAGACATTAGATTACAGTTTTTTTTCAATTTAAACAAATGATTTATAAGCAGATGTAACTTTGTGACACACTGGATATGTCATACTTTCTTTAGGCTCTGGTTCAACTTACACACACACATCACGAAAGCCAGAAGTTTAACTTTTTTTTAACTTCCTAACTTCCAAATAAATTACACAACATAAGTGACTATCTGTTGAAATAGATATGTTCTAAATACTGCTAAATATATTTTACAAAAGTCTCAAAAATGAAGAAGATGGTAAGTTGGGTTTTCTCTGTCCAGGTTTACAATTTACTAACATTATATATTTATTAGGGTTTCTTAGCATGAAAAGCTCTACCAATTGTAAAGGATTTTTAAATTTCAAAACTCCACATAACCAATAAAATCCAAATGTGGCTGGTATAGTGCTGGAGACAAATGATATGTGACAGAAAATATTTGTATCAAATAAGATGGTGGCCTGAAAATTGTATTGGGAACTGCTGCACTATGAATTGAAACATGGCAGAAATCATCTCCCAGACTAATGTGTGCTCAAGTCATTGTGATAATTTCTCTTTTCTTTCACTGCCATGAAATTTATGTTGAAATAGAACCTATATATATACTGCAAACTGGACTTTTTCAAAAACTAATCACAATGATATCATTCAAGTGACAAAACAAAATGGGATAAAATAGGCATCATGCTGCATAACCCAAATGGCTACCTTACAGGTATTTTGTTGTTATATTTCAGCCTGCCTCTATTAAAAAAATGGCTCTCTCATTAATTACCTCTACATTTTTCAAACATCATCTCATGATGCTTACTTAAAAAAAATATTCAAAATAAAATTGTGACATGAAAACTAATCAAATCTTGGCATTAACATTAAAATGCAAAAAGTTTACCCTGATATATTATACATAGGTATAATTCTATGGGAAATTTATTTAAACTATTGTACAATTATTCTCCTGTGTAATTCAAGATCTGTCACTGCACCATTGTTTCCCTAAGATTCTACTGCTCAATGTCACTGTGTGACTTCAATTCTAGAAGGGAAATTCCCAGGTTTTTGCTAATTCACAATAATACTACAGCTGCGTCAACCACGATGGCATTTTAAGCTGTATTTTCTCTTTTCAAAACTTTCTTCAGCCCTAGTAAACCAATTGACTTTAGTAAACCAACCAACTTTACCAGCACTAAAGAAGTTTAAGTTCGTAGCTGCGTCAGCATGCGTAGGCTACAAAGGAACAAGTAAAGGTTTATACCGTGCCGAAAAGAGAAGAAACAATGTTTTCAGAAGGCTCCATAGATGAAATGCTTTTCATCATGGAATTAACCTTTACTTGTTCCTTTATCAGCATTGGCTGCTGCAATATAGGGTGGTATGAAAATAATACAAGTGACGTACAGTATGAGAATCTGACCTCATATTTAAACTGCTTCAGTTTAAAACATGATTAGCCAATTAAAACTAGTCGTGGTATTTATAATCATGAAATACATCCAAATAAAAATGCAACATAGTATTCTTGCATTAATGGAGATGGCTGCTTAACTGCTATTTTATTCTGTTATTCAAACAGACACCATTTTCAAACCATGTGTTTCTGATTAACGAATAAAATTTATCAAACTTTGACACAAATATCTGCTGAATATTTGTTTAGCCAGTTAACTCAAACTTGGTGGTAGTATAATTCAAATACGGGAAAATGGATATGCCTATATTTCTTATCTTCCATGTGTTTGGTGTGATACTGATTACTATACGCAAAATAATTTCCATGAATGTACTTCTCTGTGATGGTTATTATTCTATTTAAGCCTTTGAAAACAATAGAACAATATATTGTCCCCTGGACATCAGTTATGAAACAGATATATGTTTACAAATATATATATATAAATGATATATAAGCTTAACATTTGCTGAACTACATTTCATGTACATTTGAACATGCAGATTTTTGTAAGGATTTTGTATTGGATATAAATAGACGAATGTTTCTCACTAAAAATAATACAAATAATTTCATTTCTGCAATTCAAACGTATTTGATAAGTATGTTGCCAATGAAAAAACAATATTAATTGTTCTATTTAACTAACATCCTTTCTACAGAAATCTTAGTTATGCTGCTTTATAGTATTTCATGCCAATGGAACTTGCTCAGAAGTCATCAAAATTGCTTGAAGTTTTACATTTTTTGTCTTTAGGGCCCTCTTCTAACACTGACCTTTAATTCACCAGACTATCCAAATTCCTTATGCTCCAGCATGCCACCTTAGCTTTTTTGTGTTGTCCATCTCAATTCTTAATTACTTAGATATGTGTACATACAAGACATATCCAGTATACACATTTCATATGCAAAGTATATACTTAGACATTTTATCTTACTAAGACTTGTCTCTCTTACACAATGATCAAATCATTCTAACTCATTATGAAAGCTCTCTTTCCAACCACCCTGAAAAATCCTGCTTGGCCAGGGACGCCATAACAAACACTTGCATCCCTGTCACAGTAACATGCAGTTTGTTGTTTCCTTATGCTCACAGTGACTGCCAATCTTTCAGCAGATATCGGAGTGCTTAAGTTTGTGCCATCTAGAATCCTCTGTCTCACAGCTTTGGCGAGAAGAAACGCTGCTTCCCTACTAGGTGACGTCCTGCTCCATCAATACTAATGCCTTGTTTCCATGGGAGTGCAGTGTATCCTCTTAAACTTGGTACATAAACTCCACACATCCTACCTGTCCAGACTCTGTGACACCCCTCAGTATATCCTAAGCTATATCTTTTCAAGTGTTCCTAGCTCACTGTTTTCTACAGGCTTGTAAGCCTGCCTGATCCATCACCAGTAAGGACTCTCTCCTGGAGCTATCACTCTCTTTCCTTCCAAGCTGCAGCCTAGACACAGACTCAAACACATTCTGTTCAAATGGGCTTTATTATACTCTTAGTCAGCCCAGAGGAGTGGCTAATTCCACAGAGAGCATATGCTGATAGCGCATTTCCTTATGTGTAATCTCACTACCTTAGAGAGCTAAAAACTCACTCAGATCAGTTTGGCCATCTTGGCTTGAGGTCGCATAATTTGGCTTGGAGTGTCCTCACATAGCTATCTCACACTACCTCATAGGTCCCTAAATTGAAATAAAAAACTAATTACAATAATATCACCACCACAATATTTACAGTAGGAATCTGATATATGCACCTCCAGGCCACCTGTTTGTTATACTGTCATACTGTGATCACACAGCACCAACAGCAAAGCTTAAGTAGTATAGAAAGCACAGAAGTAGTTCAAGTAGGTAGCTGTGTCAGCATGTGTAGGCTACAAAGGAATAAGTAAAGGTTTATTCCATGCTGAAAAGAGAAGAAAAGTAACACAATGTTTCAGAGACTCCACAGCCGAAACATTATGTTATTTTTCTTCTCTTTTCAGCATGGAATAAAACTTTACTTATTCCATGAAGGGACAGACGTAGCTTTTAGTCATAACGGTGCAAGCTCACATAGCTTGTCTGGAGAGCCATAAGAATTGCAGCTGCATGTCAAACCAAGGATACCCAGGTCAAATATCCATCTAAGACCAACCCGGAACCACAGTAGAATTAGAGAGAGTGAATACACTAGAGACGGATGTCTGAGGAGAACCTCAAAGTGAAAAAAGAGACCAAGGAACAAGTAAACTCTGGATATATGAAAATCTGTATCCCAGACCTACAGAATATCAATGAGCTAAAACACTAAGAATGAAGCATCTGACTCCAAGCTGCCAGAAGCAAAAGGAAGTTACTGTCTTTTGTGACATTGCCAATGATTACCACAACCCCAAACAGGTGTCAAAGGAAGAACATTGCAACAGAACATGTAAAGTGAGGAACTGCATGGGAACAAGCAGAAGTCTATTCCATGTAAAAAAAGAACTAACATTTTCGCTCTAGAGCCTCCTTCAGCTGTGCGGAGCACAGAGGGAGGGTTGGGAAGGAGCAGAAAAACAGTTTTATTGAATATATATTCTGCTGTCTGTCAAGCTTGAAAAAGCTCCAAAGAAAAACTTTCTCTCTTTTTTAAGGTGGAATTGACTTTGTTTTGTTATAGAAGAAAGTCTGCGTATTGAAAATATGAGCAGCAGCGTTAAGACACCCAACACTACTCTTTATCACTCTGTGCACACTAAGAATGTTTAATTTTGTTGTTCCAGTTTAAAACATTATATATGATTATATGTATTATTATAACATAATATATTATATATAATTCAAATTGAGTTCAGTTCAATCGTTATTGCTTTGCCCATTACAAAGTGACCTAATACAACATCTCTGTTGTGTTTGTTGTTTCAAAATCTAAATTTAAAGCATATATGTGCACATCAAAACTACAAAACTACAAATGATTTTACAACCTCCTTGTACTGTTTGTATAACAGAGATGATTTAAAAATAGACATATACAAACCTCTCTCTCATCCATGTGCAGCCACTGTTTGGGGTCATCCTCTGTGGCCAGGAAAGCAATTAAATCAAGAGCTGTAAGTCGAGTTTGACGTCTGGATGACACAAAGATCAGCACAGGCTTGGCAGGGGAATGACTGCGGATTGCTGTGAAAGAAAACAACAGTCTCTATTTTGCTGCTTGCTATGCACTCTTAAAACAGGTGAGTCTAAGAAGCCCTGTACATTTATTGTTCATTAGTGGTTTTGTAAGCTGCCACTGTGAAGAAATGATTAATGAGAACCGCCAGGATGGCTCAGTCTCACCGCCAGTGAAGTGTCTCATGTGCAGTTGTTAAAAAGTAGAAATTGAACATTATCAGAGAATTATTTTCAGAGAAGCACCTCACTGCTTGGAGCTGTCTATAGTTTCTTTTAAACGCAAGTCTGGATTACAATATTGGTTCTTAAGCTGCCTAATCTATATATTTAACTGTAAAATTAATATACAGTTGAGATTTTGAAAAGTGATGGACACTGGACTTCAACAAGCATAAATTAAGATATATTATACTATTCTTTATAATATATAAACAAGTATAAATAATATAAAAATTCACTCTGCAAATCATGTAGTTCATTAACAATACATTATGTAATACTTCAGAAATGCAAGAAAGAAGAATTATTGGAACATAACAAAAACAATGGGTTGTCTTTAACAGTGTTATTAAAAAGCCACCAGATTTACATTACGTTTAAATGATTTTAATATTTCTTGTTAAAGATGGACAATACTGTATATTCC
Source organism: Atractosteus spatula (assembly GCF_055471065.1). NCBI lineage: Eukaryota > Metazoa > Chordata > Actinopteri > Semionotiformes > Lepisosteidae > Atractosteus > Atractosteus spatula. Next base: position 44,395,035 of record NC_142707.1, on the reverse strand, counting down.
CATGAAAAAAACTATGATTGCACTTTGTATAAATCATAATTTAGGTAAAACGTTGTTTCTTTGGATGAGCTGAAGGTAAATTATTATTACAATTCTAAAATTAATACACCAATTTGTGGAATTTACAAGTTAACTGTACAAAAAGTTTCACTTACATGTGTTGATAAACAGTCTTTTTAAACAAAGATATTGCCACATGAAATTGAAATTAAAGTTAATTTGAAACAATAAGGAAATGTAATAAATAACAGATGTTTATTTTACGAAGTAAAGTGTCCTTACTCTCTCAGTTCTCCAAAAAATATGTTTATAGGTTAGATAGCATTGTTAAATGTATTGTGCTTTGTGGTATTCCACATGTACAGTATCTATAGAAGACTAATATTGTTTCCAAACTGTTTATGTTGTATATTAATGAAAATGATTACATTTTTTTCAATTTCTGAATTAAACATAATTCAGAACAAAGCTGAATGAAACAGTGAATTTAAATAAATACATGGTTTTGACACTAAATTATTATGTAATAATAGTTTAATTAAGCAATTCTAAATTTTACTCAAGTTAATAAAACAATAATGTTAGTACAGTATACTGTAGAGAAGAGTACATTTTATGAAGTTTTTGGGGGTATCATCTACTAGATTATAGTAGATGTGCAAACAGTTATCAAAATTCTTTGCAACTTTTAATACAAGTAATATTATTCGGACCAGCCCCCATTGCTTGTTTTTTATCATTCATTGATTCCATGCTGTACACCCTCACTATAATTCCCTTCATAATTATGAACCTTCATAATGAATTAATGTGTATCCTACCCAGCGTGCTGCAAGTAAGCACCTGAAATGGTTAATGATCATTGGATTGGGTGCACTGCTCTTGGTCCGGTCAGCCTAGGCCACTGCCTTCAGTGGAGGGATTTGGTTTTCATTAAATTATTTTTTATTAAAAATGTACAACAGTTTTGTCATGTATTATAGCAAATTATAGCAAATCAGACTAAGGTGATTATAATTTTTCATTCCAGCTACTGTTTCTTTTTTTAAAAGCACAAGTTTTTATTTCAAGATTTAAGTTAGGCAAAGCCAAGTCACTCCAGCATAAATAGCTAATCCATAAATCAGTCTGCCTTCTATAACAAGACTTTGATGGTTAAGTGTCAATTCAAACAATGTTTCAAAATTTCAAATACAACATTTTATTTCATTTAATGTGCTTAGATTGTATTAGTTTGACTCATTCCTTTAAAAATCAATTTTATCCTGTATCCATTTGAACTTGCATATTTTTCAGGTCCAACTGGTTTAGAATCTTATTTATCATTTTTGGATGAGTATTTTTTGTGTGTTCTTCAATACATAAATGCAGATTGTAGGATGGGTGCGTGTGTATATAAGTATATGTAAAACTAAATTTATTCATAATTTCACAGCTCTTTTCAAATAGTGTAATAAAGAAAATCAAAAGAGTAGAAAAGGTATCTTATTTTTATTAAATATCCACTGATTGATTTTTAAGGCAGTTTTTCTTAAAATATTTCAGCTGTTTATTATTTATTCTAATTGTCCTTACTGAACTGAACCCCTGACAATATCCATAGAGCATATCGAATTAGAAGGAAAGGTAACAAAGATCATATTCATGCTAAGATAAAATGTATGCGGATCTACGTTTGTGGGGTGGATCTCTGGAATTCTTTGGATAATTAATTAAAATGGTGTACAGATATTTGCATTTTACAAGTATTTCTAAGTATATGATTTTTACATTTTACATAGCTATTGTATTAACTATTAATTTATTAAATTATTTTATTTATACAATTGGGTACAATAACCTAATTCAAATAATAAGATATACGAATTACACATGAATTGGCAGCTGGAAAAGTATGGTGTTTTTTTTTATTAATTTTGTAATGAGGAAATTACTTTATGAATTTACTTATTTCTCTATTTTGTACATATATGTATTACATCTTCAGTGGAATGTCTGTATTTCTGAATCTGATATGTTTCTTTAACAAATTATTTTCAAAGTCAAATTATATACACTTTCAAAGCATCAGTTAAGTTCACTCATGCTTAATTTTAGATCCCTCTTTTAACTCCATAGGACCAGTAGTGAAACTAGGATATGATTAACCTTGTTAAAGGTAGGGGTTAAAACTGTGTATGTAACTCAGTAGGGCACATAACTTAAGAAGAATTCACAAGGATTGCTTTTGTCATAATTATTTCAAATGGAATGCAAAAGTAAAAAAAATATCTGAGCATGTGAAGGTTTACCTTGAAAAGCTGGCTTGTTCATGCTTGCCATGCGAGGACAGTAGTGCTGTCCGGGGAAGCCGTGAATGTGCACTTCCAGTGGAACTGGGCGTACTGATGGACGGAAGTTGAACAATCCCATCTGGAACGAAATGAGGCTCGTTAATGGTTATATGATATAAAACAATTGAAACAAAACAAGGAAAAAATGGCTTTGATAGCAGCTAGGTCTTTGATACCTACTGAGATTTGTTCTCTTAAGGAATAAGTACTTGCTTAATGTACTACATATTAGCAATTATTTTAATATATCTGTTAAAATGACATGATGACCCAATAAAAAAATGTGAGCATTCAACTACAATAGGGCTTGTCCCAGTTGAGTTTAATTATTCCTCTTTAATGTCTTCTCCTGAGATGTCATTTTCTTAGAAGTGTTGTTTTCTTGGAGGTGCGTGTGTGTGCATATTTAACGGCCTCTATAATGGATGGGGTGGCTAAACAAAATGTCCTAATATAAACAGCTCAGCTAAGATTTATTAACAAATGTAGTCAGGGCAATGAGGAAAACGGCAATAGGAATATTGAAGAACAGCCTAAGCAATCCGTTTGCCAGAGAAGAGGACTATATAGTATCTTATATAGAAACTACGGGAGTCAGACAATGACTTCAAAAGAGGAAAAAAAACAATCCAGGGAAATCCCACATAGAACTAAATTCCCTCTTAAAATCCAATAATTTGTTAAAAGCATTTTTAGTTCACCATCCCTTTTATGTTATTGGCTACAGCGAAACAAAAAATGGCTGCAGTGAGACTTTTTCAAAGAAACGCAATGTCCATATTGTTGAAGACACAAAACACATTTCACAGCAATGCTATAGAAATCAATGATCTTCTCCAGTATCAGTTATACAAACCTATGACATGCGTGAAGAAAAAACAAAACTAAAAAATAAACCTTGATAATATTCATGACCATCCACTATCTAATTACATCATAATATACACAGTACTACCAATTCAAATTATTTACAAGCCTCTGGAAATGTCACCTTAATGCATTTTTATTGAATTTGTAAGTAGCACTTGTAACCCATATGATGGTGAAGTGGTTGTGCTATGAGAGTACCTGTCCAATTCCCAGCCAGTCTGCTAAGTCTCTAGCATTGGCAAGTGCTGTTGAAAGTCCCACAACCCTCACAGGCTTGGCAGTGTGAGAGGAGATAAAGTTTGTCCTTGATACAATGACTTCAAGTACTGGACCTCTGTCTTCCCCTGTAAAAAAAATGTGAAAACTGTCTGTCAACATTATGTGTTATCAAGTATTGAAGCTTCAGCTTAAGCCTTTGACAGAGCACTATACGACTAAGTACAGATGATTCAGCCTACGATATTGACTGTGCACTTTCATAACTTGTTTTCCTACTTGTTGGTAATTTAGGTTTAACCTGGATGCACTATAAGGGTCATTGCCAGCTCTAAAAAATAATTTCCTAAAGTCAACTTCCTGAGTTGCAGCGTGACGTTGCTCAAGATAAAATGAAACACATGGGAAATGTGTGCAAATTATTTAGACACAATTCACTGCATACCTAAACAAAATCAAAGAATTTTATACATATATGTTCTGCTGCTTTAAATACATGTACAGTACACCCTATCATGATAATACTGTTAAAGGTATAATGCATTTTAAACAATATCTATAAAGAGTAGTAAATTTCATTGTCACATTACCTATAAAATATAGGCAAAGCTTAAATCCTAGAGGTGACTGAAAAATAACTTTGCTAGTATATGCTATTATTAATCTACTGTTCATCTATTGATCTCAATTAAAATATTCACACATACAATTAAATAATTAGAAAACATGATTGGTGTGCAAGTTTGTTTTATCCCTACCTGAGGAACTTATGTATGTCATAACATGTAGGTGTGTATGTGCATACAGTAACACGAATGTGTCAAAACTAAACGCATTAAAAACTCTAGATAATTTGTATTATTCCACTGAAAAACATATACATAAGTATGTATATTTTTATTAAAAGTGTTTTGTGTTGAAATCACTAATCACCATCATCAGTATGTGAGTGGCAAATGACATATTAATACAAATATCAAACTGCTTCTTAAAGATCAAATTTGAATTTGAAATTCATGTTGAAACATTAATTTTTGATTTTCTCTTTAAAGAGTGGTACGATATTGCTCATTTATAAAAGTACTACAGTACATCTGCTGTGGTAAAATGACTCCAAAACGTCATGTGACTGCTGTCCACTCTTATCAATACCACAAAAATTAGGTCAGTCTCACCTGTTCGTCTGACTACATCCCATTTCCTCTTGGTGCTGAGGAAAATTCAAGTCTAGCTAAAATTATTAGTTCACTACATTTTGTATATCTTTTTCAGCCACAGCATAAACAGACCACAGATTGCATCCTGTATACGAGTGGAGGTGGGATATGCAGCATTCAGAGGTGGAGCATGAAAACCGTGTTCAGTCACGTTTTACGGATTACCTTGCATTTAATTCGAATTTACTTTAAGGTGTTACTAAATGTTCCATTTTCTTCTTCAGAGTAAATGAAGTGCTACATAAGCTATCTCACTCATGTGAATAGTGACAGACAGCTTCTGAATGAAGAGACGATCTGTTTCCGGCAGCAACACACCCAATAAATGAATCTCATCAATGACGAGAATGGCGACTTTCTGGACGTAGCTCCTGTTCTGCCAGCTCCTGCTGACGCCGTCCCATTTCTCTGGGGTGGTGACAATGAGGTCTGCCTGCGCGATAGCTCTCATGTCTGGCGTGACGTCCCCCGTCAGTTCTACCACCCTGAGAAGAATAGCCCACATGTCACTGCCCTTTCTCTGGGACCCTTTCCCAAAGATGCCACTGGCAAAGCCACAGTTTCAAGCTTCTGTAGGTTTTTATGGTCTTCCTCTTCAGCTGCAGTAATCGATAATTTGAAATCTTGGCTTGCAATTTTCCGCTTAGAGAAACTGCATTAGCACCAATAATTGCAAACAGGTGGAAAACACAGGGAGGGCCAGCAGAAACTGTAGCTTTAATGAGATCCACATAAGCAAGAAAAAAATGCCTGCCTCAACATTGTATATACAAAGAAGCATGTAATTATTAAGCATTCCATCTTTTCACATGGAGGATTTTACTTACTTTTTTCCCAACTTTTCTTCTATCCTGATCTTCCAGTCATCT